>NW_024881282.1:79424740-80122240 GCF_018691265.1 Tyto alba
AAAAAAAAAAAACAAGCCAAACAAAATAATGAAAGAACAAAGAAATTATGAAGAATAAATTAGGAAAATCCAGGATCATTTTAGTAAGTTCTTCTGCTGTGTAACTGTATGATCTCATTGTCATGCTTTCCTCTCCCCTCATGAGTCTCTAGCTGGTGACACATTGAGTGTAAATAACATATTATTTGAAAATCTTTTTGTGAGAATCCTAGAAAATTTCTGGCCACACAACAGATAAAAATATTACAGGTAATTTTTGTGCTTTTAACAATAAAAGGCAAAATTCTTTCTATAGACTCAAGTGGAAGTTCAGAATAAATTGGCAGAATTGTTGGTTATGATTACACCTCTACTATGTAGTGGGGATCTCTTCACAGATCCGTCTTAAACAGTCATAAATTCTTAAGAACAATCACTATAGGGAGAAGAGTTAAATAAAAAAAAAAATAAAAAAAAACAAAAACAAAACCAAAACACTCTCTTTTGAAAAGACACAGACATAGCCAGATCATATCACTTGATCTTGTCTGGCTGTTATTCTGGATGGCTGCAATACCCAAGACTGCACTTTCACTTCCTAAACACTATTCCAGGGGCAGAACGCTGTTGATGACTCAACATCACCTTCAGAAACTACAACTATTGTTCTCTGAGGAGTTTAGTTCCTTTTTTTTTTTTTTTTTTGTTTGATAATTGTAATGTGTTTTTATTCTCTATGTCTAACTGATCCGAAGGCAATATTAGAAAATATTGCTTTTCAAACATGATGAGTAAACATCATTGACAAAATAAGAAATTTCTGCTATCTGGACTGTTCAAAATGCCATTGTTTTACATGCATCCACTTATTTTATTGCTCTTCTTTTATTTATGAAGTGCATAAAATACAGAGTCTGCTTTGCCACTGAGTAAAAATTCAAGGTGTTAAGAAATCAAGGTGGGATTGATTTGATTAAATGTTGATGACTGTATCTAAGCTAGTTATCAAGAACCCCACTTCAGTGGAAAGAAGCAGTCATGTCAGTCACTATTCATTTCATCAGTCAGATATTTGAAACAGATTAGAGAAATGTGTCTTTTTTCTTCTATTTATGAAAGAAACATGGAGTGATTATTTCTGATGTAGATAGCTATACTATACACATGTAACATTTACTGATAAAAATCTTATCTTTATAATTTAACCGTTTAATGGCATTGTGGACCTAACTGTTCTCTAGCAACAACTATACAGATGTAGCTATATATAACTGTTGGTTCCTCTAAGACCTTATTTTCTGAATAAAGACCTAGCTAGATATTTTTATTTTCCTTTTCTTTAACAAAAACTGTCTTTCTGATTCACTGCCTAGTACTAATAGTGACTCAGATCTCAGAAATACTTGCTATCCAGGAAGGAGGACTTTTCTTTCTTCTCTCTCATCTGTAAGTAATTGCCAAACATGAATTCCCAATAGCCATGTAGGTATGAATCATAAGTGATTCTGTCATTTGCTGATGAGTTACACTCTATATGTTCACCCAAAACCCAGGTTAGCTCTGAGACTGAAAAAAAAAAAAAGATTGTAGAAGACGGATCATATTCTTGTGATAGGTCTTAGTGGAATGATGTCCAGGCTACTTAGAAGGCCAGTATTGCCTGGAGGCTAAGGCAGACTTTCTTTATCTATGACCATTGAAAGCTCATATTGTAGACTCCAGAAGCTAGTAACTACCAAAAAAAAAAAAAAATTCTAAAGGTGACTTGCCACTGCACATGCTTGAATCCCTTATTTTTAAATCCCTAAAATATCTCATTGTCCTGTTTTTCTTTCCATCTCTACATTCACCTTGACATTAGACATCTTGGTGATTTAATGTAGACTTAGTTTGAGTTCAAAATGCAGTAAATCATGGTACTACTCTGAAACATGTTCAATAAAGCGTGTCTGCTCCACAGACATAGGAGATTTTTAAAAGAATTTGAAAGGAACTTCTTCTTTGCCATGTTTTATTTCATGCAGCTTACCAGAATAGTGAGGTTAATAAAGTCGTCCTGAAATGGGGAACAGATGGTGATAGACTGCCCATGCCATGCCAGCTGTCCAAAAAAAAAAAAAAAAAAAAAAAAAAAAGGAGATTCAATTGTAAAAGTAAGCAGCCTAATTTGCCTCTTCTTGTTAAAGGAAGATATTGAGCATTATCCATCTACAGGAAGAAGAGGTGAAAGAGGAATGTGAATCTTAGATACATAATAGTGCACTATGGCACACCTAATCAGTTGTTTGTGCTAAAAAACTAAAAATGTCTGAACTTTGCTGAGAAACCACTTTTTTCTAAAGAGATCTTTTGTTCAATATTTCTTAATTTATTTTCTATTATATTTCCTGTAACCTTGAAGCATTTGCAATTCTCATATGTTCATGTTTCACTCCATTGTCTCAATTTCATCACTATTTGCTCATATAGATCCTTCCTCCCAGCATAGTTAAACTAATTGAAAATATGAATAATAATAAAAGAAAGCTGGGTTATTTTGATGAAAATGAATTAACAGCTGGGGAGGGAGAAAGAGAGAGAGACCTTTAACCTCTGGTCTATCTGTACCAGGAGCAACCAGCTTCAGCAATGATTTCTTCACTTAATGAAAGAAGTGTAAGAAAGCTAATAAATTCCATCAATGCTATAGAAATGGAAGAGGATTTTGGGTGAAAACCAATGAGAAATATCATGTAACACAAAACTGAAAGTTTTATGTGAATATTAAAGAATCCTGCCTATGATACTAAGGACCTTGCTATTCAGAGTTCAGAGGCATAGATACTTTTGAATGATCTTTTTCAAGTCTGCCTATCAACTTTTTCCATGTTACTGAAGCCATCATTTTAAAAGCTTGCACTTCTGAATATTAACTCAAATAAGTGCCTAAATAGGAATCTAAGAATCCAGTTCTAGCCATCTGGTTTTGAAAATGTTAGTTCAAAAGTTTCACACTTGTTGATTGGTGTCTAACTCAGAGGGAGATTTATTTGTCAACACAACACACATTCTTTGAACTTCCTGTACCGTTTTCAAACAGCAAAACATGTTTTCAAAATTATCTTTGTAATTGGGCATGTAATTTCCATTAAAATTAATAGGAGTGGCATGTCCAAACCATGAGGCATAGAGCTGCAAGGCAGTTACTTCCTTGATCATCAAGCCCAGAGCTTTTTTATTACAGGCAACAATATCATACAGTTATTTCCATCAACATATTAAAAAAGGCATGTTTCATACAACCACAACCTTATTAAAGTTATCATAAAATCTCACTGTGCTAGCAGCAGAAAACTTTCCTTTGATGCCTGGCCTAACAGTTTCATATTCACCTATTCTGTGTTCTGTCCATCTCTTTTTACAGCATGTTTCTGTTCTCCTGATAAGCTTAAATAAGAACATCTATTTGGACATACTTAGACAAATTAAAAAAAAAAAAAAAAGAAAATTGATCCAAAACACTGGTTTTAGGGGGCCAAATTCTTTTTTGGAAACACTAATGACTCTGACAACTGAGAGCTTCAGACATTTTCCAGGAAAAAAAAAGAGTGAGTGAAGCTTTTCAAAATAACTATTTCCATTAGTTTCATCAAAAGCCAACTTGCTCTCCTTTCTAACAGCACAGTGTCTTCAGGTAATAAAAACCAAAGCCTTTTTTCAGACATCACCTATACTACTAGTGATTCTGCACATTACGCAAGCTTTGTGTCATTGTTTGGAGTCCTTATGAGGTCTAGTTTAGTATTCTAAAGAGAACAAGAAAACCTGATTCTTGCAAATGTTTATTTCATTTGAGTCATAATCACTCAGGTCACACTTATGACCATCCACAGTGAAATGCTTTATCTGAGTGTACAAGAGGGAGAAGGAGAGCTGGAGAAATTCAGAATTATGTGGCACATTTTGTATGCCTTTTGGAAAACACATGAAGTTGTGGATTTATAACACTTAGCATTATGACTACCGTGAAATGTTTTTTTTAGTAATTCTGATTACCTTAGGAAATAAGATTTTTGCAGTCAGGTAATCTATTAAATTGTCTGTCTGGTAAGTACTGAACACAATCCAATTCCAACTACGTTGCCTAATCTCAATCTCAGTCAAAAATGGTAGAATATTCAAAAATCAATATCTGGATGTTTTGTGAAAATTTGGAGCATCTTAGAAAAGAGAAGGAAAGAATCCCTATGAAGTTAGCTGTTACCCAACCCCTTTGGAAGTAGCTGTATGCCCAGTCACACAGAATAACATATGGCTGGGCTGATCAAAAATGCATGTCTGTAGGTGAGGACTGACCCCGCTATATGTGCCTCTTGGCTGATTGGGGGGGTTCATATTCCATATAGATATTATCAACCCTATCTTGGGGAAGGGTGTAAATCCATAGGGTATTAGCTTTCTACTGTTTATGAAGCAACAAAAGAATCCTGATATGAGGTCTGAAATACATTAATCATTCCTACTAATGAGCAAAATTAGGTGACTAGATGGACTAGATGATCTAATGGTATTTCACAGCCTCAAGGAATAGAATTATGTTAAAGCATTGGTACCAGGCTTGGTTATCCACTGGTGATATCATTAGCTAGAGAGGACAAACCAAATGTCTCAAGGTTTCAGGACATTCCTAAATTCAAATTACTCAGCATCAAAAATTCTTCAGGTTATAAATGGAAGCTGAGGAACCCAAATTACCTCCAGAATTTGTCACATAAAGGCACTTCAAATTTTCCAATTTCAGGTGTTTTCACAGTTACTATTATATAGTTAGGTGAAAGATCCTCTATATGTAGACATTGGACTATCATTGATGGTCCCAAAAGACTTGCCTCCTTATGGCCTTCTTAGAGGCTAACACCCTGTAAATAGCTAAGAAAAAGTAATCCTATTTCCTAATGATTCCTTTTCAAATAAGAAATCTTGTAGGGATGTTTTCTAAATATGGACTCAAAAGAGAGCTAATCTGCACTTCAGTGATATTGGCAGTAGCTGCTAAAAGTTATTTTCTCAAGATATGTTTCATACTATGATGAAGACTGAAAACTGTAGATTTAAATCATTGCCAGGAATCTTTCAGGAAAATATTACCTGCTTAGAGAAATCAAATAGCTACTGCTGTCAGTTTACCTTCTGAAAAATATAGGAACATTTGAAAGCATATCCCTAGATATTTACTCCCCAGTTTTCAAGTGATCCCAGATTTTGAGTTTCACCTTATACAGTAGGTAGCAATTTCTCAGCAGTGCTTGTCATATCTCCATCTGGTCCCCAAAAAAGACACAAATGATATAAGGATAACTAAACTTATCTAGTTTGAATTTGGCTCACATTAAAACTATTGCCATTTTTCAAATTTGCCCTTTCACACCATTGTGTAGCATGAAGCAAATTACACTGTATTAGGGTGAGTTTTCATTCAGATAAAAAAAAACCTAAGGAAATTCACCGGAAACATTTTTGTGTGTGGTTACATCATTGACGTCAATTCAGAAGTTCTGTGTATCTCAAGAACAGATGTCAGTTTTCAAATGTTTTGTATTATAAATAAATTGGCTTTTGACCTGAGTAATGAGATAGCTCTACTTTGGCTGCAAATACAATTACTTATGGCTAAACAACTGCAAATTTCCAGCTCTGAGATGTGTTGACTTATGGAAATGTATGACAAAAAAAAAAAAAAAAAAAAAAAAAAGGCAGAGACAAAAAAAGTTGTTCTGAAAGTACAAAGTATATTACTGAGAAATAGAGTAAATAGGTTTGAATAATCCTTTTTAATCAGCATAGTAAGAAGTATGAATGAAGATATGCTGAGATCTAATGAATGAAATCTTATAATTTTACTTTATATTTTTTAGTTATTTGGAGTTTTATCAGTAGATTAAGAAAAAATAATTAAAAAAAAAACAAAACAAAACAAAAAAACAACCAAAACAAAAAAACACAAAAAAAAAAAAAACACACCAAAACAAAACAAAACTCTAAAACTTAAAACCTGAAATTAAGTGATCCAGTGTAGAAATATTGTTCTCTGACAAAAGTCCCTCTTTGTCTTGAGACCTGAGGCAATGATGCTTTTCTGTCATTTATTCAGGTGAGTTCATTTTCACAGATTTTAAAGGACTATTTACTTTGCATAGAAAACAACAGTTGCCACAACAGAAGTAGCTGTGATCAGTTCAGTCAAAGGTTTAGGATCAAGTCCACAAAGTCTCACTGAAATATATCATCCAATCTTCTAGACTTGGAAGACAAAATTTGGATTAAAGTGAGGGACAAATTCCAAAACTGATACAAAGAAAGCCACCACTTATTCAATGTCCAAATCTGAATGGGATCAAAATTGGCCTAATTCCATGCCTGCCATCTCAAAACCAAAGGAAAAACTATTGCCATAAAGTTATTTTAAAGTGTAAGTGACACTAACACTTCATTACCAACTGGCAGTCTTTCAAAACAGGCCTGTTTAGTCCTTTCTTCTAATTCTGTCTTTAAACCTTATAGGGTAGATCGTCTGTTCTTAGATTTGGTGATGCTGATGACAAGACTGTCTCCTTAGTTCATTTTCCTTACTTTCATTGTACCAGTTCTGAAGATTTGTATGGATGGAAACAAAATACAGTGAGAGAATTTGCATCCTCCTGCTGAGGTATTGTTTTTCCACAGTAAGATTGGCTTTTGCAAAAGATTTATCCTGGAAGACGATGAATCTGTTGGCTTTGGGTTCTTTGATGTGCTCTTTTTTCTTTCTTCAGTGACTTCACAAGGCACTATCAGAGAAATGAACTAGATGTCTGCCGAGAAAAGACATTATTCTTAAAACAATAGCTATCTAGAGGAAATGCTCTAAATAGAACTAGTAGTGCTACTACAAATGTCATTAAAAATTATTTTATTTGAAAACAGCTATTTCAAGAATATATGTCCATGGACCTATCCTCTACTATTTTATTCTTTGTGTTTTGTTTTCTATAGAAAATACAAAGCAAAAGGATTGAAAAACTGAATGAATACAGAATAAACACTTGAAAAATACTCCTTAAGAATAGGAAAATCTTTGTACAACTGCCTAAAATGTGGAGCTTTTTTTTTTTTCAGTTAAATATGAAATTATTTATTTATTTATTTATTTTTAAATTTTCAGCACTGTTCTCCCTGCCTCCTTCAAAAATACATTTTTAAGACCAGTTCCCAAATATCTCTCCATTGTGGATTTAAGCCAAGGCTGCAGTGGTGACCATTCAGAAAAGTGAAAACCAGCTCAGAAATTCTCTGTTGGCACAGGATTTGAGAGATTTTCTGTCTATTTCTTGTCCTGGAGACAATTAGCTTCTCTTTGCTTCAGTTCCACTTCTGGAAGGAAAGAGGAGATGTAGAGATTCCTAAACTCAGTTAGGTATTGATAGGGCTGATAGCTTGAGGATTGCAACAGGCCTGCATAATACTATGATTTGTTAAAAACATCAATTCATTGTTACCAGATATCTCAGCACAGACTCTAAATCCAAAACCACCATTCAGTGATGATTATTTACTATAATTAATCCTGGAGGAGCTGAAACTCTTGAGGTGCTTGAGGACCCAGCTTAATTCCAAAGTATCCTGAGCACCTTGCACTACATCCTCTTTATGTTCAGTGCCTGAACCACTCAGTGACACACTAGCACTTGATGGAGGTACAGAGACTACACTTCCACCATCCCACACATAAACAGCAGTTTAATATACCTCAAATTCAGGCTCTATACATAAGAGAAACCACCTTAGTATAAAACTGATTGTGAAAGGTACTAAAGAAATGGATCATAGGGTTTTGTTGCCTGAACAAGTGTTACACAATTTCAGCTTGCCAAGGTTTGAGTGCCTCTGTATCACTCTTCCTCACACAGTGTGAACTTCCCTAAACCATGTATACACTTTATCCATGAGGTTCCTCTCACATACAACAGGAAGACTTATAAACCATGAGGCATTTGGCAGAAGCTCCGTTATTGGGTACTCTTTATAACTGAATTGTTAGAAAATTCTAAAGGGAAAGTTCAGTGTTCTTTTGATTGTTTACAAGTCTTTGGTTGCTTTTGGAAACTCTACAGCTTAGCCTTCATAGTGTCTTATTAAAAGTGCTAGGAAAAAATAAGGAGAGAAAAAATTAGAGAGGTATAAGCTTGGAGTGCCATCTGGACCTTACTTCAGTAGAAATGCTCTCTTATTTATATAGAGAAGAAATTAATAATGACAATGCGTAATATATATTAACCCTTGGAAAATCCCTTTGCAGGGTATATGGAACTGACATTGATTAAAGCAGAAATCCCATATGTGGTTTTGTCCTGTTCTAAATTATTCAGGTCCTGGCAAGACAATGCTTCATGCACATCCAAAAATAAATAAATCTTTGACAAACCAATCAGTTTTTGAATGCTATATTTTGAAGAAGGAAAAAAGAAATTATATATCCATCCACAAAAATTAAGAAAATTAATTTATTGTTGGTTGGGAGAAGATTTGTTCCTTTCTGGAAAACAGAAGGATTTGCCTTGTTATCTTAATAAATTCCAAACCTTTGGAAATGTCAGAACCACAGAGGGCTGTGCTCTTTTTTTTTTTTTTTTTTTTTTTTTATTATTATTTTTTATCTGTTTTAACTTTCTTGCCTGAACTACCATTACAGAATTCAATAATTCATATTTTTAAGCACCCACTCATTTCCACTGAGGAAGGATAAAGGTCCTTAGGAGACAGACACTAGTTAGACCTAAAGTTATTTACCATAAAGCTGGACTAAAGGTTACACTTTGATTACAAAACTGCATAAGCTCTGACCTACGCTTTGCCAATAGCTGTTCTCTCACTCTCTTCTGTACAATGCATGCCTTTGCTTTTTCTCATTATTTTAACTCTTCATCATTCTCAGCAATTCACTTCTTCATGGTGTTTTAAAAAATATTAATGAACAAATAGTATGGCATTACAAATTGCTGTAACTAGTATAACACTTCATAGCTCCAAACAGGATTGTGATTCCACTTAATAGAAGACAATCTGCCTTGGCCAACTTCCAGTCTAACAGAGGGGTCAGGCAGAGGGTAGCACTATAATTGTGTGACAAATGAATGGCTTATGTGTGAGGAATGGACATGAAACGATGAGATGTTTTGCCAGAGATCCTATAGGATATCTATGGCTGAACTAGGCATACTGCATGCAATTAGTTTGACTGCACAGTGAGGCCTACAATGTGAAAGTGTATACCTGTCTCTGATACTCAGTAGGCAGAAGTGGACATTGGTGGGGTGAATGCTGTCTCATCTTAAAAGGAGACATCTAAATATAAGATAGGAAGGGTCTAAGACCACCTCTTTGATCCATCATAGCCAGAAAGACAAGTATTGAGCTCAACAGCAGACGTCTAGAATATAGACACACAGAATTATGCAAGATGGATTCCACCTTGTGCTTTTGTACTACAAGACTGCTCAGCTTTTCTTTGGTGCTTCTTTGAAAAAGAAAACTTACTCCCATTTTAAATATGAGAAATTGGAGAGGCAAAGAAAATAAAAAAAAAATAAAAAAATGTGGGTGGTACTGTAACATCTTTGTAGACAGCAAATTGTTTGAAAGAGAACCATAGTCCTGACTGAGCAGTGAAAAGGTAGAATAAGACATGTCAGAAAGGAGTCAAAACAGCTATATGGCATTGGAACCTTTTCCAGAAAGTAGGCATTTCCTCCTTTTTTGTATAAAATTAGCAAGGACCACTCTGTTCTTGGAATATCTTGAAGGTTAGAAAGACACCCCTACATTCTCAGTGCATGTCATCTACACAAGGCTCAGGCTCTCTGATGCCATTTCCTTTCATTTTCTTTGGAAAGTGTTACATCTATAATGGCATCAGCTTTCATCCATGCTCCAAATATTTTGCAGGCATTCAGAAATCTCTTGTATAAAAGCTCTGCAGCATCATAATGTTTGTGTTTTAACAGAAGTCCCCTCAGGGAAAATTCTTAGATCCTACAAAATACCTATCATCTCCATTAACCTTAACTCTTCCTGGCTCCACAGTTCCCTGCTAACAACACAATCCCATTCTGCCTCATAAAGCTGCTATTTATTTTTGCTATTTCCAATCTCTATTTTTATGTGAATAAGAAGCTTTAGGTAAAGTTGACATCTCTGAACTGCAGGCTGCTGAGGACATGGCATCTAATTAAAGTGTTACATTACACAAACTGTAACATTCTAGAATACTCCTTTATGACTGATTTCACAGAGCAGAAGTGTTACTACCTGAAATATCTTCATTTTCTTTTTTAAAGGATGAAGGAATAGGTTGTGATAGCAGTTGATAACAAGAAAAAGGAGGTAAATCCCCAAGTACTTCACACACAACCAGTGCCCCTTGCTGTGTAGAATTGCTCTGACATAGGTGTTGTCAAGGTGTTGGTGAGAAGGCTCTGCAAAACATCTCACAGGACTCCTAATCTGACAACCTGACACTGAGTAGTGCTTTACTTTGGGAATGCTCATGTTAATAGAGGATATCAATTCCGCTTGAGAAAAAGGGCATGGAAATTGGCCCTGTGAGAGATTGATCTAGCCTCCTTGACATGAGTTACTCTGATCCTGAGGGACCCCTGTTCTTGTTCCCTGCCATGGATACCCATCCTTCCCAGTCTCTTGCTTCAGGAGACTCTGTTACAGGATTCCCACAGTTTCACTATTTCAAAGGAAGGTTAACACGAAGAAACTGCTAAGTGGGATTTATGCATATATTCTTAAAAGTTAATATATTCCCTGTGTATTTAGAGGAGCAGAGAACCATCAAGCAAAAGGTGATGGTGACTTATTTCTTTTTTTTTCTTTTTTTGTCTTGTTTGTTTCTAAACTATTTTCTAAAACAAACTCTTGTCTTTATACAATATATCATACAAAAAGTATGAATATCTTAATGTAAAAAGATTCTCAGTGCTTTATATTACTTTTTTTACAGACATGTAAGGAAACCTTCAGTCCTCTATTCAGATTACCTTTAGACTGTGTATATGACTATGGAATATGGGCTTTCGAGTAAGAAAGAAGTTGTAGGTAACTTCCACCCATCTGAAGTCCTAATGACCAAATATTCAGGATTGTCAAGGTTTTCCTTTATTTAGCTTTTAATTAAGTAATTAATTTAAAGAATAAACATGAAAAAAACACTTTTTCCAAGGGATATTCAATTTTGGAAGAGACTCTAGAATAAATATTTTTCCTAAAAAAAAAAAAATTAAAAATTCAATAGGAACTTGCATGGTTCCTGGCAGAGTAACAAGATTCAGAGCTAAGCTTTAATCACAACTCAAATCAAACTAAATGCTCGGCCTTTCTAACTTTCAGAAAACTTTGGCTAAGTTTCTAATATGTGCCTCAATTTTGCCAAAGATGTAGATACCTAAAGATATTTAACTAAAAATATTTTTCCAAAGCAACAGAAACTAAGATTGTATCCATATATCATGGCTGAATAACACCTACCTTGCCTTTTTCAGCTTCATATTATTTACAGGATGAACGGTTAAAATTAGAAGTGGCTGTAAACTAGACTCTGCATATCTAAGCACTGGTTTATTGAATTTGCATTTCAAAACCCCACAGTTGATTTGAATTCAAAATATACAATAAACAATCAAATTATCTTTTTAGCTTTCTTTTTCTCAGTCAGAAATCTACACACATAGGAAAACAAATGGCCTAACAATAAAAACTGGTTGGTTGGTTGGTTGGTTTTTTTGTTTGTTTGTTTCCAGAAACTTCTTAGAAATTTCAATGGCTTTACAGCCTGGTAATCTGAAGTGAAAAAGACTTCAAAAGACTGCTGAATTGTTACTTCAAAATCAAACTGATGAATAAGAGTCATAAGACCTGATGCAGCTAACCATGTATTTCAACAAAGCTATAAAGATTTATACCAAGAGGGTCTGTCTTCCTGTTAAACTGGATCATTGTCAGATAAGCTGCCAACCCCTTTTTTTCTTTCCCTATCCATGCACACTGCTTCCCTTTTATACTCTAGCATAAACTCCCAACCCTGAGTCACTGGGGCACTGTTATGCAGGATGTTTTCCACTTTTAATGACTGACTCTCAAGATACAGGTACCATGCTGACTCTGCTGAAGGATTCAAGCAGAAACTGTTAGGGGTGATTTAACTTAGTAGCAGCTTTTTGGTTTTTACATCAACAGAGAAGTACTTAGAGTGAATGAGGCACCACTCACTTCCTCCAGTAGCTATGTTGTCGAGATGCTGGTTTCCAACTCCTGCCTTGTGGCAACCCACATCAGTGATTTGCAACAACACAGACCTGTTTGTGAGGCTGCTCCCTCTGGGATGTGCCTGGTCTGCTCGTGCGGCATCCCAGCCTGTATCAGGCTCACAGCAGCCTTGCTCTCAGTGTGCTCCCGCTTTCACCACACACACAAACACAAAAGGATTTCCTGGACATCTTTACTTGACCAAGCTCCTGTGAGCAGGAGAAGCCACATTTGTACAGGTTCTGTCTGCAAGCAGGGTAATTGTTCCAACTCTGGACTGCAGAATCGGTGTGAATGCTTTTCATCTATTTTATCTGCTCCTCTACGTCCTAGGGCAAACTGCTTTGGCTGAAGGTATGGAGGCTGGATAGCTTCTAATCAGGATTCTTAAGATGAAAATAACACTCACATCCCCAGACGTATAATAAATGCACTAATTTGTAGGTCACGTGTGTGGCCTTGTCCATTTATATTAAAGAATATATTTAATATAGTCCTACATACACATCTTTCATAAACTTTCACTACAGTTTGCTTGAAGCCAACAACATATCGGTATAGATGTCACACCACAAGTATTTATTCCTACCATACACATCTGAAGTGACTTAGCTGAGCTGCCTGCTTAACCATTTTCATTCATAATACCTGGGGGAGGTAAATGGACTTAGTCCATGCCACAACATTTTAATATCATCTCCAAACTCTTCTTGTTAAGCCTTTTAGGCAGGCTCACAGTTCAGCCTCTGGCGAAAACAGTGCTGTTTGTTAGGAAGATTTCCATGAATGTAGTTTACAGTTGCTGTACATACTGCCAGCACAAAGATAAAGTAGGAGGCACTGTGCCTCTCATCAGTTAGATGGAAGTATGCAAGCCTGGTGGCCAGGGAGTTCATTATTTCAGCACTGAGTGTGAAACTGGAGAGAAGTTACAATCCTATGCAAAATGTGAGAAAATAGAAAAGGAATAATTAACCATGTAGAAATGCCAACAAATTCTCAACAATGCATTTTATCTCAGATAAGTTGTGAATATGAACTAACGGTGTGACCCGTACATTTTAAAGTCAGAGAGTATGTTATAATCTTTTGGGACAGACACCTGTATTGCATAGATTGCAGTTGTGAAACAGGGTCGTATATATTTTCATGACTGGGTTTTGGCCCATTTTTGACAAGGTTTCTGTTTTCTTCCCTTAGGCTGATTGTAATTAGAGATGGGATCAAGGTTGTGAAGCAGAGAGGTACATCTAATGTACCCCACAACCAAGGGGCTTTGCAATTAATATTTGCAGCTGGATCCATCTACCAGACTCAATTTTTAATTCATTCGAACTTCACAAAGTAACTAGAGAACTGTCCCACATTAAGAATTTGGCTGGCGCTACATGCCTGGTGAAACAGGATTTATCCACATAGTCCCACTGTAGAGGTGTATCGTTAGCCAAGGCCATAGCCTGTGGTTAGCCATAGCTAATGGCTTGGGGAAATCTGTCTCTAATCAAGGACAAAGATTTTTTTTTATTATTATTTATTTTACCATATAAGCTTTTCGCCTGAACTAGTCTTGCCATTGAATTCATACTTCCCATAAACCACAATTAAAATAGCAAAATGTCTGTGGTTGTGAGCCCTAGATTAATTGGTTCTGACCTACTGTAACCCTGTGGTGATTTGGCTTATATTATGAAAATGCTGAAGTGACTGAGACCCTCTCTGCTGATCTACACAGAATGCATTTTGATTACAGGTGGGCTGTGACCCTCCGATAGGAGAATTTTCCCCCTGTCTAATCTGCATAAAATGGTCCTCTTCTGATATACCTTACAGCAAGCACTCCAGTCAATCAAAACTGTAATTACAAAGGCTGTTTTTATGAGACTGCAGAAGTTATTGATGTTATGGGTGTAACCAGAATCTAATAAACATCAACTTGCTGGTGGTGATGGCTCATGAGAGCTCAGTCATTCACAAATATCACACTCATCATTTCTAAATTCTACTTAGTACTACTAGTCCTCCTTAGAACTTCCACTGTTAGCAGTAGTTTGCTATACTGTTATAGTTGGGAAAACATAGTAGCAATGTTATAAAACTGTAAGAATAGATATAAAACAGGAAGGAGATAAAGTCCTCATTCAAAACTGAAGAGAAAATATAACATTCCAATTTTGCACAGGTTAGATTAAACAATTAGTATTCTATTTAAAAAGCATTCAAAAGCACTAAGGTAGTGCAAAGATAATGAGCACTTTTTGTTACAAATATGCATGTGCTTTTTCCCTCTTTCAACAGGAGAAATTCTCAGGACAGGACTGGAAAGGAAAGTGAAGGTCTACTCTACAGAACACTTCTTTGAGTAGTCTAATGGGAATAAGGTCTTAATCAAAAAAGGCAGAAGTTACATTTCAGCCTGGGAAGACAAGTGACTTAAAGGTATCAACACAAGAGGTATGTTGCTTCTGTCAGATAACAGATTAGCAGTAACTGTCCTGAAAAGATGCCTAGAGAAGTAATTACAGACTCATAACTCGGTTGACACAGTCCTTTTTGGCTTAAATAACATAATATCATGTTGGGTTTTTGGGGGGGATCTTGTGTTTTCTTTTGGTTTCTGTTTTTTTAACAGAGAATGACCCTTCTCCAGAGTGTGGTGGAAACAGTGAGAAGCAAAGCTCATCCTGATCTTTGGTGACTTCTGTGAGAAGAGAAGATGCTCAAGTTCCCATGCTGAGTATGAGAATTTTTACACTGCTATTTCACCATAAGTGGAATCAGCAGCAAACTGATCTCCAAACTGATGAGATACTTGATACCAAATTTTACTTAGCTCTGGCATTTACAAGGAAATGTGAAGGAATAACTACCAAAGGAATGATAAAATGCAGGTACCTGAACTTAGAACAATGATCTCAGAAGACTACAAAAGAAATAAGAGTTTTGTTTTGTTTTTTTAATTATTATTTATCTCAATGCATGACCTTTTAAGAAAAGGGAATGCCCTGACCTTAAATCCAACCTGTTTCTCTTCTGCAAGAGCATACATTCCTCAAAGACAAAGAAGCAAATGATGTACTTTAAAGCTATTTTTGTGTCTAATGCAAGAATTCTTGTTTATATAATTCAACGAATCACACAAGCTTTCCACTGAAGTCAGCAGGACAGTTCACATGAGATGCTCATGTGCCTTAAGTTTGCAAGATACTGATCTCATACATTATTTATTTATAAATTGTGATGACATTCTTGTTTCCGTCTTGTATTTGTGTCTTCCTTGAGCTTTAAACAAAGCTTCTATCCACCTTATGCCTGTGATTTGGTATAGAAGGCAAGCTGGATATTGAGTTTCAGCATGGACTAGAGTAAGAAAAATTTATCATTAATACATTTTTATAGGTCCCAGTAAAAAAAATTGTCACCAATAGAAAAAGAAAGTCACGTGTCTTACATTATCCCATATTCATCTTTCTAGCGCTGATTGTAAATGCTGTTCTGTGGTTATGAAATATAATAATTTATTTGCTAGAAAAATGTTCTGAGAAACCTCACGAGTCACCAAACTTCTTGCAGTTGCTGAGGCATATGTTTTTGTGACAGGCAACATTTACACTACAAAACACAGCTGTTAAAAAAAAGAGTGTAAAATGTGCAGGTGCATGAAAGACAAAAAAGAAAAATAAGAAAAGAAGCCCCTTCTTACCCACCCCCCACATCCCTAAAAAAAACAACTTTGCCAATTTTTGTTTTTTCCTATCAGGAGTCTCTCAATATTCCTTGATCTTAAAAACCTGCACCTGGTGTCTGAGAATCTCAGCTTTCCTTTTTTTAAAAAATATTTCCTAGACAAATAGGAAAATATTGGACTTTAAAAGCTAAGAAACCAACTTACTGAACAAAAGAGAATCTCAAACTTACCTGATTTTTTTTTTTTTTTTATAAAAGCCATTTTGCTTATATTGGATTAAAGTACTGTAACTACCACTCAGTGTGAGAATTAATTTAGCCTAGACAACTGGACCTACCAAATAGCATATATAATATACAGTAAAGGTGCAAACATGTTTTCAAATTTAATATATGGATATTTTTCAGCTGATTAACTGCCACTAAAACAATTGCGCCTGGTATTAGTCTGCAATGATTTTGTTCAACAGAGGTTTAACACCATAAATTGCCTACTTATGGATGCGATAGCTTACATTTCAGAAGCAGAATTGTCTTCTCTAGGATGGAGGTAGGGGCCAGACCCACATTTTACGGAGTGACATGGAGTAACTCTCTGATACCATAATCAGTTAGTAAATCCAAGAAGATCTGCTGATCTGAGAGAGTGTTGAAGGTCATTCTGGTAATTCTTTCGCACAACCTGAATGTGTCTTAAGCTTTATGGGCTATTAGATTTCTGGGGTTTTTACCTTATTTCCATATTTATAAAAATAAAACTTAAACCTTTACTTTGGGGTTTTTGACAATTAGATAAAAACATGGAGGATCTGAGAGATTCAGGTTTTACTTTTCCCCATGAGTACTACTTGTTCTTTTTTTGGGAAGTGAACTCTGAATGCTGAACATGGTGTTATCTAATGGAAATACTGACTTCTTTCCCCTCCCCCAAATTATAAATAAATTAGAGATCAACTCATAGAAGAGGGAAATACCCATAAGAAAAGACTTTAACAACTTTTGTAGAACTGGAAGTCAGTTATGAGTTGTCAATGCGGATGCAATATGCCATAAAGCTCAAATGTCCCATATGTGGCTCGTTCAATGCCCATGGCCATGGTTGAGGTGCAAAGGCTGAGGCGTGAGACTAGCAGCTCCATTCACCCAAAGCCCCTCTCAGCTGTACAACGTGTTGGGTGAGCAGGCTCTGAGCATGTACACCCAGGAGTTCTCAGTGGGTTCATGCGGAGTGGGACAGACCTTTACCTGTGGATTAACTTCACAGGCTTTATTGTATCCAAAATATTAAGAAGTGCAATTGTATAACAGTCCCTTTTCTAAAAACAAGTAAACAAACTGGAAGAGTTATTTCATAGCCTTTGCCTAGCAAGCTACAAACATGACTGATCTCTTTGGAAAGAGCTCAGCTTCACAGTGAAGTTGCTAGATACATCACCAGCTTTCCTTGCACTGCACTCTAATTTCGCACAAATTATTTATCAGCCTTCATCTGGGGATTACATTGAACCTCTGTACTTCATATAAACTGAAATACATTTGTTTACTCAGATGTATTAGAGATAAATGATTTGCTCTGGAAAGAGGCAGGAATATGGATGAAGTGTTTTCTTTACAAACTTTACAATAAGGATATGGAATTGTTACAAAGAACAAACCTCACAATGTTTCATCATGTTTTAATTGTTATTTCACTGTCCCCAGAAGGTTTGATGTGTCACCAAGTGTCACATAAAACCTGAGATGTCATAGTGATTCAAATACTTTATTGATAATTTTGTCATTTCTAGCAATAACTTCAAAAATTCTCATATACAATTTCTCCTTTTTTTTTTTTTTTTTGGCATGAGGAAATTCTCAATAGCTCATGATGAGATTTAAAAGTATCTTAAAAAGTGTATTTTTTTTTCTTTTTTTAAAAAAAAAGCATGAATACATGCAACCCCAAAATAGTAAAAGACAAAATTAGCAGTGCTATCTCCATCATAAAGTACCTTTGAAAAGGAGCGTAACAGAACTCACACTGTAGACATCAATGTATTAGATGTTAAATGCTTTTATTCAGTGAGAGCATTTAAACACATATTTGGTTTTATGCCTGTGCAATGTTTCCCCCAGCAATATAGTGAAACAAGTGCTACATTTAAAGCAAGTCCTTCAGTATTATGATTTTCAGACAGTTCGACTGCAACAATTGTTTGGTGGAGCAACCAGATGACACTACTGGAAACCTCAGAAATCTGTTCCATAAATACCATTTCTACTTTCAGAACAAATGTTTCTTGAATTTCTACAACCAGGAATGAAGATGGGGATTGTGTCCTTTAATTGCTGTAACCTGCTATTAGTAATATAAAAGAGGTATAGTGAGATCCTGCTATATATGTTCTACCTCTATCAATCACAGTTCCTAAGTCAAAAGGACAATCCATTAATCCACTCAGCATAGTGCTATCATTCACAGCAGTAAAATAAAAAGACAAGAATTCTTCAGATTTACTTTGCTTGGGAGAAAAAAAGAAAAAAACAAAACAACACAATTTTCTTCTAATATCCATAGTTTATAATTGTACAGACTTTAATTCATGCTATACTAATTGAAGTATAAAAAAATATTACATTCAGCAAATGTTCTTTCTTCTCAAGCTCTATAATGTTTTCTTAAGGTTAATTCAACAATAATGGAACCCAAAATGAAAGATAAATCACCTTTAAAAATATTAAATATGAATCGTAAGAATACATGAGACAAAATATCAGTGAAGTCACTTAAAAAATATTCAGATTATTTTATAATCTGTTTCTCAACAGCTGCATCTGGTTCTATTTCATATAAATGCAAGTTGGACATCTATAACCTCTGGGTTAGTAACAGATTGTGTCATGAAGTTGAATGTTTTACATAAGCAAAAGCTAAATAAATTAATTTCAGGCCACCCAATGTTTCCAAAAGGCAATTGCCTGGCACTGCCAGAGATTGTATTACTCCATACAAAACTATATCCAGACACTCTAGACATACTTTTCAAATGTTATTATTTGTGGCTTTAATTATGAATTTAATTTGTCAGGTTTTCCTCTGACCAGTGGTGAGTAATACCATCAACTGCAGAGACTGAGGCGAGTTCTGCTGTGTGTTTGTGTGTAGAAATGTTTGAAAGATGCCTGCAGTCGCGGCACGCAGCACCACTGTAGCTGCGCTGCTGGGCGCAGGGGTTGAAGTCTGCTAGCAGCCTGCATGGCTGGGACAGAGGAGAAATGAATCAGATATGCAGGTGGCAAAGAACAATTAACACTGTCCTAAATGGTGAGATGTGAACAGTACGGATACCAACCTCACTGGATATCAGCATGAACTTCAAAGAGTCTCTGCTTTTGCACTGCACTCTGTGCATCATCCATACAGAGCCTGGCATCTCATAGTTGTATATTCTTATATGGCTCCCTGGCTTCAAGCTTCGTGTTGCCATTAGCCTAGAGAAAGAGCAACTATCTTTCCTAATATGTGGCTGAGATTCCCCCAAAGAATGGTTAATTTCCTTAACAAAATATGTCTGCTTTTCAGAAATGTCTAATCATTCAATCTCCTTTTCCAGTTTCTGCTCAGAGAGACAAATGTTTGGTAGTCTTGAAAATCCAGACTCTTCATTCAATACATTCCGATGAATAGCAGTGTCAGTAAAAGCCAACACAAGACAATTTTAAGTTTTTAACTTTAGACAAACAGACCTTAAGTTTTAAATAGAGAGTTCATCTATCACAAGCAACATTGTAGCAAGAAATTGAGTATCTACCATATTTTAAATACCAACTCACAGATACATTACTGATTGAACCGTTTTGCATTTCTGACTTGCTCAAGATTGAAATTAGCTATTTGGTTCAGCATCTGTGAATCTAATTTCACTAAGAATTAAAGCTAGATATGTCTGATAACCTATAAAGTTATAGCTATTAAATTCTCTATAGTTTTAATAAGACGTTCTGTATATATTGCAGAAAGGTTATGTCCAGTATAGCACTCATTCCATGTTGCTCTTAAAAATTAACCATCTTGACTATATTTTTAATACAGGTTCATTACACACATTATAAACTTTGGAAAAAAAAAAAAAAAAACATAGTGCAGAAAGATACTAACGTGAAACAATGAGAAATATTGTGTTTCCTAATAGTAATGAATTCAATATTGCATATTTTTTGTTACTTTTTAAAGGATTTATAATCTGGGCATTTTGGTTGGTTGGTTGGGCTTAGTGGGAAAAAAAACAACCAAACAACCAACCAACCAAACAAAAAACCTATTGTACTGTTACCATTCTCATCATCATTTGCACTGTTTTGAAATTTGATTCTAGGATCCACCAGACTGTGTAAATCAGCTGAATTATAAATTGCAGGCAAAAGCCTCAGATATGATGAAGGCAGTCCAGGGTCTTAGTTACACCAGGGTGAATACAGTGGAGCTATAAAATATATGGCTATTTAAGCTATATAAAAAAAAAAAAAAAAAAAAAAAAAAAAAAAAGTCCTCTGGTAACAAAATATCCATTTACATGAAACAACTTCTGGAAACAATAAAGGTACATATCTGTGCAGTGCCTGGGATAAGTTTTCATTCAGACCAAGGCCAGGTTCTATTTAAGACATTTCACTCAACTACAGACTAAAAAATCAAGTATCACACTTTAGGCTCTCCTTCATGATCTGCAAAGGAGGTCTTACATGAAGACTGCTTTGAAGCATGGTTTTACTCATGTCATCTGCTACAGGAAAGCATAGCAAGACTGTATGACCTTGTGAAAGCAAAGCTTACTGGAGGGTTGTTAGAAACCCATGTGTAGTATCTAAAAGGCATAAAAAATATTTATGTCTACATGCATGCTTCCCCCCAGAATCATAATACATCAAAATTTATATTAACACCTACATTTCCCAAGAAGGGTGGAAGCAATTGAAAGCTATTCTCTCCGAATTATGATTTTTCTCAATTTTAGGCATTTGAAAACTCAGATATTATGTAGTTCATTGAATTCCGTGTTGTTAATAGCGAGAAACAAAGAGATAGATACACCAATTTGCTCTAATTATGTGTACAGCTCTTCCCATCACTCCCACAGAATCCCCAGGCAGTGCCAGCATTCCCCAACGATCGCTGTAGCCTGGCAGATACACCTCAGGGAGAGCGGTGGGCACTGATGTGGTGTCAGATGTGCCCTCTCTGCAGGCTGTTGTAACTACAAATTACTTTCTTATCTGCTTTCCTCTTGGCCATGTTACTCTCACATTTCTGGTTGCACAGCAAGTCAGGTTCAAGAAAACTTTCTTAATTGCACCACGAGCTGACAGTTAAAGCAGTGTACAGCTGGTCCTCAAAATAATCTCACCACTGTTCTTCCATTCTACTGCTTCAGTACAAGACTATTCAGTTGGATACAATCACAAGTGGACACGGTATTTTTGGCTGAATTTATGAACAACATATTTTCCAAGCAATAAATAGTTTACTAAAACCAAAGACAAGACTCAATCCTACTTCCTAGTACTATGTGCTTATGTTTGACACAGCTGCTTCCCTTGTGAATGGGGAGACTTCCCTGAAAATGAAGGATGTGCTTTAAAGCTTGACACTGTGTGACTTCCTAGATTGGAATTGGACATAAATATAAAAAATCAGCCTAAGAAAAGCTCAAGTGATTAATGGCATAAATACCATATTCAGAAATGTCCCAGAAACATTGATTAACTTCAGAAACCCAAATCATAGCACCTATGAACAAAAATGTGACTTAGTCAAAATTTGGGACCCCAAACACACAAAACTGTGATGCCGAATTTCCTGCACACCACTGCCATCTACATAGGTAGAAATGCTTAACCTTTCCAGAACTCTCTAGATCTTCAAAGCTCTACCTACCTCTTAATTTCTTCTCATGCCATAATGAAGTGATAACAATTTCTAAAAGAAAAAAAAAAAAAAAGAAAAGAAAAAAAAGTTTAAACCTGCTTGTTTTTCTGCTTATTGTAGACCTTTCCTCAATAGTCTGATGGCAAGACCGTTCAAAGTATTGAAGTATCCATCTAGCTTGTAGGCTAGATTTCATTGTTGCCTCTGTTTGTAAGTGCTCAGATTCGCTCTCCCATAGATATCCTCAGACTAAAGACAGATTAGAAACAGATTTTACACTTTTGAAACAAGTACTTTAAGTGGAAGCACAGATTACAAAAGATGAGTAACATCCCCTTTACCATCACCACTACCTCCCCTCCACTTTGGAAGGAATTCAGTGTTGGCCCAGACTGTGCTCTAACCACAGCCTCTAAAACAAGCTTCTCTCAGGACCTGGAGTTTGCCATCTCTTCTGCTATGTCTGCATAGCAATGGCTGTTAAAGCAGATGTAAGTCTGTATCATTCTCTGGTAGATAAGAGCCTAAATTTCACATCTGTCTTCCCCCCCTTAGGTGGAGTTTACTGATCCCAGACATTGATCCTAGGAACTAGTTTGGTCCAGCAAAACAGAAGAATCAAGATTTGAATTAATATATCTCCCCTGCTTGGTCTGTCTTTCTCTGGATCTAGCATCTTCATGCCTCAATTTCAACAGAAAAATTGTGTGTTTAACTACAACTGCAAGCAAACCCCCAGTGGCTGGTCATCTGAATAGGTCTCCCTCCTCCCCTGACTCTATTGTGTTGGTCTTAACTGATCAGCCTAGGTATGTAGACACCTAGGGAATCACCCAGTGCTCACCTAGGGAATCCCACTGTGTATGATTTAGACCCAGGTTCTCAAAGTTTTCATGCATGTCATTTCCCATACTGGAATTCGCAAAAGATGTCAAAAGCAAATCCTGCCACTACATAGAGTCTTTTATCCTCTGTGCAGAATACAGGTAAGCAGGACAGGAGAAAGCTCCTAATTTCCAGTCCATTTTGAATTAAATATTACAGTATCATTCCATGCAGATCTGAAACTCAGTTGCTTGCATTTTTCTCTTAGGGCTAATTGATTCCTAAAGATATAAGAGCTTATATGGTAAACTGACTAAACCTTACCATAGTGAGTACTAATTGCTTGGACTCTCAGAATAACTTACAAGAGTAATACATGCTAACCACAGATACCAAAACACAGCACTGTTAGTCAGTGTTCCAAGCATGTTAATTACCCTTTCCATAATACACACATGTCTGTGTGTATTAAAATACTCAAAAAATCCATTTTTAATAATCAAGCCACAGAATGGGGGCTGAGATCACAAGAGTCTGGGATACAACAAAAGTCTGGGTTAAAGCAACGAAAGCTAAAATGGAAATTCTTAGTTAGTTTCCATTCCCAAATCCTCATGCTATATATATATATATTTTTTTTTTAATGAAATAACTAATTCAGTGACTGAAAAAATAATTGAAAGAATTCTTTGAAAAGGAAGAGTGAATACCACTGAGGTCCCATATTTCATATTTCCTTTCTCAAAACAGCTGTCAGAAGCTACAAGCACTAAGAGCCCATAAAAATAACCAAACATGAAAGTAATGGATAAAGTAGCAGATGCAGCTTTTACTTAATGTGATAACAGTGGAAAATTATTTTTTGAGAATCTACCTTACAATCATTAAGGCAGATGGTCAAAGCCTTGGCAGAAGCAGTGGCTTGTATAACAAGCTCCTAAACTCTTCTGACTTCAGAGTGAACTCATGACTAGGTGAGGAAAATCACAAGCATGTTTACCATTTCTCCAAGGGAAACACTTACTACCAAGTTCAAATATCTCTTCTGCAAAACATAAGATGGACACTGGTGATCTAGTCAAGAAAATGCATGTGTGATCCAAAGAAAAAGAGATTCAAACCTCAAAAGTGTGGGTGTTCTATTAAAAGAGGAGACCTTACTAAAAGTCTCTGGGTTTCTGAACAAGGTTTCAAAAGAAACACCCAGCTTCAGAGAATGTGATATTCTCAATCAGGAAAAGAGAGAAATAAATATACATGTAAAACATTTAGAAGAAATACAGTTAGAATTTAGATAAAAATATTCTCCTGAAAAAGTCTCATTTTCCTTCCCTCTGCCCCTATATACACTTACGGAACAAAAGCTCCTAATAGCCTATTAAAAAGGGAGACATTGTTTTCGATGTCTTTTGCAACAGGCAGAGAAAATATTGTATCATTTAGAGTGTGCATTTTGTTCAGTCGAGCACTACAAGGAACACTGAGCTAATAGATGTGACAGTGAAGGGCTTTTATAAAATCAGTGTTATATAACCCCTTGATTTTTGTAGATGGTTAGCAGCAATAGGGCTGCATTGGACAATGTGAAGTCATCTCTCAAAATAATACGATATGACAGGCCAATTGTATTCTGGCTTGATTTGCACCAGAATCTAGTATAGAATATCTTACTGCAGGGCAGTGATTCCCAAATCAAACTGATGAAGTCAACGTTTCAGAAGCAGGGAAAGAAACCCTGTGTTTTCTGAGAGTGTCAGCTCCTGGTACTTAATGATTAGTGTATTGTAATACAGAATTTAAACTGAACATGTACCAGGAAGGGATTTTTGGGTTTTATTTATTTCTACATCTCAATGGCAGTCAGCATACAGAAAACATGATACAATGAGTTCAGCATGTGGGGGCAATCATGTAGTTAGGCGGCAATGTTTAATCTAGCTGAGGCCAGTAATCTCTGGATGTTGATGCGCAGTGTCATGTGCTGCCTTGTAGCATTTCCACATGGGTGATCTGTTACTTTGCAGCATTAGAATCTGCATTTGATTTCTTACTCTCTTATCTGACTCCTCAGGGATTCAGTAAATCCAGCACTAATTTACGACTGCCATTCTTTCTGGGCTTTGACACATAGGCAGTCGAGGATTAAAATCAGACTTCTAAAGCATTTACCACTTGCAGACATCTGCCCTTCCCTTCTGACGGAGATTGCCAGTGCCACTGCAGTAAGTCTGAAAACTCAGTGAAGCAACTCCTGAACGTCTCAAGGCTGTCTATTAAGGTACATAGATCCACTTTGAATTTAATGCTGAGCTCAGAACAGCAGCAGTGCAGAAGATGATTCATAAATTATGCAGCAATCTGTCAGAGACGGGGCAGCAACTTGGGCAGCACCCATCAGAGCCATCTGATTTTATTCTGCTTCTCCATGTGAATGAACCCTTGGACTTCATCAATGTTTACAAGTTAGTAAATGACAATCCTTCCAAGAGCAATTGTTTCAGAACAACGGGGCTACTTCAGATGCTTTGCAGACTATTATTTTACTAAGTGCTTTACAGACTCTCAGTTTTTGTTGGTTACATTTTTTTTTTAATTTTTCAAAATTTTCATAGCCACAAATGAAGCAGAAATGAGGGTTTGCTGCACAGTCACCTTTGAAACCCAGCAAGAACTGTAAGTCACTGTCTCCACATTGGAAAATATCTCTTTTTCAGACACAATTATATAGCAAACTGAGAAGTATTATATAGCAAATTATCTATGGTCTTATTTACATGTTTTTATTATACAGATTGAACAATCAAAGTAGTTGTTGATTTTAAATGATAAACTTTTATTCTGAATATACTGTTTTTGCACAAGAATTAACACAACAGTTCTAGGATTATAAAGTTTTTATAACATTATTATACAAATTTTTACAAAAAATTATTTTTCCAGGCTTGTCAAGTTCCACAAAAGTGTCAAGAGAACACAAGAAAGGGAGAAAGACCTGCTTGCCTTGTAAGAGCAACCAAGTCTTTTTTTGCAGAAACGCACACTGAGCATTTCAATAAAAATATCCCAGAAAGCATGATCCAGATATTCCATACAATACAAGAAGAGAAGACAGCTTTGTCAGATCACAATCGCAATTTCATGGCATCTGAACAAGACAGTATCCCTTTAGCCTCAGTGAAATTATTTCTTCAAGATGATGTTTTTCTTTTAAACCATAAACAGGACAGATGCAAGTAGCCAGGAAGAGGGTGAGGCTAACTTTTCAAAAGTCTTGAATTGTTTTCAGACACTTTGTTTTAATCTTTTTACAGTAGTGTACAATGAGTATTAACAATATTAACATTGTGGTATGAAAGAAAAATAATAACTCTGGCCTTTGTTAAAGGCTTCTATGTCTGATGAAGCTAGGGTAAAATTTAACCAAAGGAAGGATTTATTAAGATTTTACCTTCAGCTGACATTCCAAAAACACCCAAGTGCATTGCACTGCCTTGTAGGCATTGATATACTAGAATCTGTTTTTTTAGAACTAGTGGGACTGAGGTTGTGTTTTGAAATTAAGACATACTAAGCATGTTTTCTGAGATTAAGTGTTAATAGGAACAAAAGGTCTTACTATCTTTCCAGTGATACAGAAAAACTCTCAACCACAGCAAGTAACACTTGGGTTGCAAAGGTCACTTAAAAGGGATACTGCCTATTTGAACCCAGTAAGGCCAGTTTTTAAGTTAGTAAAAGGAATATTATAGGAAAACTTACAAATGGCAGCAACACTGTTTTTTGTCAAGTTAAGCAGTAAAGCCTCAAGCATTAGAAACATGAAAAAGATCATACTAAAGTCTTAAAGGTACAGGACCTAAAAATCTTGTCAATCAAACCTGCTATGTCATGTTAAAAACCTGTTACAAATATGGACCACAGTCAGTGTTTTGGCAGTAATGCTGGTTGTTTAAATGAAAAACTAGAAAGAAACCTTTCATGTTAAGTCCTCAAATTATGTTTTGCACAGTACCATGCTGTAACAACTTTAATGGTAGTTATTTGTCAGACATACAATAGGCTGTACCAGTTCTGTGTAAACTGAAATGGTCCAAACCAGTGCTTAGTGCTATTTAAAGGATCTGAGCAAATATCAACAGAGCTTTTTATCTGGCTTAAAAAAAAAAAACAAAAAAAAAAAAAAAAAAAAAACAACAACTTTTTACAACATATTGTAATTTGAAAATGTCTCCATTTAAAGCCTAGGATCAAGTTTCTTCTCTCACAAACAAAAGATGACAATTATGCATTATGTGAGAGTAAGGATACTCTTCTGCATGAGAATATGTATTTATTCATGCAAGATATTTCTAACAGACTGGTATTTACATTTTGAGATAGCTAAAGGTCACACTGAATTTTCTATCTGTTCCATAATTTGCAGATACCTAGGTAGTGCATTTTAAAATATCTTGACCATCACGTGGATATAGTCAAAATATATATTGCTTTCTGCAAAAAGAATCCAAAATTTCTTTTGTTTTTCCCTTTCAAAGTATTGAGTTCTATGGGGACAGTACTAAGCCCCTCTGGGAGGGCCAGAACCTCCTGAGTTTTCTATCAGATGGATAAAATGGCTGGAAGGCCAAGTGTTTATAGAGAAACATGTTTCTTCAGGTCATACAGAGGGGCAGAGTAGAGGAACAAAGGACATTTACCTCTTTGGATAAGCCAAGGCGGCTAATATGTCTGCATGGCATGGGTTTCTCCCTCCTTTTGTATTTGAGCACAGTAAGGGAAGTGAGATGAGAGCAAAAGCCATGGTTGTTTTCTGTGGTTACATGACTTTGTGCCATCTTTCTTTCTGCCTACAGACTCCAATCAAATGTTTATTAAGTAACTAAAAATATGGCCTAACAACATAAGAAAATTGTTCCAAAATGTTAAATAATGTAACTTTTCCATGAAGGGTTTCTTTTGTGAAGCTACGTGAAAACTATAGAGAACATAATATACTGACAATCTATCAAGAAATTAAAAGACCAAAATGCAAACTAATGTGTATTTTAAGTAATCTTAGAGTGAAAGCTATGAGTGTAGCAAGTATTGGCCTAATCCTACAAAACTTGTTCCTCCCATAAAATTTCAATTGACCATGTTAAGGAAAAATACAGGATGCAGTCTAAGCATTAGAAAGACTCAAACCAATTTTTTACGAGGTGGTAACTGGTGATAAGGTGAAGAGAAGTGCAGTAATATGACTGGAAGGAAGAGTGTCAAGATTATATTCAGTCACATTATCAAAATTAGCTGACCTGCCCTGAGGAGGACCTGAAATCATCCAACCCAGTTAATTGTACTTTGAACCCCATGACTTTACTAGAGATATTTTTGTAAAAAGATAAATCTGATCACTGAACAAAATGTCAGGGTTTATATTTTTTCACTCACTGTATTCCCAAACATGAGAAAATACATACCTGGAGCCAAAGTACATGAGAAAAACAACAAACCAGCCATGGGTACAACTACAGTAGACATCTGATCTTTTAAGCCATGCCATGGCTTTGAGTAGCTTCTTCAGTTTTCAGAAGATATTAATGCATGCCCAATTATTTCTTTAAGCTTTTGGCATGATTAAAATTATATCAATAATTTGCCAGCATATACATACCAATGCTTTGCATTTTCTTATTTTTTTAAAGAGCTAGTGTATTGTGCCATGTTAATATTTGCATATTGCAGTTGTTAGCATAATTGTACAATACCAGCAGAGCTGCACATTCATTGGTTTAGCTGTCTTGCAATACTGTTTAGTTTTGAAAACTAGAAAAAAAGCACAAATCATATTTTGCATCAACACTATGCTACACTGTAATATTGTAATTTACTGCACCAATCTGTTTCACCAATGAGGTTGTATAAAAACAACTTCTAAAATTATTATTCACAATCAAGTATCAATGTGCATACATATAGATTCAAGGCTCCCCATTTGTTTAGATTTTTTCTAATCTGAGCAACGAGGACATTTTGCTGTTAAATATGCTATTTTCAATAATAAATAACAACAGCATAAGTTTTAATATTATGGGTGGTTTTATATGAAGGAAACAAAGGGGGAACCTGATATGAACCTTAGAGAACATATACTTCCAAAAATAAATGTGTTAAATCTGATTTTTATATACTTAAAATATCTGTACACAGGTTTTCATGTGAGATCACTATTCTGTAAAAAATCCAACTCAACCCTTTTGTTGCAATAGCTAAATTTACCCTATTTTCTCAGCTTTTTCATTGCACAGTATATTCAGAGCTCTGTTTTGTAATATAATTTAATATTATTTGATTGCGACACATTGCAATGTTCAGTTTCTCACACAATAAAAGAATCACTCAGTTACCTTTTCAATGGACTATACTCTACCATCAAAGAAAACAAACTGAAAAACAATAACATAGCATCATCATCATCATGCAAAATACCCTTGGAAACCAACGTTCAAATATCACAGACATTTTTTATTCACAAGCTTTTTTTGTTTGAGCCTTTGAAGGATTCTGCTAGCTTTATATCTAACTGCATTGTGAAAAGGAGGTGAATATTACACTGAAATTAACATTTTTCTGACAGAAGATGACACTAAGTTTAAGATGAGAATCACTTCTTAGTTAAACTCTCAAGCACCTTTATATTTTTAAAAACAGAAAGTCCCTTCCTCCCTTCCTCCCTTCCTCCCTTCCTCCCTTCCTCCCTTCCTCCCTTCCTCCCTTCCTCCCTTCCTCCCTTCCTCCCTTCCTCCCTTCCTCCCTTCCTCCCTTCCTCCCTTCCTCCCTTCCTCCCTTCCTCCCTTCCTCCCTTCCTCCCTTCCTCCCTTCCTCCCTTCCTCCCTTCCTCCTTCCTTCCTTCCTTCCTTCCTTCCTTCCTTCCTTCCTTCCTTCCTTCCTTCCTTCCTTCCTTCCTTCCTTCCTTCCTTCCTTCCTTCCTTCCTTCCTTCCTTCCTTCCTTCCTTCCTTCCTTCCTTCCTTCCTTCCTTCCTTCCTTCCTTCCTTCCTTCCTTCCTTCCTTCCTTCCTGCAATTTATCAAACTATCAAAACTTAGCGGGCTACATGATTCATTTTTGAAGAATAAACCATTCATCATAAAGCATGTGAATAATGCTGAACTTCTGATGAAGACTAGTCAGTAATTTAATTTTACTCAACTAGTTTGGACTAAACTGATGCTCAAAGCAGCCATCATGGCACTAGTAAAGTATATTGGGGAGTATGTTTTCTTTTTCTTGTGTTTTCTTTTTTAAATAACTGTTTATGTTAAAGAATATAAATCTTCAAGATATCCAAAGCTTAAAAGAAATGAAAATCACATATATAAGCTATTGTCAGGGGAGCCCTTTTACATGAAATCATCAAGATTACAACAACAAACAAATGAAAAAAAATAAAATCCTAGATTCCCCAGTGGAGTACATACAGAATTCTGTTCAGATGGCATAGATGATGCAGCATTCACACATGTTTAAGGATCCGACACTCCAACATGCAGCCACCATAGGTGCCTTTATGAGTCTCACAATGAGTGATAATCAGACATGAGCACTGCTGTTCTGCTGCTGTCTGAATAGCTGACCCTTTTTAAAATGAAACTGAGGCTATCATTTTGGCCGGGTGTTGATTAAGTTATGCAGGTTTTGGTTTAGCAAGGTCATAACTGGCAGTATCTTCTGCCAGATAACAGCCAAAGCAGGACCAACTGAATTCCTACCACAGACCACAGTGATGGACTCAGACCAGAGACACCACCGCAGTCAGCCGAATCTTCCTGTTGACAAGAAAAGAAATCATTTATCATTAATTACAATTAAATTTCCTGAGAAGCTACCTACATTTTAGTCTTTAACAGTTTGAACTATATCTGAGGGATCCTTTTTGTTCTTATATGTGATATTTTGCCTAAAACAACAGCAAAATATTCCCTGGAAGTTTGTCTGATTTTTGATACAAAGAGCGGCATTACTAAATTAATAATAAGCATGGGAGGATTAAACACTTATAAAGCTTACTGCAGTCACTTATGAACTAGATGGAATACTTACATAATTAAACAAAAAATATTATGGGATATACCTGGGGGCCCCAGTAAACCACATCTATGTTCCTTAAAATTATATCAATTTGAAGATTTTGAGTATCACCTTATGGTGAGGAAAGATGGAAGAACAGATAACTTTTCAAGATTAGAAAACAAACACCAGAATATGTTCATGCCCATTTCATCAACATGATCATACATTAAAACAAATATGCTCTGCAAGTGAAGATATGATCAATGAAAATGAAAATCCTTTCTCTGTCTCTGATGCTGTATTCAACTACAAGAACCAAATTTTCTGTCAGCTTTTTGTACACGTTTGAAGTAGTCCGTAGAGAAAACATCCTTCAGTTTGAGGGCTCACTCTGAGCTGCACCACTCTGTCATGCATCAGTGGACCTAGCTATTCATTATGCCACACAGCAATCACACCTCTTCCCCATTCCTTTTTATCAGTGATTGCTGTTATTTTGTCCCACTTTGACCATAATGCATAATATCTTTCACATTATGGACTTATTCATTAGTCTGGTTGAAATACATTTGATACCTGTTCTGGAGTCTGTAACATCTTTACACCTTCTTGTTTCTCAGGACTGATACAATCTATGTTTAGCTGCCTAAAGCACCAGGACAACAATCCAGGCATCCCCTGCACTGCTCTGTCGAATGAGTCTGCAATTCATGGGCAGCTCTGAAGGCTGAAAATACTTGGTATTTGTCTTGTTTTCACTGTATTCTGTACCCATAGTATAAAAAAAATATTTTCCATTCACAAAGAGATCCCAAGCCTCCAAGAACAAGACAACGGTGTAGGTGGGAAGGGACTTGGGTATTTTAGGAAACTTCTTGAACAGGAGAAACATGTGCAGGGAAGGATAGACTGCACCTTAACATTAACAGAGCCTGGCTGCTGGCACAGAAATTAAAAACCTTTTAGAACAGAAAGCAGAGGAAAGTCAAAGAGCATGGAACAGCTTCTGTTTCAGACTGACATGCCACTGAGACTTATGTAACTAATATTCATTGTGCTTCAGAAAAGGCTAGGTGGGAGTTGGAAATAAAAAGTACAATCAGGATAAATAAGGAAGGGTCAATAAAACACCTTTAATTTATTGGCACATCCATAAGCAAAACTTTCAAGTGCTTCTACACCAATGATAGGAACATAAAATTAAGGTGAGATAATGAAGACAAGTCATCAGTGAACCATCCCAAAACAACACACATATCAGAAACCTGGTGGAAGGAGAATCATCAGTAGGACAGAGCATTATCAGGCCAGAAACTTTGGAAGAATGGCGATGTAGGACATACAGCAAAAGGGTGGTATAAAGTGTAATAGCATAAAAGTATCACAGGAAAAGGAAAATGTGATGAAATATCTATGGGTAAGAAATTTCAGTCTAATAATAAAAACGTAATACTAGGGTTGCACTGCTGACCACTTGATCAAAGTGACAATATCAATCATGAAATGTTATGTGAGATTAGAGAAGTCACATACAGACTGGATTGATGCTTTATCAGAAAGAGATATAGAGATCACATTTTTGGATATGATAAATGACTGTCTTTTGGAAGAAACAGTCTTTGAATCTTTAGTGGTGCCTGGGGCCCTCTTCAAAATTTTTAGTAGAGAGCTCTAATAGCTCTAACCACCACAATGCGATAGGAATTATCATTGTTGTATGAGAGATCAGGCCAAACAAATCCAAAACAAAAGATACCAATTTCAAGAAAGGGAACTATATGAAAATTACCCAAAGAAGTTAAAAAACCCCAAACAACCCCAAACCCAAGAAAACAGAAAAAAATCCTTAACAAACAAACAAAAAACAGAAAGCAGGAAAAAGACTAGAAGGAGCATCTCAAAAAGCAAGTCCCTCACAAGAATACAGAAGAATACTTTGAAATATTGCATTAGATATCCAGGTAAAATCAGTGGCATAATTAGAACAACTACTCACCCACCCCCCTACTACCACCCTCCTCCTCCAAAAACCCAAACCCTAAACAAATGAAAAAACACGACACCACCCCACCCCCCCCAAACAAACCTCCAAAACCCAAAACCCAAACCTGAAAACCCAAAGAATCAGTAGGAAATTAAGTGCACTGCCATAGGGAAAAGGTCAGTATTTCAGAAATGGTATTTCAGAAATCAAATTTACTCAAATAGGCAAAACCACACAAAAATGACAGATTAGATATAAACAGGAAATTAAGAGGGCTGATAGAGAATATTTTATGACATCCCTGCAAAATATGCTGAAAATGATAGTAGAAAGTTTTGAATAAATCAAAAGCATGAAGCCAAATATGGAGTTAGGGCAACTGCTTGATAACAGAAGTGTAAAGGGGGAACTTGGGGATTACAGGGCATAGCAAAGGACTTCAATTACTTCTTTCTGTTGGTTTTAAGGGGTGAAGACTTTACTGAGATTGCCACTACACACAACACATTCTTTAAAGCAGAAAGGTCAGAGGAATCAGAATCAGTTTGGAATAATTATAAGGAAAATCAGATAAATTAGACTCAATATGTCATCAGGAATTAGAGCATTCACTAGCAGTCTCCTTTTGAAACTTGGATGTAAAAAAAAAAAAAAAAAAAAAAAGCAAAAACCAGCTTTCAAGTTCTTCAGTGAAAAAAAAAAAAAGCATTTTGTCCTAAACCAAATAGCTCACGTTAGGTGCCATTCTTTATCAATAGTAGATATTTCCAGACAAGTCTCTCTCATCTATTAGTTTTATAATTTAGTTCTATAATTTTGGCTTAGGCTTCTTTTTCTGTTGATTGCACTCTACAAGTTCAAAATTCCTAAGGTTTCTGGTCAACAAGTAATTCATAAGTGAACTCTGATGCACCAGATTTGGAGTTGGATGCTAAGATTTGAAGATGCACTGAACTTTCTGGTTTATTTAGTTTAGCTCTGTCACTTTTTGCATCTGCATTGTGTCTCGTGTAGCTTTATTTCTATTCAAAATACCTAAAAATAACCCTCTTGCTGCTTCCTCACAGCGAGTACCATGAGAAACAGAGTTATCAGTACAGATTTCTTCTCACATGAATTCAATGTACAGTACTCAGTGTTACCTCTTGGTATTTAAGATTCTTATCAATGAAGAGTCGTCTTTAAAGAAATAGTCTAAAGTAAAGCATGAGGTTTAAAATTTTCCAGCAGAGGGGAGATGTCTGGAGAGTAAGTAAGAAGTAAATTGAAGGTCTTAAAATTGTGCATAATAGGAAGGGAGAAGTATCATTATAGTAAAAATGGCATCCAGTATGGATACAGAGTAGATGGATGTCCACATACAGAATTATACAGTAAATTGGGTAAATTATGTTGCTGAATTAATCCTAACACTATATGTACTGGAAAAAATCCTCCATTCTGTTGACTATTTCTACTTGCTTTCTGAGATTTTTTTTAAACTACACCATAGTTTATGGGCACAGCTTTTACAGCTATTCTATGCAATATTCCTATTGGATTGTAAAGTAATATTTTAATATATTTTGCTGTCTCCCTAAGACTACCCAAACCAGTTTTTAAAGGATTCATAACTGCATAACAGTGGAGAATGCCTTAGAAACCCCATGTCAAAAAGGTATCTTATTATGAATGACAGAGTTAAACTGTACTAGACAAAAGAATAAAAATTGTATACATATATTTCAAGGTTGGTGAGAATTTAACCTCATATTGATCAAAGTCACACTGAATTTCTGAGGTTTGTAGACCAATTTACAGTGGTAAACCAGCAGTTCTGCCAAGAACAATTTCTAAATGTTCTCTCTGGAATCAGTTATTCTTTTGTGTCCTAAGTCAAGACAAAAATAGTAATGGCAAAGAAGGTACAGTAAATCCTATCTAAATTACTTTTTCCTCCCCAGCATTGCACATTGTAATTTTATTGTGTGCTTTAACTATTGTGAAATTAACAAGAAATGTAAAAAAAAGGAGAAAATCTGATTACATGCTGATTTACATAAATTTCAAAAAATGAACAGCTTTATGGAAATGAATGGGATCCCATCATTAATTTGGAACCAGACTGAGCAAAATGCCAGTTTTGAATGCTCCTCAAAATGCCTTTCTTGAAAACACTTCCCCTATTCTTGAGCTTTACAAAAACTTCTCCACTGTTACTTCTAAATATTATTTTTCATATTTCTTATAAAATTTCTTATAACAAATTGCATAGCAACATTTTATCTTATCTGTACTTTATCTTATCTTTACCTCTACCAGTGCAATTAGAACTGAACTGTTTTTAAATAGTTTCACTGAAATTTGCCAGCCCATTATATTGATCACTATTGCATTAGTCACACAGAAAACCTGAATAACCAACAGATCAGTAAGGGATGTTATCTCTTTGTTGTCTTCAAAATAGTATTTTGTATAAGATTTCTCTTTGAAGAAAGAAAGAATTGGAAAAGAAATTTGAATCTTAGTTAGCCAGTTCCATTTAATCAGAAGTATATCAGAAATTTCTTGCATTAATAAGTCACATGTCAAATTTTCTTGCATGCTTGAGGTGGAGAAGCATCAAATCCAATTGTTATCTCCTTCATGTCATGCCTTACTATGATAACTCTAGAGAGAGTTATTTTACAACATCACACACTGAAAATTATTCAGCACTTGCAGAATGGAAATGAATGCTTTTGTAAAACCATACATTCATTGTTAAGTATCAATCTCACATATTTGTTGCTATATAACAACATTTCATTGAAGGCAGTGCCAGTCCAAAATTTTAAAGACACACATGGAAATATAAATACATATATATATATACACACATATGTCTAAATCTACAAACATACTTGTTACTCCTTCAGAGGTATACTATAACTATTTAATGTACTAAAACTTTGTCCGGAAATCTTAATACTTTATCAGAACCCATTGTGCTACACTGACTATGAAAAGGATAAAACAATATCTGCTAAAGAGATTCTGATCTGGCCCTTGATATCAACTGGTTATCTCAAAATTATACCTTTTATAAATATATATTTTAAATGCTTCATATTGCACAGAGAACACCTTTGCTTTTACTCAAGAGTCATTTAAAGTCCCAGTGCATGGTCTTTCATAAATTTTGTGTTGCCCTCCTTTGTTTGGACTACCACACAAAACTGTCAAAACTGTACAGATACCCACACACAGATCAGGAATACAGTCAGTTCCATCAAGATGTATATAGTTGTCTGGGCTGCTAATTGCCTTCAAAGCTCCCACTGACATGCCTGGGAGGTGATGGAAATAAGACTTTCCCAGAAGGGGATAAAAACTTGTAGAGTTCTTCTCTTTATTCTCAGGCATGTCAAACAGAAACAGTGTGTATGTACAATGTAAGAGCAAGCTATTCAAGGGGGTGATAAAGACTGTTTTGTTATCCTTGATGAAAAAGAAAAACCAGCTGCTGCTATGGAACCTGATCAGCTGGTTTGTATCTGTGTTGGCTTCAGTGATTTTAATAAAAATACACAGATTAATGTCCAGTGAGAACCCATTTCCAAAATCACAAAGTTATTAAAAACAAGATGAATGAATAAAATTACCTTTATAACTTTCTGCTGCAAAAAGTCTATCAGCTAAAGTTATATTCCATGGGTATCCCAGTATTTTTGTTTGCCTCTGAGCAGAAAGACCATTTTGGAGATGAAAAATTCAGCTCAAGGTGAGTCTGTGCTTCTTAATGTACATTGGACAGTAGCTTTTTAATTAAAATAAGGTTACTTGCAGAGAAAATTGCATGAGTAAGAACATGAGATGTTAATCTTCTAGGTTTTAATGTGAAATACATCTTGGGGGAAGGGACTTTCACCCTTCCTTACAACCTTCAGCCATGACTGTACAAGTTCCTTGGTTTGCTAAAATTAGATCATTTAAATACAGAATAGGAAACTTCAAAATTATTCAAATGCAGCTCTTAAACAGAATTTTAAGTTTTTTGTCACTGATGTTCAAGTTATATTAATTGAATCTTCCCCCAAGTATAAAGAGAATATAAATTATTGAGAAAATTAGTGTTCTAAATTGTTACAGTTTTCAATATTTTACTACACTAAGTCTGAAAAATTACCTCTAAGTTTCCATTTCTGCCTCTCAGTTGGCTTTACTTTGATAGGTATGTTAGTATCTCCCTCTAGTGGTTTTCTGAGTAATAATATTGATCAGGAACTCCTCCAGTGTATTAGGTCGTGAATTTTATTCTCTTCAGATCAGCAGTTTTCTTGCATACATGTCACTAGCACAGCAGTACACACTCTCACACCATTAAATGCAACACAATCTAAAATGTTAAGGCTTTTGTTATGAATCCCAGAGTCTGCACTAGGTCAACATGCAGGACTTCATGTATATGTATTTAATTAGAAGAAAAAAAAACAACTTCTGCAGTAATTAGAAAAAGAATATGTTTAAGTTGAAAAAAAAATTAAAAAGTAAAAATAGAATTTTACTGAATTGTTAGTTTAACCAAATTGATGCACACTATTACCTTTTATCATTAACATTTGTGCTAACTTGAACACATTAAAAACTCCTTACTCTTCTCAACAGCAACACTTTTTCACAGAGCACTCATCCTTTCTATCCATAAGTACAGCTTTATTTTCACAGGTATTACAGTCTCTTCTAATTACTTTACACCTTTATTTGTCTCTGTGCAGAAAACTTTCTTCTTCTGTTTTATTTTAACTAGGACATGTTTTGAATGGAATGACACTGACTTAGTTGGTATATGTACAATCTCAAAGAGCTGATCATATAAACCCAACAGGTTCCCGTGTCTTTGTATTTGCTATGGGAGAGGCCCTTGTGGTCTGTAATTGTGATTTATAAGGCTCCAGACAGGGTTTTTTCATATTTAATTTCCCTCAATATTGCAATGGTAATTTGCTCCAGATTGTTGCTTTTGGGACTCACTTCGTTCTGTTTTCTTTTGTATGCTTAGTAAGTAAAAAATCTGCTAATTTTTTAAGCCAAGAACAAAACAAAAAATTAGAGAAAGTAACTGACCATCCACACCACATGAAAACTTGCAGAAAAATGAAGATAGGAGCGGACGTCATGGCAGAGGCACGACTCGTTGTGCATATAGGCTGATCCTATTAATAACGGGCAAAGTAGCAAGTAGAGGAAAGGAAAGAAAACACAGAAAAAAAGACATACAAGATGAGATATCATGCAGATTGCTGGCAGTTAGCAGAGTTAATGTGAAAGCAACCACACAAGAGCAAGAGATTCACTGCAAATTTTGCAAATAAACTTAACCAAAACAATCCACTGTTACAAAACACATGACTTACACACTGATTAGCACATCAAGCTAGTGAGCAAGAGTTGTACTTTCACACACAATCATATCAGGAGGATTTGGAACATTTATGATGGCCAGATAGCTTTTGGATGATTTTTCAACTTTGTTTAACCTTTGTTTGCCAGTAAGAAGAATTCTTTTTTAAAATAAAAACTAGTTACTAGAAAAATGCATTGAATACTAACTGGACTTTTTTAACACTACTGACATCTCAGTAATTGTGCCTTATTAAAGAAAAGCAGAGAATATACTGGAACAAAACTTGTTCCAGCATATACAGCAGTTAAAACTAACTGCACTAGTTTGAATCCAACATATGTACTTTCATAAAGTATTTTGAAAGGTAAGACAGAAAGTATATTCAAAATAATTTATATACGTTGCAGAGTTCCAATTTTTCTCCTTCAAAACTGTAATGTATACAATGCAGGGACTACTAAACAGCATAGTTTTGCTAATCTCAGTAAAGCAATTCTCTTTTATAGCTCTTAAGAGTGTGTCCTAAGGTCAATACACATTTGCAGAATTTCTAAGAGGAACAACATCCTAAAACAGATATAATGTTTTAAAACATTTAACACTTCCTTTAAATAACATTTGGAAATACTAATATAAAAATATTACTTATAAAGCAGGATTATCATCTATTTGTGAAAAACAACTGAATTTCATAGCATCATACAGAGGCCGTCAGTTTTATGCTTGCTGATATTATTTTTAGTGGGAATCGTGTGTGAAAGTGCAATGGTTATAGGAAAGGCAGATAAGAAAGCAGCTGTTAATTTTATGTTAATCATGGGATACTTGAAATAGAGTGGCTATGGTCTAGAGTGAACAGTATGTTTAGTGATAGGTTACTAGGCACCAAGTTACATTTAAACATAGTTTTCACTGGTCTTCTAAAACAGCTCCATAAATGTTTCTAAAGGTAGGTCTAAAGTCTTACAAGTTTGGTTTTACCTGTTTGGCTTCATCAAAACAGACATCAGGACCCTTTCTGTATCTAGGTTGTTTGACCATTTCACAAGGATTTGGCCCCTCATCTGTTTCTCTGGTTAAGGACCGTGACTTTTTCGTGCATTGTGTAGTAGCAGGATTAACATTCTGGTTTTACTTTTGTGGGAGAGGAGAAGTTTTATGCCAATTCAGATCATAGTGAAATAAACATCAATAATAACAGTTCCTTCTTTAAATTAAAGAAAACCAACCCAACCCTCCAGATAAATTGAAATCAAATACCCTTCTTTTTTACACTGCTTTAATCAAGAAAATAAACATCCTGTATGACTTTTTAGAACCAGTACTTATAGAAAAGTACTCAAAATAAAAATAAAAGCCGAGGTTTCCTAAAATTGTCTGTATTGCTTTTATTACCATTGCATAAATATTACAGAATAAATTTGCTAAAGTAGTAAACTTTCAATAGCGCTGACTGGTTATAGCATATGTTATTATTGAGATATTCTGACAAAATGAAGATACATAGTAAAAGTGAGGAAGCCTGTTTGGAAAAGTAATGCTATATACAGGCTGAAAATTTCAGTGAAGGCCTATAAAGACTTTATTTTTGGTTTTATTATGAGTACATCTATATTACCTCAAATAGCACAGACAAGATCATCCCACTGTAGGCTTGGTCAGTAAATGACAGAAAACCTAATCAGTTCTCATTAGCATTTCAGTGATGGAGACAGAGAAAATGTTGTCCAAACTAACAGCAGAACAGCAGGATAGAAACAGAAGCAGTGATGTGCTATTAATTACTTAACTGTAAGCATGAGGTAATGCTTTAGCTTATGTCTCTGAAGTCTGTAATTGCTGATATTTAATTGTAAATACTATACTTCACATTTGCCGCAGGCTAAAAAGGGACACAACTCATTGCAGCATACTTGAAAGGCTTGGATATGGTAAACTGCAAAACTGTCTTCTCTTGAAAACTGCTTATATTACCATTCAGTATGTTAAGCTTTTTTTATTCCACTGTTGGTAGTACACGCATTAAAGCTAAGCTAGTGAGTTTGAAAAAAATCGAACACCAAAACTTTATTTATCTTAGTAGCTCTAACTTATACTTGAAACAATCCTATTCATGCAGTACTGCAGAGTAGCTACAGCAGCTACTATAGTAGCTAGAGCTACTACAGTAGCCTCCTTGTAAGGAGTGGAGATACCCAATGGAAGAGAAGGCAAGAGGATGGGGAATCTGGTTCTACAGATCTAAATCTGTCTTCATTCAGATGTTATCAGACTCATCTCCCCTTTCCTCTGCCAGGGCCCAGCTGAAAAGGAAGTCAAAACGTAGAAAAATTCTAAAAGACCATGTGTACAAGCAAAGCTGTACCAGCCAGGAGGAAGCAGAGTCTAATAATAACCATCTGAATAGCACCCAAAGGTCATTCTGTCTGCTTGTGTGATGTTATGCTACGTCTGCATTTCACAATGTACCTTAGTTATAGAAGAGACAACAGCTTAGTATTGCATAGTTGGAACAAAAATAAAATAGTTCATTTAGTCAATATAAGCCCACCCAGCTGTAATAGCTGCCATTTGAGGTCATTTACTGCTTTCCAGAAGGTTTGGGCCCCACAGGGAAATGCAAGTCATGTGCCCATTTCCCATCATTTTCTATAGCAAGTGCTGTCTATAAATTCAGACAGTGGCAACAGTTAATCAAACTGTTATGGACTGGAGCCACTTAGAATATTAGGCTGCATTTACATAGTTCTGTAATGACATGGATATTGTTTCCACCTTAGTGTACTTCCTTTTCAGCCCAAGTGTAGATGGAATTCCCGTTTTATTAATGTGGCAATGAACTCATTGTTTATGCCAAAGAAACACAGTCATCTCTACCACCATCTGCTTTTCTTTCAGGAGTGGGAGAGTCTGTCTCAATTAGCTTGCTGCCATGGACAAAGGTATTACTAATTGTTTTCCATATTCTGTCATAATAATCCAAATTATGATTTGATTTACCATCTCTGGTACGCTATCCTCAAGCTTATATAGCAGAGAAAAACTGAGGTGAATTTCTCCTGGCCTGCAGTGTGTGTATGTTGGATTTATGTATTTCCATCATCATCATCTACTAGAGTGAACAGGCTAAAGGCATAGAGATTGACATGAAGGTGATTGTAAATTAGAACAACCTTTCACACACTTTTAATTTTAATGCGTATGTTGTAAGGACTCTTCTGCTGAGCATGTATGCCACCTATGTCTCTAGCCAATTCTGAAGAAATTCTATGTTAACAGATGGATAAACTGCAGCCTTTGATGGTCAAAGCAGTTTCCACAAGAAGTAAATAGTTCTCATTGGCCCTGAGCACAGACTAAAGTGCATCCATCGCTTCAGTGTTGAAGGTATCAGTGCAGCATCCCAACTTCTCATGACAAAACACTCTTATCTTGGTATTGCCCTTTTTTCATTATTTCTTTAGACAGACATATCCTTGTCTTTTCTAAAGGCGGAGCAAACCCAGGACTCTCAGGCTCCCTTTGCATGTCCTGTGCTCCGGATGCCAGATACCTCGGTGGATGTTCACTGAACTTCCTTGAGTATGTCAGTGTGGTACTGGGGAGCTCCAGACTGTATACAACACTCCAGATGTGGTCTCACCAATGCTGAAGAGATGGGATGGATCAGTTCTCTCAACCTGCTGACTACACTCTTGCTAACATAGCCCAGGATGTGACTGGTCCTCTTTATTGCAAGTCACAGTGCCAGATGATACTCAGCTTGTCCATCATGATCCTCAAGTCCCTTTCTACAGAGCTGTTCCTAGTCACTCCACTCCCAACCTGTCCAGAGGCATGTTCTTATTCTGTCCTGGGTCCAAGACTTTGCATCTACCTTTTGAAAACGTCATTTCCTGTGAGTCCCTTTCTGTTTAGGTCCTCACTAATAACATCTTTTCTCTCTACCTCAATGACTGCTACCTCAGAAGATTTGTGATATCACCCACAAATATCTGCTGCTTCAAGTACTGCAATGGCAACCATGCTACTAATATGTACATAAACAGGTCATTTTTTTCCAAATATATTCCAGTATATCATAGCCAAAAATCAATCTACACTACTAAATAACATGATTTTAAAGGATACCCGGCTTCTCTGCTTGCATCAGTGGCTTTGGGTCACAGGAGCGGCACAGCAGTTGGCTGTCACTAATAATGAATACTAGATTGGTGTTTGAAATCTTCTCTGCATGATAAAGTCTGGAAAAAAAGCCAACAAAAACCTATGTTTAAATGAAGCAAGGAAATCTGTATTTGAGAAGGACATGGAGAATGGAATAAAAGTAATCCAACTTCACAAATTCAGTCTGCCTGCAACTGTGTATCTTTTCCATTAACGAACAGTAAGAAACATTTATAACATATTTTGTAATTTTTTTGACATTTGTGTGGTTCCCTCTTTCAATTAGACTTATTAGTGAAAAAAAAAGGAAAAGAGCATAAAATTACTTTAATTGAGTTGATAGCTAGCTCTGTACTGCTAAAACAGTAGCTGTGCTGAGAAATAAAATCAGTTCAGCATCAATTCTTCCCCTAACAACAGTTAGAAAACCCCCAACCACAAAAACAAACAAACAAAACCCCAAAATATAAACCTGCTTGTAAGAAGGGTGAGAAAGAGGTTTAGGGTGTGTATGCTGTGTATTGGATGTGCATTTGTTGTATTTTTATGTACATATAATTCCACAAAAGGCCTTTAAGTTAGTAGAGTAATTTTCAATTTATAAATAATTGAATAGGTGGTATTGTACCTTTAAGCTATAAGCTAGACATTACACTTCATGTCTTAGATACTAAAGGCAAGGATATTTCTGGATTTTTCAAGGATAATTTTCATGTGCAATTTAAATTTACTGGAAAGACAGACATTCAAAAAAGCAGAGAAAAAACCTCTTAATCTTTCTTAGTGCTTAATAAAATTCTACCTGTCAAAGAGAGGTAAATTCAGGACAATCTAATAGACTAATTATTCTTAGTGGCTTTTAAATACATTTTCATACACAGGTAAAATAACAAGCAAGTATTTTCATATATGTGGGTACTACTCCATATAAACAGAGTTTTATTATTTAGGTGTGAATTGATCAGATGATTTCTGAAATTTCACAGATGTATGTTTGTGCCACTGATTGGGTACAATGAGAAGAGAAAATACCTGTTAATTAAATAATTGATGTTGTGGTTACATTTCTGGCTGTTTTAACCAGCTTATATTGTCTTTTTGTTCTCATTCCCACAGTGTGGTACTATTTTTGCAATGCTAACATAATAATTTTTGTATTCTTTCAGTAAACTGAACAAAGGATCTCTTCTGAAAAGTTTCCAGATTAAAAAAAAAGAACAAAATCAAACAGCCAAAAAATTAAACCAAGAAACCCTACAAAAATAAAAAAGCCCCACACAGAAAACAAAACAAAGAAACTAATGAGTTCTTTGCACAACCAGGTACCACACAAACACATACTAACAACATGGAGGAGGAAGTATGGAAATGGAAAAAAATGACTGCATGTTTTGGCTGTATTCATCATTCTCCAATGTCATCTGTCTTTCTCTCCTGTCTTGAAACACTAACTTCAAGGATATTGAAAACTGACTATTAATTTTAATTTCTAGGATGTTTTCAGAAACTCCTAATTTATATAAACTTTCAACCCAGCAAGTTTTTGTATGAAACACAGAACTATGTCCAAATTTCTATGTTTCTGAAGTAACCAATTTTTTTAGCATAACATTAAACATCATCTTGAATAGGTACATGGAGCCTGAAGAGTAATTTTTTTAATCACAAAACAAAACAGCTTAATAAGATGCACAGCTCTTAAATCATGAGTACTATTGACTAGAAGGTAAATTTGAAGATGAATTGCATAATCTTCTTGACCATCAAAAGTTCCAATACATAATCAGATTAAAGTAAATCATCTCCTTCTGAATATTGCAAAATGCCTGTAAATTCATATAATAAATTACAAGAAAACAAATTGTAACAGAGATTAAAATACGATTTTCATGGGGCATATACATAATATAAAACAAAACTTTGTATAAAATATTTCTATAAATCTGTAATTAATACAATTAAAATTAATTCTAAACAAATACAAAGATAATGCAACTTATAATTTTACTGCCTATATATTTATTTGTCTTGTTTACATAAATTTGGTGTAATTAATCCAAAATATATTTTTTGTTCTTATAATAGTGTCATTATCTTTTGCAAAATAAATGAATATTCAGAAGTTATTATTTATACTTAAGAAATTTTACCTGGAACAGTTTATACAGTCTACAATCCCACCAAAGGATTTATCATCATTTTCAAAGAAATACTGAGTTTGCTCAGTGATACAGCTTGTTTTAGGCAGGGTGGCACTGAAATCATCATCTTCCATGTCAGCTGACAGAAAGAAGAAAATAAATAAATAACAACAACTTTTTTAAGTCACAGACACAGTGGGGAAATCCAAGTATGGCCCCCAGCCTAGATTCTTACCTTCTACTTCACTCAAAGTTGACTCTTTAACATTCTCTTGACTTACCTGCTTCAAGGAAACGTGGAAAAGTCAAGCTCAAAAACAGCTGCTGTAAGATAGACCTGAACACAGAAAGAAAATATATATTTGTTAGAGGCTCTTTGCCTTCTTTGTATTTTAATGGATCCTTAAATTAGCAACAAAATCATCATGGTTTATTATTCTTTTGCCAGTTATTAAATCTGTGTTTCTTTAAACCTTAAAGTTTGACTCTGGTTTTCTTTTCACACTTTCTCCCAGATCTTCTTTCACACCGAACTTTTATTCTACTGCTGAGGTTTTCTATCATTTGTACCCATAACTCACATAATGGAAATGATATCATGCTATCCATGTCCTCCTTTTATAACTCTGCAGGAGGTGGAAAATGCATGTTGGCGCTCCTCTAACATTTAAAACAACCAGAACTGCTTTTGAACAGGCTCAGGGAAAATGCTCCTGAATGAGATACTTTACACTGATTAAGGTTCATTAAATTGCTGGGAAGGAGATAAACACTGGAATATTACAAGTATATTATAAAAATCATTATTGTGGCAGTTGACTTCTAAAACCATCTCTTCATGCTCTTGAGGTATGGAATATATTTTACTCCTAGATGCTGCTGAGACACTTAGGCTTAAAGACCTCCATTTGTTTAAAAATATTTTTCTTCACTTATGATTATAATTTTCCTATTTTATTTACTTGAAGCAAGTGCTAGCTTGCCACATAGAGGGTCCCCTTCTCCTCTACCAACCTGTCAGGTTGCTCCTACCCAAAAATATGACCTGATCTCTCTTCACCTCATTCTAGCACCTGTTCTGCAGAGAGAAAGGTCTGTATAACTTTATTTAGACTCCAAGATTTTTTCCTTTTCTCCTTATCCAGCACAATCTATGTGTAAAGGAACTGAATCAGGCTGCTATCTTTCTGGTAGAGGCATGGACTGAAGGACCTCTGGATTCACATCCACAGCTTTGTGCCTTGAAGCTTCCGATGGATAGCACACCAACCATCATGGATGAGAAGAGACCTGATACCATTCAACATTGATGTAATTTGCTGTCAGAAAATAGTAATCCTCCATAAGGGCTTACCACAGAATTTACAGGGAACTGAGTGAAAAAAGGCAGCTTGGGAAAACTGTAAAATCTTCTGAGTTAAAAGAGTATGAAGGATAAATGATACATACTCTCTTAACTAAATGCTGATGTATCCCCTGTCCTGGTTTCTGCTGGGATAGAGTTAATTTTTCTTCTTAGTAGCTAGAATAGTGCTGTGTTTTGGATTCAGTATGGGATTTTGTATGAGAAGAATGCTGATAATACACTGATATTTTCAGTTGTTGCTAAAAGATCAAGGACTCTCCAATCCCCTGTGTCCTGCCTGTGCGCAGGTGCACAAGAAGCTGGGAGGGAGCACGGCCAGAGCACTGGACTCAAACTGGCCAATGAAATATTCCATTTCATGTAACATTATGCTCAGTATATAAAGGAGGGGAGGCTGGGAAAGAGGGGGTTCTCTCTCGCTTCCAGGATTGCAATTGCAGGATCTTGGTATTTTGGGATCACTAGTTGGGAATGGGCTCGGTGTCAGTCAGCAGGTGGTGATCAATCACACTGTGTGTTACCTGCTTGTACTTTCTATTATCGTTATTTTTTTTTCCCTATTCTATTACAATTATTAAATTGTCTTTATCTCAACCTACAAGTCTCCCTTTATCCCCCACAGTTCCCTCCCCCATCCTCTGGATGGAGGGAGGGTGAGAGAGCAGCTGCATGGTGTTTGGTTTCCAGCCAGGTTTAAACCATGACAGTGAGATATATACATTTTGAAAATTATCACTCTCACCTTTACCCCACATTGTTGCCTGAAACACTATAGTTTAATAACCTGGTTTCTCTTATTTCCCTGTATTTGCTTTTGCCAGGTGCCTCACTGAATCCATTTTTGGTCAGCCCTTTTCACTCTGCTTGCTTAATGGCCTTCTCTGACTGCTTCTGACCTAGATTCCATTAAGAACATATCCATAGAAAGTACTTTCATGTGGTGCTTTCAAGTTAAACATCACACAAAATAAACCTCAAGTCTAAATTGAGTCCAGACCATGGAGTCTGATTTGAACACTGATAAACTAAAGTTTCTCTGTTTGAGAAGAGCTCAAGTTCTCTTCTCTTCTGGATTATTGCCCATGTCCAGTTTTTGAGGTTTGCTGTTATCCAAGAAAACCAAGATTTTTGCTGTTGCTGTTAACAAAACGTAACCAACAATAAAAAACAACATAAAATCTTCATAGTGCTGTGAGAAAATTACTATGTTTGTTCAGCTGCTATATATTTTAACTCTTAGTTTCATAAAGTAGGTAATTTATTCCAGCTTTAAAATTATTATTTAAAAAAATAAGCATCACGAAACTTTAGAAAAAGGAACAGTGTCCAAGGGTGCAATTCACACCAATGCAAAAGTATCACATCAGTCCCAATTACTTGTCCCAATGCAGTGCTGGAGGAAGTAGCTGATAAGGGTATTTATCTACAAGGCTCTGAAATAGGTAAAATTATTTCTGTAGCTATTATTAATAATGCACAAATCAAAGTCAAAAGAAGAGAAAGGTCCTAAATAGATCTCTAGTTTTAAAATGTATCAAATATTCTGGTTGTGAAAGATAAACTTAATTACTGCTGCAATCCTGCCTCTCTCAAGGTCAATCCCAAAACTCCATAACAGTCCAAATATACCAACTTTTCCCCTCAGCTATAGAAAATGCTAGGACAATGACTACAGAATTATCCAAAATTCTTTATATATATTTGCTTCCTCGAAATAGTTCAGTAGTGCTTCTCACATCCTATTTCAAAGAACCAACTAATAATTATAATGAGAACTTTTAACTGAACTGTGCCATCAGATAACACACTGGTTATCCCATGGTCTGAAGCAAGACTTCTTTATATTTTTTAATAAAAAAGCTTCTTTGCTCATAAGCTAGTGGGCCTCAGTGGCAGAGCTTTAAACTAGAATTGAAGGAGGAGGGGGATAATTTCAGGCTTGCCCATGACAAGCTATGGCAAAACATGCCAAAGTTAGAGGGATGGGGTGTTAGCGAGGGCCCTCAGCCTGTTGCCCTGAGATGTGCTGTCTACACTGCAGCACACTTGAAGTCTTATGGAGATGAGCCAGGGGCTCCTGAGGTAGTAGGAGCCAACAGGGAAACACCAGTGGAAACACCTCAAAGGAATTAAAGGGTGTTCCTTTAAGAAGGTGACACAGCCAACAACCAGGATGAAGTGCTTCTACACCGAAGCATTCAGCAAGGGCAAGAAACAGAAGGAGTTGGAAGCCACTGTGCTGTTAGAAAGCTATGATCTAGTTGCCATTACTGAAACTTGGTGAGACAAAACCTGAGTGCAGCTATTGATGGCTACAAGCTGTTCAGAAGGGACAGGTGATGAAGAAGGTGTGGAGGCGTTGCCTTCTACATCAAGAAATATGTGTGAAGAGTGTGAAGAGCTGTCTCTGAAGAATAGCCACGATTAGGTTGAAAGCTTATGGGTAAGAATCGGAGACCAAGGGAACAAAGGGAACATTGTGATTAATGGCTACTACCTGCTGCCTGATCAAGGGGAGCCTATTGATGAAGCGTTCTTACTCCAGCTACAGGAGGCATTATGCTTGCAGGCTCTTGTCCTGCTGGGAGACTTCAACAACCCCAAAATCTGATGGAAAAGTAGTACAGTGAGCTACAGGCAATCCAGAAGACTCCTGCAATGCATTGAGGATAACTTCTTAAGCCGGGCAATAAACAGCCTTACCAAAGGGGATGTGATAATGGGCCTGTTGGTCACCAGCACAAGCGAGCTAATTGGTGATATCAAGGTTGAAGGCACACTGAGCAGCAGTGATCATGGACTAGTGGAGTTTGCAGTCCTGAGGTATATGGGTCAGGTGAAGAGTAAAGTCAGGACCCTGAATTTTAGGAAAGCAAAATTCCAGCTCTTCAAGGAGTTAGTCAATATGACCCCCTGGGAAACTGCACTCAGGAACAAGGGAGCAGAACAGAGCTGGCAGATCTTTAAGGATGCTTCCCATAGAGCACAAGAGCACTTGAACCTCAGGTGTACAAAATCAGGAAAGGAAGGCAAGAGACCATCATGGCTGAGTCGAGACCTGCTGGCCAAACTAAAGGGCAAGATGGAAATGCACAGTCAGTAGAAGCAGGGACAGGTGTCCTGGGAAGAGTATAGGGGCACTGCCCAGTTGTGTAGGGATGGGGTCAGGAAGGACAAGGCACAGCTGGAGCTGAACTTGGCAAGGGATGCAAAGAATAATAAAAGGGACTTCTATAGGTATGTCATCCAGAAAAGGAAGGTCAAAGAAAGTGAACCCCCACCTTGATGAACAAGACTGGCAAACTGGTAACAGTGGACAAAAAGGCTGAGGTACGCAACCAATTTTTACCTCAGTCTTCACTGGCAACCTATTTTCCCACACTTCTCAAGTGGATGGACCACAAGACAGGGATTGGAGGAGCAAAGTCCTGAGGGAATTGGCTGACGTAGTTGTCAAACCACAATCCATGATATTTGAAAAGTCATGGCAGTCAGGTGAAATCCCCAGTGACTGGAAAAAGGGAAACATTGTATGCATTTTTAAAAAGGGTAGAAATGAGAACCCTGGGAACTAGCAACCTGTCAGCCTCAACTCTGTGCCTGGGACAATCATGGAACAAATCCTCCTAGAAGCTATTCTAAGGCACATGGAGGACATGGAGGTGATTCAAGACAGCCAGCATAGCTTCACCAAGGGTAAGTTCTGCCTGACCAACCTATTGGCATTCTATGATGAAGTAACTACATCAGTGGGCAAGGGAAGAGTTATGGATGTTGTCTACCTGGACTTCTGTAAAGCCTTTGACATGGTCCCCCACAATACCCTTCTCTCTAAATTGGAGAGATGGGTTTGATGGGTGGACTGTTTGTTGCATGAGAAATTGTTTGGATGGTCAAATCCAGAAGGTAGCGGTCAATGGTTTAATGTCCAAATGGAGATCAGTGACAAGTGGTGTACCTCAGGGACCTGTACTGGGACTAGTATTGTTTAGTATCTTCATCAGTGACATAATGGGATTGAATGAACCTTCAGCAAGTTTGCAGATGACACCAAGATGAGTGGTGTGGTTGGCACACCTGAGGGCAGGGATGCCATCCAGAAAGACCTGGACAAGCTCGAGAAGTGGGTCCCTGTGAACCTCATGAAGTTCAACAAGACTAAGTGCAAGGTTCTGCAACTGCATCAGGGAAACCCTCAGTATCAATACAGGCTGGGGGATGAAGGGATTGATGGCAACCCTGTGGAAAATGATTTGGTGGTATTGGTGGATGGAAAACTTAATATGAGCCAGCAAAGTGTGCTCACAGCCCAGAAAGTCAACCATATCCTGGGCTGCATCAAAAGAAGTGTGGCCAGCAGGTCAAAGGAGGTGATTCTCCCCCTCTACTCTGTTCTTGTGAGACACCACCTGGAGTACTGTATCCAGCTCTGGTGCCCCCATAGTAAGAAAGACAAGGACCTGCTCAAGCAGGTTCAGAGGAGGGCCGCGAAGATGGGCCCCTGGGTGGGAGGAGGTAGAGAAATTGAGAGCAAAGATGAGCTCAGGAAGAAGGGAGTGGTAGGAGGAAGGTGTTTTTAAAATGTGGTTGTATTTCTCAATATCCTACTTCGATTTGATTGGTAAAGTAGTAGCAGTGGTGGTGTTCATATTAAATTGATGTTTTTTTCCCAAGTTGTGTGTGTCTTTCCACCGTGACCATAACTGGTGAGTAAGGCCTTCCTGTCCTTGTCTCATGCCCCAAGACTTTTGTTATATTTTCTCCTCCCCATCCCATCAAGGGGGAGGAGTGAATGAGTGGCCTAAACTATAACAAATACTTAAAGGGGGCCTACAGGAAAGAGGAAGAGGGACTCTTTATCAGGGAGTATAGTGATAGGATGAAAGGTAACAGTTTTAAACTGAAAGAAGGTAGATTTATATTAGATAAAAGGAAGAAATTCTTTAGTGTGTGGCACAGGTTGCCCAGAGAAGCTGTGGCTGCCCCCCCCGGAAGGGTTCAAGGCCAAGTTGAACGGGGCTTTGAGCAACCTGGTCTAGTGGAAGGTGTCCCGGCCCATGGCAGGGGGGTTGGAACTAGATGATCTTTAAGGTTCCTTCCAACCCAAACCATTCTATTATTCTATGATTCATGTGTTTTTGTAAAATGATTCAATGAAAAGCAAGCATTAAATTTCTTAAGATTTCTTACTAGAAAAAGGGAAAGATGATATTCTGAAAGAGGGAAACAAGTGATTAATAATTATAAGTGTAATAATTTCATTTGAACCCTCACACCTGCTAATCAGACTTAGATCATTAATCCCAATTCTGCTTCCTGAAGCTGATTTTGTAGAGTTGGAACACACAATCACAAATCCTGACAAGAGTAGTTTTAAATTCAGCTGCTGACAGAACGATGGATTTTCCAAGGAGTTTGGAGACATAGTTAAGAATTTTCATCAGGAGAAACTGCAGTATTATGGAGGGAATAAAAAGACTAATACTGTTTTGATCCACTGATTAATTCTAGTTTGGATATACAGATTTTCTACACACTTGTACTTACCAGGCAGCTGCTGAAGCCCACCATCCTAGATGCAAAATATCTGTTATCGTAGGCTGGGAAAAAAACAACGGAGATTATATTATTTGCATAAACACCTGCAGAATTTTAAGGGAATGTCAGTCACCACACAAGGGACTACTGACCACATAAGCAGAACGAAGTCCAGCTCCTTGCTTTGGTTCTTCTTCAGGATCACAGACTGATTGATAGTCATACGACTTATTAAAAGCATACAGGGACATGTTAATCAGATTTCGCATGAGGCCAGGATCAATTTCACCAAAGAATCTTCCAATCTCATGAGGGAAAATATACAGAGATAAGTTAAGTATTTCCAAGTATTTTCTCATAAAAAGTTGAGGTGAAGATTTCTGATTTTCCCCTCCCAGTATTTTTTCCCTTTACACAACTCAGCTGGTTGTGCTGTTTATGTATTTATTTATGTGTTTGACTATTTCTCTCACAAAACCTTAGTTGGAGAACTCCAGTTAGACAGTAATTGTTAAATGTACTATCAACGAGTCCACCTTGCTTGGGGAAGAGCAAAAGGAATCCAAGAAAGAAGGTGTGTGGATGCCATACTACTTGCCCTCACCATCCTAGTTCTGTTGGCAGCCTACCAACCTACGGGCAGAGCATAAAAAACACTTGATAGAAGTATGACATCTTGAACCATAAATAAGACTGTGAAAAAGACTAATAAAATAATTGGAATTTATGATACAGCAAAATTCTTGTGATTCAGAAATGTTATTCTTAGGGTAAATTGAAAGTGAAATGCTGTTTTTTTACTCCTAAAATGTCTGCCTATTGATTTTCCTGTTCTGTCCTTAAAAAATATACATACCTGTTGTGTATATTCATCCCGATTTGACATCAAAAGAAATCCACCATCATCAAGGATAACACAGTCCACATGCTGTTGTAAGAAAGTAAAATAGGTTTTGAAGGAAAGATTTGTCAAGAGAACACTCCATAAGAAACTATTTTTTATTCAACACTTCAGAAGTATGTTCAAATCTCTGGCTCAGGCTAAATCACAACCCCATAGCCAAGGGCCAATATTAAGCTATAATAAGTACCACTATCAGTATTATAAAAGTTTGTACAGATCAAAAGCTTATTTGCTTCTTAATTTCATAAAAGTTGTTTTATAAATCATTTGCTCAATACTTTGTTAGCTCTAAGAGTGCTATATCCTTATTAAATCTGATCATAATTGAATCTCAGCTCATAACAAAGGACTACAAATTCTCGTGTGCTTCAGCCATGCTTAAAGTCCTTTTCCATTTGCAGCTTTTAATGGTAAAAATCTTAAGGGCAGACTCCCAGCTTGCTAGTCATGATTCTTTTCACTTGCCAAGGGCTGAAGTGGGTTTCCTCCAGGTGTCAGGTGCAGGAATGGGAAGCCCTGTGTTTTGCACTTTGTAAAAGATTTTTGCAGTCCTAGATTGGAGAGATAGCAGCAAGGCCAAGTAGATAACCTCCCAAAGTACCCTTTTTGTTGTAACTCTTGGCATTTAATGATCTTCACACTCCACAAAAAAACTCACAGAAGACCTGAGCAGAGAAAGCTTTTAAGCACATGGCAGAACCTGATACTGTGATAGTCCCTGGCTGTGGTCTCCTGAGTGCTAGCAGAGCTATGGGATCCCCAAATCCTGAATGGGTTGGGAACAGAGGAGAGGAGGATGACGAATGACTGTTGAAGTGCACATCACATACTCTGGTGCTTTTCAGCTTGCATTTACTCCTCTCTAAGGTACTTCTAGTGTTCTTTTTCACACTTTTTTTTTTTTTTTTTTTTTTTTTTTAATATTACTCCCTTTTCTCAGGATTTGCTTCTTCCTTTGAAAATTACCATTATATTTTTTCTCACATTTTTCTGCATATAATTGTCTATTGCTCTTACTCTATTTTTTCTTCCCTCAAGTTCTCATAACCTCATTGCAATGATTCTTGCAACAGCCACTTCACCTGACTTTTATACCCTTTCATTCCCTCCTCTCCTAATTTTCACTTCTTTCTTAAGACACAAATGTTTGTCCTGTTTTCTGTAAAATTAATCCTCAAATAATGATAGAATTTTTGTCGCAGATAAATCTTGAGAGAATAAGTTTTTCTAACATGTCAGATATTCATAAACTGAACATATTCTTACCATACTGTTTCTCTCACAGCCACAGATTTCACTGTTGCACTAAAAAACAGGAATAGAGTAATTTTCACAAGACTGTTTCAAAAGAAGCTGTATTTTTTAGTGATATGAATCAATCAAAACAAGAATAAGTGAATTGACTTTCAATATCTGTATCAATTAAATTAATCTTGAGTCTGTATTGTTTATCACAAATACCTCTGTGAGCAACCTGTATTCAGTAATTATCAACAGCACAATCTCTACTATCTTTCACAAAGTCTCTGATACATCTCCCTTTTTAAATATGCTCGATACATTAGAGATAAATAGTTTGAAGGACTTGTCAGGATGGCAGTGTTATGAGTGTAAAGTAAAAGAGAAAGAGCATGTACATTTCCATTTGTTTGTGGTATGAAAAGAAAGCCTAGAAAATATGCTGTCAAGTTATCTTTTCTGACTATGAAAGGCCTCACCAGTTTTGAATCATGGGAATCCCATGTGATAAAGGAATCCCACCATATCCAGTTAGCTTTTATGACTTTGATTACTAACATGTTTTTCTCTTTTTCTTGCAATATCTGTATACATACACACATAACTCTGTCCTTGCATGAAGACCTGAGAAAAATAACTACCAGATAATGCTGCAGTCATTAATCTCAAAGTAATACTGAGATATTCCTCTTTGTTTCTCTTTATGTCTACAATGGCCAGCCACTGTTTTTGATTCCCTTAATATACAACCAATCAAGCAACATTATCTCATCTGATTGTTCCATAATTGACTTCATTTTGTGCCTCTCCTTTCCCAATGCATTATTAATTACTTAGTTTTCCTTCAGTCTTTCCTCCTCCCCATTTATACCTAAGCATTAGATATAAGGAATGAAAGGGTTAAGCACCTATTTCATTAAGTTCTGCTAAAATGCTGTATTGTTGGGTGCAATATAAATCCTTACTGTTTCCTGCTTACCCATCCTCCATATTAAATAAAAATAGATTCACAAATTCTTTTGCAGATTTTATTCACTGCTACAGCATAATCTTAGTAGGGAGCCTACTGGCTGGAATATGTCATTTTTCTTTGTCTTTATCCATGTTCTGTAATTATGAAAGCAAGACACGTACAAAATACAGCCTATTTCAACATAGATTTATTTTGTGCATTTGGATGATTTAAATACCACAATTACTTGGCAACTACACATCAGTGTGACTCTGGCACAAAGAGCTATTAGACCTATTTGCATCTGAAGCTTTGAGAAATGCAAATAAAGTTCAAAAAAGACTTGGTCAATTGCTTACCAGGCTCTTGATTGTGGTTTTTGTGAAATTTTCCATCCAGCTGGTTGCATCAATTTTTATTCCAACAACTAACAAGAAATACATGAAAGTATTTTATAGTAAAATGAAAAAAAAAAAAAAAAAAACAAAACTAAAAAACCCAAGGTAACTGTAGAATACTGAAAAAAGAGGGGAAATTTATAATAACATCTAAATTATTAAACTGGAAAAGGACAAAATATGATTTTTGCTCAGTTGTCTGACCACCAATATCCTTCATGAGACTAATAAATTAAGCACTCTTACTCAAACACAACCAGATCTTTGGCTTGATTTCCACTAGCAAGATTAAAACAGTCTCAGAGAAAATAGTCTTCTATAAAGTGAAGTTCCTTTGAAATCTCAATTAAATTTCTAATTCACTGTTGAGCAACAAACAAATAACTAATGTATTTAGTTTCAGCACTGCTCTCTTACCTGCTGGTTTCAGAAGCTTCCCATTAATTGTTATTTCCACAGCCTTGCTTACCATAATACCTGTTTCATAGCTATTGGCACCACTTTCTGAGAATATAGAAGGGACAAAAAAAAAAAGGTTAGGGTGATATAAAAGCGTCTTCCTCTGAAAGTGAAATTAATGATCATTCAAATAACCAGAATGTCTCAAAAAAATCCTTATTCAAAAGCACTGACCTAGTTGTACTGCACATTTATCACCTGTAATAGCTCAGATCACTAGCATCTGGATGACTAAGAGAAATACTTTTGTTTACTTTTCTTCATTCAATTTTTGTACGCGGTTTCACTGCTTCATAAAGTTACTGTAGCCTTTTTTTTTTTTTTTTTTCATGAAGAGCCATGAATAGCTTTACACATGTGAACAGATCTGTTAAAACCAGGATCAGAGCCAAAGATTTTATCCTGCCGTCGTCTCTGTATTTTTTAATGCAGGGTATACTGACACCACTCACTAAGCAACAATTACTTGTCTGATGGACTTCAGCCTGTTTTCAACACTGCTTAGTATGAAAGACCAAGTTAAAAGTACATTCCCTGGAGCTCTTTGAGGAACAACAAAGGCTTCAGGGAATTTAGTTAATTACCTTCTTAATATTTTATTGAGAAAAGCTGCAATAAATAAGTATGAAATAACATCAATAAAAGATCCCATATGTTTAAGAGAGGAGTATGTCATTTGTGGTAGCATCTGCTTTTATATGAGCTTGGCGAGGTTAATGCTGCTCACATCAGTAACGAGCACTTACTATTGTGCATATATGAGTTTTAAATATCACAGAAAAACTGGTTTTGGTGTATAACAGCAATCTGAAATAGAATTCAAAAGCAAAGTTTAATTTAAGCAATGGTGCAGTGGACAGAGCTGTGGACTCTGGATCCTTATACTTGCTCCTCCAAGTTAGGATTGGTGCTGAGCTAGTATTCAGAACACAGCTCAAATAAGGCTTTTTTAGGTAGTGCTATTGTCCTCATGTGTGATTTTCTTTCACTTCCTTTTAAAATAATTCTGCCAAAGCATCTCTCTAAAACAGTGTCTCAGTATAATAAATGAACACCAGTATTCTGCATGTTTTCAGCTTTTTTAATTCTGAGCATACAGGGCCACTAGAGTTGACAAATTATAATGTCCCTTGTTTAGTGCCCTCCTAGCTACCTTTTCTTTAATAACGCATGACGTCCCAAGATTTTTTTCCTTATGAAGTGTCCCACTTGTATGAGAAATGTCCAGAAGTACATTTATATTTGACTAGCTAGCCCTGACAGTTCAAAACAGTGATGACTTACTGTTGTAATATGGAGCTGTGAAAATATAGTTGTCATTATCTAAACTCCGTTTATAGAAGCTGACTTCATAAGTTTCAGCATTTTCCAACCAGTCTTCTCCTGCCCTAATGACAAAAAAATAGTTATGAAAAAAAGATAGTTAGTGTCTCATTAAAGCTGTACTTCAGGCTGGGTTTTTTTAACGTTTCACAGTTGGAAATAATGTGAGATTCATTCATGTAGTCCTCAGACTTTGTCAGCTCTCACTGGTTAACTGCCAGGTGTAATTATTAAAAAAAAAAATGGAAAGAAATTAAAATAGTACACTTGGAACAACATAGATCTTGTCTCGTCATTTTAGATATATTGAGACAAATATAACTGCAGCACTACTTAAAACAAAACATAAACAAACCTTTACATCACATACTATTTCTTGAGAAATCACCACAAAAGCCTTTATATCTTTAAAAATATCAAACCAAAAAAGAAACTGATTTGGGGATTAAAATTCATTGCCATTTTTCCATTTTGTGGAAACACAGAAGAACTTAAATAAATAGATAAATTTGCCATTTACCAGTATATCTGTACTGGTGCCCTCATTATTCGCAGTCACTGATGCGTGTGTCAAGTTTATTATATGACCACCATAATATTTCCTTTTTGCCCTCTGGTAATAATACATTTTTAAGTCCCTGGCCCATTTGGTCTGCTCTTATTAGTCTAAAAAATAATTGCCCAGTGCTTTATAGTATTTGCAGCCTGCCAGCCTGCCAAACAAATGAGTGCTTCAGAGTAATTAGGTATTAGCATGGCCCCATCACTACTACAGGGGCACTGCTTTTACTAGTACTCTACACTGATTAGAAACTGGAATTACAAGGACCTGTTATGGAAATAATGTTACAGATTAGTTTCAAGCAGTAACACAAGTAAAATCAAAGTAAAACAAGACATTCCATTCATTTCATAGTTATCTGTACAGACTAGACTGTAGAAGTTTTTCAATCAATAAAACCATTATGTAACATTCCACCCTTTCAGGTTTCAAAATTATCATATTATAGTATTTTATAATAATTGTTACCTTTTGGGGAACACTCTAGTAATCCCACCATCTGTAACAACAAATTGTGCAACAACTCCATCACTGTAAATAAAAATAAGATTTAAAATGAAAACTGACTTAAATTCTCACAAGTTCCTATGTCAAGGGTTGCAGCTTAAGTGCATAACTGTGAATTAAATATCTATCCCGTGAAAACATTAACTGTATATTTGTATTTACAAACATATATATTATTTTATTATCAAGCTTAGAAATGCATTGAAAAGATCACAGTCAAAAAGAATACTTACAGAGACAGTTTACTCCAATAATTTTGGGCAAGATCACTTGTAAATCCTGCATCCAGCAAAACTCTAATAACCATATCAGGATTACCTATCAAAAGAGTTAAGGCAGTCATCTGAAACCATATGTCATGGATCTTTATTAAATGACTAAAATGAAATTCTGAATTGTCAGGATGCTATAGCCACAAAAATTTGGATATTTCTATTAGACATACTGTCTAACTTCAAATTACATTAAGTACTTACTCTTAAATAGATTGCTCTCACAATGTTGACTTCACTTAAACTTTTCCTTCATTGTATCTTAAAAAACTATTTTGTGTCATAGGAATAAGCAAAGTGATAAGGGTATAGGTCCCGGATTTGCAAAGCCCCTATGTTAAATTTGGAAATAACCTATTTTTAAAACATATTTTCATTCAAACACTTTTTTTTTTCAGGTAATGAAACAACACTTAATTCTTAGTTATACTTACTTTTATGTACTACAAAAGTGGAGATAATTCAACTACAATATAAATATATCGGTTAAGTCCAAGCCTCTCAAAAAAAACATATTTGATATCTAAAAATGGGTACAGGGAAATAAACTAATTTTGAATTAGTAGCTTAAATGAATATGCATTTTTATAATATCTTTGAAAAGGTGGTTGGAAGTCAATGCTTCTCAAGCATCTTCTTCAGTACCACTGTGCAAGAGAAAGTTCTAGAAATGGCCAACAGAAGTAAGCACATACTTTAATATAGATTTTACCACTATGGAAAATAAAACAGGGGTAAATTGGAGCTGAATCATTTAAATCTGGGCCTTGGTCTTCAATGTCACAAGGTAAATCAGTGTTGGTAAATCAGTTGATCTGGGACTGGAACCTGCAGCTGTGAATTCTACCAAGCTCCAGCTGCTCAGTGAAGATAAAACCCAAAACATGATTTGGGCATGAAAGCTGACATTTTGACTGATTTTCATTTATGAATAAGTATTTTCCTAAGGAAAAATTTCAGCGAATTGAGAAGAATACTTACATGATGGACTGCTTGGAGTATTTCTGTCAATAAATTCATTGAAATTTAATAGAAATTCAGTGTTGTTTTCTGATTTTTTTACATCAATACAGTATTCTCTGAAAAACAACAAAACATCAGTCTTCTCAGATTTGTTTCCTTTGCTACTAAAGCAGACAAATATGGCCCAGCAATTTTAAAATCCAAGCAAGACTGTGCAACTACAGTTACATGGCTGGTAATACTACATCAGTTGACTACCATGGTCAGTACTGAATGTTGATTATGTTGAATAGTTCAGGCATCTACAGGAAATAAAGTGTTCAAGTTCCTGTCTAAATCTGAATTATAAGAAAACTCCGTGTATGAGATAGAGCACAGGTTCCTAGAAAAAGCACTCAGGACTAGCGTAGGCCATGAAATTAGGAGATCAGAGAGTCTGAAAACTAAACAAGAAAATGCCCCGTGAATGTAGACTTCTCCTGGGTTAAACTGTACTGGAAAGTACATGGACTGCTGATTAAAACATAGTCACTTCATGTTCAACTAAGGCCAGATTTATGGGATAAGGTCCTATCCTCTGAGAAGTCTTAATGGCAATTTTAATAGGGCACACAGTATATAAGCATATAAACACTCATTGTTTTGACATATGCAAAACAGATAAACAGTAGACTACTATCCTTTATATAATGTAATAAAATAAAGCAATATATCATTGGGCAATGCATTGAATTCAAGCAAGCACAATAAAAGACACTGGGCATTTTAAAGGCTAATATTAGATGGTGAATGGTATTAAATAACTTTAATTAAAATGTAGAGACTATTCAGCATTAAAGCAGGGAGCTCTATTTTTAAATTAGCTTTTTATATTAAATTAATTTTACAAACAAAAGAAGTCTGTTCAAGTAATTCATATGAATAAGCTATCCTATTACCCATCATGATGCTGAAAGACTACAGGCAGAATTTGCCTTACTATACCAGTATTCATATTTAAACAGAGCCACATATCAAACAAGTTTTGTTCATATAGTTCAGCCTAACACCTAGGGACTTGCTGGAAACTGGTAATTGGTACAGTTGGTTATCAATAACTTCAATCCTTCATAAAAATTAAATTGAACAGTTAAGAATATATTTGAAAATAGCGGACTATGTTTTACATATGAATCAATATATTCATTGAAATTTTAAAAGATACAGAAATTTTTAAGAGAAGTGAGAAATGTAACAATTCTTAACTGATCTTGGTCATATGGCATTTCCTTTATTTATCATAATTATTTTTTAAAGGAGCTTAATTTTTGAAAACTATTTATCATACCATGTTTCCATTGCAAACATGCATTCACAGGGGCAACAAAGACTACACAATTTCACATGAAAAACCAGGGAGCTAATGAACTTAATCAATTTTCAATGACTCAATCATTTTTTATGTTCAATGAATCAAAAATTAGTTAATCCATAGGTGACAGAGAGCTTTGAAACACTTTATCTTGAAGTTTGAAAATATCTTGAGTTAAGTATTATGGTACCTATTTTACAAATGAGAAGGTAAGGTACAGAGTTGTAAAGTCTTAAAAGTCAGAACCACAAGAAATGAACACACATGTATAAGATTTCCATTAAAACACCAATATCAGGTGTTACAGCTCTCTTTGATTAATATAAACAGGAATCAGAGCTGGAAGGTGCTATTTACACTCCAGCAAGAAGAACAGATCAATCTTGCAAAACATGAAATTAATAACTGCTCTTTTACTTAATATTTTTTACCAAAATGAAACTATTGGTCAAGTGTGTAGTTTGTTAATGTCATTAATCTGATAAAGTGTTTATTGACTGCTGAAATAATGCTCAGTACTGGGACATTAACCAACCTTGGTGCTATGAATGTATAACCAAATTCATCAAAACGATCAAGCTTCAGTGTTTCTGAATCTACAAAAAGGAAGAGTAAACACCAAGTAAGTAAACTAGGCTTTTTGACATAGTTTTTCTTCTCAAACTATCTGACTAGCTTTTGCATGCATCCATGAATTTGGAAAGAAATGTTTATTTTGAGACACTTTCCTACTAATATACTGTATACTTTTCAGTATTTCATAGTATAGGAAGAAATTACTTGATTGTTATGTACAACATACTCCTGGCAACCAAAATGTATCTAGCAACTTACTTCAAGGACATTTCATTGGCATGACAACATGAAAACATATGAGATGTTTTCATTAGAATTACAGTCTGATACAAGGAAATATTTGGGACAAGTTGTTAGAACATGAAGGAAAATGCTTCTACTATTTTCTGCAATAAAGATTAAAAAACTCATCCATATAAGCATCACTTTCAATGCTACTGAAAATAACATTTTTAAAAGCTGGTATCTTTGAACACTGATAGGACTAGACAAAGAAGAATTAGAGATTAGGAACATATTGAAATGTGCATGAAAACAAAGAAACACATCTTTTTTTTTTTCTTTTTTTTCCTATTGCTATGGTACCCAATGATCATGGGAAAAATCCTGAGATGAGGAATACAGAGGAGAATATCCCATAGGAATAGAAATATAAGTGAAAAGTATCAACTGCAGTAAACAGAAGGAAATTGAGCAACAAGAATATACTTGCCCTTTTTGATTGCCACTATCCATCAGAAAGAGAAAGCAGGGAAACAGAAAAAAACAGGGTAAAGCAAAAGGGGTCACAAAACAATATTTTATTCAAACAGCCCCTTGAATAAAAATATTGTGCATAGATAGATCAAAGGTTCAATTTACATACAGCTGTAGTCTGGAAAAAAGACAAATATCTTTGAAGACTGAAGAATATGTCCTTCTCAATTATTTCTCAAGTACCTTCTATATACTGTGGCTATTGGCTATTTCAAATGTCTGCTTTGCAGGTTATACTGATACTAGTGCAAAACCAGATGATCTAATCCATCAAGAGTACCATATTCACTCACTAAAACTTTAATCTTAAACTACTTACTATTTGACAAAGTTATAAAATAAATCACTGATTATTAAAAACTTGTCATATTCTACATCATATGCAGGAGGCTATGGTAGAGGACAGTGATTTAGTGCTAACCAAGTTTTCTCTAAACTAACATTCTATGCCTGTCAGAGAGATTCATAGTGATTTTCTAACTTTCTATTTAACTGCATATTTGTTCAAGTTTATCATAATACTTGGATAAAGTTAAAAGGATGTGATGGGTTCTATTTTATCTAATATCTAGATTATAGTTATGCTACACCTAATAAACAAAAAGCATTTGAATCCTCACAAGTATAATTTCCAATTATCTCTCCAGAATCTGTAAATGGCTTGAAATTAGTCTAATCCGAAAATACATTACAAACATCCACTAAAACTATTTGTAATAAAAACCTAGCTGCAAGCCAAACCAAACCGTGATTTTGCATTAATCTATTCCTATGGGCAGAAGAGGTAATTTGTTAAATATTATACTGTAACTACTGTAAAAATAACAAAAAAATGTTTTGTTATTATAATCTATATCACAACATTTAGCTAATAGAATGGAAGAAATAGTATCCAGACCCTTAAAATGAAAGCAACAGAGGAAACACAAAGCAATGATTCTATAGGCACAGAGCAAGGGGGAAGGGATTGTCAGTGGAACTGGGGTACCTGCACATATTCTATCTGTATAGAATATTTCTTGTACCTGGGAGGTTACAATGGGTTAGAATCATTGCTGAAGATTTTGGGTGCATCATGATAACATTAGTGAATTCCACAAAATTTATGAATTTTAAACATTGCTTTTTGAAGTGAATCTGAGGCTTGGCAATACTAGACAAAACCAGGACACCTTCATAGTACTCACATCTGGCTTGAATTATTGGTTCTTCTATTTTGGCTTTAATATAATAAAAGCTGTATGATGGTAAAACCAATGCCAAACTGCAATAGAAACGAGACAAGCAAAGAAACTATGTTATCTGCAGCATTTTTCCAGTTTCAGCTTCTACGTGTTTTGAAATCAACTAACAAGTCTGGAAGTTGGATCATCATGAGGCAAGATACTCATATAGTGACATGCAAGCCTTACACTTTGTAACAGACACAATTAGGTTCATGCCAGTCTTGAAGTTCCCTGTGTTTAATTTAATTCTTATTTATGCTTTTAAACATAAATGTACTTTTTTAACGGATAAGCAAGGAATTTTAAAATAATTGCAAATAATAAAATATATGATTTCTTGTATCTTCCGCTAATGCATTTAGCATTCCAACGTAACACATGTCAAAATGATAATTGATTGCAAAAAATGGCATGTTATACTTCACTGATTTGTATGTATCATATAATGACGGACTCTCCTTTTACTAATAAAACAACTATTAGTATTCGTTAGGAAAATTATCAGGCAATACTTGAATTCACACTACTTTAAGTATGCAAAATATTTTCTTGAACCATGCAGTCACCACTAAAAACCTTTGAACATTGCATAATAACATTTTAAGATTTGCAAAACATTTGTAATGTATTTTCTTTTAGATTATATTTGTTCTTGTTCATAAAATATAGAGATTCTTTTTGCAACTAAATTGATTATACATGTAGAAGAGTTCAGTTCTAAAATGGTATGTAAAGGACAGGAGATACATGTAATCATTAAAGAGGTATCATCATCTCCCAGATTACATCCTTAATTTCTGCACTTAGATTTCATCACTGTAGAACTTCAATGGTTTCTAATAGATAGTTGTAGAAATTAACATTAAAAAAGCTGTACAATTGAGCCATAAATGAGATGACCTTTAATGATACATTTGCCATTTAAACACAATGTAAGTGAGATGTGTAGAACACTATCGCTAAATATTCAGTAATTATCCTCTAGGGAAATCAGCAGCAGTTTACCTGTCATTAAGTTACTGGCTAGAAGAAATTGCTAATTAAAATCTATTTATGTTTAATAGGTTTTCTGGAATGTGACTCCATGGATTTATTGCTGTATCTCATGCCAGGGAGCTCAGTAAGAATCAAGAAGTCGTATAAATCAAATGTATTTCTTTACTGATTGCTAGTTGGCATAGTCTGATAAAAAAATTTATTTTCTTACAAACTGTAAAGATGGAGGCAGTTCAACATAAAAATGGGATGCTGAATAAAAGATCCTATATTTGCATTCTCTTGTTAAAACTGATTTGTTTAGTTTTAGATACAAATTAATGTTTGCATTCTCATTGACCGTACAGCTGTGCAGAACACAACAGAAAATGGGAACCAGCTTGACTGAGGACTACTGCAATTCACCACAATAAAAAACATTGTTTTGGTAAAAATTTGACTCAATATTTATACCATCTAGTTTTGAACTAGAGTAGTTTAACTTTTCCAGGACTTGGTAAACCTTAACTTGTTTTAGATAATGTCAAGTGTCTACATTCCTTCTAATGTTACAGAGCTCTGTGCTTGAGTCAATTTGAAATAATATACACGCCAATGTTGCATTCAAAGGGGGATGTGCTTTTACTTTTTTTTTACTTAATTTGTTCCTGCTGCTGTTCACCATGTAATTTATAAAAACAAAGCAGTATCACTGCTAATTAGTTAAAACATGTCACAGATTTCAGAGATAATCAGTAGTATGTTTCCTGCCCCTAAGATCTGACATAAAGGTTAACAAAGTCTTGATATAAGCAATGACCATGACTGAAAAAGATCTGCACAAAACTTGCCATGTTTTTTATTTAGACCAAAATATAGCATCTTCCTTTCTAATATGCATATTAAAACAAGAACATGGAGACAATATGAAGAAAAAATGAAATAAGAGGAGGCATCTAAGAGAAAGTATAGAATTAAGAAGCAAGGTATGCTGTGATACAGAAAGTAGAAGGAAAAGTAAGATACTTAATATCAATCATAAAAAATATTTTTTTCCTGCATATCGAAATACCCTAGTGATAAATCTCAACAGCTGGATGAAAGACTGAGGTTCTGGTCCTTAGAGAGGAACACAGAATATCCCACAGGCCTGGACACAAGGCAATCTGGTCCTGACTTAGCTAGTCTAGAAAAAGTAATGCTAAAAATATTAACCAAAATAAACAAAAGGACATTTAACTACGCAAAAGAAGTCAAAGAACAGAAACGGGTTACCTGTAATCAGTGCCATTCACAGCAGTCCATGTATATGTTCTGTTTCCTTTATCAATGTATCTCTACAAAGAGATATTGGTGAAAAGATAAATTACTATCCCTGGAGATTCAACAAGTGTGACTTTTTCTTGAGAAATACAGTGTAAAATCAAATACAAACCTGTTGGAATTTTATTTATTATTTTGCTAAAAGCATGAAATGAGCTACAACTCATTTTCTCAAATATATTCCAAACTTATATTATGCAAAAGAATGACCTATATCCTTTTTATTAACAAAAGGCAAATTTAAATAAAAGAAGACAAGCATGACCTATAATTTTCCCTTTTAAATTCATTAGCCAGGCCTATGGAAACCTTTTTCTATGTGATTTAAATGTGATAAAAGATGTTTTCTCCTTATGGATTATTTTGCAGCTAAACTATGGAAAAAAAAAATAAAACAAACCAAAAAAACAAACCTCAAGTATAAAAAAGACTTTATAGGTAACTCTTTAACAACAAAATCACCCAGTGCCTGTCTTTTCAGGTCACAGTACCACTGGCTAAATGCATCTAAATTTGAGGCATATCTACAGGCACAGCCAGGTAATCCTGATTGTATAGGCACCCCATTCTAAACTTACCTGTGTGTCTAATCTCATTATGAGGGTCTTGAATTTGTGAAAAATTTAACATTGAAGTAAATGTTTATTTTTAAATAGCTTAATACATTTGGATAAACTTTACCATTAATTTTCTTTTTGTATGAAAAATAATGTGATAGACACAGTCCCACAGTTCCCATAAATTTAATAATTAATGCACCTGGCTGATGTTGTCTTACTGTTTCCCAATTTGAACCTATGTTCTTTCTTTCCCTGTGGTAAAACAGAAGTCTGAAAAAGACTGTGCTTATGAAAAAGAGATGTCTTTTTGACATGTATGCTTTGAAACCATCTCATTACTTGGCTGCTGTTTTTCAGTACGGTATGACAGTGTAAATAATTTAATAGTCATTTTTGGGGGGAAAATAAATAAATAAATAAATAAATAGAAAGAAAAAAGAGAAAAAGGAAAAAAAGGAAAAAAAATTAAAAAGATGCATATATCAGTGTCTAATGTCCTGACATATTTTATATTTAAGGGAAAAAGATGGCTGAAGAGATTTCTATCCAAGCCTATTTACATTTAATAATGTGCCTATGCTATCACTTCAGCTCAAGAATAAGTAGACGCTTGAACCTAGTGCTGTCAGTCTCTCCAAATCAGGCACAGTGCCATGGGTTGTACACCATGTGGGTTGTCAAGAGAAAAGCAGTGTCCAAGGTGGGAGGGAAGGAAGAAAAGAACTGGGCTCTTATTAAATCCTGCTGCCACCAGCACTCTGAACATGCTTGAAAGCAAATTGGCTGAAATTTCCCTTCAAAGATCACGTCAGCTCCCATTTACCTTTGCCTACTTCATTACTGAGTGGTCTGAGACCATCTCATCTCCAACTGGTCACTGCCAAACAACCTACATGTTAGTACAGATTTTGTGACCATTCAGTTTTCACTACTGCCCACCCCAGATGCCCGAATGTGGCAATGCTTTTGTTCCTATGGCATCTTCTCTGTTAGCTGGAAAGTCCCTGAGGCCTTGGGAGACTTCAGCGCACCCCACCCACGCTTGCTACAAGTCCAGTCTCTATGCTGTAGTATGAGGTCATCTCCCAAGACACTGCTGGGGCCAGCTGCAATACAAAAGGAAAGCAATGCAAACTTAAACCATAAAGCAAAACAAAAAGGACATCAATTTTAAGCCTCAAGACTGCAACTGTCAGTTCAGAGCAACCGACCACATCAGCCCTTTTTATAAGAAAATATATGAAACTATCAAGTCCTAAGTGATGCATGGCTCATGCATGGCCCATGACCTAAAGCAGCTTTATTCTGCCTCTAGCAGCCTGGAGCTGGGAGGGTGCAACGGCTCAAAGCAGTCACCATCACCAGCCATCTCTGGCTGCTCCCTTCTTCTCTCAGCAAGGTCTGAGTAAGAGGAAGAAATCTTGGGCCGTGCTGCTGGGGAAGGTGAGGGAAAATAATTTCATTGGGCACTTAAGGCATCTGGGATCAAAAGGCTTGGGATATTCTATTCAAATACAGACTGTGGTCTGGGCCATGCATAATTGACATATTCTCACGCACCCAGGGACATTACATTCCCCCCCATCCCAATGCTGTAGCTGACTCCAGCATTTGCAAGTGTAAATGCTTCCCCTCCTTCCCTCTTTGGGCAAACAGTTGCAGGACCAACTGTTTCAGGTGCTTATCACACAGCCTGAGAAATGCAAGCACAGCCTGTGATCTCTTCAACAACTTTCCCATGAATGCAATTTATTGCATAATCCCAATGGTGTTATTGTATTTTTGTGACCTTTTAATCCTCCCTTTTCTACCCACCTACACAGAGCTCTTTTCACTCATAGCCTTAGAAAGGCACTCCTTAAACAAAACAACACAAATCTGAAAATGTCCCAGTTAGTCCCTCCCTTCAGGAGCAGCTTATCCCCAGTGCAGACACCAGCATGACTTTGGACTCTCCGACAGTGAGTCAGGAATGACCCTGTCTCCCTTCAGAACAGGGGAACAGGCTGGTGGCTTCCTAGACAGGATGGGCTCCTGACACATGTGAGGTAGCAGAACTGACATCAGATGGGGCTTACACTCCCTTCCCCAGGAAGGCTCTATTTATTCACCATCCTCCAATAGTGGAACCATTCATGAAAAGGCACATTTTTTTCACACAGCAGGATTTCCCTGTATATTGTAAAGCATCATTGTAAAGCCTTACTCAGGAGGGCAAGGGTGGGGACTTTATTATGAGAAATCACAGAAGAGATCCCTGGCAGAAGGCAAGGGGACTGCTGGTATAGGTCTCTGCTTTAGAAGAACATGGAAAGAGCTGAAAGTCAGCATGAAGTCGGATACAGAGGAGTGTGGGCATGTTTAATGAGGTCATGGGACTCCACAGGTTCAATGACCATAACCTACAGACACATTTTGTACCTGGACAATGCAAGCATATAAGGCTTGAGTTAATCTGACTTTCATCATAGACACTAAAGTAGGAAAGTATGACTCTGCTGCCTACATGATTACAAGATCATCATTATCATCATCTTTCAGCTAGGGTCATTTACAGTTACATTTGTCTTCCCTCATTGAAGCTGAGGTTCTGTACTCAAAGAGAGTCTATGATGTTCTGCACTTTCTGAATCGGATAACAGAAGGAAGACAACAGCCAACACTGAGTCAGATCCCCTGGATTCTGCAATATAATAAAATATCATGACAACCTTTCTTAAATAAAGCCAAAATTTTGTTAGCAGGGCATTGAATGAATATACAGATTTTAATCTGTCTCCTCAAAGGTAGACACACATGCAGGTAAAGCTGCAATGACACCCATAGCTCAGGAATAAAAAATGCCTCTGATGGATTTGCACAGTTGTGACAACCTTGAGCATGGCTTCCTGTCCTTATGTAGATTCCTTTTAAATTACACTGTCAGAAGCAATATGCTTTGCCAAATCCAGTGCAGATACTAAGAGGCTGAGGAATAGTCATGAGATGTCGAGCTCTGGAGTCTTCAGAGGAGGAAAGACAAGGACCTGTTGGAGCAGGTGCAGAGGAGGCCACAGAAATGATCAGGGGGCTGGAGCACCTCCCCTGTGAGGACAGGCTGAGAGAGTTGGGCTTGTTCCACCTGGAGAAGAGAAGGCTCTGGAGACACCTTATTGCAGCCTTTCAGTAATTAAATGGGTCTTATAAGAAAGATGGCGTCAGACTTTTCAGTAGGGCCTGTTTTATAGGACAAGGAATAATGGTTTTAAACAGAAAGAGGGTAGATTCAGACTAGATACAAGGAAGACATTTTTTACAATGAGGGTGGTGAAACACTGGAGCAGGTTGCTGAGAGAGGTGTTAGATGCCCCATCCCTGGGAACATTCAAGGCCTGGTTGGACGGGCTCTGAGCAACCTGATCCAGTTGAAGATGTCCCTGCTTATTGCAGGGGGGTTGGACTAGATGACCTTTTAAGGTCCCTTCCAACCCAAACTATTTTATGATTCTATGATTCTAAGCATGTGCCCAAAGGTCTGTTGCAGAACCAAGTGACCATGAACTTGACATTGTGAAATCACATCATGGATGAACAATCAAGATGTTTCAGAAAATTCAGCTCTATTTCCAGTTTCATCTAGCAAAGACAACATATGCATTGCCACCTATTTTCACCGATGAAGACAAATAAGTTTCTACCATGTTTAATGAAAAAATAGACTAATATTATAAAATATTTTTTTCTGTATCTAAATTAGAATAAGTATGTAAGAAGGTTCTCTCAATCTAGAATTGAGTCAGAGGACTAGTAATAGGAACTACTCAGTACTGGGCGTCACGTGGTGTAATCTGGCCAAAATTTAAGGCAGAGTCTAAAAGTTGCTACCATCTATTAGACATTGAATTGAATATAAGTAAGGAATGTGCTGTTTTTAACAGAATAAAAACCCCCTAAACTCTGAGGCTGGATTTCCTATCAAGTGAACTTTACTAGCTACTGCAGCATATGCCTTATAGCAGGAACTCTTCACTGGAACATTCTTCCATTTAAGTACAACCAGCAGAGCCATTGGAGATACCGAAGTTACTGGAAATCAACAGGAGATGGAAGCTAATATTACACATGAAAAATGAACTGCACAGTCCCAAGAAATTCTGCTGAGTATTGTTATGGTGTGCTTACATATATAATGGTTGTTTAATGTCTGCATGATGTTATTTTTGCTTCATGTTCTTCTGATAAGTCATTAAATTAGCTATCTTCAAGCTGTTTTACATTCAAAGCAGTTTCCAAAGCTGTTGTAGAATTGTAACTGTGGGGCATACTCCAGGCAGAACTGCTCCTTTGGCACACCAGTCATGTTTTCTTCTCATTAAGGTCCCCAATAAATAGAGCTTACATGTAAGTATCCATATCAAATCTGAGTATTTCCTATTGCTAGGAATCATGTCTGTCTTCTTAGAGAAACCAGTAGCAACCTTTATCAGGAATGAGCATTTTGGACAAGAAAATAAAGAACTCAACAATCTGTTCATAAAGCACAAGTACATAATGTAACTGTAAGATTAATTTGCTTATCCCAAATAGTTTTCCTTTACAGTATATAAATGTTATATTTTTTCCTCACTACTTTCTTCCCATTCAATCACAATATAAACTACCAAATGCATCCTCACACATCTCCGTAAACATTGTTTGGGGACTCACACACAGAAGTAGGCTGGGTCCATTTCCTGGTGAACAGAGTGTAAGACCTCATCAACAACTGCCTGATTAATGATGTACCAAAGAAACCAAGAAAGAAAACAGTTCTTCTTTTCATAAGTACATAATTTCTTTTACTATAAGCCAGTAAAACTAGCAAATCTAGAGGGAAAAATGATACAAACTGACATTACAAAATAAATATCTTTTCACCATTTCACAGCATTTTTCTGGTTTTGTTTGTTCCTGTATATGTAATAGCCTGTGTTCTTATCTTACCTCATCCTGGGACTTGACCAGTGTTTCAAATGTTTTTTCTCCACTTTCTCCATCTATCATTTTTTTCCGAATCTATTGGCAAGGAAGAAAAAGGAAAAAAAAAAAAAAAAAAAAAAAAAAGGAACTAGGTGTTGCATGTAACATGAATGATCTTTTCAGTGATTCAAAATATTTCATAGAAACACAGAAAATGATAATATATGTGAAAGACATAGCTCAATAAAGAAAAAAAATTGTTTACAATTTTCAGATTTTTCTAATTAAAGTTGCTTTATATATACTGAATCAGTAGAGTTATGAAACAATAGTTTTGGTATACATTGCATAGCAAGATGACCCCATAAAACCCCTGGATGTTGGGCACTAGAGAGGGTATGAATTCTGTGTGTATGAGAAGGAGTTTATTCTACTGTTTTTTGTGCTTCCCAGCAGATCTGTGTGATCCTGGTAGCAGTAATGATTCACAAAAACAGAGAGTAATTCCTCTCTGAAGCAGGTTTTTCAAAGAAACTTCAGGCAGAATTTTACAGATACTAAGAAATGCTGATTAGTATCATTATGAAAGAATGTTGAAGTGAAAAAATATGTAAAAAAAATGTAAAAAAAAAAAGTAAAAAATGTAAGATATGTAAAACCTCTCCATTTTATTTCACAAAAGTAACAAACTATTATTAAAAATTCTGATTTCTAAATGCATTACAAAATTAGTAACTGAAAAATATACAGAGGAATTAATTTGTTGTCAACATTTAACTTTATTTCTCAGTTCTCTCATCACAGCAATAAACTTGTGTAAGTAAGAGATAGGGAAATACTTTTAAAATATCTCAGGTAATATAGTCATATCCTAATAAGAAGTATTCTCTTCTGAAAACCTTTGCAAGCCCTCTCCCCAGGAATTGCCAGTTAATGAAGAATTATTTAAACAGCAATCATGGAGTCTTTAAAAATAAGAAGACTATAATGTATTGCCCTTGTCTACGTATAATACTGGGTTTCAATTTGTTTCATTATAACTTCATCTCAATATAAATTCATGATGACAAATTTAAAATTTATATTTATGGTGAAATACATTCCCATTCAAAATCTAGAACTTTTATTGCTTTTCAGTTATTACACAGTGAAATACAAACAGCAACAGGTTCCAAGAAACCAGGTAATCTCACCTCAACTTTAATATCATTTTCCAACTCAGCATCTAGAAAATCCAGCGTAACAGGCTCCTGGGATTTAGGATTCTGAAGCAGAAGATATTGAATGATCAAATAATAAAGACAGAGTACCATGTTACAAATCATTTTAATCCTTTCATTTCAAAGTAAGCTACTTAAATGGGCTTACTCACCCATCTATTCTTAACCTCTTACAGCATGATGAATTACTAGTGGCCCTTTCTCATTCTATTTTATTGGATAAAGAGCTTAATTGGGTAAGTGAAAATCAAATTAATACTAATGGCCAGTGTCCCTCCACAGGCTGTTGTGTATGACACTCATGCTAGGAAGCTGCTTCCCCTACTGCTGTATGTCACAAACTGTAAGAGTGGGAGAAGATGCATCAGAGGAAGAATCAGATATGAATTTCTCATTAGGTTTACCTGTCTCCAAGAAGGGAGAGAGAAACCTGGGACAGTTTTTCAGCTGACCAGTAAGATGGGCCAACTGTACTCTTCTGCAATTTTGCCAAAAGCAGACTACAGACTTGTCATTATGAGGTGGGAATAGACTGCAGTTCAAGATTTAAAGAGACAGCAATTATAGAAAGTGGTATCTTTGTTATAAAAAACCAAACCAAAACAAAACAAAAAAAACAACAAACAAACAAAAAACACTTTTATTATCAGCATTACAGGACTTCCCTCAACACCTTGCTGTTCTGAATGCATTTCTCCTGACATTAGTACTGAGAGTACTTAGAGATAGAAACATGTAGCACAGAAATACTGTGACCCAGCAGCTTCAGGACCTAAGAAATGTATGTGATGTCAACCCTCAGCTATGGAGCACAGAGAAGTTTGGTGGTCTGTACCTGTAGTAACCCTGGTCTCATAGGAATGTGGGAAGACCACTGTAGCTCTTCTGAACTAGCTCAGGCCACCCTCCAGCCTCTGCTCCTTTCTCAGCTTCAGTCTGCATTTACTTGGACAGAGCCATCCTCCATGAGGGTTAAGAATCCGACTGTTTTTTTTGAGTCATTTTGGCTAAGCCCCATTGACTTTGTATTACATATGGTATAAAGATTCTCAATCCTCATCACTCAGTAGTTATTTAATGCACCCACCCAATGAAGGATCTTTACAAAATAGTATGGTGATATATTATTTAACCATGTAAAGCTAAAAACTTAGAATAGAAGATGAAACAAGTCCAGTTTTATTATTTTTTTTGATTGATAATAATTTGCCTTGTGTCATAGGACGGTTCATGCATGAAAGGATCTCAGTGTCTAGTTTTCTCAGTAACTGATCACTGTCTCTCATGATTAGAAACACAAATATTGTCTTTAGCTGATATTATTTCAAGACTAGTGTAGTTTCTGATAATGACATTTTTAGGGGATTTCAGTGATTCAGCTGTACTAACTTATTTACAGGGCAGACTAAAGTCTCTTCTTTCAAAATCATGATTATATTCCTCTATCCTAATATTCTCTGGCAAATGTACATGTGACTATTCTATCAAAGAATGCAAACGTTATCACAATTTATGTATGTATTTCCAGTTCATACTGGAAGAAAGTAACATCCAGAACAGGTGGTAAAAGTTGCCTTCGTATAATACTCTGGAGCATTAAGAGTTTAACAGTAGCTCTTATTCTGAAGACTGGAATATAGAATAGTTTTAGAAGTTAAAATATTTTTCTTTTGTATTCTTGAGGAACAAATGTACATGTTTCTGGGTATATGGAATCATTCCTGTTACTAGCAAGTAAAACTCGCTAATAAGTAAGAAGCCAATAAGTTCATTCTCAGAAAGAGCATATGCACTGTAAAGATTGCAGACAAAGATTTTGGGTATTCCTTTATATGTATAATGATAGCTTCAAATAAACTTTTATGTTCCTATTTATATAGTATAGATAAAACTAACAACTTTAACATAATAACATTAACATATGCTTTCTACTAATTCAAAACAATTTAATTATTGTTATGCAGTTGCATTCCCCCCCCCCAACAAATCCACACTCTTGAAATAAATAAAAAAATACTAAAATGTAAATATACATTAAAAAATACATTTTCTTACATGCAATGGATAATGAATAGCATGGTCAAACCCAAACAGCATGCATGAAGGCATTGACATGGCAGAGGAGGCATTTGTGAAGTTCACATTCCATTCCAACACACAAAGGAACAGAGAAGAAAAGAAATGGTAAAAAAAAGGGGAAAAAAAAGCTATCACATCAAATCGAGGTCAATATTCATTTCAAATGATAACCTGGGCTAGCCATAGTTAAGGAGTCCCAAAGACAAAATATTCAACATCAACAGTCTATCAGAATTCAAATATATATTAACTGTTTGTTCTTGTTCTTTTTAAGTTTTATATCACCAAACATTCTTTATAAGGTACTTATTAATGATTTTTAATATATGAAGAAACTAAGCATGTATAGATATATACATTATGTGATGTGCCTGAGGCACAAAGAAATCCATTAGAAATTACAATAGAAAATTCCTAGACCTGTACTTTAAATAGAAGACTATTTTTCCCACTGTCTTTTTCCCCCAAGAATGTGTTTTTACCAGTATTTGGGCTCCATAATTTTTTCTTCCAAGGTTGCCATTTAGTGGGGTTTATTCCAAGCCATGAAGAAACAAACTTATTGTTCAGTTTGCTCTTCTCTTTATCCAGTCATGCATGTGACATGACTAGAAAAAGCGCAACACCACCACATTCATCAGCACAACTTAATAAAACAAAACAAAAGTAAATCACTAACAATGAAGCATGCAAATAAAGGGAATGCAGTCCATTTTCAGCATGACAAATAAAGGCAAAGATCTATTATTTCAATGAAAAATCAAGGAGGAAACAAAGAAAGAAAGAACTGGTGCAGCAACATAAAAAAAAATGTTCATTAAAATGCCATTGTTATGTGTTTTGGGAGGCCAGTATTCTCACAAATTCTACATAAGGCCTTTGTTGAGTTGCAGCAGCCTAGTTCCTACACATACCTGTAGTACTAATGAAGTCACTGGCTGTTAGGCTTTTAAATTCAATGATGGTTAGAAGGCAGCAAAATCCTGGGCCCCAGAAGGAGACCCAGGAGCATCTGGAGTGGATAGGAACCCAGAGCCTTTCCAGAGCTGCACCTCCCTGGGCAGCCAGCAACAGCCAAATCATACCACAGCATGCTGAGAAGCCAGGGGTGCTCAGAAAATTGAGATTCTTTTATGTTCCAGTGCTGTTTTCTCCAGTGCACAAATAAAAAAATCTATCTCAGAAGTGGTCTTTTACATGTAGTATAAACACAGACTCTTGACACTCAGTGAAATTACTGACTTGAATTAGATCAGGATTTTATACCATGTTTTACTGGTGCTGTTATGCAAGCCACCAGTTTTGCATTATATACTCCCTTATGTGTAAGAAATTAACATGGTATACTGTACCTAATTTTGTTATTTTGCTAGTTACATAGTTAATCTATTCCTTCAATGATTTTTACATTTTCATTAAGTCTTTTCTGCTCAGGGATTGTATTACATAAATGTTACTAATGTCCATTTGCCTGTTCAGGTTAGTGGCAGTTACTCTTCTGGAGCTGGGTCCCCTAAATAAAGAAACCTGACATAAATGGTAGATAAAACGTATGCCCTACTGTGACTATTCCAGAAAAAAATGGAACAGCGTATTCACATTCTGTAATCCTATACAACATATACTGTACAACAAAACTTGGCAATGAAGTTGTAAGAATTATCTTCTTTTGACTTTGGGTTTATGCAAGCAAAGCCAGCACAAGTAGTCTCTTTTTTTTTTCCAGTCTTCAAATTCATTTCAAAATCTAAAGAATAATTTTTACAGCATGGCTCTAATTAGCACCTATTAGTAAAGCACCATAATTTAATGGAACGCCCTTCACTACAGCAAATAACATGTTTTCTATTATTTAAACAAGGAAGGATGCAAGCTTCATGCTTTGGAAGCTGTTTGTCAAAGTAAACAGTTCTCTAGTTAGATTTTTCCTAGTAAGCAGGGCAAAAGCTTTCTAATTGTATTTCCAGGACTATGCATTCTAATTCACTAATCACCTCCATCCAAAGTTACCTGTACACTGGGTCTCCTTTTTCTCAATTTAACTTTTGGTATGCCCACACCAATTTGCTGAAGTAACAAAAAAGCAGTAATTTATATTTTTATACTATTAGTAAACAGCCTACTTATAGAATAGACGTCTTCCCTCAACTTCTATTCTTTCCAGTGCATATTTACTGGAAGCAGAGACTAGCCTTCGTTCCAATCGGGAGTTCTGAGCTCTGTCAGAATTACACACGGGTTTTGTGTAGAGAAACGAAAACCAGATATATGTTACATGACATTAATTAATTTAAAAGAGAGCTCTCCCTCTCACATACTTTGCCAGAATTAAAATGTAGAATTAAAAGAGTTTCACTTCTTGATTACTGTTATATCTGCTCTTAAAACCACCTCCTCTTACATTCTTTCAAAACCACAAACCTTAAGACAAAATACTGGACCCTAGTGAAGGCATCTGGGGTCTTAGAAGTACCATTAATTAGATTTTGATCAGAACCATAACAAAAATGAAAATAAAAGGATGCTAATCTTTAGAACAGATTCAGAAATTGACTAATTTACTGTTTTCAAATCTTATCTAATTAAGACTAGTCTTATTAGCATACCCTTATCGCACTCACTTCAGTGACTATGTTTATTTGGTGGAGTATCCACCTGTTCTCTCCCAGGACAGTTGGAAAAATACATGCACATATGCAGACACAGAAAGAAAATTGGCAGTAAAACATAAAATTAAGCAATTGTTTAAAAATGTAATATAACTAACAACACAAACTTGAAAAATTGTATTTTAAACAGTTTAAAACTATATTAAACTGAAAGAAAAAAAAAAATAAATTCCTGTGTTATGCTTTGATGTAGTTTTCCTGTGCAAATAAGAACATGAAGGGAAATTTCTTAATGATTTTAATACACTTTTGAATCTGCTTTTTGTTAAATTTTCTCAGTTGTGCAAATGACTTCACAGGTTCTAAATTTCTAGGGGCTTATTTTTGTGAGATGATACTGCAAGACAATTTCTCAAAATATTAATTGTGTTGAACCAGTTGTGATTTGAGGTAACAGATTTTCAGAAGGAAAGCAGAAGACATTCAGAAGAAGGGACCACTGGAAGTTTAAAACACCCTCACCTCTTCAAAGGTAAAGACGTAGTTACGTTTTAGTTTGCATCTATTGAAAAATTGCTAGCAAAGAGGGTTAAGATGTTTGTTGTTAATAAGTTAACAACTACCAGAAGGCTCAACTAAAATTAATATGACATGTTAAAGAAAGTCCATAAGTTCTAAATACATCTGTCTTTATAGTGTACCTTAGTTTTAAAACGTAGTTCTTGTATCAGTCTGAATAGCATGCATCACCCCAAACAAACTGGGAGTGAAAAAGTCTAGTCTGTGTAACTGTTAATAACAACAATGACAATAATAATAAAGCATATGCTTAATATTACAGTTAGATATTATTCTACAACATAAACCATAATTTATAAAATATCCTTTTTTAAACACACTCTAAATCAAAAATTTGAGCAGTATGTGAAAACATCTCTGGACTTTCATATCTTTTTAAGTAGAAAACTACATAGAGAAACCATGACAATTAGTATCCTAATACTCCATCTCAGTCTAGATTAAGTTGGGATGAGCTGAGTTTTTCACTCACTAACAAAGTTTCTTTATTCTCCAGTGTTATGAGTTTACACTGCAGTTTAGTAGCACATGTGAGATGAACAGAATCCATATCCATCAGTTCCTCAAAAGATTGTGCCTAAAACAAGAACACTACATTGCTTCTTATTATATTCCTTCTGTTAACAAAAAGATAATTTAATTTGTATATAAGGAAAATGTAAATAGATCACTTGCCATCACCTGAATTTTTAATAATCTCAAATGAATAAAAGATTCAGTCAGTAATGATGCATATATTTGTCTCAGAATAATTCACCAAACAAATTCATCAAATAGAAACTTTAATTTTTTAACATATGAAAACTTAATACATATATCCAGAAACTGAAGTCCTTCTAAATTATAAAGACTATATAAAACCCTTTTTTTCCTTTTTTTTTTTTCTTTTATTTTTAAAAGGGTCCTTACAAAATAAATCAAAAGGGGTATTTCATCAATAGTTAAGATCAAGTTATTCTTTCTCTTTTTCAGAAGCATTTTTTTTCTTTTGTTACACACTCAGCAAAAGATTTCAAATATATTCATTACTTCACCAGGCAATTAATCCACATATTCACAATGCTGACTTCTCTCAGCTTAAGAATTAAATGAATCACTAAAATACGTAGATGAATTCTTCATTCCTTTTTCTGCCTTTGACAGTTAAAGATGGTGAAGTAGTGAAAAGGGGATCTGCTATCCTTCTTGTAGCTATGATAGGACTTTCTGGTGAAGAAACAAGAGAGGACAGTCACACAGACAGGAGGTCAAGGACTTGCCACTATTCTGCCAAAGGAACATGGCTGGGAGGAATAAAGTGATGGATAAGCATCCAATTTACAAAAAAAAAAAACAAAAAAAAAAAAACCAAAAAAAAAAAAAAAAAAAACCACAGTATTTCCATGCCTAAAGGCAGCAATTACAGGCTTCCATTACTTAAGAAGTTTCTCTAAAGTGTGCTAAGTGCTAAAAAATAACTTAGGAGTAGGGTGCCACTAAAGTTTAAAAGACTTACTAGCCTTATTTGCCTGTGTATTGACAGCTTGCATTTATCTCAGTCACATATTGCTCAAACCATCTTAATAAGAAATTTTAATATTGACAACTGAACTACATGGATATATTGTTTGGTCTTCAGTATTTACAGTGATTTATTATTTCTAACTTTTTATCTGTAAATAACCCATACATTTCTCTCAATAGAGAGGTTTGTTTTTAGTATTTTTAGTTAATTAAATTTTAACTTTGTCTTTTATGTAATGCTGCATTTCTGCACTATGAACTCAAGAGAAAAAAATTGTTGGAAGTATGTTTCTAATGGAATTAAAATACGAACATTTTCAAATATTCCACTAAACAGAAGATTGTTTGATATGGTGAAACCCTTCACTAAAACAAAGATTAAAGTTCTGACTTCAGAAAAAAAAAAAATCACCCATTCATGTTGAAGTATCTCCTCAGAGCAGGGAGGAAAGTTATATAAGAAGATACATGTAATGTAGGGGTTCCCACAGGGTCAGGACTAGAGTTAATGGATATAAAGCCAGACTGAAATCTTGGGTATAAATTTTCCTGAAACTTGGGGAAAGTTTTATCCTAACCATGTTTAGATAAAGATCTCATCTTTAAAGATGAAAGACCTTTCTCCAGTTGAACTACTAACAAATCTAGCATTCTGGGAAGAAGTGCTCAGATAGATCCATCCCAACTCTGTAGTTCAGGTTTCAGCTCTGGTGAACAGAAAATAAGCAAATAAACAAATATGAAAAAAACAAACAAACAAACAAAAAAACAAACAAGTAAAATGCACTGTGTTTGCCCCTAATTTCTGTGGTATTGCTAATATGAAAGTTTCAATTTCTGAAATGAGAGAGCATCACAAAATAAGTACGTACACTAGTAAAGTCCTCAGTTTGCTTTGAGAGCATATTGTAACACACCAGAAGTTCTCCACAATGATATTACAGCTACCACTAGTTGTTTTTATATTAATATGTATATTAAAACACTTATTTCACATATATAAATGTTCATGCAAAATATATATCTTTTTTATTTTATTGATAAACAAATTCACTACAAGTCAATGCTGGCCTTTGTACTGACTAAAGTGGATTTGGCTGAAGCCATACACACACCACAAATTTTCCTGACACCCCCGCAACTGAGAATTATTTACTATTCCTCTCTGGTACTTTCAGCAGATCTTAGTTTCTGTTACTTTAACAATGTCCCCTTATTATAGAGAAATACATTTGAAGGTTTTTCATACCTTTGGTTGGAGATTTGGATGAAGTAGCACATACCCATTAGGATCAATTGCAAAATAGTAACCATTTGGACAAAGCTGAAGGAAATAAATGAAGTTTAACATTATAAAGTTTTAAGTAAAAAAGAAAGATTAATTAATGGTTCTCAAGCAATGGTCACATTGAGAAAAAATACATTGCCTCAGGCATCATGAAGTATGTGAGGTATTAATATAGAGCAGGTAATTTCTTAAAATTTACACTTTTAGAATGATAAACTTGGAGTATAATTTAGGCTAATGGGACCACTGAAAGTCAGCTGGTACATCCCTTCACTGAAAGCTGAGCTAACTTCAAAATAAGATCCAACTTCAAAACTGGACTAGGTTTCAAAGGGTCTTTGAATACCACTAATGCCATTTACACAGCCTCTCTGGACAACCCATTCCAGTGTTAAACTGCCCTCACAGTGATTTTTTTTTCTTTATTTCCAGTTGGACTTTCCACTGTCATAATATGCCAATTACCTCTTTTATTTTGTTATAAACCTTCAAGAAATGTCAAAGTCCATTTTCTCTATAACTCTCATTAGGCAACCCATTAAGTTCCTTCTTCAGTCTGAGCAAACCCATCTCTCAGCTTCTTGTACACCATGTACTCCAGCCCCTTGGCCAACTTAGTGGCTCTGCACTGGACTCTGCTCAGTGCCTCAGTGTATTTCTTATACTGAGGAGATCAAAGTTGGACACAGTAGTCCTGACGCACGAGTTCACTGAACAGTTGGCCTTCTTTACTGCAAGGGCATACTGGTAACTTATGCACAGCTTGTCCTCCACTATGAGCCCCAGGCCCTTTCTTGCCTTTTGAGGTAGTCTGTCCCAGCCTGTACTGTGACATGAGATTATTCCATTTGAGATGCAGGACTCTGCATTTGCCTTCAGTCAAATTGGTGATGTTCCTTTGCTTCCTCAGCTGTTGTTTTCCACAGTGCTAGCTATTTTCTTAGAAATTCCCCAGATAGATGCCTAAATATGTAAATCAATCATACAGAGTAGGGTACAAACAGACATTTATATTAAAGAACTTTTCTGCAAAGAACTGTCCTATATAAATGGTAACTATCATTATTAGCTGAAATAATTGTGTACTTTGCACTGTGGTAAGAACCAAACACTCAACTGAAGAGCAGTGTTTTAAGCTACAGGAAAATAATTACTTGGAATATATCCCCTCAATGTAAAAGTTGGCTTTTACAGATGCATCCTGATGGATAATTCACACAGAAACACGTATATATGATTGGAGAGAAAACCATGAAAAAATCTACAACAATGGAAAAGAATATATGAGAAGAAGCCTGCTGGTATTTTGACTTGCACCCAATCATTGCTCTATGATTTATGAAGGACCATGCACAGAAATGATAGATAAATCATACATAAAAAAATACACCAACACAAGCAACTTACCGTAAATCGGGGTGTCAGTTTTTTTATGTCCTCCAAAGAGACATCAACCCCCATTACTCCAAGAATCAGCTGATTCTGGGAAGATTCAAAAATGTTAGCATATGCTTGACATATTTACAATGCAGAATAACTGCAACAGTCAGTGAATTTTGATTTTGACTTCGTCTCTTGTTTGACAGATACTACTTGAAAGTTGACTATTTACTTATGTCCTGGGTTTAAGGCTCAAACCACAACAACTTATGTGTCTATTCTAAATATTTTAAATAATATCAAGTGAATCAAAATAACATTCAATACATTCAGAATTTAATACAAAATATGAAAATTGTTTATGAAATTAAATATGGATGCCTTCCTGGATGAATAATCAATAAATGTAAGAACAAAACAGGTGAAAATGAGGCATTTATATTGTCAATGATGTATATATTAAATTACTAGCACCAATATAGAGCTATTATTGCATGCTTAGGTTGGGCAATTGATAAGTGAGACCCCAAAACAATTAATCCTTCTTGGCTATGTTGTAATGATGAATTTTAAAAAAAAACAAAACAAAACAAAACAAAACAAAACAAAACAAAAAAAAAACAACAAAAAACCAAACCTAATCGAAACCCAAACAACAACAAAAAAAAAATAAGCCAGTGACTATAATAATCATCAGCATTTGAAATCAGGGACTTGGTCACTACATTTACTTCACTTGTAATTTATTTTCCTAATACAGAAAAAGAGGGCAGTCATTTATATAGTATCACCAAAATTCCTTCTCCATGCTAAAGAAATTTGAAATATGTATTGGAAGATGCATCTCACAGTCTGTAACTTGAAATTCAGGTAGACACATAAGTCAAACAGATTCAAGTTCTTCTCTTGTTCCTCTATACTAGACTACGACTGTTTCACTTCTCAGAAAGACATCCTTTGTTAATCAGTAGTCTCACTTTGCAGACAGACTCAGTGAATTTCAGGCATTATCGTGTAGATAAGATTATGAAACCTTTTTGTTTTGTTTTGTTTTTAAAGGGAAACTAAGAGAATTATTCTGAAAGTGAATAAAAGAAATGGTAGCAATTACATTCTTATTTATTCTTTCTGAGACTATGTACTATCTGAGAAAAAGAATCAAAGAATATCTTGTTTCAACTTCTATGCATTTTGACCTGAATAAACATGACTATCACACCAAATATACAGTATTTTACCACACACTGTAAAGCATATTCTAGGTCTGATTTTGAAAAAGCAGCATTTTGATCTGGTGAAGAGGACAAATTAATTCCATATCAGACAGTAATAGGGATGGGCAATTGTATTTATTTCATACTTAGATTTTAATCAAGGTATACAATGTTATTTTTTATTATCATTAAAACTAATTAATTTAAATTCTCTATATCATTGCTTTTACTCCTGAAATGTCATAGCTTCACAGATCTGTTATACATTTATCTGGGCATTCCTTTCTTGGCAAGGCCTAAATAATATCATCATCTACTTCCTATCTATTGAGTATTTCACACATTCCCACTACCACCAGGCAGAGGTATATCAAGGAATTCCATACCCTGAAACTCCAAACTACAAAAAGGGTGATCTGCATTTTCTTGTTCCTAGGAGTTTATCAGGTAACTAGAGATGACCCCTTTGTTTCTGATATACAAGACAATTAAACTGTAGAAGCTCTATGGAAATACATATTTTTCAAGGAGTTTAGTATGATATTTAATTCAAATAACTGATTTTTTTTTATTTTTTTTCTTTAAATAACAGCTTACTATTTTCCCATTTTGTTCCTTTGTTAGATTGAAGACAGGTAGAGTTCCTGTAATCACAAGGCCCAGCTCCTAGGAAATAATGACATACAGAGAGGAGAAGACGACCTTTTAGTTAAATAACAAATATTGAACTATAATATATGAGAACAATCCAGGGATTACTGTAGCCAAACACTAGAGTACTGACTATTAATTTGTAAAAATTTTAAAATTAAAAAAATAATAGATTTTAAACATAGAAATTTAAAATTAGAATTTTTTATGTCCATGTGTTAGTGAGAATGATAAATTATTTTTTAAAAATAAATGTTTTTCAACACTTAGGATATAATATTTAAAAAAGCCTAAATGTAATGAATAAGTGTTTACAGCTACAGTACCCAGTATACTAAAACCCCTGGATAGTAGGGAAAAAAAAAAAAAAAAAAAGAAAAAAAGGAGAGAAAGCCAAATCAAACGTAAAGATTGTAAACAGGTAGGCAACAAATACATGCAGGCAAAGTCAACAGAAAAATCCAGCAGGTACTACCACTTTTCATATCATCACTAATTTTCAGTGGCTTGTAATAATGTCCATCATCAGTCCTGGAAAATCATATAGTTTTTCCTGGTACTGAGGAATTTGCACTTATTTGGGAAGATAGACAGTTTTTTTCCTTTACTAACAGTCACAACTCACTTAAATAGGATCCAGAAAACCATATGGTTAGATAGCCAGAAAAGTTTCGTTTTCCATTCTAAACTGTCCACAGGGAGAGTTCTACCTTTATTTATGCTAATATTTGGGGTTTGTTTCAAATTGCTTTTTACCTCACTGATGCTTACTCCTTGAAGTAGCCATATCACTTTTCTCCCTTTGTTTAATTAGGAAAAATAAGCTAAAACACTTTATTAATTCACTCTGATGAAATCCATTCTTCATTTGCCCATAATAGTAGCACCGTTTTGAATTTTAAACCATCCTTCACAAACTTAAGTTTATGTATTAAATGAAAGGTGATGAAATCAGAGTTAGTAATGTTACAAGCAAGGTGAAGAGAAGGAGAAGTGGACATTTTAGGAGAATAAGAGAACCAAGGAATGGAGATGAATTAGAAGAAAACAGAAGGATATTTTTAGAAGGAGCATTGAAGTGATACATAATGAAACAGGAGGGGTATTTACGGGGAATAACCACCTCTCCTCCCCAGAAAATGTTCCATTAGAGAGGACAATAATTGTGAATAAATTACGACTAAATGGTAAACCTAAAAGTACCTAAAAATTCTGGGACTATCTTGCAGAAAGTGAGGCCATAGCAACACTGTAAGAGAACCTAAGGAATAGGGCAATAAAAGAGATACAAATTGCCACAAATACATGAAATTCTCAAAGACAGTCTTGAAAGACAGCTTCAAATGAAAGTACCCCTTTAGGATATCATAACCTGAACTTAAACTCAGTTCAAATGTGGCTTCATGTAACACACTTTTCTTTATCCCCAAGACAGCTGCTGGACAGTAAGAGAAAAAGGATAAGAAAAAGTCCAGTGAGGCACAAGTAGAAGGGTAAGCCCTACAGGAGGGAATTGCTTTAAGGAATTTAAGATAAAGAAGCAGTGTGAATGGGGCAAGTTAGCCCTAATTCCTGATAAAACCAAGAATCAGGAAAAGACTCCAGAGTGGATTAGATACACCTATGCTTTTATGCTCTTATCTGTGACAAGAAAGTCCACAGATTTCACCCTTTACCTCAACAGTTTATCTTGGGTTGTCCTACTTTTTGTAAATATATATGTATGTGCACATGAAACTATATATACACATATATATAATCATATATACACAAAAATACACATATATAACACATGAATAAAGGAAAAGCTTGAAGGAAAGACTGAATGAACCCAGTGAAAATATAAAGTAACACAACAGAAGTCTTCAGGTATCACTCATTTTACTTCATTAAACAGATCTCTTTCTATCCCCAGTTACAAATTTAGCTTTGGCTTTACAACAGGATATGTACAGAACATATGAACTTTCGTCATAACATCCTTTATGTTTCCAGTAAGTACCTCAACAGTAACCAAGAAAACATGGTTAATGAACTTCTGGCCATTGAAATTGCAAAGAAAAACTAGTTCCTCTGTGTCACGCTCAGTTCCATGATGTGTTGATAAAAATTTTACAGTAATGCTGACTGACAGGAAGAAATGGATTTTGGCATGACATTAGATGACCATGTGAACGTGGATAAATACATGATTCTAGATGATCATTTTTCAGTAATTTTTGCCTAGTTCAGAAGAAGGTTATCTAGAGCAACAGATTGGATTGTTGCTAATAATATTTTGCATTTCGTAGTTTCCTGAATATGTTTGTTTTACGAGACTGAACTGATAAATTCAGCAGTAAGAAAAGTATTTTGTATATCTTTTTTTGTTTATTTCCCCATTATATACACTGGCCAGTTAAAGAAATAATTACCTTGAGCAATCAAGTAATTACAGCAACCACGACAGTGTAAAGATCCAAGTTCAAAATCTGTATAAATACCCATTAACATTAACAGGTTTCATTCTGCCTGGAATATTTTTTTTTTTTTTTTTTGGGGCGGGGGGTGAAGTAAGAAATCCCCACTAGTAGCATAACAGATGACTTCTACTGCAGCACAGGTAGAGAACTGGAAAATTATTTGCTTCTTTTTTCTTTTGTTAATTTGACAACAACAATGACCAACACTTAAAGATCTGTGTGTAGGATAAATTACTTTGTTGAAGTTCAGGACACTTAGGAGGACACTGGGTACAAGTAAGGACCAACATGTTAGAAATAGTTGTTCAGGAAATTGCTTTATTGAAGTGTATAGATGCTGGAAATCTAAGAATATTATGTTTGGAACTATAGGAGGCTGAGTCCTCAGGACTGTGGAAAATGGACCCCTATAGTTACTGATTTGCTAAGGTTCTTGCTTTACTAGATATAAATACAGATCATACCAGAGCATCCAGATAGACATTTGTCCATTGGACTTGTTTGGCTTTCTCTCCAGCTAAAACCATTGGTCTTCCTAAAACATCCAGATATTCCTGCCAAAAAGTGTAATAAACTCATCAGAAGACAGTTATTAGATACAAGTCCAGAAACAGCATAAAGAAATAAACAGTAATAAAATAAAAATAATTAAAAATCAGGAAAAAAAAAAAAAAGAAAAGGAAAAATTCACCACTAATATAGGAGTAGTATTTAATTACTTATTTAAAATTGTACTACCCAACAATTTTGTCTTCAGTTTGCAGCATTTACTGCCAATGCACTTCCTCTATTTCATTCTCAGTCACATGGACCTTACACATCCATAACCACCTCTCTCTTTCCACGAAGTGAGAATTACAACTGTTTTTGTTCCCAAATTAATTGCTAATGACATAATGAAATTACAAGCAGATCACAGAACCTTCAACCCAGAAGAGAGAGTGGGCGATGGAGGGTGAGTGGTGTAACAGCTGGGTATGTTAAGCTCCTACAGCAACAACTTGCATAACTTCTATTGAAACAAAAAATTCAGAGTTATAAAACCTCATAGTCCCTGCCTTCCTTTGGTTTGGGACTATGGCTAAAGCTGGTGATCTTATGAGATGTCAGACTTCTGGTCTGGTCTGGGAGTGGATGCCATCAACTTGTTTCCATCTTTAACCTTTTCTATCTGTCTGATCATATTAGGGATATTTCTTACCAGACACTATCTGGAAAAGTTTAACAGAATCAAAGGACTCTTATTCAAGCCAAAAAAAATGACTCTTATTTTCTGCCAAAAAATGTCATGCCTGACCTTGGAAGGACAAAAAACTGCTATGATATTTCTCTGCTTTTCTGGACATGTGCATATATGGACTTTCAGACAACTGAAAATAATATCTATTAATCTATACTGTCAGTTCGGATCATGTCATATAATTCTAGGATCCTGTGCCCTTAATTATGTACACTCATGTTTGCTAAAATAGTCCTGCAATATTTTTGAAAGAAAAAAGCCATGTCTCTCTCAGACCAGTTAAATCAATCCAGGAACCTCTCCTATAAGCAGGATTGTATCAGGTCACTGTTTCTGCCCAGCTGAGTTCAGATAATCTAGTAGAGCTATGCCTTCACACAGACCATAGTAATACCAACCCTGAGCATCACGCTGTAAGTATGGCAGGAGACAGACTATGAATGTCTAGACATTTTAGAAAAAACCTAGGTTTATAAAGCTTTATAAAAAAAATTGTTGTCATGTCTCAGGATCAAAGAGGGACCATGTAAGTTCAGGAGGAAAACTGAGCCCAGAACATAGTCCTTGTGCAGAGGTGTGCAGAATGCAGATCACTTCAAACATTCTGCTGCATGCACATGGTCAGCCTGCTTTAAAGGATGCTGGCATGACTAGTACACATGCAAGCTGCTGTGGGCCATCTGGCCAGGGGAACAGGGATCATGTTGTGAAGTGATTCACTGAAACTATTAAAAATAAATAAATAAAGTAGAATACTTTAACGGAATAATCCCTCATATGTAAAAGAAAGCCCTAATTTTTTCTATGTCCTTAATATAGCATAACTTAAAATGTAATAGATTGAAACAGACGTGAAATGCAAGGTATGTATGAACAGACATTACTCCATTACTTTGTGTTGCAACTATATCTGCATTTGGACAACACACTTACCTGGGTGTTAATTCTTATGGCTCCAATTGATGGAATTTCATAATAATAACCTAAAATTTGGAACAGAAATAATAACATCTTACTGTAGTATATTGTTAGTTTCTTCACCTTGAGGAATTTAATATCATTTGTAATTTCTAAATTAATTTTTTTAGAAATTACCATATGTGAATGGGCTAGTTTTTCAGTAGGTGCCATCACAATGTGTGGCCACCTATGATGGGTCACTATGTCATACAGGCCAAGCTACTTACTCTTAAGCAGTGAGAGCATATAATGTTCTTCTTTTGTCTGTCATTTTTAAAGCTGAGATAATATACTGAATTTGTACTCCAGAATTCCCAGTTACTCTGATGTGCAAGTATATTTAATGGTCATTTTAATACACTGTGACAGCAATGTAATTATATGCTGAATGCATATATGAATGAACATATGGCTACAGACTGCCACAATAGTGAAGTTCATTGCAGAAGAATATAAGGCACTCTGTGGAAAGGATGAAAAAATCAAACTGGTATTTCTTCTAACTAAATATCAGAAATATCTTTATTCATCACTGATTCTATCACTTATTTGTTTGAATTAAAAATACTGTCCATATGCAGTAATGAGACTGGAAAGATAGGCACTGAAGTCCAGTTTCAAACCACATAAGTTGTAAGTTACATTGAAAAGAAGGGGGAAGGACTGGAGAGGTAAGAGTACTGAGGTTAGACATTTACTTTGCCGTAAGCAATGTGTGACTTGATAATAAATTAAAAATTTTAATTAAGGAAAAATTAAATAAAACTGCTTCTTTGGATAGTCAAACAAATAATCCCATCACTTGTGGACAGAAGATAATTGATCATTTTGCCTTGATAATAGGATGACATAGGTGATTATGCTTTGAGCCAGCTGGTCCTCATTTGTTTTGAAATAATGTAGTTCACATGCACACAGTATTTTGAAATACAGACAGTGAAAAAATCTGTGTTCAAAAAACCAAATGTTGATTTTCTGTAATTATCTGATAGTACAATCTGCTCTTCATGAAGTTGTAGTTTCTTCTGCATAACTTGCCACCATACTAAGGGATTCATGAGGTTATGATACATATGTGATTCATACAGGCTATGGATTCCTCTATAGTATTCTCTTTCTCTTTCTCTTTCTCTTTCTCTTTCTCTTTCTCTTTCTCTTTCTCTTTCTCTTTCTCTTTCTCTTTCTCTTTCTCTTTCTCTTTCTCTTTCTCTTTCTCTTTCTCTTTCTCTTTCTCTTTCTCTTTCTCTTTCTCCTCTTTCTCTTTCTCTTTCTCTTTCATCTTTGGTGTATGTTATTCTGATGACTGAATAATATCCTCCTTCCATGGCAGTCTTAATTTTCAAGTCCCTTTGTAATCTATCCCACCTCTCACCTCTTGTTTCTTACTGATTTGTAAAATACTTTCACATTTTCAGTCAGGCCTGGAAATTGCTCTATTTAAAATACCCAACAATATTGTTTGATAATTTATCTAGTTTGTATTTATCTATATCAATGTATTATCTTGTTCCATAATTATACAGTAAGGTATTTGAGACACCACTTTCTCACACTCTTTTAAAAAAGTTTCTGACCACATTTTTCATGTAGAAATTTTGCAGAAAGCATTTTACTTCCTTACTTTCACCTTGTTCACTTTTTTTTTTTCCCACATAAAGAAATCAGGATAAAAGTAAAAAATGTAAGATGGTCTCAGAAGCTAAGAAATTACAGCAAGAATAAATTTGATATTTTCATCAAAAAAGAGAAGAATAATGCAAGTCATCTGGTCCCTTGTAAATTTTGGAGAAAACCAAAAAGAAATTCAACCAGCCAACAAACCAAATAAAAAATCCCGTTGTCCAGACCCCTTAATATAAAACAGCTTTGCTTAATTTCTTATTTGTCATCAGTTCCATCTTTTCATAGATGGTTATTACTGCAAGAATTCTCAAAACTGAACTGTAGCATTATATCATTATTATTCTCACTATTATTATTACAAAAATACTGTGATATTTTTCTTACAATGGAAAGTTTTAAATAAAGTAATCAGAAATAAATATACAAGCTTCTTCTTTATACATATATAAATGCATATACACATTATTTCATCAAATAACTTTTTGGAATTTTTAATTAAAAATACAATAAAACTAAAAATCAGGCTGAAAAAAAGAAATTGTTATTTTTAGCAAATAACTAAGATATTGCCTATTCAAAACTCTAGCAAAGAATAGCCTCGAAGAAAACCACAGTACCTTTATTTTCACAGGCCATCCACTGAATGGGTCCTTTGTCATAATTATGTTGACCAACAGAAAATGTGAAAACACGTACCTATGTAAGTTAAAAACAATGCATATAAATATATGTCATTAAATAACCGTGACTCTCAAGTTAATGATACTTGGATTTTTCATACATTTGAACAGAAAAAAGAAACTGTGAATTTTCCAATTTTTATCACTGTAATAGATACACTGCTATTATGATATTAATGAATTCCTATTATTTTGGTCTATGAAGTAGAACTCAAGTAGAATATTCTTTCATACATCTTTCACACTTTAAGGCTCTTACACTGGTTACTGCCCACGAACCATTTACTTTTTCTTTTTTTTTTTTTTTTTTTTTATTCCCCGCCCCGGGTGGTAATTATAACTCTTCAGGTTTTGTTAAATTACTTGACATAATCTCCTATCAATATTAGATGCTTACAGATGTTTGCATTAAAGCTATGTGTTTTATAAACATAATTCTATTCTGTTTAGTCAATGTAAGCTCCAATCTATCTCAGTAACTGAGGAGAGTCATGGCGTCAGAAAATTTATCAAATTCTATTCAAGTTTTGGACAGATAACAGGATTTTAATCTTAAATTATTTCCTTGAACTGATTTGAATGAAAAATAATAAAACCAAAAAGCCAGTAATGCTGTACACAGATTAAAAATCCTCCAAGACATGTAGGAAACCTACAAATATTATCTTTCAGCTTCTGGCTAAATACTTAGACCAGAAGCTGAGCCTTTCTGTAAGAGGCAGGAAAGATGTCTTCCCAACAGTTTTAATAAACTGTTTGCTGTTATCATGTCCCTCTGAAGGAATGTGCAAGGACCAGATTGCCTTTCTTTCTCAGGCATCTCTTTCTTTATGGACCATTAACTTTACCACTTCACTTTACAAATCACAGATCACAACATGAAATCAGAATATGAGTTCCTTTCTATGTAACTGGATGACTATTTTTAAAATTGAACCATAATACAATTAATTTACATGCAGGTTATAACTGACTAATAAGGTAACGTTTTCTTTAAATATTCACAATATAAAATTGCAGACACTCCTTGCAAACAACTGATCATTGCTAAGTTTTTAAATTATTGTTTATATAAAATTTAATCACAATATTTAGCATGTGAGATTGCTAGCTAAACCTTCATTTGTCAAATAAGCAACAAAAATTACGTGACATAACCAGAGTTTATGTATTAACCAAGAGCTGTAGGAAAAGCTCCAAATCATCAGTCAGCAGCTAGCAATTGATGAAGCTTTATTAATGTTGGACCCTATATGCAAGAAGGGCAAATAAAGCTTTGCTAGATGTCATTTTTAATTAATATATTTTGATTGATTATATCCATACAAATCCTTTCTTTCTGCAGTTGAAAGCAGAATTAAAGCAACTACTCTGCTGCACTGAATGCTGAATCAAGTACTTGAGTTTTGTTTTGTTTTGTTTTGTTTTTTTAATATATACAAATTTTGAAGTCTCTCAATAAAACTAATAAGACTATCCCATACAGGGTCACTTCTCAATAATGACTCAAGCCAATTACAGTTCTAGATACCTAGACAGGTATGGGAATGACAATACATTTGTGACAGTAAAATTTTGTTCTCACAGTTCATATGGATAAAGACAGATGAAAAATGCCTTCTATTACCTTGAAAATATCAGTATTGATAGTGCAAACATGTCTTCACCTGATATATCCGCATCTCATTTATTTTTTTAATACTGTATCACATTGTAAATTCAAGTTACGTTTCAAATCCCCCATTTGTTCTTGACCTCTTTTATAGAATATCAGCTATAACTCATATAATGGATCTTACTGTTTCTGTATAATTACCATCTATTTTTTTCCAAGCTGAATATCACAATGTTATGTTCTATCAGTATCTCTTAGCTCACAAGGTCACTGTTCATTACATTCCTGTTCTTTTTCAGACTCACCACTGCTACCAGTTTAGTGTCCACTGAACACTTGATTCAGATTACATTCTTCTCAAAAATTACAGCGAAATACAAAAAACCCCACTAAAGGCCACTAGTTGAGTGACCTAATGTCTTTTTTGGATTAAAAGTAACTACTTAAGTAAGTTAAGACGGAGTCACGTGGGTTTGCTTGTGTGTGTATAAAACACGAGTCAATTAGACTGGACTGTCTAGCATTTGATCTCAAATGTAAAAATGAAACACTGCATTTAATTCAGGTCGTGAAATGGTATGTAATTTAGGGAGAAGAAGCAGCATGTTAAATCTGGAACTAATCTATAAAGAATTTAGAATTTAAATTATTGACAACAAGCAGAGGACAATATATCTGATTTACTGTTCCTTGGATAATTGACAGAGATAAAGAACTGCAAGGAAAATTGGAGTTTTTAATTGTCACTTGGTTTGGCAAGAGGGTGGAACATTCAAAAGAGTTTTCTTTTTCCTATTGCCTCATCTGGAATTGAGTAGAATGATAGACCAGCTGGAAAAATGAGTCAGCAAGTCAAATTAAACAAGCTAATTTTAGCAAAAAAACATGTTCTGTACTAACATTTTCTGTGACAGGACCCAGAGTCAGCAAACGGACTGAGATGCGTCTGTCTATACCTTTTCCTTATAGACATCTTTCCAAGGAAGACAAAATGCTCTTGAACTAAAAAAGGACAGATTTAATTACTTCTAATTGGGAATTTATGACTGAGAACTGAGCAACTGGATCAGACACAATTGATATGAGCACCTCTCCCTTTGGCTGTCCTTCCTTTCAAGGTTACAAAATTGGATTCAACCAACTAAGTAGATTTCTGAGTTGAAGCAAACTGCCAACTACTCTTTGATCTCAAGAAGTTGTTTTCTATTACGACTGAGGCCTGGTTATTTCTTCCCCGTCCTTCTCTGCAACTTTTTACATTCTTTGTACACTACAGGTTCCCAGGTCCTTTTGTTATGACGCGCTCTCCACCATCCATACCAGTGGATGGACAGTTCTGTCCCCCAAATAATTTCCCAGGGAAAGTGTAATCTTGCTTCCATTTATTCTCTTCATAAAGAAACATAACTTTCAAATCAATAAAAAAAACAATGGAACAGTCAGAAAAACAAATAGGAACTATCACAGTTTCTGATTTTCAATGGGACTATTCACAGTAAAATACTTTGAGAAAATACCCTTAGAATGGAGAAGAACTAGAGATGAGCACCAGCCTGCTATGCCAGCCCAGTCAGATACAGTCATGAAACTGTTCTGAAATATAGAAGCTCTAATTTCTACCACTGAGAGTTCAAGTCCAGAGCTGTGTTAGTTATGTCAGTAATATATCATGTGCTGGCAATGGGTAGCTAACTCTCTGTATTTTTATCACTCTCAAACTAATCTTGGAGAGAAAACACTAAATCTTTTATTCTTTGTATTTTTCATTTACAGTATATAAGAGAGCAATATACTTATTAACAAACAAAACAAGTGTAGAATTAATGTAAGGACAGTCAGACAGTGAGTGGAACAGGCTGCCCAGAGAGGTTGTAAATCCTCCTCCTTTGAGGTTTTAAAGACCAGACTAGATAAAACCCTGAGCAACCTGACTTGATCTTGGACTCCTGACATTGGACAAGAGACATCCGGAGGTCCCTTGCAGATTGACTTATCCTAGGATCCTATGAAAGGCATCAAAGGAAAACAAACAAAAATGAAACTCTTAATCAGAGGAAGTAGTAGACAAAAAAGAAAGCTACCAAAAATAGAGGAAGTACTGTACTGAAGAAAATACAATTGCCTAATTATAAAATTAATTTGCTTTTAATTTTATATTTCTCTATAGCAGAAAAAGCTCATAAACCCCAAAGTGATTAGAAGGATTCTGATTGCTACAGATATTAGGGGACAATGGTACTCAAGAGAGTTGTGATGAATACAAATGAAGAGCTACTGATGAGAAGGTTGCTTTCCCTACAGATCTCAGTTGCTTTTTACCAATCTTATTTCTTCATTTTGTTATTGGAATAAAATAAAGATTAAATTAGGCTCTTCCTTTGGGTGTATCATGTTATGAGTATTACAGAAAATTAACAGTTTGAGTGAAGTTAATTCAAAGTGGTAACTAAGCACAAAATCACACTTACTGTTCAGACCACTGAATATATGTGTAGGCAATATATGTAGGTCTATGAGAGTTTGAGAAACTGCAACCAATCTGCGAACAATTCAGAGTGGATGACCATGCATATTTTTTGACAGATAAATTATTTGTCTTGAATTCTATGCTGCTTCAATGAGAGCTCTCAATAAACACTTATGTACATCTCTTCATTTCTCTGTTTTGGAGATTAACTAACCTGTGGAGATGTATATGTCTCTATTAGATATCAAAAGAGCTACACAATTAATTTACTCAACTACATTTAGGCAAGATGAATCCTATCATTCTATGTCTATCATGAAAAATAGCAAGAGTGCATCTTTCTCTATCACTAAACAAACTGAGTGAGTCAAAACCTGATCTCATCAAATCACGTAACAGTTTTCATGATGAAAGTATGATTTCAGAATATTTTAATCTGGCCTTTATAACTGCAGGCAAAGATTCAGATATTCTCTTTTACTATAGACCAAGAAAAGATGTGATAAAAAAGAATAAATAATTCAGTAATTCCAGAACGATCCAGGAAATTATTTTTCCCACTAATGTGTTTATAGATTATGACCAATTTGAACTGAGAACAGAAATCCAGAGGACAATCTGAAAACCTTATATACTAATTAGGAAACCATTTCGAATTATCCAATGGGAAACAGCAAATACAAAGTTTCACCTAAATTCTGGTCCATAACCTGTCATGCTAAACTGCTAGATTCAAGGCTTCCAAGGACACAGTTCTGAAACATTTGGGTTATATCTATAAAAGTAAAGCACCTCTTTTTTCTCCCTAGGAAGCGCAGGGAGAAGAGAAATAAAATTCTGTGTTTAACAGCAGGGCAAAGACTCCCAATGAGGTGCTAAAGGAAAGTTTTAGAATCCCTCAGACTATTGTTATGCAGTAAATAAAATAAGACATAACTTATTTTCTTTCTTAGGCCATGAGGGCAAGTGGCACATCATGGATCACATCTATATGGGTAAATTATGTTGCCATCCTCCCTCCCTGTTCACCACCCTCCCCATATTATTGGGTGATCTCATTATAACACCTTTTGGGAACAGGCCCTGGCTCATGCTACCCCATGAACTGAACCCAGATGTTATTCAAAACAGCTGATTGCCACAGGCCAGAAACCATACTGTTCAATCTGTTAACAATTAAACAGTATGGATAACTGTCGACATTTCTACAGCCTGCACCCTGGCCTTGGATCGTTTGTTAGTATGGATACAGCTGTCTGATTCACTCATATGAGTAAGGCTGGTTTTCTCATGACAGGCTAAGCAAGGCTCAGCCTTTTCATAATGACTGTGACAATGGTGCCTCTAATCTTTTATATGAGAGCCCAATGATCATATAAAAGATGTCTGGGTTCATGTTTCTCAGTTTGAGAAAATTCATAACTTCCACTGCTTTGAATACCAGGCTCAAGAAAGTTCAGAAGTTAGAGATTTAGGCTTTTGTATCTGTCTCTCAGACTACCTACACATTTTTCCCTTAACAGTAATTGGGAAAAACACAGAGATGATCTAAGCAGCAGGGTATGAAACCTAGTCAGGTGCTAAGGTTGTGAAGTTTTAAAGGTCTAGAACTCAAAATGCAAAATTCACAACTTTATGTCAAATTAGGAAATACCAAGAATAGTGTGATACACCAACAGGTATGTATCAAGTTGTATTTTTGATATTTATGACTACATTAGAATCTGCCTCTTGCTGTGGTTACTCTCCAAAAATATGTGTAGCCTTGCAGAAACTGAGGAGAAAAGAACACATGAGAAACTATAAGAATTTAGCTCTCATATATTTAGATGCACAGATTATTGCAGGCTGGACATCTTTGAATTGATAGACATGAAAAAAGTATGAATGCACTTGATAAAACACCTACTTCAGTGCTTCCATGATTGACACACTATGCTCTGATACAGCAAGGCATTTAACTAGGCTAGTAATCCCCTTGACATCAATGGAACAATGCTCTAATTGAGGCACATGTTTAAAGACAAATAGAGCAGGTCCTTGAAACTACTTTTCTAGACATTCATCCACAGTTTATTACTTGTCCCAGACTTTCCATGTATATTTGCAGTCTTCTCTATCATTAATATCTTTCATCCACTACAATTCAACCTCAGACTTCAAACTGCAATGCTAAATTATGAATTCATAGTCTAATTATAGTGTGCATAATTATAGTTTAATGAAGAAAAGAAATAATGACACTCTAAAAACTAGCTCACATTACAATCTAATGTTAATCCTTCTATCTTAAAATAAAAAGAAAAAATAATTGTTACATATTAAGAGATTATTGGAAAAACTCAGTTTCTTTGGATATGATTCTATACCTATAATATGGGCCCAAAACCATTTAAGAGTCTTAATATATTGAGAAAATAGATCCAAGAACACTGATGAGTGGTTTAGTTATATGCAATTACGCATCTAACAACTGAGGTCTTCATAACATGCATAAAATGAAAGGTGCATGTTCACTGAAGAAGTCTTTGAAGTGAATGCCATGAATCCCTGAAATGTGTCTTGAAAATTACAAACTGTTATAAAAATGAAAAAAAAGTGGTTTCATCCAGTTTGCTTTATTTCATCATGAAGAAAACATATCTGCATGAAAATGGGGATATTTTCTAGTGCAGAGATTGAAAACACCATTATGGTTAACATATGAAAAAAATTCAGAATTAACACTCCCATAGAATTAAAAAATACTAACTCAATGACACTGTTCTACATCTTCTTAGTGCCACCTTGTGGAACTGCAGCAACTCATTCTTTACTCACTAAAGAGCTAGCATGTGGTTCCCCTTCCTTTTCTGCTGTATGGCTAGAAGTGTGAATGTACAAATACCCTGCTGATACCTACTAATCTACCTCTGCTAAATTGATTATAATTAGATAGATGGACCACTGATTATGTGATCCTTTAAGTCTTTGCCTAGTTTAGACTTAATCTTTGATGAGCCAGAAGTATCACAGAAGTACAAGCAAAATTATTAAATTCTATATGCTCACAGTAACTTATTGTAAGAATATTATGTAAGGACAAGGAGTCTATGTCCACATTGCTACACTGTCTCCACAAATAAGGTGAAGATTTTAATCTCAACATTTTCTAGTTGTAAGTATTACTCAGCTCTATTTTATTGTCTTTTTACAAAATTAGGTCTCAAGAACAGCGATAAGAAAGAGAAAAGCTGTGCTTTCAAAAACACTGGTAGGACTTCCAGTGATGTGCTTGAATTTTAGTCAATTTGGCTGTGCCAACCCTACGAAAAATTGAGCCTTGATCTACTTGCTAGCCTTAAGAGCAACTGGCAGCAGAGCCTGCATACATACATAGAATCTAAACCATTGCTCCTTCCCTCTTCCCCTTTCCTGCTGCCCTGGGAGCAGACCCAGCACCTTGTCTGGGAGTGTGCCAGTTGGCAGAGGCTGAAAACATCCCAGGTTTAACTAACAGTTAAAAACTATAAATGATCGCAGAACATTGTCCAAGCCCATGACTTGGCTCCATGTGATTTACTGATATAAATGGTGCCTTAAAACATTTAGATTAATATGATGTCTCCGATAGAGTGTAATGAAGTTGCTGTATGCTCAGCTCATCCTGCTGAAAGGCAGAGATGGATTTTATATAGAAAATGCCAAAATAGTATTCACGTAGTTTTCTGTGATGCAGATTTGTGTCTGTAGCTCTGGCTCAAAGGATGTCAACACACTAGTTGTTTCTCCTGTTATTTCCACCAGAAGTGCTGTCCTCAACAGACCACCTCACACCACCTCGGAAATAAGTGTAAAGCACTAAGTTTGGACCCAGTGATTTGCTAGTCACTCATCCTCTCTCCCAGTCTTCAGATGAAGAAATTATACTGTCATCTTTCTAGCAGTTCAGCTGTTGAATGTTTTGCTTTGACTACCCGGGTTCTATTTACTCAGTTGATCTGCTTCCTTTCTTGGTTATTTTAATAGCAAAGTTTCTTTGTTGAAATGAAAAACAATTAAATTCCTCCTTTCCCTGAGTTACTTCTCCCTGACACTCAGCATTTAGCATTTTCTGAAGAATAAATGATTTTCTTTCTGAGAGTTCCTTGTGAATTTGGTGGCCCATATCAGGAACCAGACAAAGGAGGTGACAAAGTAATTCCCTCTGAACTCTGGATTAAATGCATTTTAAGTGTTTCTTTGATAGTCAAAACAACATTTGAAGGCAGCTGAGCAGCTGGAAAGGACCAGATTAATTAGAGAGATATTTACTGTTCATATTGTGACACTAAGTGTTTATTTTTTTGTCGTTGGTTTGTAAACCCTGGGGAAGAAATATTACAAATATCAGCTAAGGATTTAAAAGAATATTTAATATTCCATTGAATATTTCAACACTAATTTTAAGCAGGTACTCTGATTTTTTTTTTATGCAAATAGTCTTTGTTCAAAAATAGTATATTAACTATCCCTACTGTATAGTTACTCCGTCCATTTTTTACTCCCATTACTCAAGTTCTTGTACGGAATGGAAAACACTGAGTGAAACTAAATGGCTGCAAGTGACAAACAGTTGTGTTAGAAGAGGGAAAAGAACAGGGGGAAAGGGAAGGGCCATCAGAAATTCTCATTTCCAGCAGAACCCATTTACAAGAAATCTTCTTTAGAATTATCAGTTATAGAAAGATCATGTATAATTTTACAATGGCCTAATCTTCACAGGAACATGAAAATTCTAAATGAAAATGATTTAGTGAACCTTAAAAGGGTACACCAGCTAAAAAGATGAAGGGACTTTTGCCCTTGTTCACATGCTGTTTCTTAGAGATTGACTTGGGAACAGAACGGTATCCTCAGATTGCCTTATAAAAGGGAGACTGAGGAATGAAAATGCTTCAAGTTTGGTTTCCTTTCCTTTTTTAGGTTGAAAAAAATTAATAACTATTGTATAACAATGGAAACTCAGCACTGCCATATAGGACTGTGCTCAGGGCAATCTGACCTTGCCTCTGCTTGCAGGTAAGGTGTCCCATTACCAACAGAAGCAGGCACTGACGATGTCTGCTGTCAGCAGTTGGCAAATGTCCTAGCATGGCTGAAAGACTGAGTCTTATGTGCAGTCATGGAATAGAGAATGTCCTTCACAGTTAGCAATTATTGCAATCATTGTGCACGCTCGCTCATTGTACTTCTTGCCAAACAGTGCCTGAAATCTCAGGATTGTCTATGAGAAACATTGCTTATACACAGATGTATAGATACCATCTATCCTATGGATAGTTTAATAATAAATAATAAAATTAATCATGACAGTTCACTCCTGTACTGAATGTTATGCATTTTCAATTCTTTTTGAAATCAATTAAATAAATCAAATTTTAAGAAAAAAAAAAAAAAATAGAACTGATCCTGAATGCAACCCACAGGTAAAAAAACCTTGGGGGGTGTCTACAGCTCTGTTATGTTTAACAGTTTGTAACATAGTGTTCTTAGTAAATCTAGATGTACATTTTGCATTCACAATGGCTGAAAGAGAAGAGCAGAGACAATGTACTCTGTTAAATCACACTTTAGGTGACAAGATATAAGCTGTTTTTCAGCCTATGATGTGAGATAAATGAATTTTGATCTCTCACAAAGTCTGTCTTCTTATTGAAAAAAAGAAAAAAGGTCTTCAGCCTTACAAGGCTACAAGGCTAACATGAATATAACTTCAACTAAAATTACTGACTTCAAATAGAAGCTGAATACAGACGAATGGAGACACATAACAGGCTAAGAATTCAAAGACTGCATATGGGGGTTGATTTTGTTCTGAAAAATAACAGTGTTTTATCTAAATATTGGCAGTTTTTTCCTCTATTTTTTAGGAATAAGACCTATAGAAATGTTTGTGAAAACTTCAAGAGAAAATAATTAGAAGCTTATACTCAAATGTCACTTTCCACAACCATGCAAGTACAAGATTGCAAAGACAGTTTCTCATTCTTTTACTAAATGTATTCTGTATAACACAGACAGTCCTGTATACTAAATTCAATCCTGTATAGTGCAAAAGATTAAAGAATGTGCATGGATATCCTGGAAATATGACAGAGCAGGTTTTAACATTTTCTTTGAGACTAATCAGGATTTTCAACCCAAGTCACTTTCTAAGTAGACTGGAGTATTTTCTGTTTCTCACCAAAATACTCATCTGTTACTTCAAAGATGAAGTTTTTCTTGCTTTTTGTCAAAACATAAATATTTTTTTTTTAAAAATGCTACACAAAAAGACCTTCTTAATTAAATATAATAACTCTTACTCTTGATAAGATTTCTCAAAAATTGCTCCTCCGTCTCAGGTACTGATGTTCTCTCCTAAAAAGAAACACTTCCTTACAGTGTATGTGGTAATCTTTAATACTTTACATTTAAGTTGTACAGGGTTTCTACTTGCTTAAGTGTAGTTTACAGTATACCTACACTTATGTTTTCTCATTTCCCATTTCATATCCCTTTCTTCTGTTATGCTTCTTGAATATGTAAACATATATTTCTTGGTATCTGAATGGACCATAACTTTATTTTGTGAAATTTTCCTTTACTTCTTAACCTGTCATCTGTTTAGGCTGCTGCATGCATACATCTTGTGCTACCATCTGTTTGATTCAGCTGTTCCCTTATCCTCTTGCCTACTACAGAGATTTCCATTCTGTAACTTCTCCCTTTGAGCCCCAGTATAAAGTCTCCTACATATTTCTGTCTGCTTTTTCCACAACTGCACCAGCAAATTTTTTTATTCAAAGGTGTCCCATCCTATCTGAAACCATTCCACCTACTAACAGATTGATGCTCAGTTAATGCTCAACACTTGTCTACCAGTTGGCCTAGACAGCACTGAGAAACTAAGGTTTCTATCAAGTTTTAGAGTCACTTAATAATAGTTAATTCTTTTTAAAAATATATTCAGTCATGCTAACTTAGTTACATTACTTATTCTATTAAGTGGACAAATTCTGCAGTTTCTTCCCAGACAGTTGCACTTTTATATCAATGTTGTAAAGTTAACCTTTGGGAAACTCTAAACTCAGTGAATGTGTAGTGACTATATAATGGGTAATTTTACAGAAAAAAACATCTCTTAATCTTCATAATCACACCATTTTTTTTTCTTGTGTCCAGTTTTTCTTCTCTATCTGCACAAACTAAGTCTTAACTTTTAAATTTTCTCCACTCATGTTTTTAAATGAATGGGATTTCTGAGTCACTCTTACATGGCATTTATAACAAAACAACTTATATCTTCTCTGTTTATAGCTGCAGTCATTACAGTTAGCTCTCATTTACTTATGGCACTTTCATAAACACTGGAAGAATACAAGAATTATTTATAATTTTAATTATATAGGTTCATGCAGATAAAACAATATGATGTGAGACACAATTCCTGAATATCTTGTAGTAGGTTAGAAAAATTTCTTATTCTAGAGGATGACAAGAACAGTTAGATTTATTTCTGAATTTTAAGGAGGAATTAACCAAAAATATAGAAGATCTTTTGAGTGAAAGATCAAGAAGTGATTCTTATTTTGAGGAATGGAAGTTATGACAGCACTAAAACAAGGATAAAGAGACATACTTCAACAAAGTCACAGAATTAGCTAGCTGAGTATTGTGGCAAGATAATCCAAAGCATAAAGGATTACAAGAAACCCGGCAATAAGTGAAGAGGGATGTATTAACCATACAAGAAGAAGCTGCCTAATGCAATGTAAGATTAAAAATACTTTGAAAACCAAACACAGAAACTGAAATGGAAGACTACCTGTAAAAAGTAGCTGTTGGAGAAAAAAAGATCCAGAGCAAAGCAAAAAACCAAATCTGGTTCAATAATGTAATGCAGTTCCAAAAAAGCAAGTTATATTCTATGATGTGTTTATCTATAGGCTTCATGAAAAAAAAAAAAAAAGACATAGAAAAATACCCTGTTCGCTCGATACCACTTAAGTTTCTCTATCTGTTCAAGAGCAGGGATTAAGAAAGGCAGAGATAACATGCTGTTATATGCAATAGAGGTAATAATAAACAATGAAAAGAACTTAAGATAGAAGAATTTGAAAGAAATGTTTGTTTAGTTGAAAAGACAGAAGTTGAAAAGTTGTGTGACGGTGACACCATAAACATGGTTTTCTAAAATATAAGAGGAAATTATGATGATAATTAGGTTTTCTCTGTAATGAATGTAAAATGAAAAGAAAAAAGCCTCTAAGCTTATCTTGCCTTAAGAAAATTTAGGGAAAGCTTTCTAAACAGGAAGGTATTGAAGGAGAAAACTGAAAATACCTAAGGAAGCTGTGGACTTGGATACTTTAAAGAAGAAGTTACACAAACATCATCAGCCATGGCCTAGGTATTAAATTGCTCATTGCAGAAAGGCCCAGTCCTCCAATTCTTGAATTACAGAAGAATACAATCAACTCACATGGCATTTCACTGTAATCCCAAATTCATAAGAATGAATGCACAGTTAATACATGGGGAGACTGACATAGGATAAAACTTCTGATGTCTAACCTCAACCAGTTATGCCATATGTAGCATTTTGTTTGCATAAATAAGTAAAATGCAGTCTGACACTCTTGCTTTCATCCCAAAACAAACATAATGTGCGTTTTATATTAAGTGATATGTTATCCTTGTTGCCTTGATTAATCATTTTATGCCATCTGCAGAATCAACCTTCAGTGATACCCTGAATCAATCACTATTAATGTAGTGGTTTGGAATAGAAGATCAACAAAATTAGAAGTATCAGATAGCCCCCTCCATGCCAAAACTGAAGGAAACAAGCTGCCACTTAGGTTTTATGAAAGATACACGTGATTTTAATATGACCGATAAGGTTACTTTTCAACAAATCTATATTAAAATTTTTATTAGCCTTCTGCAGTTCTCAACACCAACATGTTGAACAGTAGATAAAAATGCAATGTGCTAACCTAGACAGATTCATGACCACAATGAAATAGAAGCTTAGAAGGAAACTCAGAACCAACATGTACATGTGTGTGTGGACACATGCATGAAAAGGCTCTTCTGCATGCAGATCTTCTTCCTGAAGTTAACTCTCCTCTGTCACACTGAACATTCTGCTGCACCTTCTAAGTCTGCAGCAATCTTGCTGAGCAAACTTGTGTACATATATACAGGGGATGTGACGACTGAATGGAAAAGTAGGTGAAAAAGGGAGAATATAATGGATGTGACTTCCTTAGTGAAGCCTTTAAGAAAAACTTTAGAGGTGATGTTATACAGTCTCAAAGTAAAGGGGACAGTGAAAGACAGTGTGGGAAAGGCTGTGGCAGACTGCTGTAATTCAACAGTGTTCTCAGGGCATGGATACATAGCAGTGGTACGTCAGTTCAGGAGATGATTGCTGAAAGGACAATATATAGACATTTTTGAAAGAGAGTATCCTAAAAATCACTGTACTCTGATTCCTAGGGGGTGAATAGGGCTTCACACACCATCAGGCAACTATGCTTCAAAATTTAGATTTATGGGGAAAAATGTGTGCCTAATATCATATTGAAAAAAAAATAGAAAAATATGTTATTGCATGGATTTACACATTTATGACTTTAAATAGCTTAATATTGTGCAACTTGACTATTACTGAAGCATATTTGTATAATGAATGTCACAGAAGGAAGACTGCTGATGTGGAATATTTAAATTCATTAATAAAGTGGCATTAATCTATGTTAGGAACCCAGAAGCAGGGACAGTGAATAAATTGCAAGCTGTTCAATAATAAGTGGAGGTAAGAAAAAGGTAAAAAATAGATAATTTGCCTTAAGAATAAAATATTTCTTCAGTGAGCTCTAATAACATAGTTTCCACTTTGAAAGAAAAAGGAATGGATTGTGGAATCTGCAAGTTCTGACCCAAGTTTAGCTTTACCAGTTTTGCATGTCACAGTACATACAATTAATTAAAATTAACAGCTGGAAGATGTCACATTCTTACAACGGAAGTGATTATGGAAGAAGACAGGGAGACAGTTTAACCAGCTAGCTGAAGATCTCTTCCCCATGGGATTTCCTGTACCATCACTCTAAGAAAATTCACAGCACAGGGGGACTATCAGGAGGAATAAGAAATATCTTTGTGTCTGGTTGTCTAAAGATCACAGAAGGCTAATGTAAAGAAGGCCAGAGAACAATCTACAACTCAGAAAGCTTAAAAAAAAAAACAGCTTAAATTTTATCTATCAAAAAATGACACATACCATTCAGATATAAACTAGAATTTTGCTTGGCTCAACCCTTAATTTAATTACTTTATGATAGATCCTGTGTCACAAGCCTATCACACACTCAGAAATACAAGAATTGTTGCGGTACACTTTGACAGCTGTTAAACTCTATCTGAAGCTGATATTAGTGTTGAGAAATATGCTGTTTCTATTTTTGGCTAGAAACCCTAGAATGTTACATTCATTCAGTCTGATACCTGATGAGAATCCCATGGCTAGGCCACGTGGTCATGGGCTTTTTCAATATTCATTTGTAGTCAGGATTAACATTTTCAACCTTGTCTAGAATGATTCATACACCATTGCTTAGATTAACACAGTTTTCTTTTTAGTTTTACTAACTTGCAGTTACACAATAACGGATTCAAACCAGTGAAGAAAATGTTTCCCTCATTTGGTAATGAGGGGAGGTATTTTTCTTTTAGAACAAAGTTTTGCAAGTGTTTTCTCACAGATGCTTCATTTTATCATTCTATTGACATGCTGAATATGTCCCATTTGGAAAAAGTCACTTTCCAGTCATAAGCTTCCCAGTGGAGTTATAAGCTGGAACCATCTCCCATAGGACCTCTATCACTGTAGCAGTTCTGTGCCCACCACATACAGATATTTTTAATCAAACGGAGTTGTTGGAAAGCTTCTCTGCATACCATTTCCTCTCAAATGATACTATAAGAAAAATCTACACAAAATGAGGTTGCATTAATCATGAGAGATGGTTCTGTGGAAAAGACACATGAGACCAACTTACAGTTCTCCTCCTATCCGAGGGGTCAGATCAATCTATCTGACCCACACAAACCTCTATCATGCTAGGAAACCTCAAACAACTGAAAGTGCCTGAGGTATGTTTAAGGTCTTTTCCTACTCACATAAATTGAGCAATCCTTTCAGGGTGCACAATTTGCCCATGAAGAGCTGTAGCTCATTTTCTGTTTTCAACTGAATTCAAAATTCTCAGGATGGAGAATACCCACTGAGTCTACATTTCAATTAAATTTATATTGCTATCTTCAGTGAAGCCATCTGCAGTATGAGTGCAAATAAAATGAAAATTTACCACCTCCATTCCTGAAATTTAGCATGTGTGTGGTATTTCACACATTTAATATGAGTGCCCCAAATGTCACTGTAAAGGTAAACATGTCAGTTCTTAAATATCAGGCACAGCATGTAGTGGCAATCTGTGACAATAAAATCTGGCCTTCTAAAGGGAAAAAGGCATGCAAAAGTGAAACACAACTGTGATTTTCCACTTCAAACAGATGAAAACTTGGAATATTCCTCCTCAAAATTGTGTTACATAAATTTTATAATAATCCTTATATTCAGACTGCAAATTATTTGTAAAGACAGAAAATTATTTTAAATAGATCAGTATGCTATTTCAAATGGATTAAACACCCTAATTTATCAGGACAATTTTTCAGACTCTAGATTCTAAGCTGCTCTTTTAGTAGTTTCCAATTGTTTATTGTATTCTTTTACTTCTTAACTTGAAGGTTGCACTAAGGACACTGCAAACAAGTGTATTAAGTCATGTCATCTGATGGGCTAAAACTTATTGAAGCTTCTTTCATGCCAAGGAATTACAAAGTAACTGACATAAAGAAGAAAATGCTTTTAGAGCTGAAGCAATTTTACATCAGGAAGATGAAAACAAGGATTAATAGATTTGAATGAATGGTCTTTTGTTTGTATGAGGCAAAAAAAAGTTTACAACACAGTGCAGCTAAGATGGGACGTAACTGACTGTGTTATAAGACAATAAAGATTAATCTTTTACATACTGCATGCAGAACACAAAGAAAAATGTTCAAATAAATGCAGAGCAGGCAAGAAAAGACATCTACTGATACATATTTATACTATAAAGTGCTACTATGGTAAAACACGGAAAACTTTTTAACACATTACTCATATTAAATAGTCTCTCTACAAACAAAATTATATAATTGGTCTTAAATTCAATGAGCTATTTGTGAAATAAATTATAAATTAACTGCAATAAAGACAACAGAATCTAGATCCACATATCTTTAAATATGTCATTACTTAATATATGAAAGCAGCCTCTTATGCAATCTAGGAAGGTAACACCATGTTTGTGACTAAGACTTTAAAAAATTAAATGCATGTGTGTATTTATCATGTTACAGTATGTCTGTCAATTATGTTATTATGATCTACTGGATTAAGATTAATGTTAAATTACACCGAGAGGGAACAACAAGAAAGCTCAAATGTCATCATTCTGGAATCATGTGTGGTCTTACTAAGGAGAGCACAACCACAAGCAGATTTTGTATTAGTTTTATTTTTTTAAATATTAGAATGTTATGAAAGATTGTCAGGGAGGTTTCATTATGATTCCAAAAAAATGAATATACTGGTTCAATCTCGTTAGAAGTTTTTCAATTATAACTTTCCCTTCAACACCACAAGGACTGTAACTGATTAGAAACTATAAGAAGAAAGCAAATAGTTCTTCAATTTATACCTGCAAAACTTTCTTAGTATTTCTTGTATTTCCAATGTCACCTTGGAGAAAACCAGTAGAGGAAGGCAACCCAGTATTTTATTAGACAAGTAACAAAATGTCCATGCTTACTAAGATTTAAACTTGTAGATATATAGAACTTAATCAAGTGTAGGAAATTTGCCTTGCATTACATCTGCACTGCATTTAATTATGCATGAAAATATACCTAAATAATCAGAAATCCATATAGTGACCATTATCAACATTATACATCTGTTGTATACAATAAAACCCCCAAACCCTCATTCACTAGTGGGAACAAGAAAGTGAAAGTGTACTGTGTTATGTATAACAGTATATATAAAAACAATCCAACCGTTGGCAGTAAAAATTTTAAGTATTAAAGGATGCAGTAAAATAACCATTTTAAATTAATAAATCCTACATTTCATATGTTATATTTCACAGAATAATCAATTGTCAGGCATGATGTGACTAAGACCACAAATCTCAGCATTGCAGATCTGTTTTGTTTTTTGGACTGGATATTTTACAATGCTTTCCTCCTAACATGGCAAATTAAAAGGAAAATAATAAGAAATGAATCATACATCTTCCCCCCTTGTGCATGTATTTCTGTGGCTGATGGCTTTTGTTGTAACACAATAAATGCTACCAACTCCAAATTTGAGGAGGAATCTCTACATATATTTTCAGAATACAGCCATGTGTGTCACACGATGAGTTGCTATGATTTTAGTTCTTCCTTCTAATTATCAGTTTAAAAAGTACTTTCAGCTCAGACACAAAGATTAACTAAACCCCACCATATCATTTTATGTGAAACACTATTATAAAGCAGACACAAAATAATTATTCAAGGTCACTGAACAAATCACGGGTTGAGATGGGAATTGTGTCTTGCATTTCTAGTTCTAGTTCTGAAGGGATTAATTCAAATTCATGATGATTTCCAATGAAATACTTCCACTGCTTTATGCATAAGCATCCATAGCAACTGTTGAAGTGTCTTGGTGAATTGTGATCTAAAATCTAGCTGCTTTTCTTGGAAATAAAACAAAACAAACCGCCCAAAAACAGATATAGGCACATCTCCAAGCACCAGAAAAGGTAAATTCTTAGTAGTAGTGTGAATCCAGCTCATATTTAACTTTTATCAAGAAAGTTATTAATCTTCCAAGTATAATGATTTGCACCGAGATGCAGTAGAAGAAAATTTACAATGCTGTTTTATTTCACACACACACATGCATGTGCGCACACACTCATGAATTTTTATATCTGTAAGTATGCAAAAGCCAGACCACAAGTTTGATTAGATTCAAAGCTTAAACCCCAAACCAGCACAGCTAATAATCCAAGCTAATCTGAACAACAGAACTCATCCAGTGACTCTTGTGTCAAACCCATAACTCTGGTTGCACCACAGATAAAATTTTAACAATAGAAAGCCATCCCACTCCTGGCTAAGACATTCAGAGATATAATTAGCCTCACTGGGAAAATCATGTGGGCTTGTTCCAGCCCAAATCTATTCAGATTCAGATTCTAACCTTGAGATCTCATTTTGCATTTGCCTGATGAACAACAAAACACAATGAAAATATTCACAGTGAGAAGATACAGATACATATCATATCATTTAACTACCTGTGTTTATGTTTGATAATGCAAGGATTACACTAATATAAGAAAAACGTCAATAAATTGTTTAATTCTTTATGGATTATGGTATACTTTTTACCTCTCTACAACAGTGAGATGCAAGGTGTAAAATATTATTTTTCTCAAATAAATGTTATAGACTGAGAAAGCTTTAGGTGTCCTAAGGTTCAATACTAATATGTTTTTAAAAAGTTCCTTATACACATACCAAAACCAATTTCACTTCTGTATTTAAATGTTACTCTTTGTGGTGTTGTATTTTATGTAGTAAAATCTTCCATGTATCACTTACTTTTTTGTCTTCATTGTATTTATGGAAAATTTCTTGCGCTCTTTCTTCACCACCATCCGTAAACAACATAATAATCTTATTGCAGTTAGCTCTAGAGACACTGTGCTGTAGGAGATACAAACAGAAGCTTTTTTTTTATTTCAGGATAAAAGGAATAACGATTGTTATATTTCATGGCTTTCATATAGACATGCTTACTACTTTAACACAGTAATGGCAAAACTTTCAAAGTCATTTAGGATTTTATTCAATACCCCTTTCTGAATGAAAACAAAACAAAAAAAAAAAAAAAACAAAACAACAAACCCAAAACAAACCCATTTTTCTGTTCCATAAGACTTAAATATGACTCATTTCAGATATGACCCAACACAGAGGAATGAGAATCTGGCAGTTCTCACCTCCACCAACACAAGGAAAGCTCTTTAGCTCATACCCATCACACCAATGCCACAGCATTCCTCTACAGATATTCTGCATGAAACTTGTACAGTAAGGGCCTCTAAAGCCTCTAAACATTTTCACTCTTTTCTTCTCATCCTTACTTTTTTCCTTATACTTACTATACTGGTGAACAGCAAACTTTGAACAATGATTCTCTAATGAATCAATGATTATTCATTTTTTTTCTGGACTCCTACTCACAGAAATGATCAAGAACACTGACCACTTAAATGAAAACTGATAATTTAGTCATCCTATAGGTACATCTAAAAAGCACTACCTTATGAACTGAGAAATATTTTGTGCATTTGCTATTTTTGTCACGTTATCTTAGAATAAATTCCATCTCCACTTCTTTAATTCTTTCCTGTAATTTTCTAATTATTATTTTTTTAATACACTGAAATGAATAGCTAACTTTTATAAAAGTGTTTTAGAATCAGGTTTACATAATGTATTGCAGTGAAGAGATAGCTGCCTAGAGCTTTAATATCTCTCCATCACCTACTTTTCTAATTAGATTGAAACTAAAAAGTGAAGAACTGAGCATGTTCTATTATTTCTGAAGAGCAAGTCTGAAATAGAGAGAATTGAGAAGAAGCCCCTTTGACTCCTAATTCAGCAGTCAAATTAAGTAAGAAAACCAATGAGAAAAACACAGTGTTTTGTGCAAAGGAATAAAGACATTGTTCCACAAACAGAACAATGAAGAGATGAATAGGAATTTTGACTTCTTCTGGAAGGAGCCAAAAGCTCCTCCTTTGGCATTCATCTTCTTTCCATATTCCCTAAAAGTTAATAATTTAATCTAAGCAAACTGTTCATGAATGTTACAGCCAGTGTTCCTTGTCCTCTGTGTTGCATACAGATGGTCCTAGTCAGACATATCTTGGTAATTCCGAGTAGTTGGATGTGACAGAGTAAAACCCTTAGATATTTAGTAAAATAAATTCAGCTTCCCTTCCACAAGCCTGAATTTTTCTATATGAATTTACTATAGAGTCAGGAAAATAAATAGGAGAGTCATCCTTACAATGTACCCAGTTCCACCTTGATTTAGTCTTTGTGACTAGATCATGACTAACTTTCACCTGGCTGGTCAAGTGAGATGATCCCACTCCCCTTTGCCACTTTTCATCCTACTCCCTGATATGATTCCTTGTTTTTCTGTAATAGAGACCAAAACACCAAAGCTAGCCTTCAAACATCTGCCAATAATCCCCAGTATTGCAGCTGCATGGTTCTACAATGCTCCCAGAAAGCTAAAATACAAAAACTTTATTTGCAATCACTATAGTAAGAGATAAATAATTATTCCTCAGAGATTATTTGTATTGCTAATTCAATATTCAGTGAATAACTGCTTAATCATTTGAAAAAAACAAGTCCAAGGATTTTCTTTCACGAAACAACACATAAAAAATGCTTGAAATCAATACATTCTTTCCAATCTCATCAGCACATTGTATTTCATTTAGAATGAAATAATTTATGCCCATTTTTTTCTTGTGACATTTAACCTACAAGATGCTGCTTTGGGCTTAAATGCTTTTTATATTAAAAAAGTAATAAAAGTAGAGTTGGATACTTAATAAATAAAGAAAATCACCTACATTTACAGTGATTTAATATATAGGCCAAAATAAAATCAGAGGTAAAACAAAGAGATGACAAGGAAAGGGACGATAGCCTGCTCATATTATAAACCTTTCCTATTGATTCAGAAATGAACACTCTTATGGGCAATGGGAACTTGAGCTAGTCTTTGTTTTAACTGACTAAATTAGGACTTTTCTAGTGGCTTACTTAGCATATGCTTATACAATATCAGAAAAATGCAGTGTTTTTTCTTTAACTCTTAATACATGCAGAAGATATTAACTAACACTACACTGTTTAGACACTAAAGTCACATCATGGAAAAAAATTCCAAGACTTTAGCCTTCAAACAGTATTGGAAACCTGAATATGAATAAGCTCAAATCATATGGTATTTTCCCACCATAAAAAGTTTGCATCCTGATAAATGAACTTAACAAATCAATCTCTTATAAGGGATCAAGAGGAAGGCAGAAGAATTGCCTTTACAACACATCCTTTTTTCCCCCTATTTGCACAAAGATGAGGAGGTACTGGTTCAGGGAGTGTATATAAGTGAGTTTGTAAATTTGATGCAGTAATTTCATAATTCTTCTGAACAGTTTGCCTCAGCAAACCAATAGATGTCTCTGTCCTCCCATCACAGACCACAGCTGAAGAGGAAGGTGTTGCCTATACAGCAGCTTCCCCAGGACAAAGGGTGGTTTCTTAGCTTAAACCACAGAAGAATACAAGCTGGAATGGAGCCTATGTATTCATTTTTAGATCTCTGTTGCACTTGATAAAGTGATGTTTTTGTTTTTGTTTTTGTTTCAAACAAGGAAGCAAAACATGATCCATTTTTTACCGTGCCTAAAATTACTTTTGTTTTATACAAGTTTGACATCCCTAAAATTAACTCATTAAGTGGCAAATCGAGATTACACCTCATGACATGACATTTCAGGAATGCAGTTTTCATTATCTATTTCATGTCATCAAGGAAGGAAAAGGCAAATCAAACCAAAAATCATCTATTCAAATCAAGATGAGGTGATTACAAGATAATTATTTTGAAAAATTGAGTTTTTATAATATGGAGGAAAAAAAGCTCCTGAATTGCTGAACTGAAATATTATTATTATCAAAGAAATAGAAAGTTACTATAACAATAAATCATGGACATGCACTGCATAAAAAATGATGGAATTCAGGTTATTGATAATCATTTGAATTAGTATGTTGAAAAAAAACCTGAAGTGTCTATTTTCATTTAGCAACACATCAGACAGTAAGTTTTTCATGTCACAAATGAAATATTGCTTTGGTAGTCAGGAAAATTGTTTGAAAATACTGTCATCCAGAAGAAGTACCCACAAAATTTTTATGACAATTTGAGCTGTTAAAAAATATTCTATTCCAGGGACTTTAAAGCAATTGGATTGTCTGAATTCTTAAATATGCAACTGGAAACTATCCCCGAGTATATTTTTCATTATTGTTTAGGCCTGTATTATATCATCCTATTATACTGTCTTGTCACCAGAGTACAGAGCTAACTCCATCACCAGCTCTTTACTCATCCTGCCGGATGGATATGCCAATATCTGAAGTGGATGACTGTATTTCTATAATCTAGTGCGATCTCTTCATTTCCCTTGATATACACATACACAACATCCAGTCATAATTTGCAGGTTTGCAGAGATTATGTGAGGCTAATCACACCTCTGTCTCCAGTTATGAGAGAGATAGTCCCACGACAGATAGACTTACAACTATTTTTTAAAGTGATTTTTTTAGTCCTACAAACAAGTCGACTTTGAGGCTTGCCCCATGTTCAGGTCTTCTTAATAGTGCCTGCATACAAAGTACCTATCTGGTGCTGCACGAAATGTAATACATAATCTTAATCAAATATAAATACTGTGAGGAACAAGCTGTGTTTGATAAAATTTCTCGCGTCTTCCTGGTTCTCTCTGCATGAGATGAAGAAAAAGGGGAAATGCCTTTCAGCCTGGTCTGAGAAATCCAACAGCTTTTAAAATCCTGTTTGCAGTTTTATAAAACCATCAGCAGAGGGCACCCAATCATTTCCCCACCAAATCCCTCTGCTCATTTAGAGAGTGATCTGCTAGGAAAATACCTTGAAAACACTGTATTTTCCTTTCCTCCATCAAAATTTAACAAGGTTAGAATTTTTTCAACCAGCTATAGCCCTAGGCTGCATATGCAATGGCAGGGGAGCGCCCTGAAATCCAGATTCTGGCATATTAGTGGAAAAAATTAAAGATTTGTACACTGAGAGATCTCACTGATATATTTTAAAAAATAGTAATGAAAAGAATGCACTTCATATTTATTAAACTAGATCCTTAACTACTGTAAATTGGTATAGCTTTATTTACACTGATGTGAAGACCCAGTATGAAGTCTTTATGAAGGTGAAAAGTAGAAAAACAACTACACAAACTTTCAAAAAAAATACTATTAAACTCCCAACATCTGTGGTAAATGGGAAATATTACTACTCAGAAAGCTAGCGCTAGATGCAAATTAGAAGGTACAAGTAATTAAACATGGAAACAATGTATTTAATTTTTGAGGAAATTATTCTTTTTATACATGAGAGAGAAAGGAATTAGAATACTCTCAGGTGTCTAATATTCCTCTATTAACTAAGTCATTTGCTCCCCTCTGTCCTGCTCAAGCCATTGTCAACTACTTATGACTTATAGTTAGTGTGAAATTGTAGATTAACTAAAAATTGCTAAGAGATACTGTGGTAAAATTGAAATAGTTACACTGTAGCATAGAGCCTTCCATTATAAAGTTACCTGAAAATCAACCACTACCACAGCTATATGACAACTGAGAATCATGTTAAACAAAAAACTAGTTGTATGAATGAATGAATGAATGAATGAATGAATGAATGAATGAATGAATGAATGAATGAATGAATGAATGAAGTAGAAACAGTACAGGACATTGATAACCAAATTTCTTCCCAAATTTTAGCAACCTGCTGGGGGATTTGAAAAAAAAAAAAAAAAAAAAACAAAAGCAAAAAAAGAAACCAAACCAAACCAACCAACCAACCAAAAAAAACCAGACAAACCCAAACCAAACTAAACTAACAAAAAAAAAAAAAAAAAAAAAAAAAACAAAAACCAACCAAAACCCAAAACCAAACAACTATATTGTTGGAATATTTATTTACTCAACAGAGGTTTGACCTTCTACCACTTAGTTACACAATGAAGTGTGCAGTGGCCCTTTGAAAATTAAAGTTCACTTTACAGCAGAGGGAGTTGACTTTCATACTTACATTTAGCAGCTGTTCAAAAGCATAGCTAAAGCCTTTTTTGTAATCTGTAATTCCTTTAGCAGAGATTTTATAGACAGCTTCTTTCAGCTTCTTCTTGTTCCTTACATTAGCTTGGACAAGATGATTAAAACAACTGACGTTCTGAGCATTATTGTTAAACTGTAAAACAAAGATAAATAGTATTAAAGACAGTTAATACTCTTATCTAGGTACTGTAAAAAAGAAGATATTTGATGATTCACCATTGCAATCCAAAAAACTCTAATATAGTGGAAAAAATCCCATAAATTTTGTTTCAAGCTCATACGATGAAATTGAACTGAGAAAAGAAGAATTAAGGAAATAAAAAACATGGGAAACTATTTTTTTTACATTTTAATCACTGAAAAATATTGGTTGAATTATCAGGTGACTTCCATATTGCATATATTCATCTGTTTTACAGTGAAACTTAAAAATCATAATCAATTAGTAGATATACCTTATAGAAAACAAAATACACTCCTGGGAGAAGGAAAGCACATGGGAGTATAGCTGTAAATAGGACAATATTTTTAATAATACAAATATGTGTATTGAGACCATACATATTTGTACTCTCTTATCCACAAATCCATTCAGACTACTCCCTGAAAAAATAATTTATACAAGATTCTGACATTATTTAAAACTTACGTAGAAAATTTTTTATGTGCAAAATGTTGTCTGCAAAGTAGAAATGATCTCTTTAAAATTTGTCTCTGTATAAATACACATAAATACATGTAAAGGTAAAAATACATATATATATCCCCAGGTAGAGAGGGATGTAGAAATACATCTCACTTTTTAGATATGTCTCACCTATCTATCTATTTATCTATCTATCTATCTATCTATCTATCTATCTATCTATCTATCTATCTATCTATCTATCTATCTATCTATCTATCTATCTATCTATCTATCTACCTACCTACCTACCTACCTACCTACCTACCTACCTACCTACCTATCTATCTGTCTCTTGTCAAAGATGAGACTCCTCTTAAAAAATGCTGCAGCATGTACAATCCTAACTGCAGTCTTGAATGAAAGTGCATATTACTGTACATAATCTGTGTTTAACTCTATTTGAATGAAAATCTCCTTTTAGTTACAACACACCATTTTTTATTTAAGATACTCTTTACTAAGAATACTAAAAATATTCTCTTGACCAGTTTTTAAATTGTTTTATCCAGATTTCTTGTATGAGTTTCTTTTCTCCCTGGCAAATAAAATGTCCAAAACGCTCTGTAAAGCTCTGTCTCAGTAAAGGCATAAAATTCCAGATCTCCTAATTTATATTTCATCTGAAAACAGATTATTATACCTCTTCCTGATTAAGGGTCTTCAATGAAATTAAATGTAAATGTAATTTTATGCTGTCAACCTGGTTCAAAGCCTTAAAATAACTTAAAAATCAGGCCTTGTTGGGTCTTAAGCCTCAATACTGCTAGTTAGTTCCATAGTAGTCTATAGAAGATAAAGTAAGTAAGGTCACAGATTTCAATAACTGCTCAGACTACTTAAATGTCTAAAATAAATCACTAAGTACCAGGCGCAAAGTACAGAGAGAGAACTGCTACCCGTAGCAAACATCAACTTGCACTGTAATTGTAGGATACTTAAATACGCAGAACTTAAAAGGGTGAAGGGATTGATATCATCAAACCATTTTTAATAATGCATAATAATTCAATTCAAGTTAGTAGGATGCTTAGGAGTTACACAGACTTTTCCATGTCCTTGAATCAGTTGTGTACATGAACTCAGGTTCATGCTCCTTGCTCTCAGGACCAATCAAAATACGAATTACCAGTAATTTTTATTGAACATCCACTTTAATCAATGAGACTTCTGCTATTGAATTAGTAGGAACAAATGTATAACAGCAAATATAGTATAGCCTAAGGCAGAACAAGTCACCATTCTCAGCAGAAGGCTTAGCCTAAATTTGTTCTAGATCCATCCTGAAAGTAGCCACAGCTCTGCAAGTGTGGGGTTTTTGGCTGTAAGTGAGCAAATCCAGGAACTATTATGAGAGAATTTGATATGCTGGAATCTTCTTTACAATTCCACATGTAATTTCTCATTCTTGCAAAAAGGATGTGTCAAAGTGCCCCGTGTACTACAGACTTCAAAGCATGAACTTGTCTGCCTCATCTTCTAATATCATTGTACCACAAGCCACTCCTGCATGTACGTAGGACCCAAGCAAGGAAACCCACTACTTTGATTTTGAGCATTAAGTAGTTCACAACTAATATCTTGTCATTTTCATATTGTATTTATTTTTCTAGGGAGCTTACTTTTGCTCATTCCTCACAAATTAAAGGTGTATTTTGGTGAGATACTGATATTTTTATGGTATAGTTGATGTTTTCCTGAGAATTGTATTAGCTAAAAAAATTGTGTTGATTCTTGCTAGGCAGAATACATTGTGAGAATACCGATATAAGAATCTTCATATAACTTTCTAATTAATAAGGACGGTTATTACTCTGTCCTAATTTTATAGCTCTGGTCCCCAGGTGATTAAAATCTGTGGGAGCAAGTTATTCTCAAATGACTTTATGAAAAGTTTTCTGTCCCCCTTTCTATCAACGTGCAGTTCCCAGTATGTCACAAGGGGACATTTTCAAAACCATGCAAAAGCATGAACAAGTGTTTTAACTTTGAAAAATGCAATGCTATATTTGACCAATCATTCTGCAGAAGAGCCAGTTGTATATAATAATGACAAATATTGCTTATTTATTTTTGTAATATTCTATTTAACAGGGCTTTAAATTTCATAATAACACAACTATAAATATAGTATTGTGTATCTAAATTATTTACAATGAAACTATGAAAATGGGATAACATAATGAAGATTAACAATATTTTCCAGTTCTCCCAGTGCCACAATACAAAGTGAACCTTTAAAAAAAAAAGAATAGATGGAAGTGGATTATATATAACTAATTTTTCAACTTGAATATTCCTTTAATGTATGTCATATTTCCAAAAAGATAATATTTTTGTAGGAACAACCCTATGTTGTGACTAAAATGTAAGACTGCCAGCTGAACCCTAATATTTCCATTGTGTGATTTTAGAGCCATTATATTATATAAAAGTTCTTTCCCCAGACTCAAATTATGGTCATTCCTTTTTCCATTTCACCTCAGTATCATTTGATGATTTTGATTTGCTGTGCATAAGCAGCATCTTTTACTGCTTAAGCAAAATCATAAGATAATCACACAACTGTAATCAGTTCACTTCTATGCAAAACACTGACACACACAAAGGTGCTTCTATAAAAGTTTCTTACAGAAGTAACCAATAAATCACCCTATGATCATTAAGTACATTAACCATGTGGGAGTGGAAAGAGTATTGTGCTGTGAAATTGTTTCAGTTTGCCTTGACCTAATTTTGTAGTCACAATGGGAATATTACTGACATAAAGTAATTTTAAAAAGACAAGGTCTGAAAATTACTTCTAATTGTGAGACGGGATAAAAATACAGATCTTGTACTTGGAAAGTAGAAGAAAAGCACTATCTCATAGGTTGCTCTACAAAATACAATTTAATCTGAAAAAGTAGAGTGAAAACACTTCTCTACTTCATCAGTGACATTAAAATATTTAATGATCTAAGATAAAAGTAACCATAAATTCAATCCCATGGTCAGTGCATGCCTTGTCTTGGGTTATAGCAAAGAGAGGTTTAGGTGTTCAAGTGAAAATTTCTCCCTGAAATGTCACTAGCATTAAACTGCAAGTCTAAATTGCTTGATAGTAGTCCTGCAAATGTATCAGGGTAATTACTTCTGTGAAGGTCAGGTATCCAGCATGTGGATTAGTAATTACAGATATAAAAATGACATTTTAAAAATTGAGAGGAATACTGGCTCAAACTGTTTAAGCAGTTAACAAGTAAACCATACTGTACTGTACTTACATGCGAGATAAACTGAACAAAAGTTCAAGGTCTATAGATTGATAGATTGACAAATGCTGATGTAAAAGGAACGAGAGGAATAACACATTTGTAGAATGGAGAGTTACATCAACAAATGTTTGCAAATGCTATAATTTAATTAAGAATATATATGAGCCAGTTGTTTTCAAATACATCAGTCAATGTTAATGTTAATGCCAGTCAACGAAGCAGATGAGAAGAGTTTTGATTAGATAAAGGAATCAGTAGATAGAACAATTATCCTCCAAAATGAACATTTACCTGTTTGTTGGGAAGTGGAGCCAAGTCTGAAGGTTGAAATGTGACTAATAAAAATGTCCAAAGAGGGGAACAAAATTCATCATTACATTTAAGTAATTTAAACTCCAGTAAAATACTGATTTGAAGGGTTTCAAGTGTAAAAGCCTTCAGATCCCCCTTAAAAATGGCTTTTCATAACACTAAAATAATTTTGATCTTTAACCAGTTCATAATGTAACAAATACCAGGACCATTCATAACTCAGAATTAGGCAAACTGAGCCAGATTGCAATTACATTCATCTGAAATACAATAGCAATAGCGGCATTATAAATTTTCACATATTAAGATCCCAAAAGCCAAAATACCTGCAATAAGCTTTTAATGATTATCGGTCACATTATTGGTCACCTGTCTCCTAAGTACCATGATAATGCTCATTTAAGCTTGGATGATTTCTTGAAAAACAGTTAACAATATACTCAATCACTTGGTATTTAACTTGAAGAAAGAAACCAGTTGCCACTTCAGAAAGTCCATGTTCTTACAAAATCAAATCCTATCAAAGGTTTAAAATTAAAATATCTACAATCTATACTTTATTGATAAAATACTCTCAATGCATCTATATGAAATATATTATTTGGTTATTTATTAGACAGACATTTCCTCCTAATTATTGTAGTAAAAATAAGCATATGTCTCAAAAATACTATTGTGGTAAAAAGAAAATAAATTGAATTTGTGAATGAAGTCATGGGCTCTGGGAGTCACGTACAAAACAACAGATGACATTTTGAGGTAAACCATTCAATTGTTAAAATGTAAATACACTCTATACAGTATGTCACCACCAGTGACAGCTTCTACTTTTTCAACTCTATAAAAAGCTTATTCCTTATCTAAGCTAAAATAAGAGGGACTTGAAGTAAAACACTTGGAAATAATGGAAAACAGGATAACCTTAGCTTTTTATTTTAAAGAATCTTGAAGTATTACTATAATTAAATATTTATTGTAATTATATAGCAATGTATAATATTTAGTTTTTCACTAGATTATTTCTCCCTACCCGATTTATTTATAACCCTTTGCAGCCTCTGCCTTTGGGATCTCCCAGAATGATTCTCAGGTCTGAGGAAATGAAGACCTCCTGTTCACAGGTTAGGGCAGGAATACCCAAACCTGTTACTGGGACAGTAAGTGTTAGAGAACTTAATCTACTCGACCTCAAACCACCAATGTGATCTCTGCCCCTATATGGGACAACTCAGTAACTTGGAAGAAAAGTTAATCAATTCAACTTAACGTGAAACTCTGAACAAAGGAGTTTGAGTTTAATGCTGCTGGAACCTTGTCATTCTGGAGAAGGTCAGAAACAGAAATACTAATCTGACAGTCTTACAAGGACTTTGTCTTTATCCTCCTATTCAGAGAAGGATCAACTTGCAAACCCAGTGGAAAATTATACAGAACTGCAGTGAAATATCTAAATAGTAGAGACCTTTCCCTTCCTTGGGTAGTTCCACTGAGCTGTGGGCTCCTCCAGACACATGGACGTCTGCAATCCATAGTGCCCCAAGAGTTAAACTGATGGACAAGAGAAGGGGTTGTCATTCTGAAACCCTCTTCTGACTCCAGAATAATTATTTCTGCATTGCAAAAAGCCTCCTCTTTTCCAGAGTCTCAACCTGGAAATCCTTCTTTAACATTATTAAAACTCCTACCCCAGTATCATGATATTAGAGGATTCAAGGGAAGTGAAACAAAGACGTTAATTTATTTCCTATATTTGTTCCCACTCTAAACATTCTGTGGATATGATGAAAGATCAAAATTAAATAACAAGAGACCCTACAGACAGGTATTTTCATTAAGAGGACAGTATAAGACAGAAGAAGGTGAAGGGGTAACCCCTCATGGAAAAAGGCTGCAAAATGAAGAAAGAAAGGGTAAGTATTCAGAATTGGGATATACAGGGACTGAAAAACATCTAAGACAGCTAAGCAGAAAGATCAAAGCTATCAAACAGTCTGGGAAAAAAAAAAAAAACAACAAACAAAACAGATGAGAAGAAAAACAGGTGTATATATATATATTATTTTTTAACTGTTTTCAGTTAAATATATTACCTGATGAATAGATGCAAACTGGCTTGTCTATTGGGAAATTTTTTGATAAATTTGCCTTTTGCAGATACCAGCCAACCTCCCCAGCTGACAAGTTTTAGCAAGTAACACATAGCATGTAACTCCTAGGGACATCCACACTTTAGCATCACAGACATTTACAAACATTGATGAGTGTCTCGGAACCCTTGTGAAATAGCACAGAACTGTTTTCATTTTATTGGTGAGAAAAGTGAAGCAACAGGGAAGAAAACAAGTAAATCCAAGGCAAAGACATGGCTAGCAGCTTTAATCTCAATTGCCCAATACTAGAGCACCAGAATATGATTTTCCCTTTCTGCAACCAACTCCAAGTACTTGAATTTGCTCTTTAACATGTTATTAGTTGTTTTGTTATATTCCATTTAAATTCCATTTTGTTATATTCCATTTATATTCCACAAGGTGAAATAGGGCACAAATTCTTAAAGCATAATTTTTCATTAACAGGTTATCACTTAAACTTTTTCAAAATGCACACACAGCTAATGCGATTCATTCTGGAGACTACAGCACTGCGGGAGAAAAATCTCGGATTCCACAGGCAATGTATAAATTGATGAATGTTTCAAATTCTCTCCTGTATATCCATCTATCCCTCTCTATAAATCTAAATATATCTCCATCTCCTGAGAGGTAAAAAGGATATAAATCCAAAATCCAATGTCAATCATTCTTTTGGCAAGTGTAGGAGGTTATTTAAATGCAAATAAAACATTTCAATTGATTCTGCTTCTTTTATGAAAGGAAACCCGAAGCATCCCCTTCATTGCACTGCCTCAGAATTCCCATTATATATAAAGCTAGCAAAACAAGCAGTCATTGAAAACAGCAACATAAGAAGAAATGTTATAAAGAATGAAAGAGCGATATCTTGGGCCATTAATTTATCTTGATCAGAAAGTGCTTATTACTGTTTCTGACAGTCAAAACTTTTTTTTCTTCTGCTGTATCTGATGTCTTCATACATATGTATATATATATTTATTTAAAAATATGTTTATGTATAGGTATGTGTTTAATTTCTTTTATGACATGATCAAGAAAGCAAGCTTCAGTCAACATTTATTAGATGCTATCTGGACTAATCCATTGAGGAAGGCCAAATTCTCAAAAAGTATAGCAACAGGTTTATGCAGATCTTCAGGACAAGAAATTGATGAAAGAAGTGTTAGCTCTGCAATTCAATTTGAAAAACACAAAACGTTTTGTAAATATTCTCATTACTGGAAAATGCAACAACAGAAACAAATCAAAACCAATACATTAATGAAACTTTTAAAAACTTTTTCAAGTTTTAGTCACTAGGTGTCACTAAAACGAGAAAAGTTGAACTGGTCTTAAATTATTATCTTGAAATGAGGAATTTCACACTTCTGGCAGAGGTTGTTGGTACTTTTTGTGACTGATATAAATTTCTCTTTTCAGCTAAAACAATAAAATACTCTTCTGTGCAAAATGAGTGAAGAAGCAGGAACATGAAAATCCAAACTTCCTCCTTAATGAAAAAATTCCACGTTGAACACAAGAGATCCCAGATCCAGAAGGATAAAAATCTATTTTTTCCATGCAAAGGATCCATATTACCAATACAAGCATCTCAATCTCCAACAACTTTACAAACCATTTTTACAACACTCATAATGAAAAAGCTGTAAATCAACCTCCTGTCTAAATGACTTTCTGCATCTCCAAAATCTGTAAAAGTGGTAACATTCTTATTGAATACTGTTTACTACCAAATCTATGTAAAATTTTCAATTTTCCTAACCTTCCTTATCTGCTGCCTCCCTATTCTTCATTTATCCCAGTTAGTGTACTAACATATCCTGATTCAACATAGCAGGTTTAATCAGAATCTCATGAAATTACACTTCTGAACTAAAACAAACAAACAAACAAACAGAACAAAACAAACCAACCAACCAAACAAACAAAAAACAACCAAACAAAAAAAAAAAAAAAACAACCAAACAAACAACATAAAAACAACCCTAAAAAACTACCCTTCAGAAACTTCTGACATTAGAGACCCTGGCTTAAACTGTATGTAAATTGTGCATTTTCAAACATCCAGACGTGTTTATATTTTATAGAAAATCATATCAACTTGAACAAAGCAGCAATTTTTATACTTAACCTTGCTACAGAGACAAAAATTATACATTTAAAATACCAAGATCATGATAGCTAGATAAATAAGAAACATCACTCTGGGAATACTGAAAATTCAGAAAAATATACTCAGCTTGTTGAAGACCTAATCAGATACTACTGCTGCTGATTTTCAATCTGCTGAGTTTTGTTGCTATGCTTCTTCTACCTTATGGCTAAATCAGCTTGGTGACCTAGTTGTATCTATATGTATTAAATGAGCTATAGTGAAATAGATCTGATTTCATAAGGCTTTCATCTTGAAGCTAAACCCAGATTTGCTGTTTTCTTTTCCTTTTTTTTTTCCTGCTGCTTTAGGCTTGGTAATAGGATTTTAGGGTTAATCCCAAGAATAACTGAATCTTGAATAAGGCCAGTTAGAATCTATATTTCAGCAGTGAAAAGGTATTATAAATATTTATCAGAACCTATTTAGAGAATAGTAAGAAAGCAATTTGTAAAGTTTTATTCCCATGTAGATCTCAGTACACAGAAAATTGCAGTTCAAGCAATAAAGGTTTGTAATTTGACATACCAAAAAATAATACGTGGTGTTATAGTTCAGAATTCATATCTTGCTGTATGATAACTGTTTTCTCCTGTTCTATGACTTGCATACAGATAGTCTTCAGGTATATAGTACAGCTCTACATACACACTGTAGAAAAAATATAAAAACCTTATTCTGTTACTCAGAAGCAGCACAGCTGTGTTTCTTAATTTGTATTGCATGTATAGGATGAAATAAATTTAGGAATATATACCAATTTACACTATTGGCATTTCCTAACATTTAAAATGTATCACATTTCTTTTCACTGTGAAATGTATATATGAGTATTACAGACCAGAGGTAGCAGCATTCAGCCACAATAAGACTGTTAGATCATGAAATATCTGATGAAAAAAATGCTGTAGCATAATAGGAGATAAATGTTTGGAAAAATACCAAATACCAGGCCAAAATCTGTTTTCAGTTATCTTTGTTCACCTTTCTAACCAAAATGATTATTTGCACATAAATCAATGCAAAGCTCCCACTGAGTACAAAAGGATTAATGTTCAGACCATAAAGTATGATACTGCGCTGTGAATTTCAGAGTTACAACAAAGAATGTCAGCATAGGCTGAAAGATGAATTAGCTTAGCAAAATGAGCTCATTTATGGTCATTTCATGATGCTTTGGCCGTTACCATGTATTATTTACTTAAAATCATGTGTTTGTGACTTCTGTTGAAAATTTCAGTATTCTGAACTTCAGCATCTCCTAAAGAAAGCTGGCTGATCTGAACTATTGCACTAGTGTTGTGCTGTAGTTGTTCAGAACACAAAACACCCTTGGCCAAAAAGATGAATCACAGAGTATCTTGAGTTGGAAGGGACCCATAAGGATCATTGAGTCCAGCTCCCTACTCCTACTCCTTGCAGAACTACATAAAATTAACCATATGACTAAGAACATCATCCAGACACTCCTTGAACTCTTACAGGCTTGGTGTCATGACCACTTCCCTGGGGATCCAGTTCCAGTGACCAACCACAGTCTTGGGGAAGAAACTTTTCCTAATGTTCAAATTGAACTTTCCCTGACACAACTTCATTACATTTCCTCGTATCCAATTGCTGGTCACAAGAGGTAAAAGGTTTGAGTATTATACCATAATCTATAAATTCACTGGATATGTGAGGTTGCTACTCAGGGCACCAAAAGCAAGATAAATGCTTAGTCAGTGCATCAAATTACAAGAGACACACATACATTTCAGAAACAGGCTGCACAACTTGGGGATGGCAGGGGGCTTCAATGTCACCTCCATATTCCCATGGCTTGACCTCAATGTGCCTGTCACCCTTGAAGGGCAGAGCAATGTCCCTGTGCCTGGGGCTGGCGAGCAGGGGGGAGGCCACGGCAGCACGCTGCTGTTGTGTGAGATGCTGCTGCTAAGGCAGGGAACCGTGAGACAGGAAGGGAAAGCAAGAGTCTTGAAAGTGTGAGACTTGAGAAGTCGATGAGTATTTCATTCATGCTTTGCCTAAGAGATCCTTTTTCACCTACCAAATAGGTGACTTTTATAGAAAAGGTATTAAAAAAAGAGGGACCATAGAACAAATTGCTCCCACCCAGCGTGTCCCAAACCTTATGGACAGCCTGCATTTTCTTCTTTTTTCATTAATATAGTGACTCGTCATCTTTCCCCAGAAGAATCATTAAAGCCAACAGAGCCCAGCCTCTTCAGAACTAATAGGGAATGAGTTCATTGCTTGAAAGATCATTCACCCAACACAAAATTTTTATTTATACTGTCACAATACCCCCTAGTAATTGTCTCCTAGTTGGGAAGCTGACTTAGAAATACACTTTTGGTCTAGCATCTGACACTCCATAAAAGCTCACAAGATTGATGATATGTCTGATGAAGCACAGGTCATTTCAGTAAGGCTTTACTGAAAATTAAGAAAATGGAAATAGCCAACAGATTTATTAACCAGTGGAGCCATGAGATAGAGCTATCACCTCATTTTATATACTACTAAACTACTAATTTTAAAAACTACTAATATACTAAGGAGCTAGGATTTATTCTGGAAATCGCAGAAGCCTGTGCCATGTGCTGTTAGAAGTCTGACTTCCTGACATTTGACAACTATAAGAGGAGACAATAAAAATCTGTATTGATGCCCAAAGCAAACCCTCAAAGTGGGAATGGAGGTGACTCTTCTAGTCATCTGGAATTGTCAGCTACACTGTACAGTACTAAATGTACAGTTTCCAGCAACAATCTTGCTCCTGATATCCTAATATAGAATTCCAGCTTCTAATTTCTATTCCCTTTGGTTCTTCATGCACTCAAGTATTCTATTCCCTAGAATTAACACTTTGTGACAGATGTAATGTGAAACAGATCTTGTTTTAAGATTTGCCCTATTCCTTTTCCAACTCTTTCAGTCTCTTTTTTCTCTCTTACATATATTTTTGAACATTTTCCTTCCACAGTAAACTAAAGTTGCAGTTAATAACATAACAGTAAAAAATTAGCTGATATGTTAAAACAGAGTAGCACACAATAAGAAAAAAAAAGGTGCAAAAAAGGTGCAAAAAAGGTGCAAAAAGGTGCAAAAAACCCCAAAAGTGCCTGTTGTTTTTATTCCCACTGACTCCCTTTTGCATTCTCAGCTGAGCAGAGGCAGTATGATTCAGCTCATCTCATTTCAGTGATCCTTTAATTGGGAGCCCAACCCAAGACGGTGGGCCAGGCTCTTCCTGCAGCCAGTGGAGATGGACAAGCACCTCCTGGCGGTAATTTATCATCAAGATAATCAGGATGACTTGTCTTCTGGCAGGTTTTTTTTTTTTTTCATTTCCCACAACTAACTAGGGCCTAAACAATAATTTATAATATAATAACTCCCTTTTGGGACTCAGAGAGGTTGTATGGGAGACATTATGGGATGCAGTAGAAAAGCATTTCAGGATTGCACTATGGAATTTTTAAGGGAAGAACCAGGGTAAAGAAAGGGATGGATTTAGGTGATCTGGGGGTGAAAAAGTAGGGGAAAATAGAGGGGCAAAGAGAAAAATAGTTAGTCCTGTGTAAATAGTTTGATGGTTAGTATGTTTGTCTGGCCATGTCCTGCATCTCATCAGCATAGTCTGTCCTGCCTTCTTATTATACTCCACTTCTACCTCTTTTCCCTGGTGAGGGACTCTCTATTCTGCATGTGTGTCTGTGCAGGGGTATGTGAGTGTAGCAACCAGAGCCAGACCATGGGTTGCAGTGCCCATGTGTCCATGATGCAGCAGCTGGAGAGACTGGAGTGTCTTCAGTGGCAGCAACTGGAGTCGGACTGTGGGTCACGGGGACACGTATGTCTATGAAATGAGTGCCAGATGCCTGTCCTGGGGGTCTCTAGTGGTAAAATGTGTGTGTGTGTGTGTGTGTTCATGTTGTGTCTCTAAGGGTAAGATCGCAGTGGGTGGTTGGCCATTGGGAACACGGGAGACCCTGACAGGTCTGCATGTGTACATGACATGGCCTCTACCAGTGACTGGAGTGGAGTTATGGTCTCAGGGACTCATATGTCTAAGTGGCAGCAACAGGGCAGACTGGGATCTAGGGGAAGCTGCTGGGCAAATGGAGTGTCTGATCCCAGCTGCTAGAGGGATCCACACAGTACACACACATATATCTGTATATATATTCTCACCAGCAGACTTCTATCCAGCTCAGACAGAGAGGGGAGAAGGATGAGGCTGTTGGCACAGCCTGTGTTCATGAGTGCTCTGTGTTTATCTGTGTTACCTTTGTGGATGGTCTGGTATGTATATATATATACATGACTATGTTATGTGGTATATGCATGTACTCCATGTGCATGTGCGTACCAGGAATGAATTTTCAACCTCACTACTGGTTGGATCCGTGGCACAGAGCTGCAGTAACCTTACCTCTCTTGGGGTGTTGAATCTGGCATGATATGTTTTCCCCTAACAGGTAATATAATATATGTATAAACAAACAAATCCCTACATTCAGATGGTTTGGTTATTATTTTACAACATTAAAAGAAAAATAACTTCATCTTCTAAAGGTTTCTCAAACTTATTTGTAGCTCATCTATAAGGCTCAGTTTAAATGAGATATCAGGAAAAAATTGTCGGATCACATGTTTTCTTTCTAAATTCCCTAAAAATATATCAGGTATGGCTAGATGGCCTTTGAAAACAAATGTGAGTAACTTCTGTGTGGGATCTGGTTGCCTGTACATTTATGACGGCTTACTAGCTTGAGCACAGTTTGGAGCTGAACATGGCAATTTGGCCTTTGGAGATTGTTCTGGTGCTAGCTGTAACTCTCAGAGAGACAAGACTTGACCCAGTACTAACATCACCATGGTTTTGTGTTATATTTGTTTTACATACTGGCATATTATTTTAACATAGATACTAAAAAAAATTTGTAAGAAAATACCATAGGGAGTATTATCACTGGGACAGCAAAGTAACACTTCACTTTCACCTCTTTATCATGGACTATTCTGCATATTTCTGTTGTATATAAGTATTTACTGCTCTGTCTTATTGCACGGACAATACCATAGGGCTGAATAAACTGAAGCTAACAAGAATTTTTTAAGTACTCTAAGGATAAAAGAAAGCCTAACTATTGAACACATCTGTTTCCAGATAGATATGGCCAAACTGTTAAGTATACACAGAAGGAAAAAAGTATTTGGTAAATATTCCCTATTTACAAAGACGAAAGCTAAAGTATTCTTATCACATAATAATGATGAAGTGCCTACCAGTCCATTAATGACTAAGGTGGATGATGAACAGCTGCTTGGGACAAACATTTAAGTCAGCAGAACAAAACAGAAAGAAAAAATAACCAACCAACAAACCAGAACCTTTATGTATTTTTGATTTAAGGCTAAAAGGGGCAATGAGATACTCTCATACGACCTCTTGCATACTGCATCACCACCCACATATCACTAGTCCTTAAAATTCCCTTGGTTATTTCTGTAATAGACATTAACAATTACATTTAATGGTAGATGTTTGATTGAAGTGCACCTTCTAGGAAAGCATTAAATACTGATATGAAGACAATAAAAATCTTTCCTTGCAATTTGTTGAGGCATATTGACTATTTATGTGCCACTCAAACTTACTGGGCTTCAACAAGTGATTCTTGCAGTGCTTTTATCTGACAGTTTTGAGAGTCTATGGATGCAAGACTTCCTCTGTGAGTTTGAGAGTATGTCTTAAATCCAGCTTCTCAGGACTCACACAGGACTGTGAGAAGATGCTATCAAGAACCAAGCAATCAACCGTAAACCACTTTTGGTCCTCAGAGGAGACACCTGCAATCTTTTTTTTTTGTGAAATCTGAGCAAAACCATTTTATGTTAAATTAGTGATTTGATCCACATTTGTGTAACAGTATTCAGCCAGAACAAAGGAGACATACAGTCAAAGTCTGAGTTCAAATATTCATCATTTGCGTCTCAGGGGAGAAAGTGAACCATTAATCCACACACTGTTTAGACGGAAAGTTGTGTCTAGTCATGTCACTGAAGCTGTACAAGCATTTCTAGTTGATCATGTCAGATGAAGACTGCAAGAAGATTGCAAGAAGTTTGACTCCTAGTGGTCCTTCACTTTTTGTTTTTCTTGATGCAAACTCTAATTCGCTGTCCTGAGTATCAGGGTCCCACTGAAGTCAATTTAAGCTCATTTCATAAAAGCCAGCTAATATAACATCCTCCCTAACCTAAACTTCCCCTCAGCTCCAGCCCCACCTGAAATACTTTGACATAATATCATTGCCTCCTTTCTCGACTTCCTCTTTAGAGGTGACTCAAAATGAAATTGTAATTCTACAGACAGACAAACATTTCATGATGTTGTTTATGCTACTGCACTCCTTGTTTCCATTCTTACTCCCATTAACCCATTAAAAAAGAAAATTCTTTCTAACATTTTAACAATTTCTGGGTTTCCATAGTTCCCAAATTTTATTCATTGTTATTTGAAGAATATCCATCTTAACTACTTTTGTTAAATATGTCCTCCAGATATATTTCCCATACACATATATCCATAGATACATAGCCTAGTTCTAATGGCAATTATTAGCAATGCAGAAATTGAATACTAGATTTTGATCAGAACTTGTCTGAGATTTTTTTAACCCAGAACCTGCAGTGCTTACTAAATTTACCCATATGAAAATACATATAACAACTCACTTGGTCCCTGAATAGGGAAAGTGCAAGATAATGATCTTCCATTAAGGAATGCTAATGATTTCCATATCTTGTGAATATGTGTTTCTCTGCAGCTATCATTGTTCCCTCTTTTCTTGAAAATGAGCCATTTAATTTGAAAAAAAAAAACCAGCAAGGTCATGATACAATTAGATTGATTATTGTTAAGAGAATCATGAAGCTCAACACTCAGCTCTAAACTTGCCTTTATATTGCTTTACATTGACTATGAAAAAAAAAAAAAAAACAACCAACCTCCCCAGAAAAGGAATAATTTATATTTTTTTACTGCCTCACACAGCTATGATGCTGAGGAGACTGGATGCTTAAGTGGAGCTGCTGTTTTTCGTTACTTGAAATGTTCCAGGATTAAATCAGTAAGAGAGATGCTCATACAGACCTACAGTGGGACTTGATTCTCTATCTTTTTTTAATTTGTCAAATAATGAAAAAGATGGTAGGCATCTTTATATTTTCTCTTGAATATTGTCCGTTATGGAGAATGAGAAAGTAAGGACTGAAATATATTAGCACGTCTGCTGGCAAGCCCCTCCATAGAGGAGCTCTTTTCATCTACTGTTCTAGACCCATCAGGAGAACTACTTCAGTGCCAGTATCTCACAGTAATACCACAATCATGTTTGATTTCTTCCTCAAATAGTGATGCTATTTAGAAAAATTAACCACCACTGAAATTTTATCGGTCAAAATTCAAAAACACAGGAAAAAAATATGCAATTTACTATTTGAGTATAAAATTTAATTTAGGGTTCACTAAAAACACATGAAATAGAAGTAATAAAGGAAACCAACTTTCAGGTTTTTTTAAAGAAAATTCTGGAAGTTTTTTGCCAATTGAACAGAAGTACACTCGTACAAATCTAAAACTTCTATCAACGAAAGCATAAGCACAACAGGCTACTTGGCTGCAAAACCTTGCATTGTCTTCCCTTCAATAAGACTTCAGGCTAAGGTTTCTAACCATGGCATGTTTGTTAAGTTTTTAAACAAGCTTAAGAAAGTACTTGTCAGAAGGAAGGAATATCTCCCTGCTCTTAAGAGAACATAGGTGCAATCTGAACTGCAGAATATAGGAAGGTTTATGCATCAGGAAAAGAAAGGAACCCTTTGCTGAATTAGAAGGCTTTTTACAATTTTTTTTTCCATATTATCATATTTAAATATTGTAATTAGGAAGGCATTAAGAATGTATCAAGTTGGGAGTTAGGGAGTAAAGTAAACAGGTTTGCAACCACTGAGCTGTGGGAATTATATGGTAAACTACTATTAAAAATCAGTGGAAAAAGAGGTGTAACTTCCACAGGTTTCTTTTATTCCTAACAATAACTTCACAGGCTGGGTGCACAGCTTTTTCTTTTAAATCAATTAATCCAGAAATCTCCTTCCTTCTGATTTTAGTCAATGTGTAGAAATGCATAAGGGTAGGAAATGATCTTTCAGTTTACTCAGAGCATGATTCTGTTATCCCTACTATGTTCATAACATTTAATTTCCAGTTCCTAAACAGTAAATACTAGTTTGGATTTTTACAAAGGCTGGGTGATTTTAAACAGTCCTCCAGCTTCTGACCTTTAACATGTCTGTTGCTCTAGGGTAGGTTTTTCCTTTGTGTGGCTTTCTGCACCTCTACAGATTTGAAGCTGAAATACATTTCTCCTGCAAACTGCAGACTACCCACAATCATAAACAAATTACACTCTCTGTGTCAACATTTGAAACCAAGTCACTAAATCATAACATGCTGGGATGGAATTGCTGCCCCTATCATCTACCACTTACTGTTATCAAAGCACATAACTGGATTAGTGGGAAAACAGCTGTATTACTCATACATTTAAGCTCTTTCAAACAGCAGGTTTTCTTTCAGCAACAAAGCACAGCACTTCAGATAAGAAAAATGCAAATCCCAGAGGAAATCATGACATATTAACCCCTGGCAATCTTTACATGACTTAATAGTTCATTCAACCTTTTTCCACTGGAAAAAATTGCAAGAACTATATTAAATCAGTAGAACTAATGCATTTTTGCACATCTACTTTTAAGCTTTTTCTTCTCTAGGATCTGACCATATAGCAAACATGGTTCAATAAATCATCCTGTCAGCTTCTAGAAATGATTGGCATGAGCTTAAATCCATGTCTCTCAGCTGTGGGCATGAATCATCATACATATGGGTTTTGTGGGACAACGTCTTGGCAGAGGTTAGCAGTAAAACAGCTCTCTAGTTAAATCAAAACCTCATTACTAAAAACTCTATGGATATTCAAGCTAACAAGTCATAAAACAACTGTTTCTTTCTTGGCCAAAAGATCCAGGGGGAAAGAAAAATTGCGGATAACTTCCAGTTATTGATAGTTTTCTCATAACCATTCGCTAATATTGTATTAACTTAAAATTTTTACTTAGCTTTTTAGACTTTTTAATTAGCCAATGATGTCTAATAGAAGGATGCTTCAAGAGAAAATGTCCTTAAGCAGTAATATGAAACACATAGAATGAATCTACATTCCTTTCATCTAGAACAAAATGTTTGAGTTGACATTTTAGGGTTTGGAATTATTAAGAAAGCACTGGAGTTGGACTTGATTTAGACATTTAATTTGTTATGGAATATTCTGTAAAGAATAATGATCATAGTATCATAGAATCATTTAAGTTAGAAAAGACTTTTAGGATCATCATGTCCAACTGTGAACATAGCACTACCAAGTCCACCACTAAACCATGTCCCTAAGCACCACATCTACACATCTTTTAAATATCTCCGGGGCAGTAACTCAACCATTTCCCTGGGCATCCTGTTCCAGTGCTTGACAAGCCTTTCATTGAATAAATTTTTCCTAATATGCAATCGAAACCTCCCCTGGTGAAACTTGAGGCTCTTTATCCTTGTCCTATCACTTGTAGCTTGCTTGGGAGAGGAGACCAAAACCCACCTCACTACAACCTCCTTTCAGGTAGTTTTAGAGAGCGATAAGGTCTCACCTGAGTCTCCTTTTCTCCAGGCTAAACAACCCCAGTTCTCTCAGCTGCTCCCCATAAGACTTGTGCTCCAGACCCTTCACCAGCTTCGTTGCCCTCTGGACACACCCCAGCACCTCAGTGTCTTTCTTGTAGTGAGAGGCCCAAAGCTGAACGCAGTATTCAAGGTGCAGACACACCAGTGCCAAGTACAGGGGAACAATCACTTTGCTAGTCCCACTGGCCACACTATTTCTGATACAAGCCAGGATGCCATTGGCCTTCTTGGCTACCCAGGCACACTGCCTGCTCGTGTTTAGTCAGCTGGCGATCAACACCCTCAGGTTCTTTTCTGCCAGGCGGCTTTCCAGCCTCTCTGCCCCAAGCCTGTAGCGTTGCGTGGGGTTGTTGTGACCCAAGTGCAGGACCCGGCACTCAGCCTTGTTCAACCTCATACAATTGGCCTTGGCCCATCGATCCAGCCTGTCCAGATCCCTCTGTAGAGCCTTCCTTCCCTTGAGCAGATCAACACTCCTGCCCAACTTGGTGTAACTGCAAACTTACTGAGGGTGCACTCAATCCCCTTAACCAGATCATCAACAAAGATATTAACCAGAACTGGTCTCAATACTGAGCCCTGGGGAACACCACTTGGGACCAGGTGATCTTTTGTGTATCACCATACCTCTAGATGATCTTCAGATCATTTAGAAAAAAGTATAATTCGATTATTTTAAAATTAGACAGGAATTAATGAACCATCTGCCTTTTAACACAGTACATAAACCTGATAAATCATTAATCTTTTCACCAAAGGCATAAAAGGAAGTATTAAGTGGGAAAAAACTAAGCAGCAAAATGAAGAATTTAATATTTGAATAAAGATGAGATCTCAGACCTTCTAAGAAATCCTCCTAAATCAAAGTCATGTATGTAATTTTCAAAGATCTAACTGAATGATCAGAATAACAATCAGTCTCGTGTTATTTTGCTTCAAGTGTCAAGATATCTGAATCAAACTGAAAAACAAAGCAACATACATGAAACTAATACCAACTTTGTAGTGGATGAATGCTTCATAAAAGTTAGGCCTGCGTAATGCTTTTGTGACTAAACTTAAAGACAAAGAGTACTGAGTGTGATAATATATCATCTTCTTCAGCAGTGGCAGCTCTGGTGCTTAACTTTGGCTTGAGGCTTTTGTTGGACTGAAAAAAAAACCAAACAACTAAAAACAAACAAACAAACAAACAAAACAAAACCAAGAAAATTTTCCCCCAAAAGGCCAAACTTCTCTGTTTATTTATCTTGCTTAAAGAATGAGTTGTAGTAATACAACCGTTTTTTTTCATATGATTCCCTTTCTATCACAAAATGTCAGAACACCTCTCCCACAATTCCAACATGTATATCATCTGAACACATGAAAACATAGTTTATACAAACATAATTGCAATCCTGAAAGGCTCTAATAAGGACTTTTAAATTATAAGTCCACAACACCAAATAGCAGTTTATAAAAGATTTAGACATGTTATCTTCTATTATGTATATTTCTGTGAGTGTTGCCCTCCTCTGAGGATGAACTCAGCATGACCAAAAAGTCCTCTTTGGTTCTGCAGTTAAATATCTGAAGTGTGCCTCTAAAGTTCATTCAAAGAAGAAAGATCCTTACATATTGTAAGCTACAATCCACTGGGAAGATATACTGTAGAAAATATTCAAAGATTCTTCATCCTTTATCGACACAAATTCCAACCTTGGTGCTTCTCTAGAATAACACTGAACCTTAGCTAATAAAATACCCTGAGACTAAGGAAAGTTTAGCATTAAGACACACTATTTCTAGTCAGCTGGGAGCAAACAAAGGAAAGAGTTTGGAAAGTTGTGTAAATCGGGAGGTAGTAGGGGTCCAGATTTTCCAACGGCAAAAGCTGGCACAGCTCCACTAAACTCAGTAATCAATTTCCAGCAGTTTAGGATTACAGTCTTTATTTTTTTCAAACCAGTGAACCTAACAACAAGATTTCAGCTCTCTAATATCATTACAGAAAAGCTTATTTCCTTTAATAATAATAATAAAAGCATTAGTTTATTTTTTTTTTTCACTGCAATTTAGACTAAAGAAAATGGTCTAATCCACTATTAAAGACTTTAACAAAGGAAATGCCATTGTGAATAAAACCTTCTCTCTACTACTTGGAGAAAGGTCTAGCTTGACTGACAGCAAACGATGAAGCAGTAAGTGCTGTTCAAAGAGATTTCTGATAGTGATATTTCAGGCCTTTCTCCCCACAGGCTGGCTACAACACATTTGTAGAAGTCAAAAATTGCCTCCAAATTCATTCCAGTTACTCACCACACAGGCTGTCTCTTGTCATTAAGAGTATGTCAGTGTTCCCATCCTAAATCCTTAGAATCAAAGCTCTGTAGCTCAACAGCTTAATAAAAAAAAAAAAAAAAAACAAAAAAACAAAAAGCCTTGCCCAAGGCTAGAGCATGACTTCCAAGGTATCAGCCTGAAAACTGAAAGATGCCCATACCATCTCACCCTTCCCCAAATCTATTTCATTTTGCCTTCAGCTTTATTGAAAACTGTAAATTTCCATTTTAAATTCCAGACAAGTATTAGAAAGACTAAACTACCATTCAAAAAAAAAAAAAAAAAAACCAAACCACACCTATTTTAAAGAACTATTTAATAACTATTAAATAGAAACAGAAGTTTTAAGTCTGGTAGTCAAGTTTGAAGTGTAATAATTATAGGTAGTACTAAAGTTTCAGATCAAATTCTGAAAGATCTCAGCTGCTTAAAAGCCAGTCCTGAAAAAGCCAGCATCACCCTCATTTGAAAATCTTTACATTCTTGTCCTCTTTCTAACAATCCTTTGACCTGCACATCACATATGCTGTCTCTGCATGCATAAGTTATGTGCATTTTCAAGTTCCTTCATTGATTCTCCCATTGTATTACTTATTATAGTAAAATATTGTTTTGCTACCCACCAAGTTGGCAACCGTAGAACTTCTCAGCAACACCTCTTCAGCATGTCAGATGTATGGCTGTACATATCCTGTCATCATGCATCAAATAACATGAGCAAACCAAATGCCTGCTCTGTGGAAGAAGGAACTTTCCCCTACCTCCTCTGTATCATTTTATCTCCTACAACAATATAAAATCTTGGAGCCACCAATTATTTCAAAAGAATTTGCATATGCCAGTCAGATAAAAGATTTGTTACACAGACCAGAATAATATATTGGAAAGGAGAATTTGACTGCACAGAAGTTTGTTTCAATGGCTTCTGCCTTCCACTCAAATCTGTAGATAGCAACAAATGTAGGACTTTCATTATACTTTACAAGAAAACAATAAGCCAAATGTGACATTTTTCAATATATTTTAAGTCTCTTAGCAACTTAACATTCAAGTATCTCCTATCTCGCATTAAAAATAGTTTTCTTATATCTTTGTTGACAATGCAAATTTTGCAGAAAGAACCGATACTCACTGAAACTACATTCACAAAGTCATCATCAGACAAGGTTTCTAACATCTCAATGACTGAGGTGCGGATCAGCTTCAATGTCAGTCCACTGACACTCCCGCTCCTAACAGAAAACCACAAGATAATAGAAAAGTTTAATTAAAAAAAATGTATTTAAAATGCACAAGGAAAATATAGAGCACCTACCAGCACTCCCACCAACTTTCACACTAAAATTGTCAATAATTCTCCTGAATTCTCCAACTCATCATTAGTGTTATTACATTATTAAAATAAAAAATTAAGTCCAAAACTGACATTCAAAGCCCCAGTCCTGTGGCTCAGAGAAAGTCATAACGATACCTCATTTCCTCATTTTAAATTCAAGAAATCTGAAAGAGTTTACCACCTTCAATCAATTCATTATCTAAACATTTTATACTTCTACACACAGATTTACACCTTTAGGATTTCAGATACCCAAATGACAGCTTGTTTGATCCAAGGCAAAACCTAAGTTGAAGTGAAGAAATAACAAATGTTGTTAAAACTCGCTGCTGATACAAAAACACTTTACCACATTTAAAAGGATTAAATGCAAATTCTTTTACTGAGAATTTTTTCAGCATAAAGCAATCCATCTGACACATCAGGTTCAGCCCCTCAACATTAGCTAAACAAAGGAAGCCTTTCCAAGGCAAACAGAGAATTTTTATTAATTTCTTTGCTCACATTCTATTAATATTTTACAGTAACCAAACCTGGCAATTTTTAAATATGTACAGTAAAACATGCAAAGTCTGCATACATTCTCATCTTTCAGGCTCATGAAAACATGATTAATTCTACTGTAATGCTTCAGTAATTTGGTTTTAGGTTTGTGTTTTTCAACAAATCTTGGCATGCACATGAGAAATTTTCAGTTGATTACTTCAGTAACTAAGAAGCTGAAAGCAGAATAATATTAAAGTGATTAAAAAACCCTTCCTATTCCCTAGTTGAAATAACTTTCAGGGGTGGTTTGGGTTTTGGAAACACTTTTTCCTGTGTATTTATTTTTTTCATACCAAGATTTTTGATCCTTGCATATAAGAACTTCTCTATCCTCTCTCCATTTTTCAACATAAAAAGATTTGTTCAATATATCTAAGTACTGTTATTCCTCTAATATCAATATCCAGACATTCAACACTTACGCATCAACTAAAATAAGCATGTCTTTGGGAGATGCAGCTCCTTGGATATACCTGAAATAAATAAAGTGTATGAATGACACAGATTTGAAAACACATTTGTTGCGTGTGATGGAAGACACTCTGTGATCTCTAAACTAAATCTAGCTAACCCAACAAAATCCTCCTATTATAGCTAGTAGAAAACCATGTGCTATCACTTTCTCTCTTGCTGTGTCTTCTAAGTAAACCAAAATCTAAATCACATTAGAAAAGTCTGGAAGTAGGATATACTGAACAAAATTCACTATTTTTAGATGTTGATAAATGAATAACATGAATGTTAATTCAGAGGTAAAGATCTTGATGACAGATGAATTACTGTGTCAGTGCAGCTTAGGGAGAAATACTTCATCCTTTGAAAGAATATATTCAACTAGTATGAATCCAAGTATCAATATGCCATTAGAGTTTTACAGAAAAAAAATAATGAGAAACAACCCCATTGCTGTCTTGTTTTTTAACAATCTAGTGATCTTCTTTTGCTTGTCTAAACTACAGAGACATATTTGTAAACACCTGCAAAAGTCTGGAAGAATGGCTCAGTCTAATAATTGGAATTACATTTGATTTTGGCACAAAATCAAAGTTTTTAATTGCTTTAATTATTTGATATTTATCCTCCTATGAAAATGTCTATGTAATGCAACAGTATGATGCACTATAATGAATATTGCATAAAAAGTGGTACGATTTGAAAATTGTTTATTCAGAAGAATTAACTGATTTTTAAAAAGAAAATAAAAATATCTAAGAGTAAGGAGTGTTAGATATAAATAATCTGCAAAATTCATCTTTACAGTCTTATCTAGAAAGTAAGTGACGTAAATGCATCAGTCCTTTAAAGAAAGCTTACCATGGTCTTCTACGAACATCATACAGATCTATTTTGTTTGGAGTTCGACTTTTATCTACCCATGGGGAAGCTAAAAAAAAAAATGTGTAGAATAAATTAAAATCTAAAATATTTTAAAAACAACGATATAATAAATCAATATCACAGACTTTGCACTATATAAATATAAACATTTGGTATGGATAAAAAATGTCTGTGTAAACTGTTTTTGAAATACTTATATAACCCTATATATATGAGCATGTAATATAATGCAATCGAACTATATGTAAAGACCTTAAATAGCCAAACTGTATTGAATAAACAGCTACTGACTGTAATTGACCACTGTCTTCAGTGGAACCAGAATTTCAACCAAAATACTTCAGAATATGAAATAACTCTTTCTTGGACAAGAAAATACTTAATTTTAAAAATAGTTATAAGTTAATCAAAGTTGTATACAATAATACTGTACTGATCTAAAGCTCAGTTATGCATCTAAAAAATTATACACTGACTTGAGAGATTTACCTAAAAATGCAAATTAGAAAAAACCCACGAAAGTATCATATTTTCTGAAAAAAAAATGAGATGGAAATATTCATGTATTTGTAAAGAAAATGTTAAGATTAATAACCTTTTGCAAGCATTTAATCTAAGCTTTACTATAATTTTCAGCAATGGTAGGAATCTTTTCCTTACTGAAAAACAAAATGAGCCTTTCAAAACCATTTGACAGCTTAATGAACACAAATAAAAATGCAAAAAGTTACATGAAATGAAATAATGTTCTGCAATTTGCTCTCTCAGTGTATGCCAATAACATTGGGGGAGCTATTTCCTGACATTAATCATTTTTCTGTCTAGACAATAAAGGAAGATATAGGCAGCTCCAGTATTCTTCCTGAAAAAGCATTCATCTAAGACAAATGGGAAGAATTGTGCTATCTCTACCCATGAATATAAAAGAAGCCACCAGCTTAGAATAGCTGCCTATTTTTGATTTTACTAAGTGAACCCTTTCCTAAGTGACAATAACCTGAGTTGGCACATCAGTTACCAGAACATTTAAACCAAGCATAACCCACAGGACATGTGTCAGTAGACATTTATCACCACAGAAAATACTGTATATTGTTGCACACCAGAAGAACTTTATACCAGTATTGTCTATGATCTCAGATTAGACTACCTGACAGGTCCTTTGTGACCTGAGGATAAGGGTGTTTGATATTTCCAGAAATGAGCAAATAGAGCTTTTGAGACTGGTATATGTCAATCTTGTAACTTAAGTATTATTTAAGCATGCACAGGTTAAATTCACCAGTATTTTATGACCCTGAAGCCATGGTTAGCACATGTTCAGTAATGGAATTTTTGTGTCTGTCCAGACTAATCTATTCATTGGAATTCCATCTAAAAATCCATCCCTGAAGTACATTCCCTGAGATTTTCAAAATCTGCATCCAATGTCCTGATTTCAGTTTGTATTATGAGTGGTTTAGGTAAAACAGCAAATATAATCAAGGTACTGACCAACACTGCTATATCTTTGCCCAAGCTCTCAGTCTTTCAAATGACATCTAATAAAAGGCTACACTCTATTAAATCCTCTCAATCGACCCATATCTTGGACAGTCTTCATAAACTGAGAATTATCGGAATGCATTCATCTGAATTTATTTAAAAAAACAGATAAATTGTGATTTACACTGCTAGTGTGACAAGAACTCTTAGCAATTTCCCCTAAGAAGTGAATTAAAACTATTTATTTTTTTTAATGTTATGTTTTTCATTTAAAAGGTAAGTCTAACTCCTTAACTGCAATCTCCTAAACAAATCGATGGTGGTTCAAAGAGAATTTGAATGCAGGAGTTGAAGAACAGTGCTTCTGACATCATCATGTTCTGCTATTGACAGTGGATACTGACATAGTATTCATTTAAAATTGAACCAATTTTCTAAAGGCTCAGAAAATAACAGACTAGCTCCTTAGCTATAATAAATTATCTACTGAAAACCATCACATGAATATTTAGCTACAATTTATCTGATGTCATAATCTTCAAGATGATAGCATAATTTACCTCACATACTATTTTGAACTACAGTCTAACTTTTCTAAGTTCTAAACTAAAATTTGCAGAAACATGGCTTAAGGGTTAAGATTATATTTTGTTTGTGTAACAGAAGGCAATATGAGAAATAATCCAACTACATTTTTCTGCAAAATTTGAGAGCTACAAATATGTTCATGTAATAACACCTGACAGGTTAGCACATCACCTCCTTGAGGACAACACCACTTCCCTAGACAGAACACACTTTGGAATTGGGCCCTTTAGATCAAACAGTGTGACAACTCTTTCAGAAACATGAAGAGGCAAAATTAGTACTAACATAAACTTATAAGGAAACACCAAATAATAAAATGTGAAATGCCTGATATTTTTCCTAATATTTACAAAAGCACTAAAAGGCTCTCTATAACAAAAGCTGGGGATTTTTAACTGGAATACAAACCAGAATAACACTTTAAAAATTATTTTATTTTATTTTATTTTATTTTATTTTATTTTATTTTATTTTATTTTATTTTATTTTATTTTATTTTATTTTATTTTCCCTTCCCTTTCCCTTTCCTTTCATTTCATTTTCCTCTACGGAGAGAATGTTCAAAACTTCTCTTTGAGACAGAGAAAAATGAAGGATCTGAAGACAAATCTTACCAAATTGCTCTTCAAAGGTGGTCCTTCTGTTAAAAGTTGAGCAACTAAGCCTTGCACTCAGATCTACCATAGTTTTTCAGTAATTTCCTGGACTGCAACAAAGTTCAAACTGTCATTTTCTGGCTATATCTATATTAGTAAGTTAAAAAGCACAATGGAAGGGAAGACATTCACCAGAACTAGACTAAAAAGTATTACAACAGTCCAGGTATACACAAAAGAAACTGAATAAACCACTCAGCACACTACTTACAACCTATCTAATTGTTTTAGAGATTACTGTGAATGGTAACACAGTTTTTCATTTTGGGAGACAGACTGAGTGATGAACACAACAGCTAAATTCTACTTTCACTATCTTGGCCCTTTTAGCATGCACAGTTCTAGAAAGACTGTAATCAGCTTCAGAGATCTGGAGAAGGTTTTTAAAAACATTTTTTCCTATTATAAAGTTAAGCCAATATTTTCTGTGATACATATCAATAAGTTTATTTTTTTCTAATAAATATATTACCTTCTGTTGAGACAAATATAACAGTTACATGCTTAAGTATCCACGTGAGGAATTCTTTCTGGATTTATGCTGTCACTGCGAAATTTTTCATTAGATATTAATGGGCGCTGGATCATGCAAACACCAATTAAGAAATATAACGTTTACTGAGAACACTAGTTCTATTGATCTTTATGATGTTTTCTACAACAATTTATGTAATCTAGTAGTAAGTCTCTGCATGGCTAAACATAAATAAGTACTCAGCCCTCATTATGTAAAATTTCATTCACACCAAAGAAGTGCTGAATTCCCTCTTTAACATCAAGAATAAACATGAATAAATTACTCATTCATCCTAAACTCTCTCAGGATTAACACTCTTAATTGTTGATGGCTTTGAATGGTCTCAAACCTATTCACTGGTTATGGTAACGTTCTGAGTATTTAAAGACCTTATTGAAATTGCTATTACTAGGAAACTGCAATTCCCTTAGGACATTTGATCTTCAATGATCTAATTTTAATTTACCCTGATTTAAAAAAATAATTTTTTAAAAGATGATAAATGCTTTATATGCAAAAATACGTAATTATGCACTTATAATTGTACAAGAAATAATTAGATGGCATGGAGATGACTGAAAAAGAGACGTGTTGCCTTGGTCCATGTACAGAACACACTATAAAGCCATTCATGGAAACTGGCTTACATCTTAGTGACAAAAGCCACTATATGGTCTAAGATGAGAGCAAAATGAAATACACAAAAAGATGATTACACATTTTCCTAAAAAACTAAAATTGAAGATCAAGAATTTTGAGATTTATGGTTTTATTTATATAATCTATTGTTTAAAACATGCATTTTAATCAGATGCCTTGGAACCTGGCTCACCGAACGTCTTGAAGAAGTCAGCCTCACTGTGTTTCACAGTTGCATACTAATAACTTTGAACTATGTCAACACCACACAGCTCTCTGTTGCATACATTAGGTTTTAGTCATGTTCTCCTTTGATGATTTTCTTGTTTGGCATACAGTTAGACTTGATATTTTATAAGTTATTCATTGGATTTGATATCCCTCCCACTTATGCTGTTTTCATTATGGAGAGACAGGTCTGGCTATACTTCAGGAAAGTGTAACACATGCTCTTCTGTTATTTCTAAACATGTAGAGTGGAAATCCTTAGTTCTGTTGATTACATGAAAAACTAATTCATGCAGTAGAGAGGTTGTCACAGTGTAAAGTGACAGTAAATGAAAGTATTTCTCAGGAAAGGGAGACTTTGGCTACATCTGCCCATTTTTAATTCATGAGATGATTCCAGAGGCATAGGTGAGTGTCATGGAGGAAACCTTCCTGAAAGTCCTGTTGTATGAGACCTCAGTTACATCTGCACTGCTCCACTGGTTAGGTATGCATGTGCAAGGAACAGAGAGGCACAGACGAATTATTAACAGATTTACATCCCAGTAACACATTTGGGGAAAGAGGCTAAAAACTGATAGTAAAACAGGTAACAAATGCTAATTATCAAATCCAAGACAGCATCATCTTATTCTGACTCAAACTACATTACCTTTCCATCTCAGAGAGTTACTAGTTAGTCAACCTCAATATAGCATTTACCAGGTTAGGCAAAAAAATTATCTGTTAAAGTTGAATTTTACCCTGCTATCTTTCAAATAAACATTCATGTAAATATTCAAAACATCCATAGACACAGACTATTCAATTCCCTGTGCCATATTCAGTAAAGTTTTCCACAGATGGAGCAAAGGTATAACCTATGGCTTCTATTTTGCCTTTGGTTTCATTTTGTATTTCATCCATCTTTTAGGGAACTTATGTGAAGAAAACTGCCTTCAGGTATGAGATAACCCACACTAGTTGGGAAACGTGGTATTCCTCAGATCACTACTCAGAAAGAAGTCATGTGAATTTTGTTGTGGTGGCAGCATCTTTACAGAATTACTCAGTTGTTTTTCCTTAAAGGTGAAAAGTGATGAGAAATGGTAGTTAAAAATAACAAAAAACTGTAACTTTAATAACCCCTTTCATTAATTATCAGAAAGTATTTTGAACCACTAAATTTAAAACTCAGGATATTTAACATCTTTGTTGGTGACATGGGCAGTGGGATTGAGTGCACTCTCAGCAAGTTTGCTGATGACACCAAGCTGTGTGGTACAGTCAACACACTGGAAGGAAGGGATGCCATCCAGAGGGACCTGGACAGGCTTGAGAGGTGGATCCATGCAAACCTCAGGAAGTTCAACAAGGCCAAGTGCAAGGTCTTGCACATGGGTTGAGGCAATCCCATGCACAAATACAGGGTGGGCAATGAGTGGATAGAAAGCAGACCTGAGGAGGACTTGAGGACATTAGTCGATGAGAAGCTCAACATGAGCTGGCAAAGTGTGCTCGCAGCCCAGAAAGTCAACCATATCCTGGGCTGCATCAAGAGAAGTGTGGCCAGAAGGTCAATGGAGGGGATTCTTCCCCTCTAATCTGCTATTGTGAAACCCCACCTGGAGTACTGAGGTCCCCAGTATAAGAAGGACAGGGACCTGCTTCAGTGGGTCTAGAGTAGGCCACAAAGATGAGGGGGCTGGAGCACCTCCCTTATGAGGACAGGCTGAGAGAGTTGTGGTTGTTCATCCCCGAGACGGCTCCAGAGATACCTTATAGCGGCCTTCCAGTACATAAAGGGGTCCTACAGGAAAGATGGGGAGGGACTTTTTACAATGGCATGTAGTAATAGCACAAGAGGTAATGGTTTTAAACTGAAAGATAGTAGATTTAGATTAGATATAAGGAAGAAATTCTTTATGGTGAGGGTGATAAGACACAGGAACAGGTTGCCCAGAGCAGCTGTGTCTACCCCCCTCCTCGGAAGTGTTCAAGGTCAGGTTGGACGGGGCTTTGAGCAACCTGGTCTAGAGGAAGGTGTCCCTGCCCATGGCAGTGGGGTTGGAACTAGATGATCTTTAAGGTCCCTTCCAACCCAAGCCTTTCTGTGATTCTATGATTCTGTGATGATTATCATACAGAAAAAAAGAGGATAATCATCTGATAGAGATTTTTTCAGAATGCATTACCTGGGTGGTTACGGGCAATACTGCACTCAGTTTCATCACAAATCAGTTCAGCAATGAGTTTTATATGGGAACAGTTCATACACAAAGAAATCCATTGCTTTATTGGTCCTGATATGCCAAAGAAACAAAAGCGATTTGAACATAACACGTGCTGATCTCTGCAATTTAAAATTAACCCCTCAAATGGATCTGTGTTATCTTAGTTCAGAGGCATATATTTCTGTTTCTGTATGCATAAACTGAATTTCAACCTCAATAAATGTGTTGCTCACACTAGTTTCACCTGGACTAACTACCATCCTCCCAAAGGAAGCTGTAGTATCAGAGCTTGAGGAGAAGAGGTACAGAACAAAGAAGATGTTTTGTTAGGTTTTTTTGTTGTTGTTATTTTTCTTTTTGTCCTATAAGAGCAAATTCTGGAGATTTCAATTTTTGTCATAAAACCACAGAGATGGTATTAACTTCAGTATGAATGTATGGTGGCCTGGTGGTTGCAATTTCATTAACTCACTAGAAATGCATTATTCTTCAACTGTCTGGATCTGCTTGCATAACTACAACATTCAGCATACCACTGTTGAAAAATAAGCCACAATAAAATATATTGTAAGATTTTACATATCATGAGTATGGTTAGATTCAATTCATGCCAGCCCATGTGCTTTCCTCCAAGATTTCAACAAAAAAAGAGAAGTGAACAACGCACTGAGAGGCTTATTTCAGTGTAAAAAGTAGTACTATCCAATTTAAACACTGATTGCAGTAATTGATAATTTATGGGGAAAGTAGTTTGGTTGGTTTGTTTTTTTTTTTTTTGTTTGTTTGTTTGTTTGTTTGTTTGTTTGTTTGTTTGTTTGTTTTTAATTTTTTTTTTTTTTTTTCCTAATATAGAAGCTCCTTTAAATGTTGAGTTGTCAACAGGAACTGACAGCTATAAGATATAAAAACTTTTGCAAAAAAAAAAAAGTGAAGTTCTCAGTTTTTCAAGGTTTTTGATTCATTTTGTATGGATTTTTTAGGCTTTCTAGTCTCTTAGTATCTGCTAAAGTAATGACTTTCTTTGGAGAGTTCAATATCATGGCAGCAACACTATTGCTTGCCATTAATGGTTAACACAAGAGCAGCTGTGCACAGCAAGTCTTTCATTTTGAGATATGCCATTTAATTTTATTAGAAATTGATTTTTAAAGCTCTTCCATTATTAATTTGTCTAAGCAGGGAATGCTCCTGTAGCTGAGTGAGACCTGCTTCACTGACATCTGGAAATAGGGTGAAGATTTGTTTTAATTTTTTGTTTGGGTTTTTTCAGGTAGGGGAAGAGATAACACTAGCTCTTCTCTATCCATATTTTTAATCCAAGAGTTTTAAGACTTTAGGGACAAAATTATTTTTCTGGATAATCAGCACTGCAGTATTATCTTTACTTTATCTGTGAATGTTTCCATTTAACACCTTGTAAGTCCCAATTACAACCTAATAACATACTGGTGTGAGCAATGTAAAGAGATCTTTCTCTAACTAATTAAAGTTCCCATCATATTATTTATTATATAGATATACAAAATAATGCTATATACAAGGCAAATCTACAGTAAAAAATTGAAAGGATAAAACAGTTCTTATCGCTGTACTCTTCAGCACTAATATTACAAAGATCCTGAGATTAACACACCTGCTGATGTTTAAACAATGCTATGAATTTAAGTATGAGTTAATGAATATAATAACATACTGAATCTTAAAAAAACTTTTTGTTATACATATTCTTGGCTTGAATCCCTAACCTTCAGATGATCACTGAGATGTAATTTTATCTCTCTATACCTGTTTCTTTTATCTGCACAATGAGGACAGTGGTATTTTTACTACTTTTAAACTAGGTGTTTTGGGGATGAAAATTAAGCTGTGTGTTATATGTCATGCAGTATATCTATGCCCTGCAGTACAGCATAAAATAACTAGGGATGTTTGAGAACCTGCAGCCTCTTAGAACAGGGATGGAGAACATTGTATGATAGAAGAAACAAAACAGCATTCAGTGCCGTCTGTTGGGAAAGGCTGTCATCATGTGCTGTACGTTGTCACACCGTGGGGTTGTCTAAAGGATTCTAATAAAACTATGACTTGTTCTGTTTACTAGTACAGATATACATTTAAAGCGGAGGGAGCAGATGATCTTAAGAAACACTTGTTTGCATGATTAAAATATGCTCAGATGTGCTTATGTAGGCACCTAATTCCAACACTTCAATCTTGTTCAGTATCGACTCATTTAGCTAAGAAGGCCTTCAACTTCACAGATACTTTGCAACTTGAATTCAATACCTCTCAAGTAGAGTCATATCTCCATAAGTAACAGGGCTGACAACATCTCAAAGTGCTACTTCATGTCTAGTTCACCTGGAATTCTGACCCTGTCAGTGTCCTTAGGAAATACTGTTGGACTTCACAAGTATGAAGTTCCTAATGTTCAGTTAAGAAGTTGATATTGTGATTTGGCTTTCTCATAGCTATATGAGCCTGAGCATAGGGAAAAAAAGTGCCTTCTCTACCTATTTCCTTTCTCCTCCCACTCTTCTTCTCTAACATGGGTCAAGTCAAATGAAGATGACAAATATGTGTATCTAGGTTATGTGATAAGAGAAGGTTCACAGAGGTTCAGGCTGGAGGCTGCTTTTGCATCTATGGAAAAAAAAGGAAAAAACAACAGAAGGAAGTCACAAAGCAATGCAGCACTTTAGGAGTGTGGAAGTTGCCAGACATACTGTATTGGGAAAGCAAATTTTAAATTTAATTGCCCATAGGCCCTTGTTAAATCTCCAGATGGAAGTGGAAAGTTTTGAAACATCTGGGGACAGGAAAGTATTTACTTTTCAGTTTTATTTTTGTTATGAATTGCTTCAACTATTTGGATCTTGACCAAGAGTGGCATATTCTCACCTTCAGCACACTATGGACCAAATACTGTCACACAGAGTCTAGGTTCAACATTTCTTCATAAAAGATGCCAACTCTATTAATACATCATCCTGCTACTGTTATTGCTATATGAAACCCACTAATTGGAATCGGAAACTATCCATATCAGTATTAACCTTCCTAGTGTTACCTTTGGCAAATATTATTTAGTATACTTCCCTGAGAAAGCTTAGATGGTGTTGCTGACCAAACACATTTTTCACTAAACATTAATCTAAATCAAGAGTGTGTTTTCATTCAAGTAACCTTTTGCAGTGAAACTTTCTTAAGTGTATTTATTGTTATAACTAGAAAGCCTCCTACATCATATTTATCTGCAAATAGATGTCTGCTGTCTGGAGTCCAAAACAAAATGCATCCTTTACTAAGGATCTTGGCCTTACAAGAAAAAGTAAACAGAGAGGGGGTATCTGGTAAAAGGCACATAAATATAAAGTGGTTTTAAAATTTGTTTAATTAGTAATTGCTAAAGTGAAAATAATATGCTTCTCATTGCAGTATTTTAATGAAACATTGATTAACAATTATAATCCCCATTACCTCTATAATTAAGAAGGATTTCAAGATTAAAAGAGGAACTGGTTGGTTTGTACCTACAGTTCAATGTAGCTTGCCAAAAATTTGATATTAAATTTTTCTTTCAGATAGCTGCTTTCTAAAATCTAGCAGTAAAATTAGCTGAGTAGATACCTCATAAAATGTAACTTAATATTTGTCAAACCATATTCAATTACATTAATTTAATTTATTTTTGTGTAACAGATTTGTCCACTGCTCTGTAGTTAATTATAAATTAAAACATCAGTCTGACCTATATTAAAGTATTTTTCTCTCTACATGGAGTCAACAAAGCTCTACATGTACAAGCCCACAGGGAATGGATTTTATTTTTTTTTTTAAAAAGAAATTTAATTATCCAAACTGCTGCCACCAATGAAAAATCTATTTGGAAACAGTATTATTAAAAAAAAAAAAAAAAAATCCCCTGACTTATATTACAGATTCTAGGTGGCCCTGATTGAGCAGAAGTGTTGGTGCCGGTGACTTCCAGAGGTTCCTTCCAATCTCAATCATTCTGTGACTCTGTGATTATTGTACCTTTATTCTTACCTTTTAAAAAGGTAAGATATTCCGGATTTGATAGTCCATATCTGGTGAATGAGATAAATCCTTCAAGACTATTCATCCATTTCAACTGTCTATTTGGCGTGTCTTATCCTCTGAGCATTCCAAAAATGAAAGTTTTATTTATTAAAATACTATATTGTGATATTTGCCATTTAATGTCTTTACAAGTTTCAACTGGATTGAAATGAATTGGTAATTTCAATGATTTTCTAAAATGTCAGATTACTGCTTTTAATTTGAAACAAAACCTACTGAAACCCAATATCTGGACTAGAATTAGACAAGTTTCATCTTAAGTTGACATCATAAAAGATAATATCAGTATCTATAATTAGAAGTATAAACTCAAAAATTAGGCAGGAAGACATCCACTACTGCTGAGAAAGTGCTTCAACTTTTATAATAATTTGTGCTCTCTTGTCATCTCACAAAGAATCCAAATTTTAAACTTGGTGGCTCACAGTTTTACCAATGAAACTCTTCTGATTATGTTTACTGTTTCCAAAAAAATTTGGCTTTTGGAATTCCATAATATAAAATTTCAGGAGGGTTTGCTTAAAAAATGCTACAAAATACATTTCAGGTTTCTTTCATGGTAGTAGTGAAAATTGAGTCTTACTCTTGAGTTATACACAAATAATAGACAATTGTTCCTTTGCATGACAAAGGCTGGGAACCTCTACAAATATTTTTAAACCTGGTGGATTTTGTAGAGAAAGTAGAATTGAAAACATGAATTCAAGAAAACTGAGCTCTCAGACAAAAACAAAAAGGAAAGAAAATAAGCTATTTATATGCCCAGTCCTACCTTGCCTTCTGTAGACAACTCAGCTAAAACTCTGTTTGCAAACTGAACATTTAGAAACAGGAAGGGTTTTCTCATATAAGTGATATGTGGGAGAAGTTAGGAAAAGCTGATTGTGATTTCCTGTTGAAAATAAGAAATTAAGCAGTAACCAATTCCCCAGAATGTCACCATGTAAGTTGAGATTCCTTGTTTTCTGAGGTAGCCTCTGAGCCTCTGAGCATGCACTGGACAGTAGTGAGGGATAATGACCTCAAGGTCCCTGTGGCTGCAGGTCAGACAAGGCCATACAGAGAACGCAATACATATTCACTATATACCTTTATGTCTGGCTCTGGCTTTCCTGGTCAGATCTGATGCAAAAAAAGTAACTAAAATTCTGATTTCAGTTACATCCTGACACATGGATATTTAAAACTGTTCATATTTTTTAACTTTCTTTTTTTAAAAAAATTCCCAGATTTCAATGCATCTTGAACTTAATTTTATTGAATCTGATCTCATCAGTCACATTGTACCTTCTTGCCATGAAAATCAAGTTTAGTAACAAAAGATTAAACAACAGAAATCAATCCCCTACAGCTCCATGAGAATGTTTTATCTACCTGCATATTGGTCACAAAGGATTCTGCATGTACCGGTTAAAAGGCTATGTCTATGAGCAAAAAAGCCTCTGGTAATGATATACTTGTAACATAAAGACCGATGCATTACAGTTGGCTGTGAAAAAACTCACTTAAAGTGTCTGAAGCATTTGATTTCAATAACTTGATAATTTCACCAGTCAATCTATTAACTTGGTTTAACAATTTTAACTACTGTTAAAAATTATTAAATGTCAAAAAAAAAAAATTAAACACTCAGAAAACATCCAAATTTGTGGCAACCATATATTGTATATTAAACCTATAACATTTTACATTTTTGACATATTGATGACAAGTGAAATGGACAATTGTAACTTGAATAGAAAATTTTCATCATGTAGAATCCAAAGTACTTGCAAGTTAACTTCATTAGATGCAATGCAATAATGTTCAGATCATTTGCAGACTACCACGGCATGGCCTGTACCTAGTTTTTCACTGATAGATGAAGATGGGCAGAAAACATATGGAGTCTTCTTTTCATCTTCAATCAATAAGTCAACAAATGCAATTTAGTTTCTGAGCAGAAATAAGTTGTCTGGTGCTACTTTGTTTCAGCAATCATATTTCCCCCTTGAGCAAGAGGGAAATTATTAAGGAAAAGCAGAAGAGATTATGGAATAAATTCTAGTCTCATGCAAATATGCTTATTTCTTCAGACAAAATCAGTCTGTTCCTTAAAAATGAGGAGCCCTACAAACACCAGCAGGCTACGCAGCCTTCTATGTGGATGCTGCCTATGTTCAAGTCCACATTTATGTGATGCAGATGTGTAACCTGGGATTACTGATGTGGGAAGAGGGAAGGAACAAAAAACTGCAAGAAATCTCCTTGGACCCTTTGTCTTTTGGCTTAGGAGCCTCATTTAATCTCAAGATCTTGCTCTTTGCCTGAGCTGCACTGTATGGATGTCTGTGCACCATGTTGTATTTTCTTGATTCTGACCTTGACTCAGGGACCTCCTGGCCTGATGTTGGAGCTGCCTTGGTCATTATGGACTTGTCAGGCTGACATGAGAAGCTGACCCCAGGACAAGCACTGCATGCACCAGGAGGTCTCAGTGAATTCAACTTTTTTAACCTTGTCTTTTCTACATATTAGTATTTGTGTTGAAGAAAAAATAATAAATAAACAAATAACATCCTACTTCCTAAAACAAACACTATTACTTCTGAACTGACAGTAATTCTACAAAATAGACTAAGATTGGAAGTCAGAAAACTTTATCCATGTGGATGTGTACCTTTGCCCTGGCTAATCCATCAGTTGTGCACTTTCATACCAGCCCAGCAGTGCTGTTACTCCTTGATACTCTCTACATGGACGGATACTGCTAACACAACTAGATCTTCTATGAAAACAATTACACATGATGTTGTTTCTGTTGCTCTGAGTGACAGTATTAAGATTTTCAATTGAGTTTTTTCCAAGTTTTACTTTGGAAGTGGAGGAAAACACAGACTGAGAAGGAAAATTCTACTATGATGGAGACTACTTATCCTCCCCATCAGCCATTTATACACTCTTGTAAGATCCCTCTGAGTCTCATCTTCTCCAGGCTGAAAGCTACTCTCTCAGCCTCTCCTCATATTACAGATCCTCCAAGCCCTTTATCATCTTTGTGGTTTTTTATTAAGTCCCTATCTCTCTTGTACTGGGGAGTCTAGAAATGGCTCTTTCACTTCAGATGTTCCTTACCAAGGCTAAGTCAAGGGGGAATGATCACCTCCTTCCACCTGCTAGAAATGTTCTGCCTAATGCAACCCAGGATGTTGCTGGCCTTTCCAATTTGGCCATCAGGGCCCCCAGTTTTTTTTCTTTAAAGTTGTCCTCCAGCTAGTCAGACACCTCCAAGTATTGGTGCCTTCAGTTATTCCTCTACTAGATACAGAACTTTGCATTTGGCTTTGTTGAACTCCATGAGACTCCTGTCAGCTCAATTCTCCAGCCTGTTAAGATCCCTCTGAATGCCAGGACAGTCATCTTGTGTATCAGCCATTCTCAGTTTTGTACCATTTACAGACTTGCTGAGGGTGAACCCTGTCCCATCATCCAGGTCACTAATGAATATGTTGAATAGCATTGGCCCCAGTATTTAATCCTGGGGTACATCACTTCTGACTGGCCTCTGGCTGGACTTCATGCCATTTCTCATAACCCTTTGAAATCAGCAGTTCAAACAGTTTTCAGTTCACCTCACTGTTCATTTATCTAAGTTGTACTTCATCGCTTTGTCTGTAAGGATGTTACGGAGACACTGTCAAAAGACTCCTTCTTCAAGTCAAGACAAATAACATCACTGCTTTTCCCTCATCCACCAAGTCTGTCATCTCACCATAGCCAGTTATCAGGCTGATCAGGCATGATTTCCCCTTTCACCCGTGCTGACCACTCCCAATCATCTTGTTGTCCTTACTATGCTTCAAAACAGTTTCTAGGAGGACTTTCTCCATCATTTTCCCAGGAACTACTGTGAGTCTGACATTTTGTAGTTCACCAGATCCTCCTTCTTGCCCTCGTTGAAGATAGAAGTGACACTTGTTTCTCAGGAAAGAAGGAAATTCAGGAACCAATCCCAGTTTGTATGACCTTTCAGTGTTAATCAAGGATGGCATTGGAATGACATCCATCAGTCCCCTCAATACTCATGGGTGCATCCCATCAGGTCACATGAACTTGTGCATGTCCAGTTTGTTTAAATATTCCCTAATCTGATCCTCCTCCACTGAGGGAAAGTCATCCTTGCTCCAGAATTACCCTCTGATTGCAGAGGCCTGCAATTACTGATGTCTGGTTTTACAAGGACTGAGGTAAAGAAGGTAATGAGTAACTTGGCCTTTTCCATGCCTTTTGTTGACAAGTCCCCTGCCCCAGCATGGGGCAGCAGGCCCACATTCTGCAGCAAGTCTATGTTTTCCTTAGTCTTTCTTTTGCTGATGATGTTCTTGTAAAAGCTCTTCTTGTTGTCCTTCATATCCCTCACTAGATTCAACTACAAGTGGGCTTTGGTTTTTCTAACATGCTGAGACAGTGTCTTTATATTCCTCCCAGGTCATCTATCCTTGCTTCTACCTCTTGTACAGTTCCCTTTTAAATTATCAATTTTATCAGCTATCTTCATCACCTGAAGATAGAGATTCATGTATTGATTCTGATACAAGTCCATAAATATATGTGAAAACAATAATGCATTCTTACAATGCTGAAACCATCTCTTAAAAGACTAATTTGTGATATATAACTTTAAATGTAAGAATTACTATGTATTACATCCTTTCTAAAAGTTTCATTCACTTTATTTTTTATTCCTCTGAGATCTTTTATTAAACTACTGTTTACTTACTCTTGAGTTGTTCAGAGCTCACAGAATAGCTAATAGAAATCTGAAAATTGCTCTTGGCATCTTCATTTCAAAATGAATGGTTGCCAGCACAGTAATAGAGCTTAGTATTTCTCTTCACAAATATGCTGCCACTGGAACTAATGAAAATGTTGATACTAAATTCCCTCACTAATCTTTAAAATTATTTTAGGCAAGACACACTTTCCTGAACAATTTAAAGAAGAAAAAAATCAGTATGAGGAAACTCATACTGACTCTTTAAATCAAGCTGATTAAAACCCTAACTGAAAGAGGTGAAAAAATAGGTTTGAAGCCCATGGAGGTATTCTGCATCTTTGGCTCTTCTCTGCCCTTTCTGTCTTGATGCCTGAGAATGGGAGCTGAACTGAGTATATTCTAGGGAAAAATAGTTAATAAAAAAATTGAAGCAATGTATTAATCTATAAAGACAGAGGTTGACCTCAGTGCAGTCTCCAATGTTTCTGTTGGTGCATCTTGTAAGGTAAACATAGGAAGTTGCTGTACAGTTCTCTTTTATGCCTGGCACTGGTTCTGCCATCACTGCAAATATCAACATATATGTGTGTTTATGTGTATATTTCTAATACTTAGCTTTATTGTGCATTTGTATCTACGCATCTAGAAAAATATCTTCCTAAATCTAGTTTGCCTGGATTACTTATTTTCTTTTTCTTCAAACCAAATCAAGGGTAACACCACTTATAACGTGATTTTCTCCTCAGTAAAAATGACATTTTACATATGGAATATTTGATGGACTAATTAAGTTGTAACATTAAAGGAAATAAATATTTTGGTACCATTACTTCCTCTACCTGATGTTGTTAGTTATTTTCGTAAAACAGAGTTTCCTATTCCTATTCTACTGTATCTAATTACTACTGTATCTAAGCCTAATACCGTTCATTATAGTGTATAAAGAAGAAGGTCTGAGGAAAGGAGCTGCCATGTGTCTCAACCTAGGTCATAGTCAGAAGGAAGTTGTCTTGTCTTCTCAATAGAGACACAAGGGGACACAAATGTACCAAAAAGGCTGACAAAGTACAGCTGAAAATTATATGAAATCATATATGTGATGCTAGAGGAGCATAGAACAGTACCAAAAATAGAATATATGTAGGAAACAAAGGGATATATGTAATAGAAAAAGAATCTCATGTTTCACTCATACTTTCCACCCATGCAGTCACTCATAGAAAGATCCCACTCATGATGCTGGTTACTATGGTGACAAGGACAGCCCAAGAGCCTAGTTAGGACAGAAGTGATGTACCATCTAGCCCATTACTCAAGGCAGTGGGATACTATCAGATAAAAAAATTAGTTCAAGAATCCTGTGACTGAAGACACCCTCTAAAGCTAGAGGTACCAAAGATCAATTTTTTTTTTAAGGGAGGAAAGACTGAGTGGATATATTTCAGATAATAATGAGCAGGTCTTTCTATGCATTTTAATTTTGGTTTTTGATACTTCCAAATTCTTTCACAAATATCATCACTATGGAGAAATCCATCACTTTGAAGCAGACTTACCTAAGACAAATATAAGGAAGCAATGTTTTACAAATTATAATATAATTTCAAAAAAAAATAAATGTAAAAAGCATCCATTCCAGTATATGAAACTTGATATAATTTTCAGAACACTTGTGTGTGTCAGCAAACAGACATATAGTTTACAAAAAGAGAAAGATGGGCAACCTTGTATAAAGACCTATTTTAAAAATCTAAAACCCAAAGGGCTTACCAATTTGAGCTATAAATGGAAGGAAGTAGAAATGAGAGAGATCATAGAACAACGCATGTACAATTTAAGGACTGTCAGACTGCTCTAGGTTACTGTATGTGTGCAGAATTTAAGAATTGGGAAATTATCCAGGAATTAATAAAGTTAAGTTCTGACAGGACTAGATAGCTAATAAGGACTTAGGCACTTAACAATGGAATAAGCAGGAAGTGTGGGGATCTGAGTTTTATACTAAATTTAAGTTTGTGTTTAGTTGGTGTATATACAAGCAACATATCCACCTGCAAGATAGGGAAAACAAGCTTCTCCCATTTTATAGAGGTGCTCTAAGGAATAATGCATAGAGATTCTAAGGCTTCTGTGTTGTGTTGGTAAACAACAGGAATAGACAGGCTACCTAGACATAAGAATATATTTTTCAATATATGAGATAATCTTACACCTCAAAATGAATTTTGTAGAGATTGGCACTGAGATGCATTTAAGAAAAAGCTCTTTTTCAATACTTGGAAAACATCACTACACAGTAAGCAGTGAAAAATGGTGACCCCTAACACAGTACTAATATATCCCAAAATCACTGAAACAGAACACTTGGAAATACAAGAAACATGAAATTATCATTTTCAATATTTTTTCTGCAACATCTCACTGTATTTATTTCATAAGCATCTAGCATAACAAAACAAACAGGATTAAAGTCCTATGAAAAATTCTTCCTGTAAACTACCCTAAGGCAGTTTCTCTGCCTGTGCTAGTAATTGTGCTAATGGTACAGTAACAGCTTTAGAATAATCCCCTTCACCCTAAGAAACACAGTCTTGTATAAACAGAGGAGAAAGGATCTGAGAGTTCTTGCTCAGCCAGTTGTAGGCAAAAGACAATACCCTGCACACAATTGGCTTGTGTGTAGTGGACATGTTATTCTGTCATTGACAACATCACTTATCAAGAACAGCAGCAGCACATGCAGTATACCTTGCCATAAAACAAGACTTTCCATTAGCTAGTACAAATCAAAAATCAAATTATGGTAACTTATGATCTAAATTCAGTAAAATATACATCTATTTCAATTAATTAGATTGGTCCAGTAATGGGAGTCTTTGACAAGTAGAACAGATGCCGGTTGAAATAATTAAGTTGAATTCATTGACCTTAGCTCTAATAGCAAAGACATAATTGTCAGAGATCATGGATTCTGCAGGACCTAAGCATAGCATGGTGCAATCATATTTTCACTGACTTTAACCATAAGATCTGTCTAGTCACCGAGTCACTATTTTTAAAACTAGACAGTATAAAAATCTCACTGGCAAATATTCAACTGATTATTTACACAACACTTAGAAAAAAATACATAAATAAAATTTAACTCTTCAGCTTTTCAAAGCACATAATCTGTTACTCTTACTGTAAAAAATACTAGCTACATATTTCACCCCTAGCTTCTTCCCCCCTCATACCAGCTTCATGCCATAATAATTTCACAGTCCTTGAGTTAATTCTGCTATACAGAAACTGAATCTATGTAAGGAAGTAACCTTTAGTTATCTTCTATTACTTGTAAATAATTCAGAATATTTTTAAGGCAATATGTGACATAGGACAGTTCTTTATGAGACTTCAGTTACCTGGGTAATACCTAGCGAGGCCAGTTGCACTACCAAAAACCTGCCATAATAAAGTGGGGTCTTCTTCTCTGTTCCGCTTGAATACATCATCCAACGCTGCAGTCCAGTTGAGTTCATTTAACACTATCGTTGCTGTCAAAGAGAAAACATATTTGGTATTACAAAATTATACCCTAAACCAAGCAGCAATGACTACAAAAAGCAAACTGAACTATTGCAGAAAGTAATAACATTTCATTTAACTAATCCACAAATTCAATTTAAAGAAACACACTCCTCTTCATTGGGAACTTTAAGGTCCTCCTGGTCTCTTCTTCCCATTGCATTATTTGTATGCAACAACTGAAGCTTATTTGCATAGCCAGTGTTTTCTACAAATACTTTGTTTCTGAGATGTCACTCTAATTGCACTTCCCAGTTACAGAAAAATAAATGTTAGCATGTAAATTTGAAGTTTACAATTTAGAACACACTGCAATAAGAACAGCTAGAATGACATCAGCAAAGGTAGGTATATACCTCTTATAATGGTAACCATGAAGAGTTAATTGAATTGTAATATTAAGGTGGGACTGCGAGCACAACATTACTCATTATCACACACTAACAAGATTTTAGTGTTCATAGATGTGATCACTTATAGAAAGATCAGCAATGTGAACATTAATATTTATGAGTTGGGTCAGTTCCAAAGTGAAGTTCACATTTCAGCTAAACATTATGTGGCCTGTTATACAGAAACTTACATTCAGAAAGTTGTCCTGTACCAATGCTTCTTTTAATCAATCACATATATTATATAATTAATAAAATACATAATATATTAACATGCTCTATGCCTTTTTGGAAAAACAAAGATATGTTACTTTAAAATTGATGAACACTGCTACCGTAATAGTCAATTGAATATAGTCAGTAGTCAGTGAAATCTCATTGTGATACAGAATACCTTATGATATAATTTCTGATAAATCATGCTTTTCACCTCATTTAATCAGTTGCAAATATCTCATTAATTTAAAAAAAAAATCTTAATAATGATAGGCAATAACAAGTATTCAGCTAATTGGAAAAAGCAAGGGCTTTCTGTTGGTTTGGTCACTAATTCTTTCTTTTGTGTTGCCTAATGGCATTGTAAGTAATGTTTCTAAAACTGAAACACCTAGATTAGCAACCCAAGAGTGGAAAGGGAACTGGAGGGGATAGAACATTCAAAAAACGCTAAAGATGGACGTGTAAATCCTACAAAAGTTAACAGTGTAATACAGATCCTGCTTACACTATGGTATTGTACACAGGAAAGAAAATTCAACTTCTCTTGCACATGGGCAAGTCAAGCTGAAATAAAACCAGTTGACATTTAAGGCACCAGAGTGACATCACAGTACAAAATTTGCTATGTAGGTCTGCATTCTAACCCTCTGCTACATTGAAAAAAAGACATAATAAAAATAAGGACAGGTTGAAAGGTAACATTTGAGAGCCCATTTCCAAAGTGAGGTTGTTAACAGCTACTAGAGAAATGAAAGCACAACATGAAATTTTATAGTCTTGTTTTTAAAGGTTAAGGAGAAAATTGCTACACCATGTGTTTTGCAGAAATGTTTCTGTGTTTTTTCCAAAGTAGTTTTAATATAATACTATTCTCCCAAAATATAGCTTTTTTATAGAAATATGAAATTAAATTTCCAACTCTTGAGATTCCCTGTAAGCAATAAGCCTGTACTATATACTTGTCTATTTGTCAAGTAGATTATTATAAATATATATATAAGTTTACTTAAGAAAGAGAAATAATTCCCTGAGGCACTATGAGAAGTTAATTATAATTTTAAAATGGTTACTGTTCCCTTAAGTCTTTTAGCTCCTGTTTGACCTAGTGTGTAATTAAGCATTATGTACAGACTTTCAAAACTTGACTTTGTGTCAGACCTTACTTCCAGAAGTGGCTCCAGGAAGTCATTAGAAGCTCTATCATTTACTTGGACAAGAATTTCCTTTCAGCTTGATTTGGAGTTTTTCATGTTACCATTTCCTCACCTGATACAGAGAGTACTTGGCCCAGTGGAAGCCTATGTCAGTGGTTCCTGGTGGCATTTAGAGCACTGGAGTTTAGGACACTTAATGCACACGGGAGACAACAATTCTTACCTCTTTGCCAACTGACAAAGCATTTAGGTTTCAGGGTCTTCTATGAATTCCCAGGCCTCATAACCATATAAATCAATGCATTTATTTGGCCTTGTGACCTGACTTAAAATTACTGCAACTTTTACCCCCAAATCTGTCACTGACTTTACCATCCTGGTCAGACCACTGATACTGCTATTCAGCAAAAAATGTAATGAATAAAAAAATATTTTTAAGTTAACCATGTTTTTCTAACTTGGTGACTATGCGCCCCGTGAAAAAAACTCCTCACATATTAATTGTGATACAAAATTTCTAAAGAGAGGATTTCCTTCAGACAGTAAGTTTACTAATGAATAAGCTATATTCAGTGAAGATACATTAAACATCTTACTATACATTTACACTGTTGCAAGAGTATCTGTGTAACATCACCCAAAAATGTATTGCAAAGAGTTATATGTATATATATGAATCTGTATGTTTACACACAGCGCTGCACATATACAGTCTCATATATATATAAATATGTATCTAAAATATGTGCATATACAAGAAAAGGAGAAACTAAGAAGACAATCTACAAATAGTAAAATAACCAAGTACTGAAGTACTGAATGGATCTACTGGAACTGATAATTTTAGGATTTTATTAGACTTTTTGGATTAGGCTATAAAGCAAGAAATTTATCTTACTAGATCTTATTTGTAATATTTGTGGAGAAGTGATGCTTTATAGTCAGAGTCAAGAGTTTTATGATCTTATTTATGTCCCACTTTCCCCTTCCATCTCCTCCTCTATAACTTTCTAAAAAAACAACTCAACACATGCAGTTGGAATATAAAAAAAAAAAAAAAAAAAAGTAAATGTGGAATTCAAGATGAGCAACAAGAAAAGAGAAACAAAAGTAAAGAAGCAAACAAAATAAATCAGGGGAAAGGCTACTAACAGTATGTAATGTATCTGTTCTCATGTACTGGAAAAGCATATCTTCCTGCACTACAGAAATTCATAGCTAAGCACCTGAGTTTCATTTCAGTAATGAACTTTAACAGCACACATGTAAGGTTCAACATGTATCACCTTTCTCTTAGTTCACTTTCTCAGATACACTGTTTATTTGGTGGGACTGATATGTAAATAGCTGATTGTACAATCATCAAAACAATTATTCCTGAAGCAGTTTGATATTTGTAATTCAAACTTGCTCCCTTCATTCAGGGTTTTTTTGTTTGCTTGTTTTTTTCATTCTAACTACAGGTATACTTGAAATAAAATGCACCCACATTTCCGTTAAATAATCACGTAATCAGTAAAAAAGCAAAAGGGTTCTGGGAATTTTAGCTTTAATAATTTATTTCTCTAAGTGGTTTCCGGCAACTTATATTATTCTTTTGCTCCTGTTAAAAAATACACCCCGGACTTCAAAAGGCAAGCTTTAGATCAAGTCCCCTACTTTTTTTTTTTTTTTTTTTTAATGCAATACCTCTGGTAATAGGCAATTTCAAACCCATACCTCCAGATTCTGGTTTAAAGCCTACAGCAGTGGATTTGAAACTTGCCAACCAATAGAAAAGCAAGCAAAACCTCTCATAAACAGCAAAAAACCTATTTTTCAAATGGTACTGACTAAAATATCATGATTCTCAATTTGCACATAAAAATCAATGCAGTGTTCATAGTGGAGACCATGGCACCTGTCAGAATACCTTAATTTGAGACACATGGATTTATATTGACTTCATGAATATAGTGATAATTTCTTTTTCTGTTATAAAAAAATGCATTTTACTAAAATAAAATGTTTAGAGGTGTCATAGCCACTCCTTCTGAGATGCTCTATATTCCAGAAACCCTTGCCTTTCCTTTTCATTTAACTTCCATACAGGAAAGAGCTTTTGACTCATAATTGACAGAAAACCTAGTTGGAGACAACTCCCCAATAAGCTTATTTCCAATTCTGCTAAAAGAAGTCTTTGAAGATTACTACTTCAAAGTACTTCAGGTGCTACCTCTCAGTTGATATGAACAAGATGAAAAAATAAAATTTATCATCACACAATATGAAACATCAGTCTTTCTCGCTCATTCCACTGAATTCCATCCATCTTTTCCTTTTTTCCCTCTTCTTTATGACATGAGGTTTAGGGGCCTTGACAAGGAATGGATTCAATTTTCCTCTGCGAATGCAATCAATAAAAAATAGAGAGCACTACCGTGTTCTCTTTAAAAGAACTGGAATACACTTCTGATGATTTATTCAATGCATAGGCCCTGGCCTGCATACAAGGCAGAGTACAACTTTATTTGAAAAGCCTGAGAGCTATTTACTATATCTGAAAATACGTGAGCTGCTGTTGCTTGATGCAGCAGTTACACATACACTGGGGAGAAAAGAAGGGAGCTCTTCAGCAGTTCATTAATCTTCTTTTAGTGTGTGGAATGTATTACATTTCCATATCTGGTTTAATGAAATTGACTCATTGATTTCTTTAAATATAACACTGACTAATTATTGTTATGAATGAAATATATATTTTCAACCAAATATTACGGTACTTAAAAGTGGTCACAGAGAGAACACATTTTCAAGTACATGGTTTTGTATATATCTCTGCAGACACAGAGGCTTCCATCTTTAGCCATGAAAATCAGATATTATAGAAAATCTACTGAAAGTATAAACTAGTCTTCTTCATGATTTACATGTTTCACTAATTTTTTCAAGATTACATTCCTTCCAGTTAATGTCAAATTACATAGAATATCACACACTCTCAGTTGCCATTGGCAAGTTATACTCCCATTTAATTTTATGTTGAACTAAGAAGGAATGGTCTTTTTGATTTTAACGTATTTTTAATTAGATTTTTGCACTGGCTTATATAGATATGTGTGTGTATATACATTTTTTCTATAGTTGCCAAAAATAGTAATTTGAGGAACTATTCTGGTAGTAAGTTGGACTTTAATCCTTCAAATTTAGATGCATGTTTTAAGCCATTTACTTCTCTCATGCAAAGTTCAGCATGAACAAAAGGCCAGAGCAAAGGAAACATTATAGTGGCTCCAAACTGAACACTTTCTCCAAGGTAACTGGTCCTCAGAGCAGAATCAGAAATCTGAATTTAGATACTTAGGCTTTCCAGAGAAAACCGCAGATAAGTGATCAACTCAAAACAGTCACTCAAAAAAACTTCACAACCGATTGGAAACCAGTTAAAAGAGAGTAATAGGAAAATTCTGAGAGCTGGAGGAACTAAGGAGTGTCTTATCCAACCTCCCTATAGCAAATAAACCAGAGCACACTGTGAGATACATATGTGGATCGTAGGAGCACGTATCTACAAACTGAATGATTTAAATATAGTTTGCACACATACCCGAGTAACAAATCTATCGGATTACTTACAAACATTGTAATAACTTGTATTTAGCTTGAAAACACTCACCAGCTGATTTGAAAATGTTTTATTTATTTATTTATTTAACTACATACTTTGAAAAGTAAAGAATCATAGATGGAAAAATATTACAAACTGAAGAGGTTTTGTTCATTTTTATCAAAACAGTGATTTACAAATGCAGAGAAAATGTATTCTTTTAATTCAAAGCATGGGAGGAAAAGAAAATTAAGTCTTAAAATTTAACACACAATAGTTATTATATAGTGGCATTTCCAATTGGATAGGTCATTACTTTAAGTGATGCTCTGCTGGATCTTGTATCTATAAATCAGTTATAAAAACCTTGCTTTGAAAGTAGCATTTGTATTTCCTATAACAGAAATTAGAATTACTGGAAAATCAGAACTGTTTGGGTAATATGCATTCATTGGTACATAAAAAGCAAAGTATTAAAATACAATTTTTAGCATATGGAACAATAATGAAATCAAATTATTTCAACATCTAAGATTGCTGAAAGAAAATTTTATAGAGTAGATATTTTACATTCTTAAATAAAAAAATAAATTATAAAATATCATGTACTTTAAATGAACAACTTCTCTACTCCCCATTAGATATCTGACATTATGTTCCAGACACTTCTATAAATAATTGTCTGAAGAAGTGACAGAAGTCTAGCATACTGTTGTGTCTGTGTCAAATCAAGTAAATTAATTGGCAAAGCCATACGCTGTCTGCTTACTGGTTCAGCTGCCACATGCTGATAGCTAGAGAAGCACAGTAAAAGCTCATTAAAATAAGAAACACCCAGAAGAAGGAAATGAGAGTAAAAATGTCAAGAGGACGGAATTAAGCTTCTATTATAGCTCAACAAAAGAGAGTTAATACAATGCAGAGTCATAGACTCTTCAGTACACACTCATAATTTTTAAAGAAGTTATTTATCTCTATAAAACACAAAAGACACCCATGTTATATACTGCAACCTATTGCCGATAACAGTATTTGTACATCTGACAAGTTGGGAAGGATGTATGTTGTTTTTTGCCTTGATTAATATTAAAATATACTAGCGTGTATACTAGAATGCAATAATACTCAATGTAAATAACCACATATTACTCTATTTATTTTTTTTTCCTGAGAAGATGGCAAAAAAATAAAATATATGAAAGATATTATTGATTAGAGTGGTTCTGAAGGACTTTCAGATTTTGTGAGCTATGCACAGTGTAAAACCTTAAGTAAAATGAAAACCAGAATGAACTTATTAAAGTAATTATAGCACCTCCTGATTTTTTACTAGTTATTATTAATTTTTACAGGTGACTTCAAAGTAGGCCTTCTAATTGGAAATAGTTCCTTCTTGAAGAAAACAGATGAAGTATTATTTTTAAATGAGTATATTCTATTTTTATGGAAATCTGAGGGAATAAATATCACCAAAAACATCGATTTAGAAAGTAATGATGACTATATTACACATATTAACTCTGGTCTTCCTTCGCTTTGCATTCATTTTTTGTTAACATTTCAAAGGATAACATAGTGTCACTCAAATTAAACTAGCTATAGAGATATGCTTGATCTTTAATGAAGACTTTTCTTTATAAAAGGAACTTAATTAGTTGTTAACAAAAACAAACAGAACAAATCAAAAGCCTGTCTGGAAATGCTGTTCTGGAATAATTTACTAAACTTTCTCTTCAGTCTGCCAAGGGTACCACCACTTCAGTAACTTTCCATTTACTAGAGCACCTTACAAGATCAATAAATGCTAAGCAGTAGGTGGGTTAAGTGAGAAGGAAAAGAACTTTCTGCATTTTTTTAACTATTTTGCCAATTCCCAAAATAATTTAGAAATGGATGCTATCACATATTATTTTTATGTAGATCACCTATTAAAAATTCTTACAATTTTTGTTACAACGTGCATATTTGTCATCAACAGCAATTCCTTCTATCCTATACCCAGGAATTGGAAAGCACAAGTATCTCCAGCAAAAATAGAGATACATTAAGACAAGAATATGAAGAACACTTGACACATTGTCTGGGATATTTTGTTTGTTTTATCCATTATGTCAAAGAGATGAATTGCAACTGAAAAAAGTGCTGAAAATGGCCATTAAGATACCTGGTGAAGAACAGAAAACTTGCCTTTTGAAAGGAGATAAAGAATTTGAGTAACACAGTCTAGAAAAGTGAGGCAGTCAGAAAGCAAGCCAACCCTGAAAAGGATAGGTAGGCATAATAATGGCACTGTCGCAATAACAAATTGGTATAACTACTTAAGAATAAATTAGATCAGGTAATTAGAAGGTCTCTTTTAGAGCAAAAGGTCTTAGATTGGCCACATTTGCTACAAATAAAGAAAAGGTCCTTTTAGAATCTGAAATTTAGTAACCACAAGCTATGCAGTTTTATACAGAGTTAGTACAGTGCAAGAATTGGAAGTAAAACTGATTTTATTATTAATTTTTAATTAATGAATATTAAATGTTTATAAATAATGGATTTTTTACTACATTTATATATCTCTAAATATAGTACATATATATGTATGTTCTACACATATTATAAATAATTAATAATTATATATTATAAAATTATTTTCTCTATATACAGGTCATACATAGAAAACATACATATATGTCATAAACAATATTATTTCCTGAGTTTTAGGGCATTGTAATAAATATTAAAATAATACAGTGGATTTGGCTAATGTATTCTAATTTAATCCCCATATAAATTAAATATTAATGAATAGCAGGCTGGTTTAATCTATCTAAATATATCTCTGGCAACAGAAATCCAAGACACACCGAGTGAGGGGAATACAAGGCACAAGAGGGAAACGTGAGAAAAATGATGATGAGAGACAGTCTTTCTCATCACCTCAGCTGGTACATATGTGACTGTTCCTGCTCCTTGTCAATATTCTAACTGTCTCATGGACAAGTCATGCAGATTAAAACTAATGAAATTTCCACAATCTTTCTTTTCGCTGTTTTTATTGTTAGTGGATTTGCCCAAATGTTGCACTAAAGACGAAGAAGACAGATATTTTCTAAATTTTAGCTACACAAGGAAGAAGTGCCCTATCTCCAACAGATGAAACATCTGCCCCATGTGCAACTGCATTTTGCCTTCTCGGAAGCAGAACATAAAAACAAAATAGAAATTGTCATTCTGTAGCCTGGCATCATCATAAGAATTGTACCTCGACTGTTAATTAAGCTTGGTTTAGTGTTGCTTTCCAGGTTGTATGGAGGGAATATGAATAAAACTATAATCTCTTAAAGATCAAGGGGCTTTAGGATACTAGAAAGGTGACAGCTCAAAGCTTGCTGCCTTACAGAGGATCTCTCTCTGAAGACATTGCTATTTCTTACAATAAACAAAGACTGCCTCTATCTTTAGAAGAGGAAAAATGTATTCTTTTTGTTTAAACTATTGCTTTCAATCTATGAGGAATGAAACACAGACTCCTAGTCCTGTGCTTCCAAGATGACAAGTTGAATTCCACTCTTGGGGTGCATTCTGGCCTCCCTGAAGATAATAACAATACTCCTTCACTGAACAGGGAACTGATTTCATCCCTCATCTTCAGAACATTGTAACCCTGCAGTGTTCAGCCGCTCTCTGTGTACACAGTACTTTGTCAGTCTAATGCAATAAGCAGATCACAGAATTAGCAGCCAGGACTTATTACTTTAGATTCTGTAAGCAAATAAAAAAAAAAGCCCCATCCTTACAAATCACTTCATAAGACTCAAAATTCCTTTGAAATAATAAAAGACTCAAAAGGATCTTTGGACACACAGTAAAATTAAGCTCCTTTGTAGTTTTTTTGTCTGCTTCCATGCCATGAGTATTCTTTTAGGATTCATCTGAATTTTCTTTATTCACCGCTTTATTCACTTGGTATAGCAAATCTTTGTTCTACAACGTAGAAACAGAAATATATTTTCATAATCATGTGTCACAAACTCTCCTTTTTTTCCTGAGTTCCAGCCAAGCTCAGTCAGGTCAGTCTTCTTCCCTGTCAGCATGTCTTTTGGCACATGGGGATGGCCTGCTCCTGTGCATTTAAGATTTCCTTCCTGAGGGATGTCTAGACTTCCTGGACTCCTTTGCCCTGCAGGACTGCCTCCCACGGGACAACTGCAGCAATTGTTTCAAAAAAGGAAAAGGAAAGACCTAGTGGTTTGAGGGGGTTTATATCACTTTTTAAAAAATGACTGAATGAAGCAACAGACTTATGAGTGAGAAACTCGTTACTTGGTTCTTCTAACAGCATACTGGTTTCAGTGGCTCCAGCTGTATCAGGCAGCAGTGCAGTGCAATGGAAGCAGGTCTGTATATTGAAACAGTTGGTGCTGGGGATGTGACATTCATATTATACAGGATTTGGAGGTTTTATTTCCTGCTACATCTAATCTGCGCTGTAGCCTGAATGCCCATTAACAGTTGATGCGGGCCAGGTACACTGTGAGAGTGTACCTTCTGGTTTAGCTGCATCAGAAAGGAACCCACCTGCCATACACTGAGATGGCACAGCAATGTCAAGTGCAGTAACTTGGGCCAAACACTGTTTTCTTCCAAAGGGCATTTCTGATCTGAACTAAAATAATATTGTAGGCAGATCCATCTCTCATGAAACATTAATGAAGGGTCAAATACATTAGATAGCTGAGAGTGAGAACAGATTGCCTTTCAGTGATAAAGAAGTTCACAGTCTACAGGCAATACTTAGCTTCATACTCAAGTGTCATTCATGTCATAATGTCACCTCACAATTTTCATCAACCTAGTCATCTTTAACAGCAGATATGTTTGCATCCAGCTCCAGCTATATCTTCTATTATAACTAAAAGGAGAATACATTCAATTTCTTTAGCTAACAGGATGGGCTTAAGCATGATAAAAACAAAAAAAAAAAACCATATTTTTATATACATACGAACAAACAGCATGCATATATACATACGAAATACAGCATGTATTTAACAATACAGCTTCTAATCTAAAAACTAATTGCTTTCTTTTACAATCATTTTGTAGACTGATGGCCAGATTCTCACCTGTTGCAAGTGGTCATATTTTCACTAAACCCACTGATACGGTATTCCAGTCTATACCAGCTGAAAATCTGACTGTGATTTTATAAATATTTGTTTCACCATTAAAACTTGCAGCCCAGAAGCAAAGTTAAGAAAATTTGGCACTTTAAGGATTCAAAACCACTCTACACAATAGTTGTATTTCACTTTAGTCAGGTCCTCTAAATGGTTTATGCAATAACAGTGGTTCAGAAAAGGAGACAACATCTGCAGTAAAGAAACCAGAGCTGGCACCCCGGTTTACAGAAACTGATGTAACAATATTGAATGCATTGGTGATAAGTCAGTTTGATGTATTTGCTTTTAACTTTGATTCTAATATTGACTTTCAATAAAATCTTTGGCATATCTTAATCTTACTAAGCATCTTCTTCAGATATAGAATAGGAATGATTTATTTATTCTTAATGTCCTTTCCAGATATCAGTAAAGAACTTTAAGAGTGATTTCTTGACATAACCTGACACTTTTGCACAAATTCAGATTTATGATGTACATAGGTTCTGTATTGCTTGTAAGTCAAAATCTGGCCAGCCTTCTGCAGTTATAAACTCATGTCAGAAGAGTCATATGTAAATGAATTATTGTTGTGGTTTGAGCCTGGTCAGCAGCCAAACGCCACGCAGCCACTTGCCCACCCTCCCCCACCTGGGAATAGGGAGGAATCAGAGAGGCAAAGGGAGACTTGTGGGTTGAGATAAAAACAGTTTAATAATAGTAATAAAATAATATGGCGACAGTATAAACGGGTAATGTACAATGCAATTGCTTACCACCTGTTGACCAAAACGCAGCCCATTCCTGGCTAGCGATCCTGAAACACAAAGATACACGACCGCAATCCCTGAAGTGAGAACATGGCCCTTCCTTCCCACCCCTCCTTATATGGTGAGCATAATGTCACATGACATGGCATATTAGCCAATCCAGGCCCAGGGCTCCAGATGTGTTCCCTCCCTGCTTTTTCCGTGCCTGCGCACGGGCAAGACATGGGGAGCTGGAGAGTCCCTGAAATCTCAGTGTGCCATCAGCACTCCTCCAGCTACCAAAAACGAACATGAACTCTATTCCATCCTGAAACAGGACAATTATTTTATGAGTGTTTTTCAAAGCATCAATCCAAGAGCATCAACTGATGCTTGCAGAGCTCTCAAACAAAATTAACTTTTTCTTCTCAATATATGTAATATTTTTTTTTATTTCAGATGTTCAAACTTGAAATCACTGGCAGAATATTAAAATATATATATATATTTTTAGAGTGAATAAATAAAAAGTAGTAAATTTCAAAGAATTCTTGATGTTTTTAGTAAGACATATTTATTTTTGCATAAACAAGAAAAACAATCATTTATTCCTTCAGATACCTACAGGATAGAACCAAAAAACCGGCAAGGTACAACTGTTCTGGATGACAGAGTCCTACAAAATTACTTCAGGGACAACATTTAAAGAAATATTGTAGAACTAACCAAAGACAATTTTTTTTCTCACATAATGAGATTTCAGATGTATGACCTAGTGAAAAATCATTGGGTGTCTCTCCCCCGCCCCGCTTCTTGACATCTTATGCCATAGAAAAGCATAAAATACTGCCCAAGGCATCCAGTTCATGCTTCGTGACAGCATACAACAAACCAAAAAAGCAGACAAGCTATCCATTATCTGCTCAGACGACTATAACCCCTAAGGCAAGGGAATGGAAAAGAGAAACACTGTAGCTATGTAATTTGTCATGATTAATTCGTTATTTATTAATGTATTATGATTCCATTTTGCTAAGTACAATCTAACTACATAAGCAGGAACCTTTCATATCTTGCAAATCTTAAAATGAGAATTAAGTCCTGACATATCAAGACAAACATGAGCAGGGGATTGCAGGAAGAACCATATAAGCAGTAGAACAAGAACAAAGGCTATTGCAGAGCTCTGCCATGCTCTTCAATTATCTACTATCCTCTTGGTTTCTGAAAACTAAAAACAACTGCTCAACAACCCTCTATTTCCATCTCATTTCCTGTTATCTGTGACAGAGAAGTCAGATCAAATTGAGGAATAATTTGAAAATTGGAGGAAATTTTATTAACTATAAATGGAAGAACTAAAGGAAAAGTGGTGCAAAACCCCACCTACTTCAGAAATGGAGAGACGCTGATGACAAATTAGATGAAAGGGTTTGTCCTATGAAGGCATGTAGTGATACCAAAAAATGAAAAATATTTTGGGGGTGGAGATAAATAATTAGAAGTAACGAATAAGACATTTCAAGACAGTAAGTCAAAAATAATCCTTGTGAAACAGGCAGGAGGTATTTAATGAAATTAGCTCAAACATTAGTACTGATTATTCTGAAGCAAAACAAGGAATAAAACATTAGCCCCATATGACCAACTGCAACAAAGCTACTTGCAGAGATGCACAAAGAAAGATCTTTAACAAATTATATATTTTGTGCCATTTTCCATCATCAGCCATCAACAAACACATACAAAATTTGTAAAAAAAGGCTTGTAGACAAGTACATTTTAAATATTCAGTGTCTTCTGGATTTAACAGATGTAAAGGTAGATTCAGATTTAAAAAAAACAAACAAAAAAAAAAAAACAACAAAAAAACACCTCAAAATGGTATTTAAACTTCACTAGTCTATATGGATCTACTGCTTAGAAAGAAAGGAAAATCATCAGTTATCCATTTAGAGATACATATTCAAGCTTGCAGCAGACTGTCAGAATGATACATTGGTTGGATCACTATATAATGCCTTTAGCTCCTGCATAATGCAAAGCACCATCCCCAAGAAACTTACTAGTTTATGCACAGACAAGAAGACTATATATAAAAATAAATAATATAAACAAATTTCTAATACCTTATCTATGTTGAGAAAGACTGAATATACTCTTTCTTCTGCATTCTCTGCATTTTATAGTTGTTCCAGCTCACTTCTGTAACCAAAAGATTCACTTATCTACCTATTTTTATGTCATTTCCACCTACATCAAGTGATGTTAAGGATTAAAACACAAGTAGCACCCACATTACTAACATCAGCATCACACTCCTGACCTAAAAATAATGTGACAAATAAAAATGCAACTGTTATATATAAATAAAACATGTATTACTGATACTTTGCATAAAACCCATGCATTTTTTATACAGGATTGAACTTTCAGAAGTAATCCTGTTCTCCAATGAGTTTGGGAAGCTTTAACTGCACAAGACAAAGATTAATTTTAGAAAGAACAGATTTATTGCTTAGTTTAAAATGTGCACATTCAAATAGAACAAGCAGTTTAAAATAATTATGACATCTCATATGTGTAAAATGTATTTCAGTAATTTAAGAAAACTGCTTGTTTTTTAAAAACTATATCCAGAAAGGAATGTTGATCTGCACAAGAAAATGGCTGCATCAAGAGAAGTGTGGCCAGCAGGTCGATGGAGGGGGTTCTCTCCATCTACTCCACTCTTGTGAGACCCAACTGCAGTGCTGTGTCCAGCTCTGGGGCCATCAACAGAAGACAGACAAGAACCTGCTTGAGCGGGTCCAGAGGAGGCCACAAAGATACTCAGGGGACTGGAGCACCTCTCTTATGAGGACAAGCTGAGAGAATTGGGGTTGTTCAGCCTGAAGAAGAGAAGGCTCCAGGGAGACTTTGTAGTGGCCTTCCAGTGCTTGAAGGAGACCTACAGGAAAGATGGGGAGGGGCTCCTTATCAGGGAGTGTAGTGACAGGATGAGGGGTAGCACCTTGTCGTGGTTTGAGCCTTGTCAGCAGCCAACCACCACGCAGCCACTCTCTCTCTCTCTTCTCTTCCGGCAATAAGAAGGGACAGAGATCCAGGCTTGGGGTTCGAGATAGGACTGGGATGGGGAAAAACATCCCCCTTTATGGGCATGAGCAAAAGGCAGACTCATTAAGGGAAGAAAAAAAAGAACATACATTTATTTCAGACACTAACAACAAATAACAGAGTAGGACAGTGAGAAACATTGCCACATCTTGAGAACACCTTCCCCCCACCCCTCCCTTCTTCCCAGGCTCAGTTCTGCTCCCGATATCTCTACCTCCTCCCCCAGTGGTGCAGGGGCAGGGAATGGGGGGGGGGTGTGTGTGTGTGCAGTCAATGCTGCTGCTTTTTCCATCTTTGGTGGGGGGAGCTTATGGAACTTGTTCCCCCTGCTCCATCGTGGTCCCCCTCTCACAGGAGACAGTGTTCCACAAACTTTATCCGACATGAATTCCTCCCATGGGCCGCAGCGTTCCCCACACTGCTCCGTCGTGGGTCACCAACTTTCTCCAACTGGATTCTCTCCCATGGCTGCAGCCCTTCCTGAGCTGCTCTGGCATGGGACACCCCTGCATGCTGCAATCCTCCCAGCACTGAATTACAGCAGCGGGGCTACCTTTTCCCACAAGACCCCGGCCTTCTTCTGGCACAGCATCTTGATCAACCAAGTGGAAACCACAGGACCTAAATCAATGTCTGCTCCACCGTAGATTTTCATGGGTGGCGGGGCGCGCCCTTCTGTCTCACCACAGGATACAGGGGAGGTCTCTGCTCTGGCACACCTGCCCCCTCCTTTCTTCCTCCGTTCCTCCACTGACCTTGGTGCTCACGCAGCTGCAGCAACTCCTCCTCACAAGTCCGACTCCTCCTCTCCAGGTCCCTTCTTAAATACGTTATCGCAGAGGCACAGCTGATTGGCTCAGTTTCCAAAAAGAGGTGGAGCTGACTTGGAGCTGGGGGAGCTTTGAGAAACTTCTCACAGGGGGCCTCCCCAATAGCCCCCTCCCCTGACACCAAAAAAACCCCACCATTCACTCAATCCAGGACACACTTTTAAACTGGAAAAGAGTAGATTTAGATTAGATATAAGGAGGAAGTTCTTTCCTGTGAGGGTGGTGGGGCACTGGCACAGGTTGCCCAGAGAAGCTGTGGCTGCCCCCTCCCTGGAAATATTCAAGGCCAGGCTGGATGGGGCTTTGAGCAACCTCGTCAAGTGGAAGGTGTCCCTGCCCATGGCAGCGGGGTTGGAACTAGATGATCTTTAAGGTCCCTTCCAACCCAAATCATTCTATGATATACATATTTATGTAAATATATGGTTATATAGGTGTACAATACATATATATATACATATACATATATAAAAGCAGTGAGCAATCAGTTTAATCTGTGGTTGAGAGAAAAAATACCATTCTTACAGTGACATAGGAAGAAGCTGAGATGAACAGTTACTTATGTTTCCCTCAGGTTGAATATTACTTCAGTTTTACTCTCTAGGCTTCCTCTAGCCATTTTAGTGATTTATATTTTGCTCATGATCTTGCTTCATCTGCCCAGAGCTGTTAGTGTTTGTACCCAGCAAAATGCTGTTAGGTTAAAGAAAAATATGATTAAATTTAAAAATCAACTGAAGTATTTGTTCGTTTTCTCTGTAAAAATGATGAAAAAAAGTAGGGTTTATCATTATTTTTTTTTTTAAATTCCCTGGGTCTGAGATCAGTACAATTTACTATTTCATCCAGTGAGTGTATTCAGTGATTTATATAGCAATACATTAACCTAAATATTGCAAATAATGCACTCTTCAGTTGGATCTTCAAGTTAAGAAGAGGATCAGCAGATACATCAGCAACATAAACATACAAATTTAGTGATGAGAATAGTCTCACTGATATTTGTATGCTAGATTAAGAGGTTTTTCCCCTTCAGTGTGAATGGTAAAACTGAATACCAATGCTGTCAGCCACTATAGCAGCATAAACTACATTGACAGATTTTAATTATTTTTTTTTAGGTCTGCAGAGTATATGTAGTAGAAAACCAGAGCACAGTTCTAATGCAGGAGCTCTGGCTTGCTCTTCTTTAGACCATTTTCTAATGGCAATGGTCATCTGCTTCATCATTCAATTCAGTGACTTCAAGATGACCTCAAGCACTGAAATTAAATACTCTAGTAATATTTCTGTCCTTGGAAAGTTTAACTACCAGAATGTATGAAAAATGCTAATGGATCATTTATGAAAGACCATAAATCAAACAACACATCTGAGCAAGTAGCAAAGAAATCTCAGTGCTATTACAGTTCTAATCTTAAGAGATAAAAGATGAATTTAGCTCAGTGACAAACAGCCCCTCATTGAAAGTTCAACAGCACTTACTGCATTACCTTTTTTTTTTCCTCTCCCATATCTCTATATGCGTATATTGCTGACATTTGAAGTTTTTTCATTAGCTAATACTAGTGTTAAGTCAAACCAACCTTCAGAAAAGCAAGTCGGAAACATCAGTACTAAATAAATTATTTACAAGTGCCATAAAGCCAAACTGATATACATCTCCTGAAAAAAAGCTGTGTCATTACAGTTATTGCTCCAAAACCCTCAAACAACCCCTCTCCAAACACACTCATTCATGCTGTATCTGCTAGTAGGAAATTTCTAGAGCATCCTTACAAAAATCTCCAGAGGGAGGCATAAGGGGGGTTGAAAAAAGTCAAACAATATTTTAGGCAATATTGCTTTGTGACTTTAATAAAGTAGAACTTCTTAATTTTCTTCAACTCTACTGAAACACAAGGCCTAGACACCTTTCTCGTGTGTTTCTTACTCTCTATTCAGTACTATCAAAGAGTATATACTTGTAAGACAAGAGACTGAACTATTTATAAACAAAAAAACTGAAAGAACTGTCTAGGAGAGATTTTAAACTATAAAGCTGTGCCTCCATCCATAGAGAAACTCAAAACCCATCTGGACATGGCTCTGAGCAACCTGCTCTAGGTGACTGTGTTGTCAGAAGGGAGTTGGACTAGATGGTCTCCACAGGTGTCTTCCAATATCATCCATACTGCAGTTCTACAATGCCATCATTATGCATACGTATGGAAGACCTCACTGTTGCAAAGATTCTGCCAGAGTTGGTAAATTAGAACTCTGTACTAAACATTTAGATAGAAACAAGAAGAGCAGGTGCTGAACATATGCACATTTGATGGCATGTTGTGTTGGTTTATTAGTGCCCATCAACTTGGCATTCAGCCTATGTTGGGCTTTATTGGTGGGAGGGAGGGCAAAGACATTTATCTCCCTTTCTGATTCTGTAGGCCTGTCATATCTGCCATTACTCAGGAGGAAGAAGGGGAAGAAAATAAGCTCATCAGAAAGCCATATATATACACCACTCCATGCAAAAAAGAATAAGGACATAAAATGACTGCTGAAAAACAGCTACATATGGAAAATGGAATCTACCACTCACAGACACAGAGAGCAGAGTTCGAGTTTAGTCCAGAACTTCTTGAACCCAGCATCTGGCACTGTCTGCACTAATCACACAAAAAAGAAAGTACAAGCCACTGAAAATAGATACGTAGAGGACATGAATTTGGATCTTCTCCTTCCAAAGATGCAAAAAATATTCTTTAAAAGTCTGTATCAAAATACTTCCTTCACTTCCCTAGCACCTTCCTGTGATTTGCAATCATTTGCAAAAGCTATTAAAGAAAGGAAAAAGAAAAAAGAACTAAACACTCTTTTTGTCACAGGGTGAGCAAATAACAGCATATCTCAATGATTAACTTAAAAAAATTAAAAGCATAAAAGAAGTACAATAGAGTAACATTATTCTTTATATACATTATCACATGCCCTGATCTTTCTGATGCAATGATCTGTATTTCCCTATTGTACATATTTTCATATTAATCTTATTCTTGCAAGAACCTTCTATTTTTTGACAGTTTGCATTGCATTTGTTTTTATATTGATTGCATGCAAGCAGTGATCTTTCACCTACTTGTCAGATTCTATTACTCCCTATTTTATATTCATCTTATTCGACCAAAGAGCTTTCACTTCTCTTGTCAGCTTCTATTGAATTTTTTTTGTATTGATCTTTTCAAAGTAACAGCTTTCCACTTCCTTATCATTTTCATAGGTATCATGTTCCTTTTTATATTGAAGTCACCATTTTGATACTCAACTGCCTTTCTCCACATTACAGCATTTCTACTGTTAAAAGCATTTTAAAGACTTGATTTCAGAAATATCATTAACTGCACAGAAATACAATCCTAAAACCAAGTAATGACTTTTGTCAGTGTCTTTTATAGTTTAGAATTCACAGCAATCTTGGATGATATCCTTCTATCCTTACAGCAAACACTGTCCACTCTTCAAATTATCCCACTGATTTTGATGACAATAAAAATAAACTAAAACTTCATAGTGGTGTAACCTTGTCACACATGTAAAGCTGCACATCCGTCTTATGGTACAAGTAGGCCAATTGACTTTTTTTACTTACTTATGAAGCCTGTAAAAATCTTTAGAAAATCAAACTGTCCACCATGATCAGAAATTATTTCTCAAAAAATAACTAAACAACTGATACTTCTTGTCCATGACTTTGTCTCCACATAACCTCACTTCCATTAAGCTCAGTGAAACACTGAAATGTTGATTCCTAGTGAAATCGGAAAATGCTGATTACTATTAGCTCACAGAACTGACCCTTAAAACAGTGTATTTGCCGACACACACTATCTCAACTCCACTTCAGGCTAAACTAGACAAAAATGTGTCCTGAGAAGAAGTGCAAAGGGCTCAAATCTTTCAATCTGCAAGCAACACAGCGGCTGTAAGAAGGATGGAGCAGGTGCCATCCCCTCCAGGCTATGACTAATACGGCAAGACAGCCTTGAGCGGTAGTCAAAAGCTCAGTCTGTCTAGATACCATTATTGTGGAAATTAATTTTTAACAATGTAATACTGGTTAACAAAGAAAAATAACAACAGGCAGCTGGAAGTTGCTATGGTGGAAAAGCTGTAGCCTAAGGCTTAACATCTTGATTCATCGAAGTTTTCTCAATAGGGTATATATGTTACCAAACACTCTCCAAGTGAACACTGAATGACTGATTGAGAACCTGCATCATTGTTTGATAACAGCAATTATTTCCAAATTACAAAAACATGCAGTCTGATATATTAAACAAGTCAAACTCAGTATTTTAAGTATGTATTTACTAAAAGATCAGTAATTTTTTTTAATTAAAAAAACCAAAAAACAAAACAAAACAAAAAAAAAAAAAACAAAAACAACAAAACAACAAAAAACATACCTTCCAATAGCAATATATTTGATAACAAATTATTTAACTCACACTGTGTGACTCTTGGTAGTGCACAGGATCTCAAGATCAGCCCACTGATTATTTTATTTCTTTGATGTGTAATCATTCATATCTCTTAAGCAGTAGTCAGAATAGCAGATCATAAACATAAAATTAGTAGAAGTGAATTAAAAGAAAGACTTTGATAAAATTGGAATACTAAAGGAAGAAGCAGTCAAGTCTTTCAGGTCATGTGAAATCTCAGAACAGCAAAGCATTAGGGAGCAATTAATTTTCAAGAACAGAACACATTTCAGAGTATTGCTGATGGTTAAAAATTCCTTCCTTTAACCAGAAGTTATCTATACAAATAAAATCAATCACAAAATTAATCTTAGAAATTACTGTGATCAATATTTCCCCTAGCTAATGTATTCAGAAACTGTAGAAAGTAATTATTCATAGTGAAACAATTTCAATAATGGTTTACTGGGCTACATTAAAAAAATATTTACCAGAAAATATGGCACAGAAAGAGCTCCCTTCACTTAAAAGTCATGAAAAGTATTTTTTTCATGTTGAAGCCACAGCAGCTGTGTGTCTATCTTTAAATTGATTCATTATCAATCCAGTCATCATGGTTGGTGACATACATACAGATGTATTTCCAAATATTTTTATTTTATGCTTAGATTCTATGAAATGACATACTAAAGTACATTTTTTCATTTCACATCAAAGTTAATCTCTACTGTCAAGGATTTAGAAGAATTGGTCCCAATCTGAAGTGTCTGCCTATCTGACCCATTCAGGCCATACATGGCACCTCAAATTGACATTACATAGTAACATAAGGGTTAAGTGCAAGTATGCAGATTCTAAATCAGGTACCTGAACAGAAATATCAAGAGCAAAACTCTTCCTAGAGAACATAAAAATTAAGTCACTTCCATCACCATTCTTTTAGAGTAAAATCAGAAATTTATCAAAACAAAAAGAATAAAAAAATAAAGACAGAAAAAAAATGGGACACTAACAACATCTTCAAATGATCAAGACTTGGTCTAATGGGATTTAAAGAAGATGATGTTCTTCTTTTTTTTTTTTTTTTTTTTTTTAAATAAAGGTGATAGAGTACTCTAAAATATTCAGTTGGTTTTATTCCAAAGAGAACAATATTATTTTGTCTGAAAGTGCATTTCACTGATTTGACGTGTTAGTAAATGCTCTATATGGTTCATCTGATCCATCTACAGTGGAACCTGAAAACATTAATTTTGATACTGAAGCCAGCACCAGAAGGCTATTTGGCCCAATTTTACACTTACTCACAGTGAACAAAGTATGTTATTTATTAGAATGTGCCTGTCATTACTGTTACATACGCATTAAAGAATAAAAGGTAACTCCTGTTCTTTGGTAAAATTAAATTGCTGTTGCTTCTAAAACATTACATTTCCTGTTACTTTAAGTGGAATTTTCTTTCTTCATAAACAATCCGTGTATATCACTGTAGCGAAAATAAAACAAGGTATTACCTCTTGCAACAACTGCATATATTCACAGGGGAGAGTGTAACAGAAATTATAAGCATTTCAACCACTGTCAACTCAAAATCAAATGATTTTCTTCTGAAATTTGTTTCTGATAGAAGTTACATATGTGTAACCTACGTGTACCTATGTATGCAGAAGTTAGAACTCCTGGCTGAGAAATCCTGAAGATTGGAAATGTCATTGAGACCAGCAATTAATGTCAGACAGGAACTGAAGGGTGTGATGGAAGGAAGGAAGAATGAAACTGGACAAAAAACTGTTTCTACCAGAGCCACTAAATCAAAGAACTGAGTGATGCATGGGTAATCAGTGGAAGAAGACAACTGCAAAAACAAGGCAGAGAAAGACCAGATAGTGAAAAAGCAACAGTATGAATTTGCTGTCTTCAAAGATTCAAAGGAAAAACAAGCGATGATAAATGATAGAAACTGGAGAGAAATGGGCAGCTAATTCAGAAGGAACGGATGATACTATAATTCCTCAGAGACTGCCTAAGACAGTATTTCTTTCAATATTTGAATGAGAGATATGAGGATGATATATATATTTAGTTGAAAGAATGGGAGGCAGAAAAATGGAAAAAAATCACACTAGCACCATTAAGCCTTTAGAAAACAGTACTAAGGAAAATAGGCTTATTATAAGTAAAGTTCCAGAAATCAGACAGGTATCCTGTCTCTTGGGAACTAAAATATAAAGAGTCAGAGAAGATACCAATGACAGCAAGACAGAGGTTACTGATTGTTTTTCATGCTGGAATAAATAATTCAGTTTGAACTTTCTCTGCATGGATCAGAAGCAAGTGTCTCAGGTGACAAAAAATTTTCAAAGAAGTGGAGGCTCTGGTAATCCTTAGAAAGGAATCTTCTTGTCCACAGAGAAAAAAACAATGGCTCAGAAAACAGTCTCATCACAGTTTGGTGATGTCTGACCACAATAAACACAAGAAGTATTTGTGTGAATAAAGCTCTCAAGAATTTCCAAAGAATTCGTGAAGAAACTAAGGTCAAAATTGCCATAAATTTTCAGCTAAAAGGGAGCAGATGTGAGACACTTGTACAACCTCCATGCTTCATGCAAAAGCAGAAAAGAAAATGAGGTAAATGCAGAAATATTAAAAAGAAACATCTTGGAGTATCAAACAAAACAGTATAATCAACACACCAGTTGTGCCATATTCACAGGAATTTTGCTTTGGCTGCAAGGGAAGAAAACATTAAAGTATGTGTCCTAATGGCAGTATTTTGGACAAATCCCAGAAGAAGTAGAGCTCTCAGTAGAGGATACAGAATTAAATACAAAGAGGATCAAATATATTGAAAATTATGACTGGAACGGAAGAATATAAAGCTATAACATAGTAGTATTGTATCTGTGGCGAAAAAAATGACAATGTTATTTTTATCATGACATTCTATTTTTGCAGCCTGCTGGATGAAAATATTGTTAGATAATACAGTAAAAACAAGCCCCCAAAAGAATTATTGGTGTCTGTTAAAGGTACTTAATCTCACATTTACATGGAGAGTGAAAAAAGAAACAATAAACAGTGAAAATCACACTATCATGGGACATACATAATTCCCTACCTCCCAAAAAAACCTACAGCTAATGAAAAGATTCAGATATGTTTAATCAGAAGATAGTTTTCTTTGTGAAATCATCATTTAAAAAAGGAGATGTGATTTTAGGCTTATGTGAAAGATTGTTTCATCACAGTTAGTAGGTACCGTGTCGTGTGCAAAACATGGCACAGCTGAAAAGCAGAGAGCAAGGTGTCTCCTAACTGCTACACTTGACCTCTGAACAAATGTTCTGGAAGACAGTAAAGACTGTTCTTTTCCATCTTGTAATAATAGAGTAGAGTAGGGTGGAGTAGGGTGGAGTGGAATGGAATGGAATGGAGTGGAATGGAATGGAATGGAATGGAATGGAATGGAATGGAATGGAATGGAATGGAATGGAATGGAATGGAATGGAATGGAATGGAATAGAATAGAATAGAATAGAATAGAATAGAATAGAATAGAATAGAATAGAATAGAATAGAATAGAATAGAATAGAATAGAATAGAATAGAATAGAATAGAATAGAATAGAATAGAATAGAATAGAATAGAATAGAATAGACCTACAGTAATCATCCAGTCGAACTACTTGACCAATTCAGGGCTGACCAAAAGTTAAAAACTTTAACACACTTTAATGCTGGCATTGATATTCTACTTAGTTCTTAAGTTTACTACAGGTGGAGAGCAAGTCGAAAGTACTTTGTGAGCCATCTCTTGCAGTGCCAAGAGAGTAGATGATTTGTAGGATGTGGACTTTTGAACCAGACATCTACCTCAAGGGCATTGTCCAAATGTCTGTCAAATGCTGACAGGGTCGGGGCATCAATCACCTCTCTAGGAAGCCTGTTCTAGTGTTTGATCACCTTCTCTGTAAATAAATGCTTCCTAATGTCCAGTCTGAACCTCCCATGAGCACTCTACATGCTTCCTATCACTGGATGCCAGGGAGATTAGCATCTCCCTCTCTACTCCCCCTCCTCAGAAAGCTGTAGAGAACAGCTATTGCTCCTTACAAGAATGATTTTGGAGAGAATGATGACAGAATAATTCATTTTATGTTAAAATCTCAAGAGAAACAAACAAACAAACAAACAAAAAAACAAAATGAGATTAAGGGAAACAGCTGAATTGAAAACTTAAAAGACTAGATAGGAAATACTGAATCAGCTTAATGGAAAACCATAAACACCATTTACTGTTTATATTTCAAGAGGAAAACCAGGAGATAAAGGTGACATACTATCCATAGATAAATCACCATGTTAAACAGGATACCAAGAATGAGGGTATGGATGAGAGAAGAACAGATCAGTGAGGAGAACTATGTCTTAGAAGATATTGGAAAAAGTTGTCATAGTGTTTCTTTTGCCTCCTTTTTGTTTCCACTTCTCTTTGACTCATTAAAAAAAATTCAACCAATCAACCAACCAACCAAAAAAAAAAGGTAACAGAAAGGGTAAGATATATTAAATATGTCTCATATAATGAAGAATTGATTCAATAAGAATTCTTTCACCCTGTGGGGAGGAAGCTTTAAAAGCCCTGGGCAGTACATTGAAGAAGGCTATAAAATGACATGTGTTCTGGAAAATGTAAACATGGAACAAGTATTCACTCTCTCTTTTAATACAGTAATTAGGAGAAACTAGCAAATGAGGAAAAAAAAAACCAAAACAGGACAACTTCTCTTCACAATACTAATCCTTTGCCATACTATGCTGAAGAGACTGAGTTAATACAGCTTCAAAAACCTACTGGCACAGGAAAAAAAAAAAAAAAAAAAAAAGATCTGCTGAGGAATATGAAATACAAATACACTAACCATGATCATGAAACCCTTCAGCCACAAATTTCAGCAGTCTGGAAGTGTATTAAGGGTATATACTTGTTGTACTTTGAACTCTTTTCTGAAAATCTTCCAGTAGTTACTAATACTAAAAAGATTTTAAAATAAATTGGCAAAATTTTCCATTTCACATTTTGACTTTGCAAAGGTACTGCTACGGTGGGAATAAAACATAGTAAAATCTCTCCTGCATTTTCTCCTCTGACACACTTTAATGCTGGTATTGATATTTTACTTAGCTCTTAATTTTACTGCAGGTGGAGAGTAAGCTGAAAGTATTTTGTGAGCCATGTCTTGTAGTATCAAAAGAGCAGATGATTTGTAGGATGTGGACTTTTGAACCAGACAACTACATTCTTTGGTGAGATCAGCATGGGTGAGATAAAGCTATGGCTGCAGGAAACTGAACTTGATTGTACATGTTGTCCTTTCCAGCACTGTGCAAAGCACATAAATTATTTCTGTGTACAACAATCATTTTTATAGAAGCTTTAAAGTGGTTGTTTTTTCAAACAAGAAATTTATGCTATTAGATAGGAAAAAGCTATAATAAAGTATCATATTTTAAATATCAAAATCTGTTAATCTTCAGAAACTACTGTGTACTTGCTTCTATCTTCCTAGAAAAATTATCGAAATAAAAAGGAATAGCTCTCCATTAACAATTTGTACCTTCATTCATAGTAGCACTAAACAATTAGGCTGAATGGCTAAATGATCAATAATTATTGACCTAATAGCAATAAAAATACTAGATTAATTGTGATGTAGAAATAACAGGAAGAAATTTATTGGTATAAAGTGGTTGATAGTCAAAGCTATTTAAACAGCAGCTTCAGATGATGCTCTTCTGTGGTGTAGTTAAGTGTTTTATGAACCATCCCAGTAACAATTATTTTAAATGGGCAATGAATTATGCTGCCCTCAGGAAATTTCAGACAGGTTTTCTCATGTTAAAATTGTAGAAACATGTCTCTTATCCAAGTGAAATATACAAAATATTAAACACATTTTTGATAAAGAATTCCTCTTTTTCGTTATACTCTTCACACAGTGTGGCATGTGGTACAGAGATACTGTGCCTGAGCAAAACTATTTTCCAGAGCAAGAACTAGAGATTTTCACAGTGGCTCCAGACATACATACTAATCCAACTCATGAAAGACTCCTCCTCGGCTTACTGAGAAAGAGAAATGTATTCTGCCTCCTAAAGAGAACCACAGTTGTCCATTAAAGGTCATCAGTCTTTTGATTAACATCTTCCAGAAAGCAGTTCAAAGCTCAAGATGATATACTGTTTTCTTCTGTGAAGCTTACTATCAAATATGTTCTCTGTTAATGCCATCTAAAACACAGTTGGTTTTGTGGTTGTTTTTTTTTTTTTAAAAAAAAACAAACACAAACGAAGGGAGTTAAATAAAAAAGAAATAATAAGAGTTTGCAAATATGTAGTTCCCTACTGGTTATTAAAGCACAGAAAGCAGAAAGAACAAAGACATTGATAGGTTAAGTATACATGTAGCTTTATAGGATATAAAATAACACACTGCTTGAGAAATATACTCCTGACAAATTATCTCTGTGGATAAATTAATGCTTTGAGACAGTGCTTAGTTAGCACAGTTTCAAAGACATGCTATCATAAAGTAAGTTGCAATATAAGCCTAACTAAATATTCAATATATGTTTTTCCTTATGGTAAAAGCAATGGAGCTTAGTGCAGTCTGCAAAAGGTAAACTACCTTATTTTTATAGTGGAGAGCATGCATACAGACAGTTGCATTCAATAGATGTATTTGATATTCTGATGATAGCTTGCCTTCTTTCTAATGTTTTTGCATGGTGTTACCCTGATTTTGCAAGTATGGATGTAGCCCTCTCAAAAGGGAGAGCAAACAATACAGTTGCTTGACATTGGGAAGAAGAGATTTGGGTCTGATTGTTGTGTCAAAGGTTATTAAATCAAAGTAAAAATAAAAGCTGGCAAATACATACATTACAGCTGAAGTTTTCCCTTCTGCTAGTAACTCCTCTTCCAACAGCAACATTTTTTTTTTTATTAACTTTACAAACCCGTGATTCAAATTCTCAACTACTGTAAATGAGGATGCAGAAACAGAAATTACAACACTGAGTAGAATTAAAAACTTACTGCATACAAACCAAGGGAATGGGTAATCTCTATAACTAAATTCTGATAGAATGGTTTTGTGAATTTACAGGAAGGATTTGTAACAACAGCACCATAGTACTACATGAATACAGAACTTACATTTAAGAAGAAACAGGAAGAAGTGATCCAAGTAATCAAGAGACCTATAATACCTGCTTTTAGAATAAATAGTGAAAGAGGAAAAACATAAAGATGAAAGGAAAATAAGATATAAGTAAAAATATGATTATCAGAGGAATATATTAACCCTAAATATTTGTTTCTTTGATGATGGGGGGATGTGGAGGAAGAATGCTGTTCAAATAATATTTATGGATGTCAGCAAAAAATTTAAAGTACATAGAACAACCATTAGTTAAATTGAAGATAGATATGATAAATATAGACTGGATGATGACTGATCAGGATGCTACATTGGTAAAGTAAATATGGTGCTAAGACAACATTACTATGTAAAGCTTGTAAAAGATCAGTATTAAGCACCATTTAAATATTTTAGTGGCTTATATCAGTGACATAAAATAAAAAAAAACTTTTCAGTGAAGAGTCATGGTCTGAAAGACCTGTGGAAAGAAACAGATAACCTCAAGGACATGGGTAATAGAAACAAGATTCTGTCCAACTGTGAAAAATTCTCTTAGAAGGTGCACCTTCCAACAGTTAGAAGAAATCAGAAGCAGAAAGGTCCAGATGTACTTCAGTATTAGTGTCATTGCACAAGACGTGCGAGCTAACATGGCCATTGATGCTCAAAGATGATGCTTGTACCAAAAGTACAGCTGGTGAGTACATCTACAAGGGTTATACAAAAAAAACCCCAAAACAACAACAACAACAACAAAAAAAAAAAAACAACCAAACCAAACAAAAAACCAAAAACAAACAAACAAACAAAAAACAAAACAAAACAGAGGTTTAGAGCAATTTCAATTTTTTAGTCTAGCAAGGTGCATAGGAGGAGGCGAGAGGACTGCTGGTCATAAACATATCAGGGTAAGTGAAGTTCCTTATTGCACAGCACCAGCTTATATCATGGACTTTCTTTCCATTGCAATTTTTGTAGTCAAAGTTAAATGTACTTCATTCAACTCTATATGTTAATTATAGTTTAACTAGACTATTTATTAAATCTTTTTTGCAACAGATGCTGTCACACTGTGCAGTTTACCAGCTGTGTTGACACCATAGCTGCAGCAGTCCAATATTTAAACCCTTCCTGATTCTCTTCAAAGCCAGTGGCAAAGAGCATTTTTCAACATAAAAGCCAATAAATCCCCATGTCTTAGAAAAAAACCCATAATACGTATTTCTAATATTATTATTGCATAGTGACCACAAAGTCTATGTATGACCCAAAGGCATCATTTACAATTTTAAATTACATCTTATTCTTGACAAATAGTACTAAAAATACAGGAAGCTGTCACAGTTGTGTCACACACTTTATTTGAAAAAAAAAAAAATCATGATGTTTTAACCTCTGACAAGGAAAAAGAAGTTCAACATACGTCGCAACAGTAGGCGTTCATAAAGTCAGAAATGCAACTAGCATGGGCAATAGGCAGACCCTGACCTCATTAGGTGAGATGAGTTATCAGGCTACTGTGACTAACTGCATCTCATCCTGCACAGGATTATTTCAGAAATCCAGCCTGATATACTGGAAATTCAGGAATCGAACAGCTCAACTTGAACAAAGCAGATGCACTGAACATGTAGGTAATCAACCCAAATATCCTGAAACCTATTCCAGTACCCTAAACTTCAGAAGATGCAAAAATGTTACTGCTAAATCCACCCAAATTAAGGGGTTTGGGGTTGGGAAAGGGGATCTGTTGTTTTCTGCTGGGATTAATAAACCCTCAAATTATAAAATTGTATTTTGTTTTTTGATTTTTTTTTATTTTTAATTTGTTTTTTCAAAAGGTTTGTTGTGACAATATATAACACTTTATACTTCAAAAGGGTTTTAGGGCTCCTCCCAATTGTGGCACAGCTTTCTCCTTATATTTGTTGCATCATGAACAGGTTTTTGATTTTTGCTGTTGTGATTTTGGCATAATCACCCTAAGCATCATCCCCAGACATCTGAAAATTAAGTAATTGAGACCAATAATTTTCCCAATGACATTTACATACTGATTCAGTTTCTGTCAATGGAACTATGATATAAAATTTTGATCAAAATTAAGCTTTTTATTTTTAATCTGCTCAAATGGCATCATTGAAAAGAAACCTTTTCCTTCCTTTTGAGAAACTAAACATCCTTATTCCTAGGAGCACTCCATATAAATTGGCTCTTTCAAAAGCATGTTACTAATGACCAGTAAGCAATAATAGACTGAAACTGAATTACCATGAACCATGTAATCATCAAGGAGGAAACAGTCTATGGCACTGGAAAAAATGAATTTTCATTTCATAAATAACGTTTCATACATAAACACAGACATTTTTAAATGTGGTGTTCCCACCCATCCCCAAAATACCGGAAGTTTCATTTGAGGCATTTAAAGAATGAAATATCAGCATAAACTTGAATTTTCATGATGAACAATATTACTTAATTGATATACAGGAGTATACATAGATACACAGGATATACAGCATCAACTTGAATCTTCTCTTCATGATGAACAATATTACTTAACTGATATACAGGAGTATATATAGACATACAGGATATACATAGAGTAATGGCATAGTAGGGTAAGACACAGGTAAAGTGATAGTCTTCTTAAATCACTGCTGCATGATGTTACATTTTAAGCTGCCCTGGATCAGGATGGAACTTTTTCTAAAATATGAATATTGCTGGAGGGAACTTCTAACTCTGTGCAGCCTTAGAAAGATTGTTCAAGTTTTGTTTCAATATTTAATGAGTTCTCTATGATATTTCAAAAGAAAGACTAGAAAGAGACCATTACAGAAGTACTCTCTCTTTTATGGATGACATGAAAGGGATATGGATAGTTAAATTAACAGTTAATCAGGGCTTCTGAAAGAATATGACTAATGCATTTATTATTAACTTTACAAACATGTTCTTGCAAATCAAGAAGTGCTTTTTTTCTTTTCTCCTTTAAAATAGGATTTTAGTCTATGTTTTCATTCATCAAAGCAAAAGGTTCATGATACTTTTTAAGAACCCTTATACTGTGAAAAGAGAAGCTACTACTTGATCCTTTTCTTTTTCTGTAAGGAATCTTCCTATTTTTGCCTATTTATTTTCGCCTATTTATTTTCATGTAATTTAAACAATATTTTCTGGCAGCCAAATGAAAAAAAAAAGTGCATCTTTCTATATATAATCTAGGACTGCATTTGGAGGTACTCAGAAGTGACAGCATGTAGGTAGTGAATGCAGGAATGAATCATCTTATCTCTTAATGGATTTTATAAATTAGCTAAAACCAGATTTCAGCTCTTCCCTTGTCTTTCTTGGGAAGCTCTATGAGACACTAGCATCTCAGATAACATATCTGAGATCAAAAGAGTTTTTGTCAGGCCAGGTCTCAAAAAAAACCCCACTAGGACAGAAATCCTTCAGAACCTGCCACATGATGAAAACAGACAGACTTCTGATATTTCAAATCCCATTACTAATTTACAAAGCAGAGACAAGTCCACTCTCTTGAAATGCATTTGAAGAATGCTTCTTGATGCATTGCTAAGTGACTGGGAGATTGATTGTGTGCTTTTTATTTTGAAGGATGCAATTTCCCCACTTAGTTTTGTGGGTGCACAGTTTCTGATAGCATTAGCCATAAACTCCCCTTTGTAAAGTGAAAACACATGCTTTGTTTTAAAATAAAAAACTGAGATAGATTAAAAAAAAGTCTTGTTTGCTTATTAATTTAACTGCTACACAGAAATATAAAATAATTAACATATAGAAATGCATACAGCTGCATTTTCTATAAATCTGAATAAATCTATGTAAACTAGTTCTTTAAAAAGAGCACCATCAAGTTTGACTTGTGTACTGTATAAAATTTAAATTCTCTGATTACCATTAATTTATGCATTTTCACAGAAGTTCGTGATGTTTCAGCAAAATGCATTATGAAAATTTATTCAAGGAATGGCACCAGGGAATTATTAGAATAGAAAATTCTAAAACTGAAATATTTCTAAACTCAGTAAACATGAAATAAAATTGCAAAATCCAGCATAGAAGGTAAATTCCCAAAAAGTTTTTGGTTAGAAAATATTCTCTCTATAGAAGATATATAGATATATATTTAGGAAAGAGCCAGATCTTTCATTAGACAATTTCTCATAAAACATTTTCACCACAGAAAGTCTCTCTGCTGTTGTTATAAGGAGTAAGTGAACATTTAGCCTTTCAGAGCTGTGTACTAAATTAGCCTAAAGGGATCTACATACACTTTGAGTAAGTAAAAATGGGTGTCTCCTGTTTTTCAAGATTAGATAAAATAACAAGTTACTGAAGCCATGTTATCTTCTACATCAAGAAGATACACTGTTTTAGGAATTAAAACAAATGAGCAATGAAAAAAAAACAACCTTTCTTCTTAGTCCATGCAAGAATTCTGCTCTAACTTCGAGTTGACTCTGATAATGGCTGATTACCAGCACACAAAAGTTAAAGTTTATATGATGCAAAACATGCCTTTATTGTCTCTGATTTATATTCTCTCTGCTTCTGTAATGATTACAATCCCATTACAGTATCTTTTAGCCTCCTATTTGACTGATGATGATGTTAAATTCCAATATTTTGATGGTAAACAAAATCTGCAAAGAATCTCTCAGAGATCACAGAAAGAAAAACTACATGAACTAAAGAAGTTTCTTGCTAGATTATATGCAAGCAATATATGCTATATTATTTTTCTTATATTCTGTAGGTTTTCAGATCCATTTACTGTATATTTATGTACTGTGTATTTTACCACACTTCAATATGGTTGTTTCAAACAATCCAAGACACTGCAGGAGTTTACCAGTCTCTGAGGAAGAGTACTACAAGCTTGACACTTCTCTTTCTGTTTCTCAGCTTCTAAAGAATAAAATCACTCCATAGGGAAAAAACAGCAGAAAAAACCTTAAAAAAAGATATTATAAAATGAAGGAAAATAATTTCATCATATCTAAAATGAAGTAACACTTTTACTATAACATACAATGAAACTCTTGTTAAAGCAACCATTAATAAGTGTAGGTGGGATGAGGCGTACTAGACAATTATAAGGAAACAGATGTTTTCTTAACATTTCCCTGTCCCCTGCATGTCAAAGAAAAGAAAGAGAAAGGAAAAAATGTAACTCATTCTGAACACACCAGGCTGCTTCAAATAAGGTGAAATGCTAACTTCCATATCAGTAATTTGCACTAATAGACAGCCGTTGCTAAATCAATGTCTCATCTGGAAAATAAACATTTCCATTTTACCTTGCACTTAATCTAGTAGCAAGACTATTACCTGTGACTTTCTATTAGATCAGCATGGTCTCAGACATCCATGTACAGCAAACACTGCCTAAAAGACTAAACACTGTTTTCTAGGCTTATCCTTGGAACAAAAAAAAGGCACAAACCAACAAACAACAAAACAACAGAGCAAAGATTTTTTTGCAAGTGATCAAGGCTTCTACAGCAGTCAGCCTTGCAGCCTGTCAGCCTGGTAACCCTTAGATAACTCAATATCTAGTTTGAGACAAGCTGGACACCTTCCGCATTCCTAAAATTCTTAAGTAATTAATTCCTGTACTACAAATATTTAATCTAAGAATAGATGCTACTTAATTGTCAGATGACTGATTTCATGGCAGGTTTTCATGAGATAAGGGACAACCACTATTATTTTAAAGATAAACAAGAGATAGGCAGTGACTCCTCAACATCATGTAGCTTGCTGAGGGCAGACATGTAATTCAGTTTCACATTTCCCAAGGACTATTAGGGAGGTTTCATTTTAAAAAAAGCTCAGAGGAATAAGTCCAATAAACTCTGAAAAAAGCTTTCCCACTTGTAAGATCAACCATTAATTTTTCCATTTTCCCCTTTTTCAAAACCTGGACTTTGAGAACAAGCTAAAGCAAAGGAGCACAGAATTGGAGTCAGTCTTTTAATTGTTGTATAATACAATTAATTAGACAGAAAATAATGCTTTTTTTTTTTTTTTGAGTGAGTTAGAATTCAAGAAAAATTTAATGGGTAGTTTTTCTGTTGGCAGAATAAGTCCCAAGACACCTGGAATTTGAAGTTTCAGGTATCCATAATGGAGCTACAAAGTAGGAAGATCCATTTGGGTGAGCACCAGGATCTACAGGAAAGCAATTTTCAAGATGCCAAGCTTGAAGTAACCTATCAGAGGTTTCTGAACTCCCTGATTTATCTCAAATATCAGTATGGAACTCCTTTTATAATCAACTACTAATAATATGAAATGGATTCAGAGAAGACTGTAAAGTCTCACAGAAGAAACCGTTGCTCATAAAGTGTCTCAGAGAAACACTTTACTGAGATGTCAACAGTTTTTATATACAAACTTTCGTAACTTGTTCCATACTCTGAAGAATGCAGAGAAATTACAAGATACAGTAAACAGAATAGTATATATTTGCATGGTATTTTGTATGCCTAACTAAATGCACCCAGTCATCACATTTATTTTGTAGTACAGGACTACTGAAAGCTGTTGTTTGATCTATTATGTTTATATACAAAGCTTTTGTTTCTTTGTTTAGGTAACATTGATCAAGGAACAATATATCTATGATATGTAGCTAAACCTGTGGCCCCTGAGCAGCGTGTAACTATTACCAGTTAAAGGGATTAAGCATTCTCCTTCTCCATGCTTCAGCATGGTACTTCAGTGTCAGTGGGCTATCCAGGCCTTGGGCTGCTGCTACGTAAAATTCACAATATCATAGAACAGTTGAGAATGGAAGGGACGGCTGAGCTCACATAGTCCAATCCCCTGTTCAAACAGGGTCAGCTAGGACATCTTACCCAGGATCATGTTAGTTGGGTTTTGAATGTCTCCAGGGATGGAGACTCCACAATCTCTCTGTGTGACCTGTGCCAGTGTTTGACCACACTCACAGTGAAGAAATTTTTTCTTGTGCTGAGATAGGTTGTAATGTGTTTTAATTTATGTCTATTGCCTCTTGTCCTGTCACTGGGCACTACTGAGAAGATTCTGGCTCCATCTTGTTCAGTCCCTCCCACCAGATATTTATACATACAGACAAGATCCACTTGAGCCTTTTAAACTCCAGGCTCTCTCAGTCTATCCTAATCTGAAATATGTTCAAGACCCTTAATAATCTTCATGGTTCTGGCTCTAGGCTCACTCCAGTAAGTCCCTATCCTTCTTGTATTGGGAGCCCAGTACTGGACACAGTGCTCAAGGTGTGGCCTTACCAGCGGTAAAGACTCCCAGATCCTTCTCAGTAAAGCTGCTTACTAACCGGTTTGCCTTCAGCATGTAATTGTGCCTGGGTTATTCCTCCCCAGATGCTGAATTTTGCATTTCCTCTTTTTTAACTCCATGAGGTTCCTGTCAGGCAATTTCTCCAGCCTGTTGAGGTCCCTCTGAATGGTGACACAACTCTCTGATGTATCAGCCTCTCTCCCCAGTAAATTCCTGACTGTAGGAGAAAGCAACCCATTTACAACAACATCACTGGTTCAGTTCTGTCCTGTGCAGTTATAAGTAACTGCCACCTCCCACTTCAGAATTATTTCTGAGGCACTCTTCCCTGATTATCCAGGGAAGTCTAGCACACTGTGACTTCTGGACACGTGAAGAATTTCCATACGAATCTACATGAGCTTGCACCTTGATACCTATTCACTGTTGTAATGCTTTTCACACAAATGCTTCTTAATATTTTAAAGAGATAAGGATAGTGTTTGGGATAAAGGTAAATCAAATTCCGTGACCCACACAGTTGCTCGCAACATTTGTCTCTTCTCTGTTCTTGAATCTTAGTCTAATACAAGTCCAAGCAATTACAATTTCTGCAGAAAAATATGCTTGAAAAGAAACTTAGCCCACTTTTGACATCAAAATGTCCCGTATTAATTTCAAATATTCTATACAGAGTCAATACTCTTTTTGCAAAAGTATAGTCTGCATACTGTAATCTTCCTACCAGACAGAAACAGGCTAGACACCATACAAAATCCTATTACTCTCAGAGAATAGACTAACAACTTGCGGACTTGTTTCTACTTATATCCTACACATAGGTTTATGTAATAATTACCAAATAACAGAATTTAAGATCCTAACTACAGTTATTTTTAAAATAACATTATCTTTTTTTCCCCTTTTCCTAAAATAGGACCCACAAGATGGTTGAGTGCTGCAATCTGACTTGGCAGATTCTGCACACTTGGCAATCAGCACTAATACTGAGGTACATCTGGAGAGTGGATAAGAGAGAAAAATGGATTATGATTGATGAAATGATAAATAGCTACAAGCAGGCATTTGTATGTACAACTGTATCAAATACCTTGCCTTTAAGTGAAAAATTACAAGAATTTTTTGGAAGTTATTATCTAAAGAAAAAAAGCATGACAGATCCAAGCAAAACCAAGAGCACCAGTTCATTAAAATTGACAATATTATAAAAATAAGCATATGTTTACTGTATCTTTGTCCACTGGCAAAAACATTTGTTCACGTATGTGTGCTAACACTATTTCATCATCAAGCATTATACCATTTCTTCTGTATGTGGACAAAAAAATTACAATATGCTTAAAATGAAGTCAACAACCATCTATATTTGTTGACCTAACAATGAATGTTTCAACTAACTAGCTTGTGCGTCAAAACATGGTTCTCACATTGCATGAAGATTTTCAAAACAGAAAGATTTTCCTGGTTCGGTAATGCAAAATTCTCATACCAGTAAGAATTTCAGGAAATTAAATTTAAAGTTAATAAAGAAATAATTTAACAGTGACACTCTGTATTTCTCAGCTGATCTCTTCTAAATATAGAGCAGGCATCCTTCAATAAAATCTCCTTTATTCACTGTCCATGCTATTACATCCAAGCTGGAACTAATGGAATTTCCAGGGCAAAATTCCTTCTCATTTATAAGTTGTCAACAGGACACCACTTGATTTCCCTATTATTTTACTACCACAAATCATCCAACAATTTAACCGCAATGTGTTACTTGAATCACTATATTAGGGGTTTTAATTCTTTTTATTATATTTTTAACTACCAATGTAACTATCTTAAAGTTTCGAGTATATTAAATTTTCATAGGAAAAGTAGATAATATGTTAGTATGAAAATATTAGCACATTATTATTATTATTATTATTATTATTATTATTATTATTATTATTATTATTATTATTATTATTATTATTATTATTATTATTATTATTATTATTATTGAGATGCTTCATGTGAAATCCTAATCCAACTAAAATCAGTACACTTGCTTCAACAAGATAAAGAGGATTTGAGCTAATTAATAATCTCACTATATCTACATGTTTAGGTTTTCTTACAAAATCAGATTTAATGTTATATCCAAGTTGGGAACATGTTAAGATAAACTATTCACATGACCTGCAGTTACTGCTGAGGAAAATACTGTCAAAATGCAAATTTAGATGAAGCCACAAATACTGTGTAAGAAAGTGAGGAAGCATGTTGCTTGATGAGGAAGCTGCAAAATAAGTAGAGATGTGTTAACAGCGTTACTAGATATGCAACAATATGACAGATTTAGTGTGATATAGTGACAAAATATGATTTGAAGAGGAGGACCTTGCAGGACTGCAGGTTTATGTTGTCTGTTTTATCAACTTCCTTTGTGTCTGTAAATGTATTACTCTAAAATGTACAGGCAATCTATACATCCAAATTAAGTTTTCATTTAAGTATTGAAATTAATTGTAGATAATTAGATAATAAATATCCAATAATTTGTATAGAAATGTAATGGTAGCATCAATGATAAACATCATAACCTTCAATGTCTTGATGTTATTTCACAACTCAGTCATCACATGGTAATGTAAGTGTGTCACAGGCAGTATCACAGACAGCATTTCCCTCAATAATTATTTACTGTAAAAAAACTTAGTCACAAAGAAAATCTGCCAAACATCATTGGTGTCAAGACTGCAGATGCCAGAATATTATATATTTACATCTGAACAACTGATCAGTTCTTTTTCTGAGAAATAATTATACAACACCATCCTCTTAGAGACTGTATTTCAGTTTTACAGTATCAGAAATTTCAGAATCACAGGGACCACTGCATTGTATCTCCTGGGTCTGATTCATCACTAAGTCATTTCTACATTACATGTGTCTCATTCAGACATAATAATTTTGGAGCACCTTCATTTAGAGAAACAGAAGGTAGAAAACTAGTTCCTTCAAACCACAGAAAGTAAAACTCAGAGCCAAATATAGACATGTTTTTATCTGGAGACTTGGCAAATTAGCAACAAAGCTGACAGTACTTGATATTCAGTATGTTGTCCAAGGAACTGAGCACTCCTATTTGAATTCAACAAAATGACACTGAAACAATGTCCAAAAAACATATTTGGTATGTCTAGATTGACTGTGCAGAAACTTCAATCAGACACATACTAAAATGTTAATTCCTGAGATTTGTATTTCAAATAAAACAAAATAACAGCCCAAACAACCAAGCCTCCTATCATCCCCAGAAGAAGAATTACTAGAAAATACTGAAATAACATCTTCTGGCACTGTGCTACTTCTGTCTTACATCATTTATTTTCTACTGTCCCAAAAAGGTGTTTTAACTGTGAAAGAGGATCACAGTTTTGTCGTTTCTAACAAAGAATATCAGTACTACTCTTCCATTAAGAACCATAGGAATATAAATAATTTGTAAACATCTGTTATTGGCATAGTGTTGTTATACAAATCTGTTTTCACCCTGCCACGTATATGAAAAACAGAAGATACCAACTGACACTACAATCTCTTTGGACCTTCACATAGCTAACTAGCACAAATTAAGACACCTCTAGAAACAAGTTCATATGGTAAAGTATCAACATGTAAATTGCAAGGCCCTAAAGATGTACTTGTCTTTCTGCATTCCCAATCTTTATTTCTTCTTCCTGTTTGCCAATCTCTCTGTGACCTTTTTTTTTTTTTTTTTTTTTTTTTAAATTTATTCTGAGCCATTCTGTCAACCTGTTTTGGAAGATTTTCTAATTTAAGATTTCATTATCTTTCCTTCAGCTCTGAGTGGTCTGTCACTTGCTGCACCCACCATGCTGAGCTACCCAAAGGAGCTTTTGATTTTCAGCTGCCAACTGAGGCGGCCACAGTCTAGATTCGTTTTTTTCGCCCCTTTTCCCATTCTTTTTCCTGTAGTCAGCAACTATTTATTCTTCTTCCACATCAAAAAATAATGTGCTGACCCAAATGGGTCTGAGGACTTTCAAAATTTACTGGAAATAAATGGATACCAAGGACATGCAGCCTTTCACAGGAATAGGCAGGCCAAAGGTTAAAAAATGTAAATAACTTACAAATTGTAAATAACTTACCATTAAATACTCCCACAGTTGAATAGTTACACAGATAATTGTTTTAAAGAGTGGTGTGTCTAACTTTACAAAATAAAATCATTTAAATAAACAACTTGTAAGCTGAAAGTTGACTTGCAATGAGATATATGACCTCTTTATTAGGGGTAACTAACATTATCACGTTGATTAATGCAAAAGTTCTGGTCTCATTTTAAAGCAGATGCTTAGGTTAATTGGTTTTGTACAGGTTGAAAAATTGTGCATTTACTTGAAGGAGGTCTGCCAGGCAGGGGCTGGCTCCAATAGAAAGGGCAGGTAACAGTCTGAATGAAATATCGCATCTGAGCTTAGAAGTCTTGCTAAGAAACAGATACTTCAAGCACAATTACACATTAACACATACATTCAACTAACTCAGAATTCAGTGTAAACCCATGTGAACATATCTACTGAATAATGTTCAGGGGCTTTTTCCTGTACATTTCTTTGTTGAAAATTATCCTAAGGAGAAAAACTGATGAATATTTGTATAGAAAATGATAGAAAAGAATATAGTTTTAAAATATCTGATGTATATTTTCAAAGGTTTATATCCTCAAAAATATCCAAGTATTCAAGAAATACAAAAGAGAAGCCAAGAAGGGAGAGGAGATTCAAGTGGGAAAGGACAGGATGCAACGGCTGCAAGATGTCTATTATCTTAAGCAGAAGTATGACAAAAGCTATTTATTTATGAAATATTACCCAATGGGGATATCAAAAATTACTAGAGATGCACTTAGAGAAAACATGGAAATCCTACAGACAATAAAGCAAGACAGAGGACAGACAACTTATATTCAGATTATTACTGAACCAGAAGATCAGAAGAATGAGCTGTTCACAAGATGCTTAAACATTAAAAAAACATGACTGTGAGGAAAAAAAGCCAACTTGTCACTATGGAATGAGAAAAATATTCATAAACTACATGTAAGAGGAAAATGATGGAGGTAATACAGACTCATGCAGAAAAGAAGAAAAGGCAGCCAAGAGGCCCATGAAAAATTAGAATAAGTAGAGATAAAATGCAGAAGAGAAGACAAAATTGTCTTCAGAAAGAAAAAGAAAAGACAGGAATAACTTCAGATTTGTGTGAAGAGCAGATATAAAAAACAGATTATGAGTGCAGGCTTCTTAATAGAATGGAAGACACCTAACCAAAGAACCAAAGTTTGCATCAAGTGTCGGTTAGAAATTATCCATAATTCAGTCTTAAAAGGATCTCAAAAGGAGTATGCTGGCATCTGATTGTAAAACTACAGATCAGTTTCTCAGTGGTAACTGGCTGCTCACATGCACTTACCCTACAGTAAATGAGAATTAATTTTTATATTCCCCATTGGCAAAAAGGAAGGAAAAACAGGGTGTGAGAATATCATGAAAATAAACGGTTATTTTATGGATAGGTTTTTTTCAGGTGCATTTTGTGATCTTCTGTTTATGAAGAACACACACTAGAAGTAAAAATTGAATTTTACGCAGTGGTGGACACCGTTTTCAAATCAAAGCTTGTACAACTGTAAGAGATCTAAATAATTTCTAGGGCTGAGCTTCATACAGAAGACAGAAAGTGGACAAGTACAGACTTAAAGGATGAATAGACCCCAGGGAAGGCAAGATAGAAAACCAATAAAACCAATGTGCTATTACTGATAGAAATAGTAATCTGAAAGGAACTACTGCCAGACAGAGAAATAACCATATCTAATTCAGTGCAAAGCAACTTTTGACACAGAGAAGCAACAAAGATATTTGTACACTATACAAGACCATAAGAACATAGTAATCTAACCCAAATTTCAAATTAATTGATGCATTGAAGGTAATGTAATTTATGCTCAAATGAACATTTGAAAATAATATGGAAGTAGTTCAGCAGAATTGTTAAAGTTCAGCAGAATTGTTTAAATATCTTTATACATACATAAATATACATAGACAAATACACACATATAGAAATGCCACATTCAAACTACACTGTCCAAATTTCACAAAATACCTCCCCAACAATGAGAAAACATCTCTGATTTATGTGTTGCCAGAGAAAAACCTTATTACTAAATTACACAGTATTCCTTCCTAGTAGTTATGACTGGAAATGAACTCATATAGCAGAAATAATGAAGTGAACCAACCAAATCAGTGAGTCAGGTAGTACTAAATAAAGAAATAGTAATCATGTCCTTAATTTACATTCTGCATGTTATAACATTTAAAGTCTAAAATTTGGACATATCCACAAAAAGCCATTCTCTAGGGATAATCAATCCATCTATGACTACATAAAATTGTTTCCAGTCTTTCCCTTCCATTATCTATCTTTTTCACTTCAAAACTAAGATCATTTGTGAAGGTGATACTCCTTTAAAAATAGTAACACCTACGATGCTGGATAATACGGTAACACAGATGATAAAATTATAGTAGAGAAGATATATTATAATTCATTCATCCACTGCTAATTTTACAAGCAGTTTCCTGGTAAACAACTCAGCTAAATTTATCAGTAAGGATATTTCAAACAGTACCCATATTTATTGTCTGCCTTTTTAATACATTAGCTATCATGGTTAGTCTTTTTCATAATAAAATACTTTGAATCTTAATTTTTGTCTTCTGCACATCTATAACAAATTTATTTCATTTTGCTCTGAAAGAATCAAATGAATTAGTTATTTTTAGAGTACAGGATTATAAGGATTCATCATGTAAGTCTTGTAAAGTCCAATAACACATGGATATAATTTTTAAGCAGTAGAGGATAAGGGAAATCATAACTCATAACTAGGCTGCCATCAACAGAGCAAAATTTGTAGCTGTGGTATCACAGGCTGGACATACAAGACTTATGAAATGTGAAGACAAATTATTTAATAATGGGTTTTACACATTTCAAAACTTTTTATACTGCAAAGCTGAAAACCAGAAATTGCCTGCAGAGTCACGTTAGCTCTTTTACAGCTCTGCGTGGGGTCACAGGGAGTGTCAACTTTACAGCTCAGAGCAGAGTTGGCTGCTCGTGTGAGAAGAAAGAACAAAAAAGGGGCTAGGCCATAATTCTCTTTCCTTTCTCCTTCCTCTTTCCCTACCCCACATCTCAACATATTAAAATTGAAAATAACAACCAAGTATGAAATAAGAAGGGAAACTTGTTTGAGAGAAGGGAAAAAGGAATTGACAGACTCTCGGGGTAATCAAGGAATATTCCCAAACCTCTCACCCTTCCATTTAAAGTAGGTTTTAAGGTCCTTTAGACAGTACTCCTGTTATTGTTTTCCCATTAAATGCTTCACACAAATTGGTATTTTCTTGTTAGATATTAACTACTTTAAGCAATTTATCACTTTTCCTAGTAATCAACTTAATTCACCACACCTACTTTTTTGATATACTGAAACAGATCTAAATATTTATTTTCTTTCTGAGCTTGAAAATATAACAAATATTTCTTCCCACACTCCCTTACACTTACCTGGAAACAGTTTTGAAGAAATAATTATACAAAAATTCCTGTGAATCCTAAAAGACTTATATGTGCTGTGAATTTACACTTTCAGAAAGCCCAAGTAACTTCCTGATGGTGTTCCCTTGATATAGAGCAGGTCTGAGAACCCAGTTGCCAACCTTCAAATTGACAGAGGCTTTTAGGTGATGTAGTTGAACAAAGGATCGGAGTGACATTTTCCATACCTTGAGGATCAATACAAAGCTTTGACAATGTATACACCCCATATGAACCTATTTTGCAACTAATTTGGCAAAGCTGAGTCAGATTTATAACAAAGAATCCTTGCACCAGTTACTGCATAGGGAGAATTCCACACACCAAAATCAATCATTCTCTCAAGATCTACATTAAAATTGTCTTCTTTTTAAATACATCCAATCTGCATTAAAATTGTCTTCTTTCTAAATATGTCCAATAATAAAGATCTACTGATATTCAGTGTTACATTTTGCAGTCTGTATTGCAAAATGCAAATGCCACTGTTAGCTGTTTTTACCAGAAGAACATGGCCAATCTTACTGCAGAGCCAACTTTCCCCTCTTGGTACAAGAGGATTCAGTACTAATTGTTATTCCAAGCTGTACAGAAGAGAGAAAATACTGCAGAAAGAATTGAAAGGTGTCTGAGGAGCAACAGTGATCATTTGGCCTCAAAAATAGATTTTGGAAGTATGCACAGTTTTAACATTTATTATTCAGTCAAGCAGCCTAACGCATACTATAATCTCAGGACCTGCTAGAATGTGCAAGATAATTCTGGATATACAACACATTTGATGATCAAGAAATCTGCAGTGAAAGGCAGCTACACTGAATTATAATGATAATCAGCATTCAATTTACTAGAAAATTATTTTTCACACATTTTATCACAAACTATGAAAATTAATGTTACACAGGGAATAAAAAAAAAAAAAAAAAAGTTAAAAAGTATGAACACAAAGGTGTTTTGGCACATTTCTGCCTAAACACCTGAGTATTCAAAATCAAACAACTTTGGAGAGAAAAGTCCTAAAAGTCTCTTCATTGTACAGTTTTCTATTTTGTTGAAGCCAGAACCATAATAACCAATTTAACCAGATATGAGTTTGGCTTATGGTATGGCTTTTCACATCTCACCGTGAAATACTAAAAAAAAGTAGTAGGTCATATTCTTTGAGTATTTAGGAAGACTGTATGATGTCAGAGATCCATGCAGATGAACTTCTTGTTAAAAGAACAGTAATGACATAATATAGAAAGTTTGGTAGTTATTGGTCTCCAGATGGATCACTGTGAAAAACACCCCACAGCAATTGGTTAGGACCATGACTAAGGCCCATGTTTTATTGAAAACCCAAATTCAAAATTTTTAGTTTTGCTTCTTTTTAAAAAAGAATATGAACAACAAAATAAAATTAATTAAATCAACTGTTTCCTGGATGTCATGGGATAAAATTTTTAATTCTTGATATATTTTATTGCATTTAAAAAGAAATGAGGGTTAATATACTAAAATGTCATGTGGCTTTGTGAAATTTGGTTTTCATGGGGAATTCTGCTTTAATACACTGACTATAGTTATGTTTTAGCAATATAGAGGGTTTATTGTTGTCAAATATCTCTTTAAATGCCTCATATTTACTCAATAAAGGTAAAGTAGAGTGAAGAAAAAGATTTTTAAATATATCATTCAGAAGGTAAATTTATGCAGCTGACAAAAAAACCCCTAAAAGATCAGGAGATAGAACTAATCAGAGCATTTCTCTACTGAAGTACAGCTGGTAACCATGAAGTTTGGGATTCTCTGGAAGCATTAAACTGAATCAGAGAAATCCAGGATGTCTGTACGTAGGCACAGACACCTATATGCAGTGTTAATATGTTTATTCCAAAAAAGAAAGTTAGAGATGGAATTTTTTTTTGTTGTTTGTTTTGCCAAAATGAGATCTATCATAAAATAAAACAATATGGAAGATAATGACTGGTAAAAGAAGACTACTACCACCATACAAAGATAACTTCTTTCAAAAGATCATAAAGTCAACCTTATAACTTCTTGTCATCCCTGTAACAAGTGGGTTTATAAGATAAAAGGCTTCATCACAAAAAAGAAAAGACCCCCTAAAGAATCACTAGTGAATTAATTGTGAGCTGTCTCCCTGCTGGAATTTAGTATTTCCTTTACCCAGCTTAAATGATCTGATTTGATTAAAAATATTTAAAATATAGCTCTGTGCTGCAGAAGTAGTTGAAGTATTAGCTCAGAAAACTCTTTAATACAGAATAATGGATAGAGATTAAAAAATAATATCTGTTTTTTCCAACATGCGGCAAATAACAAAACTTCGTAGAATTCAAAGACTAGTCCAAATATTTTAGGCACAAATTACTATGTTATATAACTTTCCCCCAATGTTTCTAAATAATAAATTATATTTTTAAAAGGTTAAAAAAAATATAAATTAACATTCCAGGAAACATTTTGAGTGTTAAGAGGTGTCAACAATCTCATAAAGCCATCTTCCAGCCAGCTCCCCCACTAATACATACCAAACAACAAATAAAATCAGTCATATTGCTTTTAAATGTCTAACTCAAGATTAATTTCAAATAAACTTCTTTAAATTCAGAGATAGAATATTTCAGACCCATATTCAGTAGAAATTCATGTTTTGAAAATTACATCTCTATGAAAGTCTATGGTATTTAAATTCTAAATTTACTTCTGAAAATGGCAATTCTGCTTTTTTATTTTACAGAAACATGTGAAAATTCTATTCAAAATGCTTAAGGTAACGCAATCCAAGTCTGGAAGAATAACTAGATTTTATAACAGAAGTGTGTTTTATTTTAGATTTGTCACTATTTCTTTTCCCATTAACAACCTTATGTTACATTGAATAATCAGTCAGTCTTACATAAACTTTCCAGGCCAAAATATATTTTCAAATATTCAGCTTCAGAATATGGTATTATAACACAATTTTGTGATGCATCACAAAATCAGGCAGATTGCTTTAAATCTACACTGATAACTCCTTACTGCAGCTGGTACATTCAAAATATCGTGTACCTAATCAATTTAGTCTTTCAGGGAGGGCTGACTAAACCTCAGTTACCAGTCTTTCTGTATCCAACATTATTATCTTAAATTTTGATAATTTGAAACAGAAGTCGTGGTAAACAATGTCAGGCAAAGAACATCCATCCAACAAAACTAATGTAATTCTATTACCAAAATACAGGTACATCCTCATGATAGATACTGTTCAAGTTGTTTGACTTTCTGAATCCTGACAGAAACAAGATTTTCATCAAATCAGAAAAGCTATTTTTTTTCCTGCTTATTTAAAAACATTTTCATGCAGACAGCTTCAGTAAGCTAGTTGGAGGGGAAAAAAAAATCATAATTGGCAGAATATACAAATTGATACTGACCCTAGAGTTCTTTGCTTAAGCTTCTGCATCAGTATTTTCCTTCCAGGTTTAATATTGAACCAACAAGGTAGTACTTGGAGATTTAGATGTAACTAACATTTGCTTTATGCTTACCCCAAGCCATATTGTTTGGTATTTAAAACAGGCTGACACTGAAAATTCATTTAAAGGTCCACTTCACTCATTACACATTTTCACAAATAACTCTCTGATTAAAATAATGGAAAATATTGGAAAAAAAAAAAATAAAAGAAACTTTAAACTTGCATGCCATCTGAACGAGACATACATGATGATATAATCCAATTTCGATTTCTAAATTTAAAGGTGTGAGCACACACACAAAATCAGAGACTTGAAATAATCATTTTTCAATCATCTCAGCTGCAGTAAAACTGCACTATTCATTCATGTCTTAGAAGAAACCATGAGAAAAATAGTTCTAAATAGCTTCAGTTTCTCAGCTATAACCAAAACATATCAATACAATTAATCTTAAAATATTTGGAACCAGGTAATTTAGTTAATAATACTGTCTTGCCTGTCTTTTACTGCTATTTAAACTAAATAGAAAAGCACAAAATGTTTTTATTTCTCCTTCAGTATTTTAAAGACGTAGCATGCCAAAATATTTACACACAACTTTATCAATATCTTGATTCTTAAATAAATCTTATCATTCGCATGTAAGTTCTTCCATGAATAAATGACAATGTACTTTTTCCTAGTATTTTGGAGTTGTTTTGTTGGTTTTTTTTGGAAGGGGAATATTCTTGCTTCCATGGTTTAATTTCCCAGGATTTCTAAGTTTCTACCCAAGGAATATTTCTTCTTTTTAAGCTCACAGCCTGAGATACCTAAGATACGCAGAAACTGTTCAATAATACAAAAATTCCAGTCAAAAAGATAATATTCCAGTTAAGATAAAAATCACTGTAGCACCAAAACAGTATTTTTAAAATTATTTCTAAAACTTTTGGTTGCTCCCCAATATTTAGCACTACTCTGTCCAAATACTGTATAAATAATTGAATATTTACATATATGATGCACCACTACAGAGGTAAAATTGATGTCTACTACAAAACTTGCTATCAAAAAATAATATACATCTTAGAAGACTTTAAGGAGACGCAAAATTTTGACTGCCATCCCAGTAAAAGGAGGGTATGAACAAACAGTGTGTATATTTAACCTCACTTGCTTTGTGCCGAGGATTTCCTCTCACTTCTGGCCTGCAGTTCCTATATTCTGCTTGGGGATAATCAGGGTACATGTTTAACAGGGATTTAGAAATAAGATTTCTGTTATTCTCATAGGAGTTGCATAACTAATTCCTAGTGCACGTGGTAGAAAGACAACCTGAGGGTCTGTTCTGTTTTTACCAGCACATTGATTTTATTTCAAAACCTAAATAAGACTCTTGAAAAATACTGAATTTAAAGCCTGCTTTGGGTCTGTTTTATTGGGATTGCCCTCTACTGCACTAGGACTATAATTCTCAGAAACAGGCAAATAAGTTAACTCCCTTGAGCTTTCCCTGTCTCTACTTAAGTTTTGGCACCAGGTACAGGGAAACACAAAAATAACTTTCATAATATTACTTTCTGCAACAAAATAAGCCACAAAGAAATAATATGGATGTAGTGAATCAATATTTTGTAATGATTTATCACATATTTCTATGGCAAAATAAGAGACTGCTCCACAAAAAGCTCATCACTGTTTTTCAAAACAAAACAAAATCACTATATGAATAGGAAGCCAAAGAATATTATTTTATAGCACATACTAGTTTGTAAGGTTTATATAGGTGGGGCACCATCAGAGAATTACTGGCTAAACCAGTTTCACAGTTTCAAAGGGCTGAAATTAGAATTTCATATGAGAGAAAAATCGATATTTTATACATATTTTAAAAATAGTAAATAATAACTTTAATAAAAATGAAACCTAATAAGAAAGAAAGATTGTCATGGATAATATATTGCTTAAGAGTCAGTGATTGTCAAATTCACAGCTTTACACAGAAAAAAAAAAAAAAAAAATAACCTGACGAAGCGTGATCAACAGATGCAAGTGAAAATGCAGATTTAGGAACCTGTGTGGCTCTAACTGTAATTGTCCTTCTCCCCCAAAGACAACAGCCTGCTACTGTAAGAGGCAATAGAAGTGAAAACCAAACTCAAGGAAGAGTAGGCAAGTCAAATACCCAGTAATTGAAACATGTTCTCTAGATCCAAAGAGCAATTCTTTGTTTCTCTTGGCATCTTACGGAACATACAATAAGGAATGAAAAAAAGAAATCTGCCTTCCAAGATGTAATTCAGTCCAAAAATTCGGCTTCCAAGCAATAAAATCTCTAAACTGTGTCTCATGCACTGTTTATCAGAAGGATTTGTTGTAATATCTGTTTTGGAAACGTTCACTAGCAGACCATGATGTAGATAAGGAATTGCAGATATATTGCAAACTATTTTCAAAGTGTAAAACTGTTCCCTAGTATAGTGGGCACTGAAACCTCTATCAAGAAGTGACAGGTTAGCTCATGTGAACAGGAAGAAAAATGACAACAGTGTCCAAGATACGTTATCTGTCTTTCTAGGGTTAAAAAAATTGCTAGCAAATAATATTGCTTGTGAAAAGAAATTTAAACTCTAGTTTTGGAAATCTGTTGGTGAACAACTACATTCCAATTGCTCACTGTATTTCATGAACTTTGTTATTGTAAAATAAAACCTGGTGATGATTTTGTGTTTATTGAGATGAAGTCTATGATTTTTAGGTATTCTCAAGATGTTATTTGTGAAAACACCATCTGTAAGCAGAAGATACCCAGCTACACAAGACGAGGATTTTGCTGATGCAGAATTATAGCCTTTATAGCAACTTTCCTGGCTTCTACATGTCTGGTAATTAGTATGTTGGCCAGACCCAAAGAATCATGAATTCCTCATGAACCATATATGTTGCAGACACAGTTACCTCTCTCAGAAAATATACATTGCTGTCTGTTATTATTTTATTAGAAACTAAAAGTTGTACCTTTCTTATAGAAGTCATAGCCTGCCTTCATTTTTAGATTAACGGGCTGTACAGTAACATTACCTAGCATGTATTTTTAAGGGACACAAGTGTCCTTAGGAATACCATCTGAAATGTTAAATTCAATACAAAAAAATGTTTTGCATATTGTTATGATGACAATCTTATATTAAAATTTACATGGTGTTTACAAATATCCTAATAACTGGAGGCAAGTTTTTAATAACATTTTAACAGTGAAGTATCACTTCTCTTCAAAAAAAAGGCAAAGGAAATGGCCTGTCTCTTCCTTGTAATCCTGCAGTTAAGGTGCACTTTACCACTTATTAAAGCCAGAATCCCAGAATAATCCTCTAGGTCTGTCAGTCAAGCACACCATATAAGAATACCAGCTACTATGATTCTTTCCCCCATCATACTGACATTTCCATTTTCATCCCTGTGTCATTTATATAAGCTGAATGCAACTGTGGCCATGAATTTTAAAGAGCTCAGGTCACATTAGGGTCTCTTTCCTCTCGATGAGATTTTGAATGAGGGGAAAGACTACAGACTTGAAATCAGGACCCTAAATAAAAAAACCTAGAAACTTTAAAAAATTGACCTTATTTAATTTTTATTCCCCTTTTTAAAAATATGTAGCCATTTTGAATGCTGAAATGTCTCTTTATCAGACAATGACATATTCTTGATGATGAGTACAGAAAAAGGAAGTTGTTTTCATCTTGAAAGATAACTTAAATGTTTAATTTTTAAATACTATTAAAGAATTCTCAGCAGTATATGCATATAAAGTTATATATTATTTTTTTATATAGTTTAGAAAGAATTTATTCAAATTCTCTGCTACAGGTTGTTACTACAATTCTGGAAAAGCACTGCATGCAAGAGATTTACTACCATCTCACACAGCATGTTATTTACCTGAATTGTATATGCTTTTGGGATACTGAAAAATGTTTTCAGTACTCATCTCTGCCTGAGGCCAAAGCCATGCAAAGGAGAGTTATCAAGAATTGCTTGTATTAAATGAGAACACAGCATAGAGAAAAAATAGATAGGAAAACTAGAATATGTGAGTTTCATTTCACCTCCAGTTCCATTTCTGAAACTCAGATCCAATCCTAACTGAACTCTTTAATTATGGCTTCTACTAATTCATAAAATGAATCATACGCCTAGTAGAGAACATCTCTGAAGTACTACTGAAAGAAGAAAAAAAGACAACAGAAAATCTGTACTAAAAAATGGAGATGAAAATTTTCCTTGAAGGTTAGCTGTTTTTAAGAATGGGACACAAATAATAAGCTTAATTAAAATAAAATTATTTTTTTCACATGCTACTTACAGCCTTCATAAATATCTGTTGGTATGTGGACTGCTGCATGTTGGTAAGACGTTTGCCGTCGGAAAACAGGATCTTCTTCAAATATTGGTCTGATTCTCTGGCTGCCAGATTCAGTGTCATTCTTTTCAGGCTTTTTAAAGAAAGACATGTAAAGGGCAAAATATTACAAAGTATGCTAAAAACAATTCCATTCATATTTTCCTCTTTTTACATAAAAGACTCTTAGCCTTTCTTCTGTAGCTAATATTTTGCATTTGTGTATAAATATACACTTATTTGCTCCAGGTACAGAAATATTTGTGTAGACTTTATTTTAAATTATGAGTTACACAATGTAACTCAGTGAAATTAAGTGCTGCAAAAGAAAAGTAACAGCCTAATGCCTTACACACCTAAATTTCATAAGTGTATGGAATTTTTACACCCCTAACACAAAACAAATACATTACCTCTTATTATGTGTAATAATTTACACCGAATCTTAAATCTAAATACTGTAAATCTCATTTTTTCCTTCTGTAGCTTACATAGTAAATCACAAATCTTAAAATGACACCACTAATATACATTTCATAAAGAGATTTTTGGGAAACAGTGGTGCACATCCAGACAAGGAATGAAAATTAAGCCTTCTTAGAAATTCTGACTGAAACAGGTTTTGTTCATTGGTTTATTTCAATAAGTCTCAATGAAATCTCATGTACTCTACCGGTTACATCTGCCTAGGTGGAAAGGTTTCCAAACACATGGCTGCTCACCACCACCTGCCTGACCTGGATTCCTATTCTCTCTCACCTGCCTGCACCCTGGCTTCTTGATTCCTTCCAATTTACTCAGTCATTTACACTAGTTTTTAAAAATTTTGAAAAGCAGAGTTTTTTTCTAACTCAGCTACAAAAAACACATGAAGTATGGAAACCAAGGAGGTAGTGAAGACCAAAGGGGAGGTGGCAATATCTTTACCTGGCTCAGCTGCAGCTGGAACAGGAAGCCCCATGACATGAGTAGGTGACCACTTAAATCAGTAATGAATCAACTATGATACTGAATGATTACTTGGGTCAGCAATTGTAGGCAATTATAAGGCAATTTTTAATACTACATTCATCAGGTTTTGAAAATGTGCTATGCTTGAAAAATAATGCTGACAAAGCACCTGTCTGGTCAGTCAGGCATGTGTGTGTTGAGGCTATTCTTTATACGCTACCAACTGTGTCTACTATCCCCTATCATAGACAGCTAAACTTTAACTTTCACATAAAGTAATTGATTAAACTGCGTATGCTTCCTCATCTGCTTCGTCACAGGGTTACGAACAAATGTTATGCTAATCATAGGTTCAAATGTTGCCTGAAGTAAGAAGCAATCTCAGATGGGTTTCAAGGAGGTGGTTTCCTTTGGAAACACAAAGGGCAAAACTCATCTAACCAGTGACATCCATTGATTTCAACAACACTAATGGTACTGAGCTCATCACCTCAGGCTGCCTTCATAGTCAATGAAGAGAAATGGGCATTTTTAGAGAGCAATTCATCTCATCTTAATTAGACACCTATTTTCTCATTATATGAATCATGTCTTAGAAGTATCTCCTACTTTCCATTGACTATAAACATAGCCCTAGGGCAAGTCACCTAAATGTAGAAGTCTGCAACACAGCTGTCTGGAATTAGGTGAGATGAATTTCACAATACAAGATTATTAAAATTCTGGAAGAAAATTAGCTGGGTACTAATTTTGAGTACTTTTATGCTGCATAGCTACTATATCTTATGTTAAGAAGTTAAACTTTTTATCGAGTACTTAACCCCACTCTGGTGGATGAGACAGAAGGGAAAACATAGCTTTTAATACTCAAAGTAAGGGATGATCTTCTTTAAGTAAATCTATTATCAGGTAAAGTCCAGGTATATCATGATGTTAAATAATCTATATTGATAAAATCTGTAAGTTACCTAAAAAACATTATTCTCCTTGAAATATCTAAGACCACATGTTGCCTTTTACTTTCACATCTGTAGTATTCTAGTGGACACAATGATGTCTGTTATGGAGGCTGCCAGAGGACTTCTGGATATCATACTTTTCCATTTAGGTGCTTCTAAGACAGCAATATTTTAGTTTTGGAATGGGAATTAGAAAAGCAGGAGATACTTGTACTATGCAGCCTGAAATGTTTTGATCCAGTATGCTACTCTCTTAAATCTACCAGAAAGTAAAACCACCATGTACTGGGTCTGGCTGGTATGGAGTTAATTTTCCCCATAGCAGCCTTCATAGTGCTGTGATTTGTATTTTGTACCTGGAAAGGTGTTGATAACAAATCAGTATTTTGGCTGCTGCTGAGGAGTGCTTGCACAGCATCAAGGCTGTCTCTCCAAAACACACACACATCTCACCCCCCTCCACCCCCACAAAAGGCCAGTAGTCTGGGAGTGGGCAAGAGGTTGGGTGGGGACATAGCCAGGACAGCTGACCCAAGATGATATTCAATACCATACGACATCATGCTCAGCACTATAAGCTAAGAGAAAGGAGGAGGGAGAGAGGCATTCGTTATTACAGAATTTGTCTTCTGGAGCAACCACTATGTGTATTTCCTTATACTGGCGAGCTGCGTAATTGCTCACCACCCGCTAACCAATAGCCAGCCCGGCTAGCGCCCGGCTAGCGCCCCCGAGATACCAAGATCCCACAATCGCAATCCCAGAAGCCAGAGAGAGCTCCTTCCCAACCACCCCTCCTTTATATAGTGAGCATGACGTTCCATGATATGGAATATTTCACTGGCCAGTTAGGGTCAGGTGCTGTGGCCGTGCTCCCTCCCTGCTCCCTGTGCCCTTGCGCATGGGCAGGACATGGGGAGTTGGAGAGTCCTTGAAGTCTCGGTAGCAGCTGAAAACATCAGTGTGCTATCAGCATTCTTCTCATTCCAAACCCAAAGCTAAATCCAAAACACAGCACTCATCTAGTCCCTGAAAAGGAATATTAACTCTATTTCAGCACAAACCAAGACAGAAGTGGCTGGACATCACCTGCTGATGGGAAGTAGAGAATCAATCCTTTTGCTTTCCTTTGATTCAGTGTGTGGCATTTGCTTTTCTTTATTAAACTGCCCTTATCTCAACTCACAAGTCTTGCCATCCTGTGTAATGGAGTGATAGAGGAGAGAATGATAGAGTGGTTTGGTGGGCACCTTGTGACCAGCCAAGGTCAACTCACCACAAACCATTATAACTTATTTTGAAGTGTGCAAACTGGAGCCAGGATCAGTCACAGTTTATGCATTTTATGATTTGAAATGAAACAGCGTTATGACAGCTTCAGACAATGTAATTTGGCTCATTTTTTACATAGGTTTTTGGTAGGATTTTTTTCTTCTACATTATCACCCCCCAGAACTAGAATGCTATACATTAAGCAAATTCTGGAGTTCTTTCACAAGTTATCTTCTGGCTTCAAGATGCTCAGAGTAACAAGTTTTTCTAATTCTGCAAATGCAATTTCAGCAATTAATCATTCATGTGAGAAAATTTTTCTTCTCCCTCAAAGCCATTTGATTAAAAAAAAAAAAACAAAAAAAACCCTAACACTCTTGTTTCTGAAATTCATGCCAGTGACTACAAACCCTTGATGGTTTCACAGAATACTTCAGATTGGGGACCATCAAGCCACATTATTATAACAAAACACCAGAATGAGTGGGTGTCAAAAGATTTCTTCCAACTAATTTTCCACAAGAAATATTTGAGACAGAGGGGGGATGATAAAAGAGAAAGGTGGTAAATCATAAGGTCCATCCTAGCAAGTCTTGCACAGAAGTTGTCATACTACAATATATTTAGATTTTTGATTTAAATTCCTGAAGCATCTGCACAGAAAATTGTCATGTTTCTTCTGCTTGGTATTTCAATTTCATTCCAAGTAATAGATACTAGCTTTCAGCCTCTCCCATCACTCATGTGCTACAGAAGAAGCTTCAAGTCTACTGCTAAAATTTGATTACAATTTGTTGAAACTGAAAAGGTTTAAAAAATCCACCTAAATGCCTTAAACTTTCAAACATAAAGACTACTTACCACATTTCTAACAGCACACACAGCCAGGCTCCCCCCCAAAATGACTGTGATAAAGACCCAGCCTGTTATTCTTCTTACCAATATTCCATGATATCAAAACAAGAACATGAATCTGAAAACTTTTCTCAGTTTAACTGATACAGGGCAGTGGATTTACCAGAACTATATGAAATAATACAGAAGCTTTTACATCCCTGTTGTGGAGTTTTCCTGGGTGTATTTTGTGATGCACAACTCTGATATTGAAACAATGCATCTGTGTGCTCCCAAAAACCTGGAGACACCAAATGACAAAATCCTTTAAAAGTTCTGTAGTTTCCTTCACACGGGATTAATTTTGTTATTAAATCTAAAGATGTCGCAACATCATGCAACAGGCAAGTATTATGAGAAGCATTACAGGCAAATTAGTGTTGCACTCACTTGAGCTACTACCTCCTGACCAGCAAGACTAATGCTGTGCCAGGCACATCCAATGTTTGTAGTTGATCCTTCTATATAAAGTAAAAACTATTTAGATTTTGTTTGCCAAATTTATGAATTTTAAGTAATATACATCTAAATTAAATATATATATACACACACATACATATATAAGGAAAGATTAAAAAGGAAAACCTCAATATTATTAATTTAGCCTGTTATTTCTATCAAAAGCCTGACAGATTCTGGCACTGGTTGGTACAGTTTTAATATCCAGTCAAACTGTTTTCAAGAAAGTAGCAAAACATATTTTGAAGGAAAGTAATCCAGCATGTGAATATAATTAAAATCCAACCCCAACTGATTTCTCTCTCCAGTCAAGAGCTGAAATGCAATCAATACTGGCACAGGAAAATCCCACAGGAGATAGTGGCTGAAGATTAATTTTCTATCTATTCAAACCTGGCCTTCACTTATTGAATTACATTGTTACCTACCACTGACAGTCAGCAAAATAACTCACTCACTTCTCTGCAATGAATCTCCAGACCAATTTCTCCCTCTCTTGTGAGGCAGAAAAATCCATTTCTCTTTTCAGTTCACATTTATGCTATTTTAAGGCCTTTTTTTTTTTTTTTTTTTAATAAATAAAGTATTTTTTCATGTGTCTACCATTCACCATCAGAATAAAGAGAAATTGATATATCAGCAAAAATTCAGGTAAAGTGGATTCTTCTGTAGCCGTTCTTTGTGATCTTGGCTAAATCACTTTTGGCATGATGTAAAATAAACTGGAGGTTACTTTCTGGTTTTTGTAAGCCGAATACATAGAAAAAATGCAGCTTCTCTCTCAAGGGCTTTCTGAATATAAATTAGTGTATGTACATGAGGTAACTGAAAGCTTTATGCCAAGAATAATTACTGAAAGATGTGTATAGAAAAGCAAACAAACATTAAAACAAATGTAACAAGGTGATTTCAAGAAGCGCTGACATAGTTTAGTTGCCCATTTCACTGTGGCCAGACATATCTCTGTTCCTTTTCACTGCATTCAGTTACTTTTCATCATCATAGTCATAGGAAGAAGTGGATTTTGTATCTTTACTAGTAAATCCTCATTAGTTGAAAAGCACAAGTTACTGTAGAAATGAAAAATATTTTTTCCACAAATATAAAACTTATGTTTTTTTTGCTTCTAGTAGCTGTTGAAAACTGAAGATCAGAAAACTGATATTAATTTTAAAACTACCATCAATGAAGCACACAGAAAACCACAACCAAACCGAAGAAATCTTCAGCTGGCTTTCAAAGGCAAACTCTTTTTAGGAACAATGTAGAAGTTGTTCAAAGCACCAGAACAGATTTATTATCAGGACAAAAGAATAAAATGTGGGTCTTCATTTTTTTTTTTTTTTAATTCCTGAACCAATATCTAACAAGAAACAAGGGCACCTGCCTGCTTCCATACTTATTTGAAATAGAAAGGAATTGGTTGCTAGTATTTTCCATTACTCCAGTATCTAGGGTCTGTGTTTTCCATAAAACCTCGCTGTCCCTATCAATGCCATTTTAGAGAATTGATGTGGAGATGGAATTATAATTGTTGCAGTTTTAGGGACATCAAAACTCTTGCTCTGTCATTCCTCTCTGTTTTTCCCTGAAGATATCCAAAAGTTTTATATTTTCATCTCTAGGTTTCTGCCCCTTTTTGATTTCTGAATATCTGCTGAAATTTCAGAATGAAAAATTTTAAACAATTGAGTCTCAGTGGATATGCTTCTTTTAGTGAACTCTCAGATCTACTCTGTACAAATTAATGTTATCATATACGAAACAAGCATAGACTTTTTCATACACTCTGTTCCTTACTCAAAATCAGTTTTGCTGTTTTGTTGGATTTTTTTCCTCCCTGAGGAAAGCAATTCACTAGAACAACATATCCAGCACCTCCAATGCTGCTTGTGGCCCTATTAAAAAGTTACAGCTGGACCTGACAGGGAGAGTAAAATGAGATATTGCTTGAAGCACATGGCTCAGCAGTATGCCGGCAGCAAGAAAAGGATGACAACAGCTCTTCCAAGGACAAGATAGAGGGAAGTTACTTTGAAGATGCAGCTACAGTGCATTTCTAATAGCTATACCGCTTTCACAGCATTTTAGATAATGTCATGAGTGCATTACCTTCTGATAACTTTTTTATTTCCTTTTCAATAGATGTGATTTTTCAGCTGCAGGAAAACTAGGTGGTTGTGACAAAACTGCCAACAGTTTACTACATCTTTGTTTGTGTGTCAGTGGGGGACTGTGGTCTTCATTCAGCTACACTGAGATTTTAAGTAAAGTGACATACTTCTGTCTATTCTGAGGGACAAAACTCGACCAAAAGAGTTCTAAATAAAGTAAGAAAACAGCTGCCTCAAAACTTAAATATTTTTACTTTATCTGTTAGACAACAGAGAGGTGTTAAACAAGAATTAATGTACATATATATAAGAATATATATAAATATATATAAACATATATCTATAGGATCTGGGTAGAGCTTCAGATGTAGGAAAACAGTCCTCTATTTACAACTTAGTGTGTCATGTTCAACAGCCATTTATTTAAAATATGAGTTGTTTTCAGTGCTTTCAGTGTTTCCGTATGCTTCTAATGTATTTGTTACCATATGTCAGTAAGAAAATGAATGGAACTCTGGATTGAGTATCTACATTTTTTTAAAAAAGATTTCTTTTATAGCAGTCATTTTATTTTCAGCATTCTGCCAACTGAATAATTTCAGTATGTATCAAACATAGAGTCAAATTAATTAAAAAAAAACATTTATTTGCCTTTTAAACCATTTTTCTGAATACAAGCTAACTTTTATTGATAATAATTACTATACATCTACTTACAGGCTTGTCCCTGTCTACTGTATACATAACTGTATTATTTTTTTTATGGATGGTTCAAAATCCACTGTATGCATTCATTTATATGACCTTCATGGTTCACAGCTTCTGATCAGAATATTTAGATACTCACAAAATTATTATATATCCCAAATATAATAGTGTTTTCTTTTTTTTATATTCTAACCTACTCACAAAATTCACTGCATCATGAATTTGGTTTCATGAATAAATGAATCCTTGATGTAATTCTTTTATCAAACATAAAGACTTGGAAGTCTGGGGAGACACTGTTTAGCAGGGCTAGTAGTGACAGGAGAAAGGGTAATGGTTTTAAAACAAAAGAGGGTAGATTCAGACTAGATATAAGGAAGACATTTTTTTACAATGAGAGTGGTGAAACACTAGAAAACATTGCCCAGAGAGGTGGTAGATGCCCCATCCCTGAAAACATTTAAGGTTGGGTTGGATGGGGCTGTGAACAACCTGATTTAGTTGAAGATGTCTCTGCTCATTACACGGGAATTGGACTAGATGACCTTTAAAGTTCCCCTCCAACCCAAACTATTCTATGATAATCTGGCTGTCTTGTAACATTTCAGTGAATTACATATTAGAGAAACAGATTAAAAGGATTGGGTTTTTCTAAATACTTTGGTTGGAGAAAGTTTCAAAACAGAAATCCAAGCTTCTGGAAATCATCTGTTTGAAAGAGTTGACATTGTATCTATGAGTGTGCCTTAAATACCACAACTCAGAGAATTATAGTTTCTTGTAAAGGATTTTACTATTTTCTTAATTTCTGACAAAAAGGAATACTATCGAGATATAAGAGATAATATGGCAGTAAGCTAATAAATACCTTTAAGATAAAAAGTTAATAATAAAGGAACTAATGAAAATTATAACAGCAGTTATTTTGAATTTGTAATGATTATACCAGCATTTTATCATCCATGTTGTGAAGACAAACACTAAAGAGACTGGTACTATTTTTGTTTTGAATCATATCTACAGGACATATCCTTGAATTTTGTAGCTGTGGCTTATAAATCAATAAACTTCTATAAAGTTTCATAGGTAGGAAACTGAGAGACAACCTGTTTTCAACAGCATGATGAACAATTACCCAGCTAGAAAAGTTAGTCAGCATATGACTGGTCAAGTTTTAAGAGGAATTCCATGGTAGACTAGTGGTCCAAATGGGACAGAACATGGAAACATATTATACTGAAAATTCAAATATGTTTAACTAAGACTTTTCCCAGAGGAGCTAGAATACACACCTGTTCAGATTTACCCTTTTAAACTGAAGTTAACCATTCAAATTCCTACTGGACTTACCAGACAGAACTTGTTACTTGTTCCACTTTGTAAGCCAAGACTATTCCTCCATCTCCTTAATGTTTACTTGAAAACTAGAAGTATAAATTGCCTGTGTCAGTCTGTTCCCACAACTAATGCCCACTGACTTCAGGGAGACCACATACTTGCAACCACAGGCCCAAAGCAAGTAAGCCACGATACGTGTGCCTCCAATTTGAAGAGACAGAGACTCTATGCCGTAAGTGTCCCATCAAGGTCAGGCTAAGGAGCTTAGATCAGGCAGCAGAGTGAAGGGTTGAAAATCTGAAGTCACCTAAGCATATTAACAATTAACGTAATTTATTTTAGAGACATCTGTAATCAGCTTGTCTTTCCTAAAACTGACATGATATTTTAGTGAGTTCAAATAATAATTTGTTGAAACCTTAATCCCTTATTTAATAATCAGAAAATAACAAAGTTATCTTCCTTTCTCATTATTACAGATTACAGCTGAGCTTCACAGCAAAGATGCATAAAGTCTGCATAGTAACATGAGTATGCAAAAATTCACTTCTGTCCTCTCCTATTTTCTTTTTAACTACAATGTCAGGCAAAATTAAATATGTATTTTAAATATTTAAGCATGTAAGACATATTTATCTTCCTAAAGATGTGTGACACTTCCCCAGCCTCAAGTCATTAGGAAGCTCTCCCTGCCCCCAGAGTGTTTCAAGGATGATGGAGAGCTGCCTCATAATGACATCAGCACCCTTGGATTGATCCCATCTGGGATGGATGGATCTCATCTGACTTGTGTATGTCTGACTAGTTTCAGAGGTCCCTAATTCCATCACCTCCAGTTCTGAAGGTTCAGGTGACAACTCCATATCCCTCCTGGGTTGTACATCCTGATCACGAGATCAGGTATCATGATGTGTAACCCCATGCACACCTCCCAGCTTAGTTCTCTTCTATGTGGAATAATGGCCTGGGAAAAGTCAGGGGTTCACGACCAGAGTGTTCACAAAATGTGATTTTTCCTACCTGCCTTTAAATTATCATACGTTGCACAGAACTGTCTACTTCAGCACTGATTTTAATAATAGCTTGACTGTATAAGATTATATCATTAGCCAACACCAGAAATATAGGGTCATAGTAGAATAAAAGCACATCTTACTGTAACTGATTTAAATGTTATGAGTAGTTCAGAAAAGCCCAGTAAATTATTAAAAAAAAAAAAAAACAAAACCAAAAACCAAAAAACAAACAAACCCCACAAACTTTAAAATTTATAGCCTCCTTCAAATCACTGTTCATTCACATCTCACTAGAGTACTCAAATATATGTAGTAAAATAAAAAAATGAAAGTCCCATAGAACACTTGGTCATCTACAATTTCAAGACCAAAATGCAGTCTATATAATTTAGATTTTTCATATATCACCCAATTAAATTTCAAACTAGAAACTCTTCTGCTCTTATTGAAATAAATTACACTGCCTACCTTTTACCACCCCCACATCTGATTAAAGATCATATCCCTGGAGAACAAAAACTGTTAAATCATCTTAATGCTTCATTGGGAATTAGTTATAATACCAACTGAATGTGAACATTTAATTAATTTGATTTTTTCATCTGATGCAGTTGCCTTTGCCATGCTTTTCTAAGTCATCAAAGGATTCTGTTTCACAGTGCATACTTATCTTCAGTCATAATGGTTAGGTCCAGATTTTGTACATCCTGCGGCATACTAATTGGTTATTACTCTTTCTTCTTAATTTGTACCAACTTCTGTGTCAAAAACAACATTAATAACTGTAAAGCCCTGCTCTGAGAAGAAGGTTGGGCTACATGACCTCCAGAAGCCCTTGTAATCTAATTTTTTCTGTGATTCTCTGAGTTAACACTAATGGGGCTTAAAACACTATACAAACATCACTCACTAATTCATGCCTACATAAATATAAAGCAGCTTTTCACTAATTAAATGCCAGTTGAATTTAGGTAGACAAAAGCAGTGTGTAACACTAAACCATGCACTAACTTGTGTGTTACATATGGACCACAGACTTTCCCTGTAGACCAAGTACCATATAATAATTTATTTAAGCTGCCATAACACCATGTAAGACTATTTATATGTTTTTTAAAAATGCTAGTAAGGTGAAATCGTAACAAAGCAATACATTAGAAGAATAGCATTTACAGAGACTAAGAGAAATTTTAGAAGGACATTCTGCCTAAGAAGAGAAAGACATCAGAGGGGGAAAAAAACCCAAACAAACAAAAGAACAAAACAAAAAAACAACAATAACAAAAAAAAACAACAAAAAAAAAAAAAAAAACAAAACCAAACAAACCACAGGGAAAAAAAAAGAAAAGAAAAGAAAAAAACATAAAAAAAAAGGAGGAACTGATCTACTTTTAGATTTTGAAAGAACTGAAAAAAAAGTCAGCAAAAGAAATTACCATGGCAAAAGGTCAGCCGAAGGCGAGTTCAAAAGTTTTTAGGGTCTGGACAATGCAATTCCCCACTAGATTAAAAATTATTTGCAATACATACCATAAAGAGAGCTGCAAGTGTAGCTTTAATCCACCTTTTCACATACCAATGCCAAAACCTCTGAAAGACTTCAGGTTACAAGACAAAAGCAGAAGCACAGATGGCCTTTCACAGCAGTGTGAGCAAGAAATGATTCTGAAGCTAAACCCCAGATATTGCTTCCTACTCAGCCCTACTCAAGGCATGACTCAGGTACAGAACTACAGAGTAAAATGACCTTGCATAAAATGAGAGGCTTCAATTCTGAAGTTCTGTTGCTTTGCCATATTTATGGCAAGTATTGAAAACTAGAGATGTTAAGAGAACCGCAGGAAAGAATAAGAAAGCCTTATACTTCACGGAATCTATTGATCATACACTTAATCTACATGTGAAATGCTTTATATTAGATATGGCTGTGTTATTCATTTTTTCTTTTTTTTTTTTTTTTTTTTTAATCTATTCTCCGAAAAACAACAGGGACAAAGAATGTTGAGAATGGGTATGTGGAAAGGCCAGGGAAAGTGATCCAGCCTTTTGCAGATTGCACTGGCCAGTTCAGAAATGCTCTCATTTGCAGAGTGAGAGGCAGGGCAGGAACAGGGGAGGAGCTGAATTTCACATCACTTAAACTACAGGGAACTCCCTGAAAATCCCCAAACAGTGAAATGCATAGATTATTTCCTGTTTGGGGACATATTTGAAATCATAAACCACTCTGAAAGTATATCCAAGTAAGCCAATATGGTATTATGTCTCCGAGTAAAGCAGTGTTTCAGAATATCTGAGGAAAGCAAACCTACACATTAATCTGCCAACCAACTAATAACTGTATAAACTTTACAGAATGGGTATCCCAGAGTGTGTCCTCTGCCCCACACATAAATTGAATACTAAAACCAATTTTGTAATTATAATATTTACCTCTTATCTGAGCTATACTTATGATGAAAAGTTGGTCTTTTTTTTCATCTGACATATGACCAAGCAGTAGATCAGCAGAACCACAGAGGATACAAGTATCAGCACATTGTGTTTTGTTTTTTTTTTTTTTTTAACTTCTTAAACTTGAATACATGACTCAAAGATTTTGGTGCTTTAGCTATCTTGTGTCTAAATATTAAATCTTATTAAAATATTCTAAGTGATCCATTCCAGGATTCTTTATATGTCTTGCATTTTTCAAAGTCTACTTCCACCTTCAACCAATTATATAAAAACATCAGATTCAGTCATTCATTTTGTTTTGTACTACTTAAAAATCTCAATGTAACCCTCACATTTCAAAGTGACATGTCAAAACACTCATACAACACTGTTATCTGTAATCAGGCAACAAAACACTTGCTAAAAATCACTACTTCAAATGTTATAAACATTCTATAACAAGTTCAGCTTTTGGGCTTGCTTTTATTTACCAGTAAACAATTACACTGCATTCACTGCAATTTTTATCACTCATGCATTTGATATTAGTAGGAAATAACCTGCAGGAAGAAATTTTCCATTAAAGTGATGAGTAACTAACTTTAAGGCTGAATTCTGATCTTTGACGTGGCATAAACAGCCTCCATGGGGAGACTTCAAGCACTGCTCTGTGCAAATTTGCCTTCAAGGTAGGATTCTCCGCATTAAGAACATCCTCATCTTTTTTAGGACACTGACAACCACAGTTATCACTCTTGCCATTATTATTTCATAACTCTGTTTCACAGGTAGTAGATAGCTTTGGGGCACTCCTATATTTCATTATCATGTATTTTTCATTACAGCCTCGAACATATATTCATTTGGGAGAAGAGAAGACATGCACAAATTTGAATAAAAGAATATAAACCTGATACCGAGTTTTTTGACCAGAATACCAAAAAAAAAAAAAAAAAAAAAAAAAAAAGAGGCAAGAACTGTGGCAATAGATCAAATAGCTCAAAGGAATGCCTTTTTTCATTATGGCCTGAACTCAAGCTTACCTACAATACCTTGAAATGGCAAGGTCCCCAAAGACCTGATATGATTCCCAAGGATACTTGGTAAAAGGTACACATTCCTCAGTGAACAATGCAAGAAGTCTTGGTATTAAAGCAGACAATGTCAATCATGCCCTTGCTATCAGTTCCAATATTCATTTTCCAAAGAATGGCATCCAAATCACACTGCTAGAAATTATAACACTGGATTCTGGATGTAAGAAAGTGCACAGCAAAAACACTGGAGTATGAATTTTCCTAAAAGACCTGGAAGTTAAGGTATCATGAAATTATGAGAAACAAGAACAATAAATCCTCTTATATAAAAAGGATGAACATAAGATGTAAGACCAAAGATCATAAAAATATGGTTTTCCTGTTTATTCCTCCTCCTCATATATTAAAGTTAAGATGCTTTGTGCTATAACAGGATTTATCTACCTCTTCACTACATCAAGAACTGTATATTTTAACCATAAGCATTATTTGTGTTATACACTGAAGTGTGAGAGATACTCCCCAAAGTGTGATTAATTTGCTACATAAAAATAGATAAAATATGGATCTACTTTTTTAAGGCAGTTAATTTTCCAACATATTAACTCAAATAAATTTTTTTCAATGTATGTACCAAAGCAGGTATGTTCTATGGTATCTAGAATATAACTTAAAAAAGTAACATCTCTGAATATGTTGAATATTTGAGAAGCACAGGACTGAGTCTTGGAATACTCTGAGGAATCAAAAAGTGCAACCACCAAGGAATATTTTCTGAAAATGGAAATAGTTTAGGACACCTATGAGAAGATATTAAATCTTTCCCTCTTCATTTCATAAAATTCTAAATTACAGACTTAATTATTAATTCCAAGTCCTGTATGCCAGTACAGAAAGATATAGGTTAATATTCAAGATCTATTTTAATAAAAATGAAAATATAGATGAAAAATGTTACATTTACTATGAATTAGAAATTCCTGTTCTAATGAAAATTCTCTAAGGCTTTAAAAATGTTCCCTGTATGGGTGTATCAACAGTCTAACAGTCTCTCAAAATGGAAGATATAATTTATACTAGTACAAGTATTCTTTCCCTCTTATAACTTAGGTCAGTCTAAGGACAAACTACCCTGGAAAAATGTCTCCCTTGTCTATATAAAAAAAAAAGGCTAGGATAGGGAATTTGTCTGTATAACTAGTACCTATTTCAGTGAGAAGGGAAAAACAAAACAAAACAAAACAAAGCCTCAATAAAATCCATGTGATATTGTCAAGAATCAGAATACCTGGCACAGATGCAGCCCAAGTTGTCAGAGTTGAAATTCAAAATCTCTCCATCAAACTTGTCAACTAATATTTCACTCTTTACAAATTTACCCATTAGCTCATTTCAGTATCATGATTCTCCCAGAATGTACAAAATGTCATCTAAAACAAGTGCTAAATGATGTTCTCCAGTGAAGTTTTCACATCCCTAATTCTACAATATACCATCAAGAGATGCAATATTAAGCACAAAATAGAAGAACTAGGTATGTAAATATATGTAAGTCTTATTTATTCCAATATCTGCAATATCTTGGCCTGCTGAAAAACCCTAGTAGGTTCAGAAGGAGAAGAAAATTAACTTAAAAATAGCTGCAACTTACACACATGAAGAACAGCAACAACGAAAATAATCCCTAGAGACCTGCTATGTGTACAAGGGCTACTTGGCACTTTGAGTGCAGGACTGTATAAACCACAGCTATTGTCAAGTTACCTAGCTACGCTTCCCAATCTGTATGAATTATCCTTTGCTCACTCATCATAAATGAGAATAGCTGGGGCAAATTCTTTATGACTCATTTTAACAATATTTTTCAGCATCAAAGAAGTAAAGGACAAAGAGAAGATAGAAACATGACACATCATAATTGTGACTGTATCCATTTCACAGTTACCTATGATGTTACAGTGTCAAACCATATTGGTTGTCACACAAGGCAAGCAGAGGGAATTAAGAGCACCACAGAACTTTAAATAAGGAGTTAGCTGGCTACTATTGCTAGGCTGCACTATTGTAACAGAAAACTAGGCCTTCTACAGCCTAGTGCTTAAGCTCATCCTAAATCATTTGAGACAAATGACTAGAAATGCCTATCCTTCACTGTATATAAAATGCTGAAGAATTAGTAGTTTCTAAATCCACCTGTAGGTAAAAACAGATGATAGGATATTGATTTTGTTATTCGTATGCTGCCATCTAGAGCCAGTCCAAGCACTGAGACAGAACTCCTCTTACATATGAAGATACAAGGGAGATTTTGAAAGGTATGTATTATCAGAATAAGGTTTAAAAAACCTTCAAAAACCAGAGGAAATTAGTATCTGCTGGTCAGCATGTAATAAGTAAAGCAATCCCTGCCCCTGCTTTCTCTATAGGCTCAGGGCAGGTATTTACATTCAGTCTCACTTTTCAGTCCAGCAACTGGCAGCTGTTGGTCTTGCAGAAACCTGGCATCAACCTTCTGGTTTCTAGAAAAGTCTCTTTATACTTGTTACCTTTGAGACTTGATCCCTGGAGTCCCCCATCTGCCCTGTGCCACCTCCAACCCTCTTCCGAACTGACCATGTCCAGGTGCCCTCTCCCCTTCAAGGGCTCTACCTGACCCAACATGCTTACATGGGATTACAGAGAAAACTCTTTTCTTCTGCTGCCCACCTAAAAAATGCATAAAATACTACACTTGTTGGTTCAATAAATCAAATCATTCTGCCATTTTTCTATGTAAAGTCAGAAAATTCCTGAATTCTGCTGGCAGGAGAAAATAATTCAGCATTTCTTTGATCAAATCAAGAGTAGGTTCAGACTTGGTTTCAAGTAAACTTGAGCTAATTCATTACCCAACTTCTTTTTACTAAGTTAATCATAGCTGAAAATCAAAACCAATTTTGTAATACTTGATACTACAAATTAGTAGAAAAGACTTGGGTAAGGGTATAAGCAGAGACCCAATAGACTTCCAATGCCACTGCCAGTATACCTCTAAATCTCAATGTTTCTTCTAGAGAAGAAGCAGACCTATAAGGAGTGTGCCTATTAGGTAACCATTCTGTTCTCTGCTTACTTCTGCCCAACAACTATACATCTATATTTAAGAAACAAAACAAAACAAAAAAACCAACCAAACAAACAAAACAACAAAAAACTAAATGAACAAACATACAAACAAACAAAAAAAAATAAAAACAAAACAAGAATCTTTGCAAGTTGGAAATTGTTTTGTTTTCTAAAAAGCATAGGATGTATATGCCCTGAAGTAAGTCATGGGATGTGGCCTGTTTGAAAATTTTCTCATCTCTCAGCTCTCCATTTTAAAATGGAAGTTGGATTCAGTGGGTGGAAGGAGAACAAGTTATATCTTACTCACATTTCCCAATGAAGATTAGGGTGTTTTAAAAAACACTTATAAAAGAGCAGGCAAAAGATTATTACAATGAATTCCTATGTCCTCCATTTGATGCATTCCAACTTATACATCCAGATTTGTAGTATGTTAAAACACACCAGGATTTTTTTTAAATTATGTTTACATTCATACCTAATCATCCTTTCTTAGTCTTACAACAGTTTTCAACTTGATGTAAATTTCTTCTTTTCCATCGATAGCTACATTTGTGCAGCAGTTTTAAACTCAGAGAGAGATAATGCTTCGCATATTATTCCAAAATAACAAGGCATCACTGAATTAGGAACACTATCTAAACCATTGACAAAGACAGCTTACCAGTTTAAAAAAATTTTCCCTGTAAGTTTTATAAAGTAATAAAAAAAAATGTTCTTCGTATTTAAAATAGCTATAGGCACTCTCCAGACTGTTTCCCTCTGCTGGAACTCACACATCAGCCCTAATCACAGAGTGAATCCACATTTTGTGCAAGTGCTTGCTCTCCAAAGGGACCCATACTTCTAGAACCTTCACATTAATCCAGTAAAATAAAATAAAAGTGCTGCTACTACTTAATACATGATCAATAACTACTGCTCTGTTGGCCATAACTGCAATCCAACATGGACTGCATGAAGGAAATCTCGAATAAATCACTTGTGCTAACTAGAGACACAACCCTTGCCAGGAGATGCAACTGGCTGCACCCAATTAAAGCTTAACGAGTAAGGAGGAGCAACAAATGCCCAGTGATGTGTAGCTGGTTTCATGTTAAAGAAACATTCGTTTATTTATTTGTAATACTTAGTCCTTTTGGTTAAATCACTATAAAATACACTATAAAAAAGGCAGAAAAGGAGCAAGATACAAAGAGAAGATGAGAGAAACATTAAGGAAAGAATCAAGGAAGAATTAAAATTAAGCTGCTGAGCAATACAGTGCATAGGGGAGAGGTAGATTCCTGAACACATGGAAACAGAAAAGTTAAATTTAGAAAGAATCTATAATGAAGATGTGGAATTACTAGAAGTAAAATGAAGATGAGTACAAAAAAGAGAAAATAACTGAGCGGTGAAGCAAAAATTACTATAAACAGGGTGAGGTACAAAGGATAACAAGAGAAAACAGGAAAGCAATATTAAAACTTATGGGAAAGGTCATCTTAATGTGGTACCGCTCAGTTGTCCAATAAAAGCACTGAAGCATTTGTCCATATACAACACAAGCAGTTGACACCTGCAAATTAAAGTGCACGACACAGACTGCAATATATCAAACTGAAAGTGTTCTAGGGAATAGGACAGTGAATGAAAACCTAGGACCTGTATTAAATTACAAGTTTGGCCATTATCTTCCTATGAGATATGAAAAATGGGAATATAATACCTCCTACCTTGTTGTGAGGATAAAACTCATTAATTATGAACAGCTCACATATTACATGCAGCACTGGGAGGGAAATAAGCAAGTAGAATCTAATTGCTGTTGTAGGATAAAGAGCACAAAGGTGTATGAGTGATTGATGGACTAAGGGGTTACAAATTGATTGTTTTATCTAAGAGACTGAGAAATCCAAATGCCAAAGAATGCTTGATCTTCATGTGCTTTTTTTTTTTTCTTTAAGTCCCAGCAAACACAGTCATTACATTCAAAAAAGGCCCATTGAGACAGTAGATGAAAAATTAGATAGTTCTTCTGAATGTGGTACATAAATGGGAAGAAAGAAAGAAAATTATCCTGCAGCATATTAACACACACCAGAAAAAATACACAGAATTAAAGCTAGAGGATTGTTCCTCTATTAAAACTATAATTTTAAAAGGATGACTGGAGACAACTAAAAAGTAGCAGGCAGGACCTGTGAGATAGATTTATTCTAATACTTCAACATCTAAAAATTCAGATCTCAGAGGATTCTGTTACAGGAACCTAATCAACAGAGAGAAACACACATCTAGAAATGATTCAACTGACCTTAGACACCTGTCTCAGAATAAAGAGCAGCTCTCTATCCACAGTGACTAGCTTAGATACCTGATTTTAATAAATAAATTTCTGCTACTAACTATTCCTAGTTGTACAAAAAGAGAAATATAGTATCATGTGCTGTGATTAAATGAAGTCTCACAGCATGGTAGAGAAAAAAATATTTACTTGTTAGGGACAGCAAAGAAAGGATGACAAAAGCAGTTTTACTAGCCAGTGCTTCAGAGATGATTCTAGTAAAATTTCTCTATATTAAAAAAATCAAAGATTCCACTTAAGTCTTCTCAAGTATTTTTTTTCAGGCAGGAACAAGGGAGAAGAGTTTGAGGTGTTCACATCCATATTTGAGACTTGGATGCAGGTTTTTCTCAAAAAAATTCAGTATCAGATCAATAACCATCTTATTGCCTCTTCTTTCAAGTTAGATTACTGATCACAATGACAGGACAGGCAAAATACAGCTATTTTCACACTCAGCATGTTTTATCCAAAAGTATTTAACTAATTCTTACCACCTTAATGAGATGCAAATCATCCATAAACAAAGCCACAACTTTCTATTCCCAACAAAGCTATACAGCCAGAATACAAATTTGTCTTGGATTCCTAATCTGCATTTATCTAACCAGCCTCAATTTTACAGATGAAGGAAAATAATTCCTACATTTTAAATTTTTAAAAAAATGTTTGCATAAAAATTTTAACAGCGAAAAACTCATGACACATGGAAGACACTTTTTTAGGAGGTGCATGTTAATGGTTCCTGGAATACTGGGTCTTTTAAAGGGATCCAAATCTGCATGTATAAATTACATCTTTAAAACATTTGTTCTTCCATAATATAAATGTATTTTGTTTATTAAGATTTAATACTGATACTGCAGCTGAAGGAGGATAATGTTTAGCATCATTATGAAATATTCACCTTTTCTAAATAGCAAGAATCATAGAATCATTTAAGTCGGAAAAGGTCTTTAAGATCATCGAGTCCAACCTTAAACTTAGCCCTGACAAGTCCACCACTAAACCATGTCTCTAAGCACCACATCTACATGTCTTTTAAATAACTCCAGGGATGGTGACTCAACCACATCCCTGGGCAGCCTGTTCCAGTTCTTGACAACCCTTTCAGTGAAGAAATTTTTCCTAATATCCAATCTAAACCTCCCCTGGTGCAACTTGAGGCCATTTCCTCTCATCCTATCACTTGTTACTTGGGAGAAGAGACCAACACCCACCTCGCTACAACCTCCTTTCAGGTAGTTGTAGAGAGTGATAAGGTCTCCCCTCAACCTCCTTTTCTCCAGACTAAACAACCCCAGTGCCTTCAGCTGCTCTTCATAAGACTTGTGCTCCAGACCCTTCACCAGCTTCATTGCCCTTCTTTGGATATGAAGAAGCAGAATTTGAGTATGTTTCTCTGGGATGAACAAACCCAGCCATTAGCAGATATGCTGAACCATTGAGGGCTCAGTGGCTGAGATATCTGAGTCTGGCCTCTCTTTCGATGGTGGAATTGGAACTCATGGGGAATTGCTTAATGCTTTATCCTTAAGTCAAAATATTTGTTCTGATCAGCTAGGCAAAAAAGCTTAAAAGACTGACAGAAAGCACACACTCTCCAACAGCCAGAGCTTGTAAATACTGTACTTTCTGGTATCTATTCCCTTCACATTGTTTTCTAAATTTAGAATTAAATAAAAAGATTACAAGCAAAACAAAACAAAAACAACAAAAAAAAAAAAAAAAAAAAAAAAAAAAAAAAAAAAAAACCTCCTTTGTTTTTCCTACTTCCTCTTTAAGCTTTTGATTTGAGGATTATTATGAAGGAAAGAAAACTACTTATTTCAACACATATAGACAAATAAACATCCTGGCAACTCAAACAGAACCACAGTTTCAATACTATATTTTTATATTTTACACAGTCCATATATCACAGATCTCCAAAATATTTCAGCCCACTAAGCTGAAATTCCTAGGTCTTAAAATTTTTTATTGTAATTCAAAACATTTCAAAATAATAACTTAAGCTGTTTTTGACTTTTGGTATTGCACTCTGTGTTGCTCACACCATGTTACAGTGCTCCTTGTTTCTTGACTGATTGGCCCTGACTCACAAGGAACTATTCTTAAACGGACAATAAATGTTATTATACACTCATTCCAAGAGCTCAAAAAGACTTAAAAAGAAATAAAACTGAAACCTGAATATAAATAGGACACCTGGTAGAATAATTTTTTTTTTTTTTTAATTTGGGTTAAGAGTTGTGGGAGGGTTGTCTTTTTTCTTTTCTGGCAGAAAAAAAGAAAGTTAAAGAAAATGAATAAACTGTGGAACAGTACTTCCTTTCCTGCCTTGCCTACCAGATTTGGGTTTATGTTCTAGAAGTAGTCACTTCAAGACCTTTCCCAATACTATTTAATCATAACAGATAAAGCAGGGTCTTTTACTTCACACTGTAATCTACCATCACTATATGATACATTTAGATTCAAAATCCAATGTTTAAGATTTGTAATTCTGTTTCCAGAAGTGATTAAGATCTGCCATCCCAGTGAATTTAATGAGAAGATCTTTCAAATTTAGGTTATTCTAAAGAATTTTACTTAAAGCATGCAAAGTTTAAAACTTAGGTCTGTACACTTTGTTGTATCTGAATTCCAGTACTCGTAACTCTATATAAGCATATCAAATAGTTCTGCTTGACATGATCTATGTACCTTCTTTAATTGCCTTACAGCAGAAGCATCAATTACAGTAGTAATGCCATCAATCTCTAAAGAATACTTGATTAAAAAGTGCAAATGAAGCATGCTGGCAATTCTGATTAATACATTTACAACATTTTTTCTATGGTTTTATAAATTAAATCCATAATGAAGACAAGCAGTTGTATTATCTCAAGTGAAGGTGAGGATAACTTGTCTTCTCCCCAGAAGACATTAAGAACCTTAATAGTTAAAGCCAGACAGGAAACTTTAAACCACTTAAAATAAGATTTTTAGTAGAACTAGGAACTGAAATATCATACATTTTGTCTAAATCTTGGGACTGGGTTTTCAATTTCCCCAAAGCTTATTACAGTCATATGAGTGATCACAAAGTGCATGAAAATAGTTATTCAAGTAACATTTTACATCTGCTTTCCCCTCATGTAAATAATTTCTTACAAAGCATACAGAACAAGATAATATGAGCTTGGGAAATAGGGCCAGAAAATTGTTCCTTCAGAGTAAAGTAAATTATTTACATTTATAATTTTGAATCTCCAGTGCTATAATTATGATTTTATTACATTTCAAAAAGTGAATGATACTGCTGCCAGGATCTTTCTTCTCACAGCACATTCCCTGACTGATCAGTAACTCAGACTGTATGAGGAAAGACAGACTTTGAGAATTAGAACATAAAATATTATCTGGCTCTTGAGGAAACTTTTGAAGATGTTTCTAAATTTCTTGGTTTCTTGCTTCTTCAAAATATTTAAATGTTAGTCTTAGACTTTCATTAATATTTTCAATCCCTTAATTTTCTGAGATTACAGGCAATGAAACAAATTACATATTTGTAAAATATGACGAATAAAAGAAACATATTACTTACATCATTCTGATCATCTTTTGCATTGTAATAAATTATATCATTATTCTGTAAGAGAAAGAAAAGTAATTCTGTTAGCTTGAAAGTAGAGAATAAAATTTACTAGCATTAATTTGTACTAAAATACATTTTTAAATAAACCCATATTTGTTTATATATTCTCTTTCAGACTTTTGCTTGCTCTCTGTTGCATGTAATATTTCCCATGCTTATGTTTAACTTCATTCATTTAATGTTTCTTCCTTGGTAGGCTACATAAGTCATTAAAAAAAAAAAAAGATAGAAAAGTACAGAGAACATTGGACAAAATTCAGAGCTTTTAAAAGACTTCTGTGAACTGTTTCTTTTGCAGGCATATGATTTTTTCACTATGCAATTAAGTGATTTATGCACCATGACATCTAGCAGGCAATAGATACAATGACGCATGGGCATTTCTAAGTGTGTTAAGTATTTGTTGCACACACATTTATTGACTTATTCACCTCCCACGGTGAAAATAAAAACTGGGAAAATACATCACAGGAGAGTCTGGCTGTTGTAGCATAGAGTGAATCCTGGCAGCTCTGTGGAAATGCTGTGCCATGTAATTCAAGCAAAGCAATGATGGAGATCACTAGTTTCTACTACAAAATCAGTCAGAAGTTTTGTTCAGTGTAACATCTACAGCAGTTTGAAAACTGGGTTATTTCCTATGGAGTACAGTTGTGTTTTGCCTTGAAATATTTCTGAACCATTTGAAAGCCTTAAAGATTTAGGTACACTGTAGTAGCTTTCCACTAAATAGAATTGCTGTAATGTGCCCTATGCTTTTTTGAGTGAAAGTAAGTAATTATTATGTGCATTTCCATATGAAATAGAGCCATATATGTACATAGCAAGTTTTAAGGTACCATTACAGATTTTGAAAAAAAAAAAAAAAAGAAAAGTTACATTTCTTCATGCCCAGCAGCTTGTTTAAAAGAGGCTATTGCTGTTAACTTCCCAAAATAGCCTTAATTTATGTTTTCAGTTCTGTTTATGATAATAGCTTTGTTTATATATTGGATAAATAAAATGTTGACCACAAAAAATTTTTTTTTCTTTTATAAATACCAATAGAGAAGAATGATTTCAGTAATCCTTTTTCTAGTGGGTAAGCCAATGACAATTATTATTTGCACTAAAAAGCACCATGACATGTGCTACAAGGTTCATCTTTATAAACCACTGTTTTCCTTACTTCATAAATAATGACATCGCTCATTCTCCTTGGTGACATTTTTGAGATCCAAACATGAAATATATTATAGATGAGCTAAATGACATTTTGAGGTAAACACTATTAACATGAAATTATTCTCTTTCCTTCAAGAAGAAGGAAAAAGCATATCCTCTGCTTTTCCATCAAGACAGTGTTTTATCCACAGGTCAGTTGGTTTTGTATCAGTATCTGGTAACTAAGCCAAGACTCAGTGTAATACAGACACAGGAGAAAATTTCTTTCATCATTAAAGACCAAATCTAATTGCTTATTCACTTGATTGCTGTAGAGAAAAGACCATGTAATGCTTGTGGAAACCTTCAAGTAAGTTGGAAGAGGCAAAAGATTCAATTTTCTTCAGATCCTCTTTACTTTGTAAACAGTTATGTACAAAATAGCTGTTCTGTAAATAATTTGATCTGTTCAAAAAGCCATGTGATTCTTTAGCAAGAAATATTTTAAACTGCAAAGGATACAACTCCAAATGCTACTAGCTAGAAATATTAGTAATGTGTTTTCATCACAAGATGATCTGTTTAAGTTATACACACACACACACACACATAAAAAAAAAAATTATTCACTTCAGAAAACAGGAGAAAAGAATATTTCTTTCACCATACCTCCTTATGATATATTATGTTAGAGCAGTTCCCCTGCAATCTCTTCCCTGGAAGCTTTTGTTTGGGAAAAATTAGACCAGGAAAAACAATACAGTCATTATTACCTGGATATTATGTATATATTCTTTTTATTTAGTGGTTTCATTTTCAAAAGGAACATTTTCATAAAACACAGTTCTATTAGGCCTTTTTTTGTACTGACTCTCATCTAGATATCAGTTTATTTTCCCACCACCTTCCCATTGCTCAACTTTACCCTAACAGTATACCTTGTCATAGAATCATTTAATGCATAGGATTTTTAATGCTGTCCTCTATGCATACAATTCTGTTTATCTATTTAAACAAAAGTATTCTTTATTGTCACTATTATATTTTCCCCTGTCTTTTATATTTTTATTTATTTGTTTAAATTGATCGAAGCTGGCATAGCATTGCTATCTATTTCTACTGGACTAAACACTATTTTTTAAATCACCTGTTAAAGAATTATATTTCAGAAACATGATACTTTTACAAGTTAATTAAAATAACCCCTAGCACCACCCCAAATTAATTAGATATTTTGTTAGGCTATTCACACTTTGTAGTTCATCACCCTGCCTGGAGATAATACCTATAAAATGTATAAAATAATGCTGACATTAGTCATATCTCACTACTCTTAATACAGGAAATATGAGATACACAGTGCTGTAACACACCGAATGCTCTACAGTTCACAAATTAGATTTGTGGATCAGTTAGATCTTCAGAGGACAATTTTTCATAATTTAACCACTTCTACTTGACAAGAACAAATTGCTTTGTTGCTGGTTCTCAAGCGAGTAGTTTGGTTATTTATTAACTTCTTGACACAAAGAATTTGAATCTTGCCACTGTTATGCACTTCTGCCACGAGGTAATACTGCACACTTATTCAGCAAGTCTAAAATACAATGTAAATATTCTAGATATTTATTTTTGTTCTTTATCCAATAATGCTATGAGAGAGAGGGGTAAGTACTCACTGTTACTTCTGCTCATGAATGAAAGGATTAGTAAGACAGTCCTGAAGATGAATCTATGGAAGAATTACTTTAGGGGACCATATGCATCAATTAGAATCTTTAGCATAGCATCAGTACACAAGTCTACAGAATTTCTGCAGTTGGAAAAGTGAAAAGTAGTTTTCACCATCATTAATCCCCCCTTCAAAGCAAACAGTTTCAGTATCTGACAAGGATATAAAAATTACAATAAGGACCAGGTCTTAAATATTTTATTTGTGACTCTTTCTTCAATTCTATCCTAATAATCTTTTTTCTTCCATGCTTTCATTGATATTATTATCTATTAAAGTTATATTGTTCCATTGTCTTTATATTGCTTTTCATTTCAATAGTACTTTGTTTTCCAGCTTTGGGTATAAAACAATTTCAATGGGAAACACTACATACTGCTTAGTACTGATGACTTCCCAAATTTCACCACACAGAATCCAGTTTCTGGTGTCTATAATGTCTATATCTAGAGATTTGAAGAAACACAAAGATTCGTCAAATACAAAAAAAACATAGGAAAATACAATCTTTCAGAACATGTGTGGATGAAATTTGGATGCACACCAACACTAGCTTACACTCACATTTTATTCTCTACACAGCAAGTTTACAGACATACTCTATTGATTTGATTAGTTAAATATCTAATCTCAACTCAAGATTATGTGAATGGAGATGAAGTTGGCTTGTCATCAAAGAAAATAATACCTTTTTCCAATCAAATCCTTCAAGAACAACACAAAGGGATTACACTGCAACAAGACATATTTGACTCTACAGATAATTACGTATAGTACATCATGGTAATATAGCTATGTCATTTCACTGGTAAAAGCTATATTTCTTCCTTTATTTCACCAAGTGCTAAAGATGAAAGTTTCTTGTCATCACTGTCATCTAATAACATCTCAGAAAAAAAAAAAATCATTGCTTTGTAAATCTTGTGCTAGAGTTTCAATAATTATCTATGAAATATGGACAAATACAAACCTCATGGAGTTTAACAAGGCCAAGTGCAAGGTCCTGCACATGGGTAGAGACAATCTCATGCACAAATACAGGCTGTGCAATGGGTGGATTGAGAGCAGACCTGAGGAGAAGGACTTGTGATATTGGTTGATGAGAAGCTCAACATGAACTGGCAGTGTGTGCTCACAGCCCAGAAAGCCAATTGCATCCTGGGCTGCATCAAGAGAAGTGTGGCTAGGAGGTCGATGGAGGGGATTCTCTCCATCTGCTCTCATGAGACCCCACCTGCAGTGCTGTGTCCAGCTCTGGGACCCCCAATATAAGAAGGACATGGACCTGCTTGAGCAGTTCCAGATGAGGCCGTGAAGATGATCAGGAGACTAGAACACCTCCCCTATGAGGACAGGCTGAGAAAGTTGGAGTTGTTCAGCCTGGAGAAGAGAAGGCTCTGGGGACACCTTATAGCAAACTTCCAGTACTTAAAGGGGGCTACAGGAAAGGTGAGAATTGACTATATCAGAGACTGCAGTGATAGGACAAGGGGTAACGGTTTTAAACTGAAAGAGGGTAGATTTAGATAAGATATAAGGAAGAAATTCTCTGCTGTGAGGGTGGTGAGACACTGAAGCAGGTTTGTCAGAGAAGCTGTGGCTGCCCCCTCCCTGGAAATATTCAAGGCCAGGTTGGATGGGGCTTTGAGCAACCTGGTGTAGTGGAGGGTATCCCTGCCCATTGCAGGGGCACTGGAACCAGATGATCTTTAAAGTCCCTTCCAACCCAAACCATTCTGTGATTCTACACCACTAACTGGTCAAACCTCTTTTTTAGTGGAAACATTGTACATGTGATTTTTTGATTATTTGCTTTTCCACCAGAGCTGTTTACATTTCATTCAAGTAAGGAAAAAAAAAAAAAAAATCCTGGAAATTTTAAGATTTTCAACACCCAATACTGTCTATTCAGAAATGTTACTTTAATTGAAGCTGTGACTAAGATTACTTATACACTCATTTATGTGAGCCTTCCTAGAGACTCTATGTAAACTAGGTCCCTGTGATGTAGTCCAAAATGGTGCTAGGCATGCAGGGGAGATTGAAGACCTGAAATGAATTCTAGAACTTTGTGAGACTGTATTATAATGAACTACATGAAAATAAATAGATTTAAAAAGAAAAAGTAGTAGGATGAGGAGAAACCAGTTAATGTGAATTAATAAGAAGTTAATGTGTTAATTTAGCCAGACATCACAATCACCTTTTTTTCCTAAAAGTAGCTGTTCCAAAACAATTGCAGATAAAATGTGAAAACAAAAAATAACACTCTTCTCCATTACTTTATTTGTACAGAGATGCTAGAAGACAATGAACTCTCAGAAAGCAAAACAGAAGAGATTTTGTTAAAGTCTCCAGACTTCAAACATTTTCTTTAATGAACCACAGGAGTCATACCTAAGATTAGTGTCGCAGATTATATTTCAGCATAATATCAGTACATGTTTTAAAATCTAAAATAAAGGTCAAATATGATTATTTGAATTTTGTTTTAAAACATCATACTTCTCATGACTTCTAAGTATTTTATACAATATGTGTTAAAGCAACCAAAAAGGAGGCAACATATAAAAGATCCCTTATATTACAGTTAACCTGCCAGAAGTGATACCTACAAGGAATCTTTTGTTCTGCAGGTAATGAGGTAGAGTAAGAAATCAAAAAAAAAAAAAAGAGAAAAATAAACTGTATTACAAATATATGTCTGAATTTGACTGTTATGTTTAAAAATAATTTCTTAGAATTACAGATACAAACTTGGAGATCATTTTCAAATCATATTAATCTCACACAATTTGAAAAGACATAGAACACTGGTGAAAGAACTGAGAGTCCTGTTGCTCAGCATGCAGCTACAAAAGTACTAATAATACTGGTTTATTTAATCTTTCATAGACATACTGGATGAAATTGGTGTAAATGACTATAAATTCTAAAAAAATATATTTCATTAAGTGTTGATAAAATCCATCCTATCCAGGCTGGGGTCAGCCAGCTCACCAGCACCATACAGGTTTCAGCTAACTTTGTGCACAGGGAGTGTGCGTGCAAAGATCACACTGCCACAGCCCATCCATCGCTTGGTCCACTTAATGACATGACCTTCACAGTGGCACAGTGTCTCACGTTCCTTTCCTCACTGTGAAAATATCCAATTACATGTTGATTTAAACAATGATTGATTTAATTTGTTTTGTGCAAATTATAATTAGTAAAGTGGAGTAAGAATTTTTTTATATCTTGGTCAAAGCTCAGGAGAAAACCTTGTTATTTTTCACAAGGTACAGAAATTAGGGGGTTTTGGTGTTTTTCCCCCAGTGCCCATATTATGCTACATTATATATTTACTTTGAAAAAAGAGAAGTATTGCAGACTATTATGATTGCATGCACAGCCTCAAAAAGAAGCATAAAATATACTAGAAAGCATACCCCGTCTTTAATTCTCTACAATTGATCATAGAAACTGTGAAGAATAGGAAAAAATTCTATGTCAAACAAAACTCCCCAATTTTTAGATAATTTTCACCATAAGAATTGTTACAAGAAACTGCCATTGGACTACTTAAGCTGTCAGGATGATATTTAACTTCCTGAAAAAATTCATAATGCATTTTAAGTACTAACTGCAATTTGACTGATTGTAGAATTAAAACACAGAAGTGGTTGAATGTGTCAGGTTAAATGTAATACAGCCCACAAGGTGATGAGGTATACATGTCAGACAAACAAATATCTGAATCAGAATCTGCAAAGCTGTCTGTTCTCCTGAAATAATACAACATACTCCACAAATAATTTCTGCATAAAGACATCCTATAGCTCAATGGCCTGTGATCAGAAGGAAATCTCTGTTGAACATTCAGGTAATAGGTGATATAACAATAGAATGTTGTTAATTTGCCTACTGCTAAGTATAGATAGCCTTTTTCTGACTGTACTGGTTTTAACTTTGATAGTTCTTTTAATTTTAGATTTTTAGTGCAACTGGTGGACTAAACAAATCAAATGTGGCAACCAATTAAGTATTTTTTTAATTGAAAAATATCAAAGGCCAAATACTTCATACGGGAATGGAGAATTAGTGACTACAGATTCAGTGACAGAAAACCACATTGATATTACTCTCTGGTATAGTTGATGGTATCACCAAATGACTGTCATTTGAGTTAGACAAACTGAAAATTTCTCTTCAAAGATAATTTTTTTATCTACAATAAAAACACGAATATCACTATGCAAGAGTATATGTAAACATTAACCATGTACTACACTACAGATACTATTCAACACATCAGAGTGACTATATATGGGGAGAGATGCCAGAAACACACCCTTTTACACTTTTCGACTTTCAGAATCCTGCTGCATCACTCCTGCAATGGAAGACTTTTTTCATATTATATTCATTGATCACCATATTGGTACAACATTGAGCCAATGGGCACTTAGATGTACCTACAAAATGGAAAGATCAACTCTCAAACTGGCAGTGCCTTCAAGCCTACAAGACTAATTCAAATGAAAGAATTTGTTCTTAAGAACAGAACTGTTACACAGTATATTTCTCTTTCTAATAATTACTAGACATTCTAATATAATGTTCTCTGTACCTGGCTATCAAGCTATGTCTTGCCAGTTGGCTATGCAACCTTTCACCTTCTGTTACTGCTCACTTTCACGTTGAACTGATACCCTGACACAACAAACACTGACAGTAACAGGCTACAGAACAGTACTCTTATTAAACCTAAACATCTTAGACAATAAATTAAACATTTCCATAAAGAATTGTTCTGTTAACTTTTTCAGGGAATAGGTAAGTTTAATAAGGTAAGCACCACAAGTCTACAGTAACTTGGGAAGAAGAATCAGGGCATCCACTAGCAGCAGGACTTAAGCTTCAAAACTATATTTATTTATTTATTTATTTTCAGCAGATCAAAATGAGGAAAGTCACCCGTATTGAGCAGACGGAGAAATCTTTCATTTCTGAAAATTTAATTACTCCCTTAGACTTTAATGTGAGAGGAGAAACAGAGAAGCAGGCTTTGTTTGGGGAAAGAGCGCTGTCTTTATGGCAGTTTGCAATCTGTTTGTATATTTTGGGTTTAGTTTTCTCTCAAGTAAAAATCACCAATTAAGTTTAGATGCTATGCTTTATTTGCTTACCTTCATCCTATGTGTACCCAGTATTTAAACTACCAATAGGTAAGACTGTGGAGAAAAACTCTTGAGATAGCCAGTTGTTTCCAACTTTGAAAGGGAATATTCAGTAAAACAGCTCTATATGACAAAAATAAGGCTATAGGTATTAACAAGGCTTCAGCTCCAAATCCCTTTATGTTGAAGTTTCAAAGAACCAGTGGCAGGATCCCCAATGCAAAGCATATCATTAGAGCAGGATAAGAAGCTCTTTCTCTTATCTCATCCCCATTATTTTAAGAGTTGATTACTTGATTGTCTAGTTCTGCAGCCATTTGAAAAGTGTTCAAATAGCTTTCATCTCCTTTACCAAATTTTTAAACTACTGTTTTGTAATTTTAAACATTGCAGATTTTTTTTTAAAAAAGAAAACTATGATATAGAGTCAGTGTAACAAATACTTTGCACACAATTTACTTCAGTCCACCCTATTGTCCTGGGTTGAGTGAGTGGTGGAGATTTTTGGTGGCAGGGGAGGGGGCTATTGGAGTGGTCCCCTGTGAGAAGCTTCTCAAAGCTCCCCCAGCTCCACGTCAGCTCCACTTCTGTTTGGGAAATTGAGCCAATCGGCTGCGCCTCTGCGATAACATATTTAAGAAGGGACGTGGTGACGGGCAGTTGGACTTGTGAGGAGGAGTTGCTGCAGCTGCGTGAGCACCAAGGTCAGTGGAGGAACGGAGGAAGAAAGGAGGGGGGAGGTGTGCCGGAGCAGAGACCCCCCTGTATCCTGTGGTGAGATGGCAGGGCGGCCCCCCCCTGCCACACATAAAGATCTACGGTGGAGCAGACATTGATTTATGGCCTGTTGCTCCTGCTCAGTTGGTCAAGGTTCTGTGCCCAAAGAAGGCCAGGGTCTCATGGGAAAAGGTAGCCCCACTGCTGTAACTCAGCGCTGGGAGGATTGCAGCATGCGGGGGAGTCCCACGCCAGAGCAGCTCGGGAAGGGCTGCAGCCATGGGAGGGAATCCAGTCGGAGGAAGTTAGTGACCCATGACGGAGCAGTGTGGGGAACGCTGCGGCCCATGGGAGGAATTAAAGTCAGAGAAAGTTTGTGGAGGACTGTCTCCTGTGAGAGGGGGACCACGATGGAGCAGGAGGAACAAGTTCTGGACACTCCCCTCACCGAAGATAAGGGAAGTGGCAGTGTTGACTGCACCCTCCATTCCCTGTCCCCTGCTCTGCTGGGGGAAGGAGGTAGAGATATCGGGAGCAGAACTGAGCCCGGGAAGAAGGGAGGGGTGGGGGAAGGTGTTCTCGAGATGTGGCAATGCTTCTCACTGTCCTACTCTGTTATGTGTTGTTAGTGTCTGTAATAAATGTATGCTTTTTTTTCTTCCCCTAACAAGTCTGACTTTTGCTCGTGATCATAAAAGGGGGATTTTTCCCCATCCCAGTCCTATCTTGAACCCCAAGCCTGGCTCTCTGTCCCTTCTCATTGCCGGAGGGGAAGGGACAGAGAGCTGCTGCATTGTGGTTGGCTGCCAATCAGGCCTAAACCACGACACCTATGTTCCAAAGACATTTTCAAACCATTTAATTCAGTCTAAACCAAAACGCATTGAAGTCAACCAAACAGACTCTGGAACAAGCCCAGTATGTTTTATGTTGTAAATAGAAACCCACAAATAATATTACTATAGTCTCAATGGATACAAACACTGAAAATCAATGTTGACTCCCATTCAAGTAGAATAAGATTTATAATATGTCTCTGGCCTACCCTAGTAGGTGGATAATGAATGATTCAAAAAGTTATTCTCTCCTTCTCCTACCAGTCCAACCTCCCTCAGTATTATTACCATGTCCCCCAAAAATGACCAAAAAAAAATCCTAGGATTCTATGTACTTCCAAGTGTCACAAATGAACAGAAAAAAAAAAAAAAACAAAAATAAGACTTTTCTGGAATTATCAAGTTTAAAAGAATTGGCTACATGTATAAAGAGAAACAAATAACCATCTTCTATATTCCTCCTCCGGTCCGGTCCTCTAAGTCAAAAGCAAGGTAACCAGAGATAACAGAGAAATAACAACCTTTTAAATAATTTTTTAATTTTGGGAAATTTATTCTTCCAAAAGGTTCAGGAAACTGCTAATCTTCTCATCACAGTAACTTCCTCAAAGTATAAGCAACTGCAAATGGCTTCTTTTTATAAGGCAAAATGCAATAGATTACAAAGAAGATTTCCAGGTGGGAAAATGAAATTAATTTGTTAGCAGCTAATTAACCTCTATATCACACTATACAGTCTGTTTAATTAAAGCAGCAAAGTATGTTTATTTTAATTTATTCAGCATTACTTTTTTTGATTGATGGAAGAGCATAAAAATAAATAATAATAAAGAAAAAATGTCTAAACTGATTGTATATTATCTAGATTGTAAATACTGGGACCAGTATATTACAGGACCCTTGTTAAACAATTTGGACATGAGTTTAAAACAGATTCACAGGAAATTAGCATTTTGAATTCATATTTATGTAGGTGCTAGGATGTATTGAACTAGGCTACATCTCTTGCAGTATCAGGACTGAATATAGAAAATATGCTAGTTCTCCAACTCCAATAAACCTAAAAAAATCTGTGAGGAAATTATTTTTTACCGATTAATGGGTAAACCTATAACATAATTTGTCTCAAATAAAATGATATTACATTTGTTACAGTATGCTGGAATTGTGGGAAAAGCAAAACAGTGAAAAAACTGCAAAATACACATTTCCTTAACACATGGTGCCCAGAACAAACACAGGACAGGGTGAAGATCTGGTGATTTGTGTTGTGGCACCAAGGAGGAATGCGAAGTGAGGTGGAGGCTATGCAGTCCTGTTCTTCCACTTTTCTCAAGGAATACTTGATACAACTATATAGATTTATTTCCTGCTCTTCCCCTTTTCTCAAGGAATGTTTATATCACAACTCTGCGGATACTATCTCCCATTTTTCCACTTTTCCCACAACAGCTGCATGCACATTTCACCAAGGAATGTGCTGTGTCATTACTCAAGAAACAATGGATGGACCACAGTCCCACTCACTCACACATACACATCTAGATAAATACTACTACCTCAAGTTTGTATGTAGCTCAGAGGGATGATAATCTGACACCAAATTGGAGGGACAGATAGACGGGTTTGTGCTCCTCACCCTCTCCAGAAGGGATGCCTTTTGGTAAGATTTGTGCCATTGGCTACGCTGAGTGATTACACAAGATTAAGTGTATGATTGCAATTGTTTTTGTGTGTAGTGCTATATAACCAACTTGCAGTTTATGCATGTATCGTAGGCAATCATACTATTAATGAACCTGATTACTTCTCTTGAATGTAATCAGACCTACAGCACATGGACTGTTTGTGCATCTGGTGTCAGGCCTATAGTCACGGCAATAATTGACATATCTATTAAGAGATAACTTCAGCCGCCCCTAGCCCCTCTAATCTCTGAGAATCAGCTAGAATGCAAGAGGATTCATCTCTTACCAAATTTATTCATCACCTTAAATGCAACACAGTGATACTGTGTGCTATTTATTATATCCAACAAATAAGATCATGTTTTAGGAATTTTGCGATCAGTTGTTACCAAACATTTAAAAGTAATCAAACTTTAGGCATGTGACACTACAGTGGCTTAAAAACTATAACAGACATCAGCAGTCTCTAGGATATCTCTCTGGACCTTCATCATCTCAAACACCAGAACATAGAACCTGACAATAAATGCTTGTGTTTATTTCTAAAATGATATTTCTGTCACTTTTTGCATGCAAATCCATATTGGTTTAGCCCACACCTGGTGTCAACCAGAAGCTGATAAAACTAATCAGTGCTGAGCAGAACCACAAAAAATGAAAAACGCTGATAGATCACAACAGGAGATAAGGACTCTCAGTGGAGAAACCTTGATTGGCTTACCACTTGTGTTTTCATCAGGTGATAGACAGGTAAGATAAAATTTATAAAGAACAGACTACACAAAAGTGAACTCCACCAGACATGACTGCCAATATGACACAAGTAAATTTATACTATCTAAATCCCTCTGGTTTTGTAATGTATTAAACAATTGGTGGCCATAAGTAACTGAATTATAACTTTTTTATTAAAGTAATTATGATATAAAATGCAGATCATATTCTTAAAGACATTTTTTTTTCTCCTGGAAATAAAATTGACACTATTATTCTGCAAACAAGGTTATTCTCCCTTCCAGTTTCACATTTGTACCATGAAAATAATCTAAATAGATCCAATATAAGTCTAACAAACTTATTCACAAGCAATGTCAAGAAGCTTGCACTGCAGCTAGTAGTTCACTGACAGAACAGATCAGATAGAAAAAGAATATTTTTTTAGACTAGAATACTTTCTTTGAACTTCTATTCAAAAGGTGCACACTGTTTTAAAACCATCATTTATGCCCCTACATTCTTGGGAATTGCACAACATTTAACGACATTAAAACAAATAATACTAGGGAAAAAATTAAGTCATAAACTTTTGCAAAATCTTGCAGGAATTTTGAATTATTAGTGCTGGTAATTATTCTTAAACTTGACAATATAATGAGTGGACTGATAGCTGGATTAATTTTCAGAAGTTCAGGAACTATCATGCGATCTTAAAGACTTGCTTATTAATATGTCCATTTCATCATGAAATTTAGAAAAAAAAAAAAAAAAAGCAACCACATTATTTCACTATATGCCTGATTCTGAATAATTAATTCATCTGAATTTGTGGTTAGATCCATTCAGAATATTTTCTTAAGTTACTGAATATAATATATATTGATCAGTTTATAATTTAACAAAATGTAAAAATATCTTCCCTCAAGAAATTATACCAAACAAAACCAAATCAACATTATCAAAACAATATTTCTTCCCTCCTCCTTTTTAAATTTTCATACATAACTTACTTAGAGATTTAATTCTGATAAAAATTGTTTTCCAGGGGATATCAATTACTGCAAAACATACGTCTTCATCTTATGTTTTAAAAAATGCTTTGAAATGAAAGATGAAAAGGTATAAGACTAATTTTTATATTTACATATATAAATATGCTTTGAGAATACATCCAGTGGTTGAAAATGTTCCACAGAAACAGAAATTTCATCCTGTATTTAATTTTCTTCTCTATTTCTCTCTTCACAAGGGAGTAGTATATGGTAAGGAGTATATTACACAAAGTCACTGTAACCAAATTCTAAGCAAAAATACCCAGATAACATGAATGTCTTTTAAAGATCATACTGGAATAGAAAAAAAAATGCCTACAATTTGCATAGTTCTCTTTACACTGCAGCAGCAGATGATTTTATACATCTCTTTCTTTCCTCTTTTTCCCATATGTAAAAACTAAAATAAAAAGAGATTATAACTTGTATTTCTTCAGGGAAATTAAACACACGTCATTTTTTCCTTAGTATTACAATACTGTCTGACACAGGAAAAATGAAGTTTCATATATAAATTATGAAAGTCTGATCCAAACTTTGGGTCACATCTTACATAGCTGACACTGACTTGTGAAGTTAATGAACTCAAATAAAGTCTTTAAAAGCATTTGATTTCTTTCCCCGGCCGTATCAATTCTTCAGTTGGCTTATTCAATCACTTAAAATGTGTCCACAAAAAAAACACAGTTATAACGCACAAAAAAACAATTGCTATAACTTATATTACACAATTTGCATGAAAATTAGAAAAAACAACCAAATCTCTCAATTTCCTCCTAAATGTGAAAAGTAGCTTTCCAAATACTAACAAAGTTAAAAACATGTCAGACCATGTGTTCTTTTCATGAATGGCTTTGGTTCATGCAGATAATAAGTGTATCTGGCATATTCACTGTTAATTATTTTAGTGGGCCTCTTACAAAGATAAATCCTACTCTGTTAAGATATTATTTTAAATAATTTTGCTAGATCTCTGGTGTCTTAGAAGTAAAGCAACTGTGGACAGCAGTTACCTGTCTTTAAGAAATATCCCATGCTCACCTAATTAATTAAGAATAGAAGGAATCTTAATTATTCAGCTTTGACATCCATTTTGTGCATGTCTTGCACTCAATCAGTGTAATAAAGCAAAGCTCCATGAGTATACCTTATTTCAGAAGCTGTTCAGTAGCATGAGACAAGCGAGCAGCTGGAAAATGTCATTCATTTTACTGTTTAACATAAAACAGTCAAGACTTTTCCAGTTAATCACTACAAGCAAAAGGACCATATCAAAAATAATTAAAATGTAATTACTTTTCTTCTTAATTATTGGCTATATTACTTTGATACACTGGAATTCACACAGAAGAGCAGTAAGATTTAGGAGCTGTATCAAGATCTTTCTATAATGTTTCTCATTCTCTATCTTAACAACTGCACTAAATTAAAAGTTACTCCTGTTTTCTTCCACAGAGCAGAACAGGGCTTTTCACTCACCATGCATTTGACGCTTATACCACAAACTGAAAAGATATACAGACACCCAAACTTCTCAATAAGATGGTTCAGATGAGACAGCAGGTTAAGGCGCTTGGATGAGAATTTGCACCGTCACAACCACAAGCTGCTTTATTTCATGGAATCTCATACATCTCCTGTGTTGTGGTTTAACCCCAGCCAGCTCAGCCCCACCCAGCCGCTCGCTCACTTCCCCCTCAGCGGGATAGGGGAGAGAATCAGAAAAATGAAAGTGAAAAAACTCATGGATTGAGATAAAGATGGTTTAATAGGTAAAGCAAAAGTTGCATGTGCAAGCAAAGCAAAACAAGGAATTAATTCACCACTTCCCATGGGCAGGCAGGGGCTGAGCCATCCCCAGGACAGCCAGGATCCATCACATCTAACAGTTACTCAGGAAGACAAATTCCGCCACTCTGAATGTTCCCCCTTTCCTTCTTACCCCAAGTTTCTATATGATGAGCATGATGCCATATGGTCTGTGATATCCCTTGGGTCAGTTGGGGTCAGCTGTCCCGGCTGTGTTCCCTCCCAAGTTTTTGCGCGCCCCCAGCCCCCTCGCTGGTGGGGCGGTGTGAGCAGCAGAAAAGGCCTTGGCTCTGTGGAAGCACTGCTCAGCAGTAACAAAAACATCCCTGTGTTATCAACACCGTACCGAGCACAAATCCAAAACATAGCCCCATACTAGCTACTATGAAGAAAATTAAATCTATCCCAGCCAAACCCAGCACATGTTGACAGCAAACCGCAATTTAAAAAGACTTCATATTATCTTTTTAATAACAAAAAGATATGACTTATTTTCACCATACAGCCCTGTCATTTTCTAGAGAAAACAGAGGGGTTCTTCTTGGTTTTGCTCTTTTCCCGAGTACTACGAAACACAGGTAAAAACTACCAAAACAAATGTTCTTTGAAAATGGGGAACAAAAAACCATAAAGGAACCTAGATGCTAGCTACATCCTCTAATGCTTTTGTGGAAGATGCTCCAACAGTTGAGTACTAAACAAAACAGAACAATCCAGGATAAAAGCAACAGGGGGAAAAAAACAAGCAAAACCAAAAGCAGATTCTTCATTCACTGTCTTGTGTTTTCATATACCTTACGTAAATTAATTTCTACCAATAAAAACTCAGAAATAAATAGTAAAATAGTAATAGTAAAAAGCAAGACGCTCAAACACAAGGTTATATAAAGAAAAAAAAAGCAAGATTAGGAACTGATGTCACATTATGGCTTATTTCATATTTGTTTGGTAATTAATCTGGAATTGTGCACAGAACCGGAAACAAGGACTGTATTTTTTAAAAACCTGACTGTAGTCTTTTCTTTTCCTTTCCCTTTGGAGAAATCTCTTTTTTTTTTAAAAAAAAAAAAAAAAAAAAAAAAAAATCTTTTCACTTTCAGTAAAATATGATTAAGAACTAATTATATCCTATATACACCCTGCAACGCATAAGTAGCATTTAGTGCAAACGGCAGTTAGGACCCAACATTTGCTAACACCCACTTACGGTCAAGCAGTCCTTACAGTCCTTAGCCCTTACAGCCCGCCTGGCCCTGAGCAGCACCCCCCAGGAGCCCTATTTCAGCTCAGCCTGGGTCCCTCAGTCCCTGTCTCAGTGCAGCTTCTGGCCCCATTCCCAAAATGGAACCTCTGCCTTATGACAGACCCCTTGCACGTAGGCTGCAGCCCAGCTCCAGCTCATCTCTTTCCCTGGCCCCATCCCCTTTTCCTTCTGATATTAACCTGTATTTTGTTCTTCACTCACCATGTCTGGAGCCGTCAGTGGCCCCTGTTACCAGCACCCAGCTCTGCCCGCCCTGGCCAGCCCCGTGGCACTGCGAGGCCGCGGCCTGCGCTGGGTCACCTCCGGCTCCCGCTGGGCTGCCCGGGGAGCAGCTGGCCCTTGCTGCTGCCTGACTGCAGGCCTACTGACTGCGTGTGTGCATTTCCCCTTCGTCCCAGCTGTTTCTAACCCTGCTGTAGCCACTTCCCAAAATTCTTTTCTGAGCCTAACCCAAATTTTAAGTAAGCAATGGTAAGTATCTTTGCTTACTATCATTTCACCCAAAGTTCAGCCATCACTCATACCATATCCTCTGGCATAACAGAAGCTTAACGTTAGGTAACAGGGGAATTTTGCAGATGAACTAGAATAAAATTATTTGAAATACTTAACAAATTTTCTGCCTTAAAGAACTGAAGTAAACCAGTATCACCACCTTGATACTTCATTTACTTACAAAACTGACAATGTTATTTTGTAAACTCAGATCACCCAGTTAAGTCCATGGCAACTTTAACCTGACTCCAGCTGCATTCTCTTGATGAAGAACAGAAGCAGTAGGTTGGTTGGTTGCTTGTTTTCTTGTTTTATACATTTTTATTTTTTTTTCTTAATTGGAAAGAGGCTTTGGAATATCTGTGCCAGCATTTTTCCCCAGACTGATTCCCATATTTATAAAAGAAAGACCACCCACATTGTCTGTTTCTACTCATTGCTGGATAAGAAACCTTAAAAATTGAGTTGTAATAATATCAGATATTACTTCCCATTTATTTAAATGTACTCTTTCTACCAAAAATGTCCCCATGCTCTCAGAGCCAGATCAAGCACAGACAAAGCTGCCGGCTATACAGTGCATTAGGTTGCAAGGGCAGTAAAACGTAGCCAAAACCTGCTTTCACTATAGCAAAGCCTTGGAAAGCCAGACTGGTGGCTGCTGGCTGTCAGCAGGGTGGAGAGAACAGCAATCTCTCCTTGGAAGAATGTTCTCTCCTTTAAAACCTCTTTCAGCCCAAGACTGCATACACGCTCCCAGCAGCATGAGCAGCAATCTGGGATCCTCAGTGACCGCTTCTGATGGAACGTTCCAGTTTTGTCTGTTTCTTCTGAATTTCCATAATCCTGCATAGGATCAGAAGTGAGAACAGTCCTGGGTTTTAGCAACTTAGAGAAGGAATCGGCTAGTTCTGATTTTGCACGCTTTCCTAGTTCAGAAATTGTACACAAATTAAAAAATATTTTAAATCTAATATACATAACTCTTATTCTAGGCAGAGAAATATTGAAGTTCACAGCATTTTAGCACTCCCATCAGAATCTATGGTAAGATATGTAGGCTTGGGCCCTTACACTTTGTATAATTCACTTTAAAATTCTTGTACTGTTCAACACTCCTTTAGAAATCATCTATTTTCTAAAATTCAGGGTGGACAGATAGGCAAATAACAGAAGATGTGAGGAAAGAGCCAATGTGAGAAATTTTAAACAAGAGGAATAGTTATCTATTGTGAAAACTGAAATTAAGACCGGTATTTGATGAAAAAGACAGGCAGACAGAAATGGTCCTGCATACCTAACCAGAAAGGTTACTGAAAAAAGAGCTTAACACTGGAAGAACATAATGAAGAAAGAGGATGAAGTAAATTGGAGAGAACACATTAAACTGAGTTGAGTTTGAAGAAATGCATAATTTTTTTTCTCAAAATACATTCTGTGAAGCTTGAGGACTCTTTCAGCTCAGCTCTCAATGGCACTATTACATGGCATTACAGAAGTGTGAACAGATTTCAGAAAGCCAAAGAGGAAGGAACTACAGGTGTTTAAGAAGGGATAATGGAAAATGGGAAACTTAGGCTGAAGAGGAAGGAAGAAGGAATCCTACAAAAAGAGTGAAGTGTCTTGTCAAGGATAATGCCATGTTTGCATCCAGAAAAGACACAGAAGTGAAAACTGGGGAGAAAGGCAGGAGACAGTTGCAGCAAATCAGTCAATCTCAAAGCTTTCCCATCAATGACCTCTTTGGCAACAGTCAAAACTTCCTGGGCCTCTTTCCCTTCCGTTTCCTGCCCCCTTCTTCTCACACAGTTCAGGGTACAGACTTTGCTTTCCACCTTGCCAAAGATTGTTTTGTTTTGTTTTTACTGTAGGAAGTTTGCTGAATGTGTTGGGCTGATAGCTCTCACGGCTCCAGAAAATGATATGAGCAGAAACCATCCTAACTTAGCTACTCTTTGCCCAGGAAAGTCATCCAAAACTATTTCAGCAGGTCTTCTATTACAACTACCTCTAAACACTCGTGTTATGACCTAAGACACTTTATGAGCATTATGATAAAAACCATTATTCTGAAGAGACCAGCACAGTCTGTATGCTATTTGGACACAGTGAATTGAAAATAAACGCAATCCATGGATACTGACGCAGAGTAAGCATCAGCCAATTGTGCAAAATGAGCCCAAAAGCTGGGACTCCTTTCCTAATGTGCTCCACAAAGATGCTGTTCATATTGAACTCACTGAATTTACATCTTATGTTTTCTCTGCTTGTATGTTCAATTCTGCTCAAATATTTCTGGTCTTTAAAATATGACAGAGACAAAATTTCAAAAGCACGGGCACATACTAGTTTAACTGCTTGTGTCCCATAAGTATCTGAGCCCACTAGCTTCAGTCCCTTTCAGACCTGCAAAAAGGAGACCCACCTAACATTGTGCACCTGTTTATAGACACAAACAGATGCACACTATTAGATGATCTTTTTGTGCATATTTACATGTAAATACATCTATAAATATGTGTGCAAGTATACACATATAGGAAAACTTATACAACTGATGTATGCATATACATATCTCCCACCAATTTAAGTAGGACTAGATTAGGCTTACACCTTTGTTTCCTAAAATACTACCTCAACCTTGTTTGTGACCAATGAGAAATAAGAAAAAGCAGAAATGTATAAGCTTTACCTCTTATTATCTTGAAACAACAAATAAAACAATTTGACCTGTTTCATATTAAAGTATTTAAACCTCTTGCAAATTTAGTACTGCAGAGCTCTCATGCAGTGATAAAAGGTTCTTACATATTTAGTTCTATTTCTTTTAATATTTCCTTATCAATATATAGATGACATGAGGAGGTGAGTGAATTGGTTTAAGTGCATCCTATTCTTGACAAACATACCCCAAGTTAATTAGATGTATGGATTTGCACCACTCTTACTAGCATGTGTAACCACTTCAGTGAACTAGTCTTTTGTCAGCAAAACCTACTGATATGAATCTGCAAAGGAAATCCAGACTTACTGTCCCTGTCATACTTATTTTTCATAAAAGCAGTATTCATAATTCATAATCATAGCATAATTCATAATATCATAATTCTTTAAAAAAAAAGTGGGATATTTGCCCTATTGCTGTTGGTAGAATGTCCTAGCAAGTCATTAAACTGATGGATTTTACCTTTGATGTTCCTTTTTCCAATTTTCAAGCTAAATTTATCTGTAAGTGCTATATATCTATTGCTCTGAAGAACTTTTGTTTTCTCTTGAACAACATTTCCTCCTAGTGTTTATTCTTGACTCAGGCTGTTTACTGATCTGTAACCACAGTACGTTTTAGAGTAGAACATGCTTTATTCTCCACAGAGAGTATGATGTCTGTGTTTCAAAATAAAACTTAGATCAGTCCTGAACACAGACTGCCGATCATCCATATTGTGTTTGTTACAGCTGTCCCCAAGACATCTAAGTAATGTCCAGACACATTCTGTGGCACAACATGCACTAGGAACCATTCTCAATTGACTGTGCAGACAAGCCTAGACAAGGTTATACTCTGTCTTGTTTTCTACATGCCTGCAATGTTTTCTCAACAGTTTTTATACCCTCAGATACTCTTACATGCCCTGATGTAACCAATGTGGCACTGGAAGTATGTGAAACTCCCTAGTTTTGTGCCTTGAAAATATTATTTTCTAAGCTTCACCACTTTCTTCACATTGTTTCAGGTACTTTGAGCAGAAAAGTACACATACACACAGACATATTATAACTTAGAGCCTTCTAGATATCACCAAGAGAAGTCAGAAGACTAAGTCTAGTTTGAACATTGACCATCTATGCCACTTGGTCCAGCAGTGAAGTCCAAAGATTTGGTTTTTTCAACAGTATATAGTTATAGATGTAAGCTTTAGAAGTGTAGTCCAGTCCCACTCTTGAACTTATTTCTTAGAGAAATACTTCAGGAGGACAGCTTTAAGACTCCATCCCCCTTCTGTGCACGTAATATACACTAACAAGAATGGGTTAAGCACAGAAAAACACACAGATTTGAGACTGCTTCTGCTACTGTGGGGTCACTTCACCTTTCACATTAGTCAGGCTGGCATTGGTGGTCTTCTGACTTTTGCTCCATACCCTACACTTTGCAGGAGTTAGAAGGTGACGAATGAGTTATGGCTTTATGCAGGTCCCAGACTCTACTCAAAAACTGTGATCATCATCTCCTGCATTATCCACCAGTTTTCCTTTTTACCATTCATATATTTAAACAGCAACCCTCCACCCTGAATGAAGAATTTCAAAACATGACTTAAATTAGCTGAAAGCCTTATGCAGCAATGTTAATATCAGCAAATCCTTACAGATATATTTTATAAATATCTTACCCAAAGAAGACTGTACTTAATAGTATTGTTTTGTAGTGTCATAAGTGTCATACATGTGTTGTGCCAGGGCTTACGATGTTTTCCCCAATACCAAACTTTATGAATAGTATCCAGTTGAAGGAAAATTTTGAGGCAGAATTGCATTGCGGGGTGGAAAGAAGAGAAAGACCAAGAGAGAAAGTGGTAGTGTTTGGAATAAAATATCCTCTGTCCTGTGCTCCCCTGTAATAAGGAAAAGAATCTGTTTCCAAGTCAGCTGTCAGCAGAAGAAATGGCAACAACCATCACTTGGGATTAACAAATGTACTGATAATATTTTCAAAAAGACATCAGTCTTATTCCAGCCTTTTTTTTTTTTTTTTTCCTGTTGGTATCCTTCACCAAAAGAAAAAAAAAACAAAAAACCAAAAAAACAAAAAAACAAACCAAAAAAAAAAAAAAAAACCAAAAAACACCCTTTGCCACAGTAACAGAACCCTAGCACAAAATGCCTGCATATGCTACTAAAATAAAACTAACATGTTCTATCTGAATAGTGGGGATGTGCTATGGCAAGGCTACATAATTCCTCAATGAGTATTTTCAACTACTTTAAGTCTAGAAGTCATTTACACTACTATACCCATAGGAAATTAGATTAAATTAAACTTGTCTATATGGACATCATTCAGTCTGGTAGAAAACTTTTGCTGGAAGTCTTTCACTTTTTAGGTTGAAAAAAAAAATCGCACAGAAAGCACAAGAAGTTTTATCATGAGAAAACACCAGAATTTTATGCAAGCACAGAAAATTGTCTGTAGAGCCAAGCTCCTTAGTCTTACTGTTCCCATGTGTAACTCTTAAGAAATGCAAAACAAAAGTTCCTCTCTTGAGAACTGGAAAAGCCCAAAGGACTAAGCAGACATTCCTACCTGAATGAATTATTCATGAGGGATTATTCATCCATTTTTAAAAAACAAGATCTGTTCTGGATTAACATGGTCATATTTATATTTGTTGTTCATATTTTCAAGACAGTTACAATGCACAGTGCTTTAGTGAAGTATAATTTGGGACTGCTAAATGGGAAAATGAAAATAGAATTACAATGTTTTCCATTAACACATAAATTACAGGCAGTCATAGAACTGTCCTAGAGCTCTCAAGACTTGATAAATCCTAATGTCCCTCCAATGAGACATAGAGTTGTTTGTGCATGTATTTATAGAGTTCTGATTTGTTTATAGCTGATAGCAAAAATGAACTGGAGAAAAGTAAACCAAATTCTTAACAGCCCACACTTCTGGTAAAATGGGTAAAATTTTTAAATGTTTCTTTGAATGAAATAGAGAAAAGTTAGCATATTGCTCATTTTGAAGAGTCTCCCTGCTGTGTGTTATGCACATCTCTTGCTTTGTGACAAGCCTACAGAAATATCTGCCAATACTTGAATCACACATCATCATTTTCACTACATAAAAGATCCGCAGTTTCACCTTTTGCTTAAATTCTAATGAGAATTATACTATAATCAGGGAATGGAATTCCCAAGTCCCTTGAGCAAAATGCAGCTCTTAATGGGATTGTCTAGTACTCCCAGAGCATTTAAAAGTCTATGCAGAATGAAAGTCTTATTAAAATTTCTATTCTGTTCCAAATGCATAATAATACAGATATCAAACATTTTCTGTTTTCAACTACTGCACAAGCCACTGGTCTTGGAACATCACTTCTGGGTAGTATACTTTAAGTACATAATGTTTGGAAAATGTCATATTTTTTTATTCTCTTAAGTCTTTAGGCATCGTCTCCTTTTTTTGTTTGTTTGTTTTTTTTTTGCATGGTATTTTATGACATCTCTGAGGCCTACAAACTTAAATACATAAACTTTCCAACTTCCATGTTTGCTACTTTTTCTCTTTCTAAAGATGGTGAGTTGTGACAAAGACAAGCTGAATTTTCACCTAGTATCTTACAGGAATCCTGTGACAAAGGAAAAAGGTAAGCTATCAAGGCCTGAATGACACCTGTGATTTTGTCATTTGAAAGAAATAGAAGGAAATAAAGAAAACCACAGATAACTCTATGTCAAAAAATCCAACCCACTCATCTCAGAATTTCAGAAAGGCTCTACTTCTAATATGAAATAAAATGTGTAGTCCTAAGCCTGTATTTATATATTCCTAGTATTTGCCCCTTTTGACAGAAAATATCTTAAAAATATTTTGAGTCTAATTTGCTTTTTTACAAAAAATCTCTAAGATTTGTTACTATTAATGACTTCCCTTCTCTTAAGTAAGAATCAAAACTTTGTGATATTTTCTGAATTTCTCAATCTTTAGAAGCCTGCCCCCATGATGAAAAGCTATATTTGAATATTATTGTCTTACTCCATTGATTAACTTTTGTGCATATTCAGTTATAGAAGGGTTTTTTTGTTAAAGAAAAAGATCTTCTCTCCTATTAGTAATTCAAAACCAGCAGACTTAAGTAGGTTAAAACTCCTTTTTCCAAAAATTTACAAATTTCCTAAATTCAATGTAAAAAATAATCAGGATAACATGAATGTGATGGGCAATGGGGGAAAGGAGTTTGCCTAGGAGATGACAGAAGCAGAGGAAACTGGGTAGATCTTATTTATACTGGCAAGAAGGAATCAAGGAGAAAGATACTGTTAGTTTTGAACTGAAAATATTTGGTAAAGAAACCTACAGACAAAATAAATAGCACCTTTGAGGTCAATTTCTAATTAATTTTACTGATTTACCAAATGTAGTAAAGCAATGCTAAGAATCACTTATCACAGATTCACATTAGAAGCTGAATTTGAAGGTGAAAGATAAAATCAAAAAAAGAGTTAGCTTCATCTGTGTCACAAATGCAATTCACTAATAAAAAATGCACATCAGCCTGCAGAAAGCTCTTCTTAACATATCATACTTCTCTATTGTAAACTAAAGAACCCACAGGGTGTTAATAAATTAAGTAAAATAGTACATCTTGCTTTTAATAAGATGTTTGTTCAGAAAGCACATTAAAGACTCATTCAAAATAAGGTGATAATGCAAATGTATGGTGTCTTAATAATGAGAAATCACACCTTTCTTTCTTTTTTTCTTTACCAGCTCCTTCCCTCCACCCCTTTTTCAGAAGCTGGACATTTTTAAATGAGTTGCCTGGTCAATAAGCAAAAACATACTTGATTTTTTCAGATAAGATGGAATGCTTGAAAGATTCAACAATGATTGAAGGTGTTTCTTTGCTTTACTCTAAAAGCTTTTCTGTCAAGTTCCATACCAGGGAAGCACTTCACTGACCAGATGACATCCTTGCAATGATTTATATTATGAAGTTACACAACTATATTCTATGTAAGCATATTAAGAGATGGTAAATAACCAAAATCTAAAGAGCAAAAAATATATCAGAAAAGCAAGCTCCTCCTACAGTTAACACATTTTAAATCCCTGTTTAGATATAATCTTGATTCCAGTCATAAAGCTACTGTTTGCCATTTTCTTTATCAGCTTCGTAATTGGTTTAAAATTCCTAAAGTGTGAAAAATTAAATAAATCAAGGATTACAAATGTGTGCAAATGATTAATTACACTAACACTTATAATGGGGTTATCCTTATACAGGATCACATTAGATCTTATATAATGGACCAAAAGCATGGAAACCCAGATTTTAGAGAAAGTCAATGATTTCTAGACTCAAAGACTCACCTGAGAGAGTCTAGGAAGTTATAAATCTCCAGGCAAGCTAATAAGAGGTATTACCCTTTAACAGGTTCTTCTAATGACCTGGAATTTTTTTTTTTTTTTTTGCCTTTAAGACATATTTCTTATATCTAACTAGCTCCTCCTAGAAATTTGTAGAGCAGAAGGCATCACTGGGACATTGTGAAAATAAGAATACAAGCATGAGGGGCAGGATGTTGGGGACAGACAAGTGGACAGTGGGATCTTGTTCCCCCTAGGGAGCTCCAGACAAATTCTGCACTCATCTGGTGAAGCATATGCAACATGTCTCCAAACAGGCTTCAGCACGTGCATGTTCACAGAGAATTTCTACATTAAGATGAGTATCTTCTTACTAATTATGGAGATCCTAGGAAAGTAAGGTGAGAGTACTTCAAATGCTGTAACTGCTGTATCTCCTGTCTCATTTTGAGAAGGCACTATTGAAAAACTTACAGAAATGTCTGTTTCTGCAATACTCATGGTGCATTTTTATGAATCAAAAAGGTATAAGTGATTTGATAAGCATGAAATAAACACTAGAACAACTAAAACCACCCAATTTCAGTAAATAGGATTCATTCTTATTTCCTCTGCTCCTCACCTTCCCACTACTCCCAGTGCACACACAGAGCTCTGTCCCAAGTAGAAAGATTTCAAAGTGCAAACAATCACTGACAGAAAAAAAGTGATTTAATTAATTTCAGTGAGATATGGCACATTTAATTTAAATTATACACAAATGAAAGCTATATGTCACAGAAAAGAAGGTGGCACACAACCCTTCAGAGAATAAAATATTAGCCTCCCTAAAACCTTGATCATCTGCTTGTCAACTTAAATCAATCATTCGGCAAATGTTTTTTCCAAATCACATAGGCTTTAGAAGTGTGAGGCCTTATCCAAAATGAATCAAAATCAATGGAAGATTTATTTCACCAGTTTTGGATCAGAGAATTGTGCAAAGATACTGACAGCTTTGATACTTTGCCCGTGTTTAGTGTAGTTAAAACTTTCACAAAATTATAAAGTATATATGACTTCACTGGGAAAGGATCCCACACCTACTCTGCACCTATGAGGACCAGTTCCCTGTACCCCAGGACTGGAGCCAAATCTAAGCAGTATCATTTCCCACAGAAGCTCTTTGCACCCAAAAGGACTATCAGAGGTACAAGCCACAAGAGCTGTATCCTCTCTCTGATGATCTGAGAGAAAAAGTATTCTACTTTATTTTCTTCAAAGAGTTTTCCCCTCTTTGAAAAGACAAAATATGTTTACTAAGCTGCCTCTTTATAAAGAAGTAGTATGAAAGCTGAAATTTTGGTATTTTGTTGGTTTGTTTTCCAGTTGAAGCTTTTAAGATGCAATGTTTCAGCATTGTAACATGCACCATAAATTACAGACAGTCCTGAAAATCTTCAGTTTGCAAGACACATCAAGCACAGAATGATGCCTAATACTGCTCTGCTCTTGCAGGTTACCTCTTGGATCAACTCTTGTGATGTGTCCTGGTTTCGGCTGGGGTAGAATTAATTTTCTTCCTAGTAACTGATATAGTGCTGTGCTTTGGATTTAGGATGAGAATAATGTTGGTAACACACTGATGTTTTAGTTGGTGTTGAGCAGTGCTTACGCAAAGTCAAGAACTTTTCAGCTTCTCGTAACGCCCTGCCAGTGCAGGCTGGAGGCAGGGGAGGCACAGGAAGCTGGGAGGAGGCACAGCCAGGACAGCTGACCCAAGCTGGCCAAAGGTATATTCCACACCATATGATGTCATGCCCAGATTTTGTTTTGTTTGGGGTTTTTTTAATATCTTTTTTTATAATTTTTATTTGTGTTCTCTCAGTTATTCTTTTTATCTTCTATTTCTTTGCTGAGCAACTTTTCAATACAGTTTTATGCAGCCAATATTTGTACTAGAAAAAAAAAATTCCAAAGTAATATTTCCATATCATTATTTTTAAGCCCAGTTGGTACATAAACACCAGCCTACACATTATCAACACAGCAAATGCTGTCTTAGAAACACCAGGACTCAGAAAATTATTATTCACATGGAAGAACATAAAATTACACAATTGGTTAAAAGATAAGGCATATTGAAAGGATTTTTCATGTTGCATTTTACTGTGATAATTAATTCCTAAAAGCCTGAGTTTTAGTCTTCATATAAATAAGTGGATGCTAATAGGCCATCCATAAAGACTCCCCTTGTTAAAATACAAATGAGATATCCCTTATGTTTATACACGTGTAAGTACAATTAATATTGCAACCCAACTGGAAATGGAATTGCTTTAGTTAACCAACCATTGCAAGGCAATAAACTCTGGTATCAAACATAACTGTAGAAGACCCATTTGGGGAATAACAACAATTATTTCATACAGAATCCTCCCTCCTTCTTCCAAATCATACACTTTTTTTTTTTTTTTCATGCATCTCCATGCCAGAAAAATAAATACATAAATAAATAATCACAAGTGTCAAAACCACTCTACACCACATAAGAAAACTCAAAGCTGTTTCATTTATAAATACTAGTTTGTATCTCTGATTTGTAACTACATTAGTCTAAAAACATGTAAGTAGGTTTTATTTCTCCAGCTGTACATGCAGCTAGGGAATTGGGCACTATCAATAGAGTAAAAAGCAGAGAATGGCATTTCTTTATTTGCCTGAAGCTAAGCGCTTTGGATTTGCCTTCATATACTTCACAAATACTCTCTAAGATTTAGTAGTTTTTGTCTTGTGGGAAAAGGTAGACCTCACTGTTGTAGTTCAGCACTGGGAGGATTGCAGTATGTGGGAGTGTCCCACGCCAGAGCAGCTCAAGAAGGGCTGCAGCCCATGGGAGGGACTCCAGTTGGAGAAAGTTGGTGGCCCACGCTGGAACAGTGTAGGGAAATGCTGCAGCCCATGGGAGGGACTCACATCAGAGAAAGTTTGTGGAGGACTGTTTCCTGTGAGAGGGGAACCGTGATGGAGCAGGGGGAACAAGTTCCAGAATCTCCCCCCATCAAAGATGGAAGAAGCGACAGCACTGACTGCACACCCCATTCCCTGCCCCTGCGCCACTGGGGGAGGAGGTAGAGATATCGGGAGCAGAACTGAGCCCGGGAAGAAGGGAGGGGTGGGGGGAAGGTGTTCTCAAGATGTGGCAATGCTTCTCACTGTCCTACTCTGTTAAGTGTTGTTACTGTCTGTAATAAATGTATGCTCTGTTTTTTTTTTAATTCCCCTAACGAGTCTGCCTTTTGCTCATGACCATAATGGGTGACCTGTCCCTCCCGATCCTATCTCAAATCCCAAGCCTGGCTCATATGTCCCTTCTCATTGCCAGAAGAGAAGGGGGAGTGACTGGCTGCATGGTGTTTGTCTGCCCACCAAGCTCAAGCCACAACACAAGGGTTTAGTTCCAACTTTTTTCCTAAAAGGCAAGCAAATTCTCTCCTTCAGACAATTCTGAAAGTCTTTACATGAAATTATTGATACATCCCGTGTAGCTCTGTATACACCTTGGTATGGCCAGCCCTTTTTGCCCTTCCTCTTATGGATTTGTTCCACTGACGTCAGCCTATATATACTTCCCCAGAAATAATGTTTGTGATATTTTCCCCTAAAAACTCCATGGGCTATTATTCAGCTGCAATATGACTGTCAAGGACATTGCTGATTGTGAGCTCATTAGAAGTAGAAATGGATTGTCCCAAAGAGTATCTTTCTACAGTGACTCATGTGCAGTGCTGCCGGAAGGGCTTTCATCACCCAAAACCAAATCCTGGACAAGAAATAGCCCTTGTACAGCACGACATAGACCATTCATAATACTATCAGAAGCACTTTAAGAAACCTCATCCACAGAAAGTTTTACAGTATATCTTCTATTTTCCATCACAGTCATTAGGAGAATTAATTTTCCAGTGAAAATTAAGTTTATCAGAAAGATCTGTGTGCAAACTAATTTGAGCAGGCATTTTCTAAAAAGGAGGCCAGAAGAGAAGAAAGATTACTTCTGGCAAAAATGGAACAAATTAAATTATAAGAGGTTTAATACATTTATTTGAAATTTAATTGCATAACCTAATGTCAAGGTTATTATATGGTGCACACTGCTCTCATCCAAATTCAAAACAATAAAGCACAAGCTCCGTTTGCAGTTACTTTATTATAAATCCAACTGCATTTTTTTTTTAATTTTATTCTGACCATAGTCTTTGCCTGAGCCACAACATTAATACAAAATCACATTTCAAAATTACTTTGAGATCTCTTCTTGGCAATGAATTCTAATATGACCGGAAGCCTCTTTGGTATGACTGACTTCAGCTGCAAGTAAAAGGCAAAAAGAAAACCAAAAGCCAAGATGGTTTTGTTGATGCACAGTGTGTACAGTAAAAAGCAAAATAATTAGAAAGAGCATCTGATTGTATTCAAATTTTTCTGCACTGAGTCCATCAAACCTGCAGGTTTTATTTTCTATTCAAAACAGAGACAGATTAGCAGAAAAGGTCATTGTAGCATCTTCATTATTGCATCCCTATGGAATACACATTCTGTGTTTTGCTGTATTAGAAGCTGTGTCTGTTCAGAGAGCATGCTTAAAAGCATTCAAGTTATGTCCAGAGCCTCTTTGCGTGCCTAAAATCCAGTTACTCTTATCAGAATTATTTGGCCTGACCTTAGGGTTGTTTTTTTTTTTTTTTTCTGTTTGTTTTCAGATCTCCAAGTGTCTGAGAAGCACTGGATCAGAAAGGACATTATAGAAAACCATTGTACATTTAACTATGTGCCACTGTGATTCTAGTGGATGTGCAAACATAGTCTAGGTTTGGAGCAGCATAATGTAAAAGCACCATTTGCTTTTATTTCTGAAGGAACAAGTAATGAAGGCATAATAAATGACTTTGACACTTAGAAGGGAACGGTAGCCTAAAATTAACAGGCTTATAATCATGCAGTACAATACCAATTTGGCTTAATTGGTAATAAAGAATTAATGCTGTACATTTTACAATCATCTCACTTGTTTTTCAGTAAAATATGAAATGATTGAAGAAGGTAGCTTTGTTTTTGTCCACGTTAGGCCCTCTTTCAGTGGTACTAAAATATTAAAGAGCAGAGATGCAGTTATTAAATTAGGGAAAGAGATTCTAAAAAAAAAAAGTCTGCGACTCCCAATGTAGACAGTCATGCAGATAACCAAATCTTTCCATATAAAGCTTTTTCCTGCTTTTTTTCCACCACATAAGCAAAAAACAACTTGTAAAAATCTTTTCTATGATTGTGCTTCAGTGCTTGGAGTAGAACACTTCTAACTGACAGTAACCATCACTCAGATGTCTTCTTTGTAATTATTCCTTGTATGTCAAAACAGATGTCTTGTGTACACCTCAGAGTAACAGTCCTGAGTCTGCAAAGCTCCCTATGAGCTTCTGAAGTGAGAAGTCCACTTTATTCTCTAGGCGCCCAGACTGAGACTCCGTTTACTGAGTAAAATAAAATGCCCATTCATAGTCAATGACTCCTTCTGTGGTAGATATATAAACATGTTTGTAAGAATATAGTTAACATTTCAAAAATGAAAAATCCAAGAAGGTCAAAAGGAGAAAAACTGAAACTTACCCCAAACTCATCCCTCCATTGATGTGATGCTTGGTACTTTTCTGCTTCTTTAGCGAGACGCTGAAAACCAAAGAGAGAGAACATACAATTTAATCTTTACTGATTCTTCTCATAGCAAAGTCTTTCTTTTTTATTTCCTCATATACATGATTTCTCCATATAATTTTCTATGTATTTATGGTTTTTTGCACTTACTTGAAAATTATGTCATCATATTTTTCATCAACAATTCGTATAAATGCTACACAAATTATTAGTAGTCAGTATAGTAGCTGTTAGCCCAGACTAGAATAAATTTGTAAATTGAGTGGTCACAAGAATAATTCATTTGATCTCTCAAAATGTAGATAAATATTGTATTTTCACATTCTATTATTGCAGCAGAACAATGCAGTGATTCTACAGCTATATAAGTTACATATGCATAAACCACAGATGATCATTTCCCAAAGCCCAGTTTACTACAGAACTCTGATTATCCAGCTCATCTCCAGCAGCAGACTCGTTATCAGCATTTATGTGCAGGCTATCACAAGGACACAGATCTTCCAAAAACTTAATTTTTGAGAAGTAGGTGTTTTAAAATATATGGGTTAAAATATATGGGTTGACTGATAAGACCAGTATCATTCTCTACTGTGTAATATTGTATATTTTTAGGAAAGGTAAGGGAAGAGTATTAAATTACAAAATAATAATAATAAAAGTATATGTATAATGAAGTTAAAGTGTTCTCAGAAGTTTTTCATTTCTATGCAAGGAGAACCTTTATGCCTCAGCAACATGGATTCTAATAACTGAGACATTCACCCTTCCACAGAGTGCTCTATTAGGAGCCAGAGTAAGAACCCAAGACTCCTGGGTCAAAACCAGCTAGATTATGAAGCAAACTCAAGTTACCTATGCCCTTTATTGTGACACAAGGAGAGACTAAGTTTTCATCTCTCTCAAAGAAATCATGCCTGCTTCTTTTGAGGTATGCAAATGTCAGGTCTTGCCTTCCTTGTTTTGATGGAAGAGTCTCTGAGGAATGACAACAAAGGAGTAATGCAACAGCAGGCTGACACCTGATACTTCCCATGTTCCTCTCATTACAATGAGGGTCTAATAAGGCAACACCTTCTTTAATAGCATGACCCACTGCAGTTCCCTACAGGTTTTTCTAACGAATACTAAAATGTTGAGATTCAAGAAAATAAGCAGAAATTATTCTGAAACAAACATGAAAAACAATATTTCTGCATATCAGGTTTTAATCATTTCTTATTCCATGCTTCTGCATGCACACTGTGAAAATGAAATCTGTAAAATGTTTTCAGGCCTTGAATGAAGCTCTATTTAACAGCAACTTTTTAAAGAGGACAAAAAAACAACCACTAAAAAGAGGAAAAGGAACAAAATTAACATGTAACAGAAACATTCTGGCTTACTTCAATGTATTTTAAAAAATCCTACTTTATACAGTCTGGTGGAGAACAAGGATTTTCAGATTATGGCAATGAAACTCAGATTACTCCGACGTAGTACATAAATTGAGAAACCATGACCAGGAAGAGAGGGCTGCAAAAGCTAACAAAATGTTGTATTGGAGCAATATGTTCCAAAAGCATATTCCTATGGTTTCGGAGGATGCCTGAGGGCTCTGAGACGGTGCTTCTAAGAGATCAAAAGAGCTGATGTCAGATTTAGCCAGTGCCATTGACACGGTATCTGATGTAAAATTTAAGTTTCTTGAAAACACCATGATTAAACAATAATTTGTTTGATAAATGTTCCTAGATAAAACAGTATTTATACCTCTTTTTTTTTTTTTTTTCTTACTTTTTTTTAATGGATGAGAACTGCTTTCTTCAGAATACTTAGCTCATCAATAAAGGAACAATTATCCTTTGAAAGATAGCCACTGCTCACAAATAAGTATTTTTAATCAAACTTTGAAAGAAGTCAAGAGTTACCTTCCACCAGATTTTCTTAAATCTTTCAAAGACAATTTTTACCTTTAAAGCAAAACAGCTATTAGTAAAGATAGATAAGGTACAAGTGTTATTTACTCTATCAACCTATGAGGTTTTCTTTAAGAGGATTACAAATGATTGCACACACACACACAAAAGCAAGCCAACTACTAAAAAACCCAAAGCCTAACTGCCTGTCAATCTAAAAACTGTCCATTTTCAAAGGTCTTGTCCCCAGGTTCCAAGTGCACATTACTATCTCTCAGAGACAGCCTTTGATGTAGCACAGCCTGCAAGAAAGAGACCTGAAGAATCTTTATCTGATCTGTAAAGATCAACTCCCAAGAAGGCCTATTCATCTTCCAGCCTTCATTTTTGTGCGCATATGTCATATCTTTATCTCCTCCTATCCAGCACAGAATTCTGTCAGCTAGTGGCCCAATTACAATTATATTCAGTACAATTAAATCTTTTTCTTGTGCTCTGCACTCTCCTTTAAGTATTTTATCTTGAAAATAATATTTGACTATCCCTTGATATATTCAACTATTATAAAATGTGTATCTTTGGAGTTATTAGACATCAATAGCCTCACAAAGCTTTCTAAAAGAGCAAATCCATGGATTTTTTAGGTTACTTTAATAAGATAAATACCCAGGGAGAACATCTCAATTATCAAGCTTAAATAGAACAATGTAAAAACATACAGTGAACACCAAATCCTGATTTTAAAATATCCAAATATTCAATCCTGTTCTTGCATGAACACTGTAAAAGCCACAAGGAATATGTATAAAAGTGGTTTTAAATACGTTTTTCATATATGTATCTGAAATACAAATATTGTTCTTCTGTAGGTGATTATGAATTGCACGTAAATTATCAGAGAAATATGAAGAAAAGGTTTTGTAAGACTGGAATAAGGTGACTGAAGTGCTAATGGAAGACTGATACTGTTAATTCACCACTTCTTTAATACAGAGTGACAGAATTTCGAAGAATTTCATTTTTACCTCAGTAATCTGTTACATTCTGTATTAAACCAAATTAGAACTATTTTCGTCCAACTTGATTTTAAAGTCTTTATTGGCATGGAGTATGATATATTCTTGATAATGAAGTAGACAAATACCCATGAATTACCCTATTTATTAATTTCCTATTACCCTATTGTATAAAAAGATCACCCAATTTGGCTCAAGGGGGTGTGATTTCAACAAGCAACACTTGCAAATGGGAAGGTCAGTAGCTCAAAAGTGAACAAGAAAGTGCTAATGATAGCAAGATCTTAATCCGCCTAGAAATGCATATGGACTTACTTTTCTTTGTCTTTATTTCCATATGCCCAGTGGGGCATGTGAAGGGTTAATAGGGACTGATTACCTTTTTACATGTAACTCTTATGAAGATATTTACTATATGACCTTTCTTACAAGTTGGCATTCATAATAATTATCAGCACAAAATCTGATCTAGATTTGATGAAGTTGTGGTACATTAGTTTTGATAAGATGGTCCCAAATATAAAACAATGTCTTAGATTGAACTAAACACATACCTAATTCTGCTGATTTAAATTTTAAACACAAGTCTTAAGATCTCCTCTTCCAAGTATTTATTTTCTCTAAAAATATTTTGAGTGCTAACACTGTAGCACATAAGTTTCCATGATAATTCATATTTCCCTACCTCAAGTATAAACTGTTATCCTATGCATTGTTGTATTCCATTATGTAAATAGCATAATCCTCAGTATCAGTGTAACCAGAATTTTAATGCTTACACAGATTTTTTATGGTGAACAACAGTAGGTTTTTGCTTTATACTGGTCTGCAGCATGGTTTTATTTCATGTATTTACACTGCAGAGTCACAGCCTCTCTCCTACTCTGGCATCTGCTGTGCCACATGATGGCAATCTGAACAGTGGTCTGTTAATGAGGATATCTGAAGCATATAAGGTCACAGCCAAAGCCTATGTTTATAAGTGGTCTCCTGTATTCAACATACACCTTGCATATGTTCCCCAGCTACTATCTGAAGCCAGTTTGACTTTTGTCATCTGAGGCAGCAGATGAGTCATATTCATAAGGAGAAAGGGTATGTTAGAGGTCTGCTGACATGTAAGACTTACCAAAGCACTCTTAATATAAATTTCTGGCCTAAATTTGTATATAATCTAACACAGTCAATTAACACAATTTGTTTAAAAAGCTGATGTTATTATACTCTGGACAACAATTCAAAATAACACCTCAAACTTTGTCATCCACTATTAACCATTATCAACAACTTAAATCGCTAGATTTTTTTTTTTTTCTGATCGAGATGTAGATTACAAAACTCAACTTTAATTAATCAATAATCAAAAAATTACAATTACTTGTCTAATGTATTGCTAGCCATTTCTGTTTTACTCACATGAATGGTAATTCTATTTCAGACTTTCATAATCGTTTTTCTATAACAAGATGGCCTCATACCCAACACAAGGCTGTCATGTTGGGTAAAAGGAACTCTATTGGAAAGATTTTATTATCACCTTCCATATATTTACAAGGCAGGGCCTTAAAGAATTTCTGTATCCGTTAACAACTGTTGTGAATTTCATTCTTTATGATTCAAGACAACCTATATTCCTATTATTTAATTAAATGAGAGAAGGAAGAATCAGGCTAATTCTCTACTGAGAAATTTTATCTTTCTAATGTTTTTCCAATTCGAAAGCAGAAGACTTAAAATAAATGAAGCCACTGGTGTAAATAAGATCAGAAATCAATCGGAAGCCAAATCTGAACAAGAGTACTCAAGATTACAATATTGCAGGTTGAAGTTAAGTCTTTCTGACATGAATAATCATATTAATTTTAACAGGGAAAACTGAAATAGGGAGACTCTAAATGAATATACCACACGTGGTTTTTGATGTATAAAATATTGTGTGCAGTCCCCTGCCTCTGACAAAACTGTCATATAAGGAAAGTCAAAAGGATAAAACCAAAAGACCATTTGGCACAGCAACACTTCGCTACGTAAAAAGAGCCCTTCTCTAAAACATGAACTACAAAGAGTTATTTTCTCCTATTTCTGTCTTTCTCTTACTGTGTGGATTTGAGAATTTAGCTAATGGTAACAAATTAATAAACAGAGAAGGCAGAAGTGACATAGTGCCAGTACTTCTACTCCTAAAAGACTGCTGAAAGAGTCTTAAGTATATTATACTGTAGTAGGATTCTCAGTTAAGTTTCAGTAAGAATCTAAAATTCTTGTGAAGTAATCAAATGTACTGTTAATGTCAAACAATCTTTGATTCTGTCCTGAAAACAAATCACAGAACACCTGGAACTATATACACCACTGAAAATCAGCAGTGGAGAATGAATAAATAAATAAATAAATAAGCTAAAGAACATACATTTAAACTTCTGGAAGAGCACTATAACTGGATATGCATCTAGGTGAGTGTATAACCTATGGAAGTTGCAGGGGGGATGCTGTTAAGTACTGATTGGTAGCTGTTTGAAAACTTACTGATTTCCACTTCAGCTTGATCTCTAATGTTCATAATCCTAATTAGTAAGACCGTTAGTACTAGATGAAAAGAAAACTTACATGAGCAGTCAATAGGATAAATGAACTGCAGGTGCAAAAACATTGTTGGAGGGCAACTTTCTGAGTACCAGAGAACAGGACAAATCAAATACAGCCACAGTGAAGAAGAAAGGGAGCACAAAATTGTTTTCTATGATTGGAGCAGAGTCCTGTGATATATGGTTTGTATGAAATATCCTACAAACATAATGTACAAACTACAGAATTAGTGTAAAAAAAAAAAATTCTGTTCAACTATTATTAAACAGCAACAAAGAGTGTAAGAAATTCTCACCAGAAGGTAGAGAAGCAGCACTTTGTTAAATTCTACACTTTCCACATCTATGGTAGAGGGAGGGAGGAAGGAGGTTCAGTTCCCAAGTCTGAATATATTTCTAGGATGCATGCAATCAGGAGATTTGAGAAGCTGGACAGCATTATGACAGCTTGATACTGCCAAAAATGTTTCAGTAGACACGAGTAAGATAGAGGGAACTGTAGATAAAGGCATGAATTAAAAATGATCAGACAAAATGAGCAAGAAATAGTCTGTCAAATGCATCTTGACATCTAGCAGTGAAATTTCACTAGAGTGGTGTATAGAATCAGCAAAAGCCAACTTCTTTTAACATATAATTTATCCTTCCCATTTTCAGACCTTCCAAACCCTTAGACCTTATTACGTTTGCACTCTAATAATTCATATGCCTTAAATGCAAGTCACATTAGTGTTATATTTTTAAACAAGCTCAAAGTGAAAGACACATGCTGAAACCATTAGCCTGAAAATGCCGGCCACTCCAAAAAATCACAAATTGCATAACACCACCAGTCCCAGTTCACTGCCTGCCTTAGGAGAAACTCTTTTAAGCTTCACAGCTAAGCAAGCAACTTCACAGGCATGATTAAAATAGGACGTGTATATTGAGTAGGCATGCCTTGTTACCCTGATTTTTCAGCAGTAGTGTATGTGTAGTTTTTAGCAACCCAGGGAGAAATCAGGACTACATAATTATAGAAATATCAAAATTAACCCATCCAAAATAAGTATTCTACAGTGTCAACAACATAATTTTCCTCTAACTTGAAAAAAAATTAACTTAAATGCAGTTCAGCTTGCTTCACAGCTCCTTTAATATTTCCTTATTAAGTATCCAGTTAAAAAAACAAAATATGACCCTTAACTGCTTAAAATTCATATATGATCAGTTCCATTAAAATATGACTAGGATCCAAATGGGGGCATAATGGAAATACACATGCAACTGCCCTATTTCAAAGGGAAAAGTAGGAAAAGGAACAAATCAAGTAAATACCTCCTTACTAAGGACAAGGAGAGGAAAACATTGATACAAGCTTGTATCCTTTATGCAAGAAAATCACTAATGAAGTCTAAACAATGAAGCTTAAACAAACAGAGGATGCAACGGTGGTCACATTTTGCCTCATCGTATAATCAAACTGAACAACACATTTAATAGAATGTTATAGTTTTATATGACTTCAGTAACAATATACTGAGTTAGATCAATACACATTCAATACAAATTGAAAACAATATTTGATATATATCGAAAATATAAATTATTCAAATTACTGCTTGCAGTATTTTTTATGTTTAAAAATAATAAAATCAGCATCTCCACCTAGGTTCTCAGATGTATAAAACAGAATCACTCTGATTTTTACTGACTAAATGTAAATGTCTGTTAAAAAATTAACCTATTTTCTGGAAATACATATTAAAAAAAAAAAAAAAAAAAACAAAAAAACAAAACACAAAAACAAAAAACACACACATAAAATAACCCCAAAACCAGCTGAATAACAAATGTGGCTTTAACAAGGCAAGATAATGTACTGACAGTGTTTCATGTCAAGGAAAAAAATGGAGCAGGTGGTAGGCTATAGCTGCTGAATAATCAACTTGATCTCATCAACAGTCAGTGGGTGAGAACCAAGGAAACCTGTTACTGTTGGAAACAGCAGAAACAAATGATACATTAATACTATACGCTATTATCAGGCAACATTTCCCTAATGGAAGTAATTCTAGTCAAACGAAATAAAATGTATTTAACTGTGAGGCCTGGAGAAAACTAAATACAAAGGAAAATGACCTTCTACTAGCAAAACATATGATTTTTTTTTTATTTTACCAGAGATAATACATCAATGATGGCAGCCATGCTGGAAACACACCAAAGCCTCAGCTGCTCCTACACCTGACTTTGCATTGGGGTAACAAGATACCCAAAGCTCCTTCATTTCTTTCTTATTAAACAGAGCATAATAATATGCTGTTTCTAAAGCTTTCCCAAATATCTTTTAGAAGAGGTGTTGCACTCCCAACCTTCTCTCCCTACTAGACAGGTTCAAGTTTTAACTTTCAAGCATAATCATGTGACCTTTTTAAAAACAATTAGTGTACTTTATCAGTGATTCCTCTTCTATAAAGAACTACATGGGATTTACTACTTTCTTACCCTCTGTCCTGATTGGGGCTGGACTAGAGTTCCCGTTGGTTTGGCAGCGGGAGGAGTGCTGCAGCACACTGAGACCCCAGGGGCTCCCCAGGTCCCAGTGCCCTCACCTGTGTGCGGGGGCGGGGGGAGCACAGCTGGAGGGCTGGGCCTGGATTGGCCGATAGTCCATGTCATGTGACACTGTGCTCACTATAAAAAGGCAGGAGTGGGCAGGGAGGGGCTCCCACTTCTGGGGAGTGTTGCTTTGGTGGCTTTGTGTTTGGGATTGCCGGCTGGGAGCAGGTGGGTGTTGGTCAGTGGGAGGTGAGCAGCTGTATGGTACATTACCTGCTGACACTGCTGTCAGTGTATTATTCTGTTACTGTTATTAAACTGTTTTTATCTCAACCTGTGAGTCTCCCTTTGCCCCTCCGATTCGCTCCCCATTCCCAAGTGGGGGGAGGGTGGGTGAGCAACTGTGTGGCATTTAGCTGCTGAGTAGGCTCAAACGATGACACCCTCCAACAGAAAACTCTTTCAGTCTGTAATGTAAAACCACTCTAAAAGTATACAAAAATGTAAGAGTTGGATGCTGAAAATGGTGTCTTTCACCTTCCCTCAGTCCATTTAACTTCTGTAGCATCTTCCCATGTCCTCTGAACATGGAAGAAACTCAGCACTTTTATGCTTCCGATCAGTTTATATTCAGATACTATATTTCTATGCTCTCAAATGGAAGTTTTGTCCTAATATAGCTGCACGGTTGTAAAGTAACAGTTTAACAGCCTATAACATAGAACTCTTTAAGTCAACGTGATCATTTCTCATCCAGGCAGAGGTCCATCAAAGGTATATATGTATTAAGTATATACCCATAGGGATATCTATTGAAGATCCATATTAATATATTAAGCATTTCAGCAAATGTTTAAATATCTCTCAAGGTCACCAAGTTCCTTAAGAACTGTTCTTTTAGAATGAAATCCTGACTCTACTAGAGTTCGTGTGAGGATTTCCACTGTCTACATTCAGATTTCACTCCTGCTGCCTCAAGCCCTGTATGTGTGAGATAATAAAGTTCATAAACAAAGATACTCTTTTTCTAGATTCAGTGATCACCAATAGCTATGCAGAGCTTTGGCCATTATTTCTCTTCAGCATCTGTTGTTATGCCTATGTCATAGATCAGACAATGCATTACATTTTTCTTCTAGGCAGTACAATGCATTTCTAGGCATACTTATGATTATAAAGAAAATCTAACCTGGTTCATGTGTGCCATTAGCATCTTCAGTAAGGGAGTTGGTTCACATTTCCGCACTAGGAGATCTTAAAAATGGACTTATATGTGAAAAGTATTTTTCATCTTAAAGCCTACAGTTTAAAAACTGATGCTACATATTATGTCTACAGAAGTATTTAATATCTTTTCACAACCACTGTGAAGTAAATATTGTTAACAGCATTTAACATATAAAGGAAAGTAAGGTGAAATGATTTGACCAGAGACACACAAAATATTAGTGTCAGGTGCTAGTAACACCTATGCCCATAAGATTTATCCTCTGGGTGAATCCATTGTATTTTAATTTCAGTTATTTTCTTTTTTTTTTTTATGATTCTATGAATGACCTATAGCTATACTTAAAATTTATTTGATTGACTGAGTGATTCTTCTAGGTTTCAGTGGTGGGGTTTTCAGTAGCAGGAGAGGGGGCTACAGCAGTAGCCCTGATGAGAAGCTTCTCAAAAGCTCCCCTGGCTCCAAGTTGGACCTGCCTCTGCACCAAGGCCAAGGCAATTAGTGACAGTGGCTGCACCTCTGTGATAAAAGGTATTTAAGAAGGGGAACCTGGGAGGGGGTTGGGATTTGTAAGGAGGATTTGAAAGAAGAACAGACACCAAGGTCAGTGGCAGGAAGGAGAAGGTGGGGAGGTGCACCAAAGCAGAGACCCCTGTATCCCGTGGTGAGACGGCAAGGCCGCCCACCCTGCCACCCGTGGAGGTCTGCAGTGGAGTGGAAGCCAACCTGAAGCCTGTGGAGCAGCCCACGCCAGGACAGGCAGCTGCACTCAAAGGAGGCCGGGACCCTGAGGGGAGAAGTGGTACCCACTGTTGTGGTTCAGCACTGGGAGGACTGCAACACGTGGGGGTGACCCATGCCGGAGCAGCTCGGGAACGGCTGTGGCCCGTGGGGAGAACTCACACCAGAGAAGGTTCGTGGAGAACTGTCTGCAGTGAGAGGGGAGCCCCGTGGAGCAGGGGAGGAATGTGCAGTGTTCACCCCACCTCCTGAGAAGGAAGGAGCAGTGAGCTGACTGTGACCCCCATCCCCTGCCCCTGTGCTGCTGGGGGAGGAGGGAAAGACATGGGCAGCAGATCTGAGCTCGGGAAGAAGAGAGGGGTGGGAGGAGGTGGTTTTGGATGTGGCTGCACTTCTCACTGTCTCACCTTGTCTGTTAAGTGTTGTCTTTTTTAGTGTTTGAATTAAAGTGATGTTCTTTTTTTTCTTCCCCTAACAAGTCTGACTTTTGCCACTGACCATAATGGGCGAGTGACCCCTCCCTGTCCTTATCTCAATTCCTAAGCCTTTTACTTCCTTTTCTCCTCCCCATTCCTGAGCGGGAAGGGCTGAGTGAATGGCTGTGTGGTGCTCAGTTACCCTGTGGACTCAAACAAGGACAGTAATGTACATATTTGAAGCAACATTAAAATTATAATTTCCTTCTAATGTTTAGAAAAAAAAAAAAAAAAAAAAAAAATGAAGAGATTTTTCTGGTGTTAACCTCACAGGTGACATATTTGAAAACTACTACAAGCACTTTGGGTTTATCCATGATGACTTCCACTAAAACGTGTTTAATTAGGATGTCTCACACTTTTCTGTGTATGAAAATCTAATTGCCACCTTCTAGCACAAAGAACACAATCAAGGAGCATTATCCAATCTCAAAATTGCCTAAGCATCTTTCTTATGTCACTTCCACATCTGGTGTTACTTCATGGTTTTTATTCAGTCTTTTATGCTTTTCTATAAAGGAAATCTATGTTTGACATTCCTTGATAGCTGAAGTTACATGGTTCAGTTGTGTTAGGTTAAAGAGGAGATGAAAAATAAGGAAAACTAAATTTATTTAATATATTAAAATGATAAACTGAATTTTCAAGGGGTTTTTGTAGTATTATTATTACTAGTCACTTGCCAAGTCAGAATTTTATCACAAGTCTCACGATACCTTTCTCCAAACCTTAGATCTTGACTTAGATATGTTATTCTTATCTCTTTAATTTCATGTATATCTCATCTTCATCCTCCACAAGAAAAAAAAAAAAAAAAAAAAAAAACAAACACAAAAAACAACAATTTAACAAAGCAGCCCCCAAGATACAGATATATAACCTAGATAATACTGTGTAGAGAAAGAAAAAAACCAAACCAACAACAAAAAAAAAAAAACACAGGAAAAAAAAAACACAGAACTTCAGATTTATTAAAATCTCATCAAGATTATACCATAATTTTCAGGGACCTAGCTTTTTCTTAAATAAATTCCCTTTAGAACTGGAATATTAGCAGGCACAGACAGATGTGTGATGATGACATAAATCAACATAAGGAATGAGAAACCATATGATGATGTAGCAGCCACTCCACCTGGCTTCTGGGTACACACTCATGCCTTCCTGTTAACTCAGCTTGGGGCTGGACAGCCAAAGCCATGGTATCTGACACAAGCTTTCCATGGGATAGCTAGCAGCCAACCTCCCAAGTGCCCAGAAAGGTGCAAAAAACCCAAGAAATTGACAACTTCTGCTGGCTCATAATTTTTTATAACTGCAATTCAAAGAGAAGCTACTTAAATGCAAAGCAGCTATGGATCTCAATCCATCAAGTATGTTGTTATACAACAAATATTTCTCTGAAGTTGCTCACATCAGCATTCAGTTCCTGGAAAGATCACAGCTTCAATTATCAATTTAGCTGGAAACAAAGGCAAAAAATATTGCTGTTGATCTGTGTGGCGTCTTCATAAAAATGCTGCAGAAGGGAGATTTATTTGCATACTCCGTGCTTCAGTTTTATAGGTACTGTATGTTCAGTAAACTGGAATGTAGCACTATATTTTACTACATATGTCCAACTGAGTCTGTAAGAAAACACCCTTACATTGTATTTACATAACAAACTAAGAATTGTATCATAAAAGATATGCTTATTTTCTGAAATGTGTATCTAATGTACACATCTCTTGCTCTGAGCGCTTCCTCAAGTAAAATAAAGTACACTAACAAACAAACAAACAAACAAAAAAGATACTATAAATAGTTTTGACATATCATGATTTTGGGCCTGTCCTGGGTTTGAGTGGTGGGGGTTTTGGCAGCAGGGGAGGGGGCTGTGGCCTCCTGTGAGAAGTTTCTTGAAGGTCCCCCATCTCCAAGTCAGACCCACCCCTGCACCAAGGCCGAGCCAATCAGCTGCATCTCTGTGATAACACATTTAAGAAGGGACTTGGGAGGAGGAGTTGGATATGTGAGGAAGAGTTGTGACATCTATGTGAACACCAGTATCAGTGGAAGAATGGAAGAAGAAAGGGGGAGAAGGTGTGCCAGAGCAGAGACACCCCTATATACAATGGTAAGACAGCAGGGCAGCCCCCCCCGCCACACATGGAGGTCTATGGTGGAGTGGATGCCGACATGCGGTTTGTGGGAGGTCCCACATCATCTCAGGTGACTATGCCCAAAGGAGGCTGGGACCCTGTGGGAAAAAGCAACATCCACTGTTGTAGTTCAGTACTGGGAGGATTGCAACATGCGGGGGTGTCCTACTCCGGAGCAGCTCAGGAAGGGTTGCAGCCCATCAGAGGGACCCAAGTTGGAGAAAGTTGGTGTCCCACAGCAGAGCAGCTAGGGAGACACTGCAACCTGAGGGAGGGACTGAAGTTGGAGAAAAGTTGTGGAGGACTGTCTCCTGTGAGAGGGGGACCACACTGGAGCAGAGGGAAGAAGTTCCAGAAGTTCCCCCCACCCCTGAGATGGAGGAAGAGGAAACACTAACTGCAGCCCCCCAACCCCTTCCCCCTGTGCCACTGCAGGGAGGAGGTAGAGATACCAGGAGCAAAGCTGAGCCCGGGAAGAAGGGAGGGCTGGGGGGGAAGGTGTTTTCATGATCTGGTAATGCTTCTCACTGCCCTACACTGTCTGTCAAGTGTTGCTGTTGTTAATGTCTGTATTAAATTTATGTTCTTTTTTTTTCTTCCCCTAATGAGTTTGTCTTTTGCCCTTGACTGTAATGGTTGAGTCATCCCTCCCTGTCCTATCTCAAATCCCAAGCCTTTGTTTATTTTCTCCTTCCCAGCGCTGGGGGGAGAAGAGGAGAGTGAGCAGCTGCATGGCGCTCATTTGCCCTCTGAGCTCAAACCACAACAGGCCAATGCATATAATCCAGACAGATGCCTTCTTTGCAGTAGCATAATTGGGTTTGGTGTTTGGAGTTTCTTTGTTGGGTAATAGTTCAGCTAATTAGTTTATTAGTTCGCAACATTTTTAATTTCTGTGCTTTTAGCCTCAAGAAAACAAAAAGGAAAAAGAAATAAAGGACAATAAACATTTCAAAAGTAAAACTGACAAATCAGAAAAACAAACAAACAAACAAACAAACAACCCCCCCAAAAAAATCCATCTTACCTAAAGTAAGGAAATTTGTAGTCTGCTTAAACTGATCTTTCTGATTTCAGAGTCCTTCTTAGCTTCAAAAGATCATGATATTCTAAGAGTGATACCTTTTTATTCCCTGAATCTTTAGTCATTGTCTTTTGTGATTTTCTTGCTTAGGTAATTTTGTATATAGACTGTGGCCTATTATTTTTATATATGGATATATATATACACACTTATCAAGTGATGGAGTATTCAAAGTGAGATGACTGCAGTCATTACAGCTAAGGTTGTCAAAATGGTATAATGCCTTATTATAGTGACATCAAACTTTTTGAATACATACATGCTGAGAAAAAAACAACCTTCTGACACCTGAATTTAGAAATTCCTTTATACTTTGAGCAATTTCAAATATGAGACACTGTACGTGAAAGCTAAGAAAATGGGGTCTTAGTGTTGTATACAGATTTCTTCTTAAGGTCCTCCTTGCCTCATCTATGATCTGCCTTGGTGCTTCCCAGATATAGTTGTGCCTACATCTGAATAATTTTTTCAAATATAAGCAAAGCTAGTTTGATCATTTTCTATTTCTTGAAGTAGAAGGTAAGTGAAACACTTTCCTCCCACTTTGCACAATACCTTGCAATGTTAGCAGAAGAAGGCTTCCTAACAGTTCCAGTCAAGCTAGAATAGTGACTATTTCCAAACAAGGATTTTGCTTCACAGCATTTAAATAAAAGTAAAGTCTTGTTAAACTGAGCATTTTCCAGATTGATATAACAGTTTCACAAGAATTAAGCTTATTTCAGTGGAAGGACATCTCTTCTGGCTAATCGTCTCATGTATTTCATGTGCAACCATAAATAAATTTATATTGGATAAATATTTGCACAAGTGATTTTACATACAAAGAACTATTTATGCTTTTCTTGAGCAATAACATTTGCAGTGGTTTAAGAACTGAATCTTCAATATATAACTGAGTCTTTAATATATATTTTAGTATTGCCCTCCTCATCTTAGCATAAATCTAGTCAAAAGTCTCAGAAAGAAAACATTTTCCAATTTTGAATAGGAGGTTATGATTGATAATAATACTTGAAATGGTTATTTTCAAAGATGCTCTTTCTAGGTATGGCACATTTGACAATGTCATAGAAATACTGTTCATTCTTATTTTTAAACAATCAAGTTGTCAGATTTGTTTTAAATGTAATCCACAGCATTGTACCAAAATCTGCTCAGTCAGAAGTGGCTTATTAAAGAGTTTTAGTTTGGTTTGTTTTTTTTTTTGTTGTTGTTGTGTTGGTGATGGTGGCTCTTTCGGTTTGGTTTGGTTTTTAATTTATGGAAATAGCACTGATCAGATGACACTATGAATCCTGAGCAAATTATGTTACTGCTGCAAACCCTAGGTAGATAATCTAGAGAGGGGTGGAAGGTAAATCTGAGAAGCTGCAGCAAAGATAGCCATGCCATATTTGCCCCTCAAGAGCCAGGTAACTTCCAAAAAATCAGTGGGATTTATTAGAACTATACTGCATCTACAGACAATGTAATTCTGCTCTAAGAATATTCTTTCCCCAAATTTGACCTAAGCAGTATCTCCACGTTTTTAACCAGGGATGTAAACATTTCCTACTACCTTAAAATAGATTAGATGAGCCGATTCACTGTTCACTGAAACCTGAATCTTTTAAGAGCCCAACCTGACGAAGCCTGTGGCAGAAGAGAAGCCAGAATGTTATCCTCTACAGAACTATTCCTTTGTCTATATAATTATGATCAAAATTAATTGCTCTGCATTATAGGCTTGCAACACTGTCTCCTCTGTTGCCTGAGACAAACAGCCAAATTTATGGCCTGAAAATAAAGATAAGATTCTCAAATAGTATAATTCTACTGATCTTCAATACAAAACTGAATTAGCCTTTTAGGGGTAAATTCACATCATCTAGAAACTTACTGTAAAAGACAAGGTATATGGAGATTTCAGTACAATCTCATCTACACTGATATTATTCAGTTTTACTCCCTTGTCAACTGCAATTTCATATTCTGCATTTAGAACTCTGTCATCGCTAGGCATATAAGGATTTAATGTTTGCCAGAAATACTCAATAAACTATATGAGTTCATGTGTATACAATCCCATTTCTATCTCAGACAGTATATGTACACCAATATATCTGGGTTTGAGAGTTTAACAACTCTCCAAAGTTCCCAGATTTGGTACTTAAACAGCCTTATGAAATCTAGTATTATGGTTGCTTTACAAACAAATACTTTTATGCATATTAAAAATACTCCTTACTAGTGTATGTTAACCAAGCTGTTCTGTGCTGTAAGGAAATCTATTATTTGCTACTACAGCACATGTCCTCAGTCTCATTATCAGTCAGGGGACCCATTTCTGTGCAGGCACCACAGAAATCACTGCAGAATTGGAATGTAGCGATAAAAAGCAAACTTTTTATAGAGCTGAAGCCTTTGCATACCAGAACAGAATAGGAATCCCTAAAGAGTAAGTGTTCAAACACAATATTAGAGCACATCTCAAAGTGTAGCTTAGCTAATAGCACAGACTGAGCTGAACTGATTCTCTTCAGTTATTTAAATCTCATTATATATGCCCTATTTAATTCCCTCTCCATTTAAATTGATGTGAAATATAAAACAACCTTTAAATAATTTAGTGTGAAAAAACATACAAGCTAATTAAAAGCTAAAACTCAAAACCCAAACACATTATAAACACCTCTTTTTTTTTAAGATGTCTTTTTTAAATTATTTTATTTTATTATATTTTGAAACTGTCTTTTGTTTTGTTTCAAAGAGACAATGATTTTTTTTTTTTTTTTTTTTTTTTTTCCTGAGTAAAATATGCTTACAAAGAAGCCCTTAAGTTTCAGTTGCTTTGATTTTATGCTACCAATAAGGGCTTGTGTTTTTTTAATGCTGTTAGAAGCGTAATTAAATTAATAAAGCCTAAATGTTGCATTCTTAACCATGCATTGTGATTTTCTGTAATCACAAATTAAAATAAATGTCATCATGATTATTAATCACTCTAATTATAACTTGAGCACTTAAATGCCACCTTAAAAGACATTACCAAGGTCAGACTTTGCTGGCAGATGTCACTGGGAGGGATGGAGGGGGGCAGCAGAAAGAGAGTGCATTAATGCAGCAGTACTTTCCATGAGCAGGTCCATGTGCCTCAAACTTGTAGAAGGCAATAATTAAAAATAACAAATCATCTCCTATAATTCATTAATTTCACTACTGTATACTTCATTTTTGTGCCAAATAGATCTTACAACAGATATTCGTACATTAAGAGCTGAAGCTGTTCTTGGTCTTGAACAGTTTATAGGTAAAGATCTTCCTGAGAACACGATAAATGTAACAGCTAATTAAAATTTTCAATTCATCTCTATTCTCTAGTTTCAAAATTATAAGAATTACCCCCAAAAAAATTACCAACTTATGTTACTCTGACTAAAACCATATCATCCTCATTTTTTTCTCCTCTTATTTTTCCTTGTAATTTTTAGTGTTTTTATCCCTCAAAAGACCTGTTTTCAAATACACATTAAGACACTCCTGTTCACATTCTTACTCAGTGCTATGCATACAGCTCTGCAAATAGTCAGTACACAGTTCCAAAACTTTTCAGTTCTATTCCCATTCTTTAATTTTTCAATCATAAAATCTATTAATACATTTTTTTAAAGATTAAAAATTAGTCACAGTTTCTGATAAAATAAAACTGTGTTTATTATTTCCAATAAATAAATAAATGCTTAACTAACATTATCCTAAATATCACTATTCTTACTTAGCTTCCTCATTAGTAAGAGCATTCTGGAGACAAAGCTCTTCTTGAACGCATTATCATCTACTATCCAAACTGTTCTCTGACTCTCTCTCTCACACATGCACACATAAATTGGTACCTGCAATTTTCTAACCTATAAAGCCAAATCATATAGAACCTGGCAACACCCTGACTTTATATTGTCAATTTGAGCCTTAGATCTCAAATGTGAGAAGAGACATCTACCATCTTTTACTTAGAGAGGAGTTGCTTTGTAGCTTCATTAAAGCAGTATCTGACAGTTCAGAAGATGAGAATTTGCTTCTCCTGTAAGGTTTGACAGCATCCTCAGCTAAAATGTGATAATGCAACTTATGCAAGGAACAGTGAAACGTGATATTAAGCCTTAGCCCCCAGCTTTACTGAATTTAGACTTTAATAGCCTTATATTTCTTTTATTTCCACTTATTTATTTAACAGAAATACATTACTGCCAACTTAGTAAGTATATATATGTAGGATCTTTTAATTGAAATTTTAATATACTTTAAAAGAATGCCCGTAATGAGCTTTAGAACTATTAGCACACCAAGAGAATTATTTTCATATAGTAACCTACTCTACTTTAGACCTATTTTAGGGAGTCTATACACATTTACAATTAAATAGTAACACAGGAATACTTCAGCGATAATCCATATGGCTCAGGAATTTTTCAGCAATTTTTTGTGGTTCTTTTTGTGTTTTTTTCTTTGTTTGTTTTGGGATTTTAGTTTCAAAACAGCCATTTTCCTGATTTGAGAACTTTTATTGAAAGGGCAAAAATGTTGTCAAAAATTAGCTCCTCACATCCATAGTAGAATTATTGGTCCAAATAGGCATTACAGCAAGGAAAATTGAAAAGGAAAAGGAAAAATGGGAGAACGGGGGAACAAACAAACCAATTAAAAAAAAAAAAAAAAAAAAAAGGAAAAAACAAAAAGGAAGAAAATAAAATTAAAAAGAAAAGGGGAGGAAGAAAAAAGGGAAAGTAATTACACATTTAAGATTAAGTCCTCTGTGCGTCAAATTTATCCTCCAAATCAAAGGAAGAACTCAGACCACAGATCTTAAAACCTCAATTAAAAGGCCAGCTGTAAAAGATGAGTTTCTGCTAGATTCAGAATAGAGAAAAAGTGGCAAGTATGCATCTGACGGTAAGTCTCACCTACATCTGGAAGCCTGTTTGTGTCTTGGTCAGGTTAAGCAATATAATGTATTTTGCATGGATTCTTGGATCACACGCTTCAGTATAATGCAGTTAAAAGCAGCGGATTCTTCCCTCTGGCATGTAGTACAGAAATAAATATGAACTTCCGTTCACCTTCATTCATATGAAATGAGAAGAGACATTCTTCTCCAGTTTCCATACAAAGAATATGCATGTCTAAAATCTAGTCCTTTCAGGTGTAGCTAAGAATACCCTAAGGATACACTGGCAGAAATAGTGTCATTTACTTCCAATTGACTAAAAAAGATGATATAAAGGAGCTATCATATGGAATATAGAGCTAATTTTATTCCTTTACTTTTCTCATCTAGCTACCTGACACACTGGAACACTGGAGGGGAAAAAAGAAAAAACAAAAGGAAAAAAAAAAAAAAAGAGCAAGGGAGTTTTTCTGTTATATCTGTTCTCAAAGTAGTTTTGTTATTTTACCTTTTTTGGGTTTCCAAACTGTGATTTTCTAGTCTAAGCTTGTGCTCACTTGGAGCTTGCCAGCTGTTGAAGGATGACTCCCGGAACTCCAGCAAGCACAAAGCACATTTGATCTGTTTTCCAGAAAAAAAAAAAAAAAAAAAAAAAAAAAAAAAAAAAAAAAAAAAAAAAACGGAAATAATGCTGCTGCCAAACCCTCTGGGGTATCTGCCACCCCTGTAACTCAGGGACCCACAGGAACATGTGGTTCCTGTCAAGTCTCAGAGAGGCAATATCAGGGCCATAACAAGTGCTAAAACACCTGGCAATCTCCAGTGAAGTGTGAAAGATGGAAACATCACCAGGTCTACATCTTATCACACACATACTGCCTGCTACAGCACAGACACAGTGAATGAGGACTTGACTCTGCTTATTCCAGTCCCTTCCACAAGGAAATAATTGGTAGCAAGTTGTCAGCTCACTATGCACTGCAATTCTGGCCAGTCTTAAACTGTCAGTGCAAGAAAGCAAAGAGTCCATCTTCCTTACTTTCCACTGCTGTGTAGCTTGATGAGCACTAGGAATTAGCCTTGCTTTAAATGCCAGACAGCACACAGACACACGTGCCTGTCACTGGAAATACACATTCAAATGCAACTGGGTTTTCTCAAACAAAGTTCTCTTTTCTTAACATGCATGGATGGAGAAAGAGGCCAGATTTAATGTGAGATTAAATTATAATAAATTCACCATAATTGTTTTTTAATGAAATATTTTGTTTATCAGGAAAGCAACTAAGGATAAAAATCATAATGAATCTCCATCCCCTGCTGCATACAATTTCTTGGTAGGAAAGCATCCAATGAAAATGAAAACGAGAGATGGAAGCTGCTCAACAATGCTGAAGGCATGGTCTCTTGCTTTTTTTTATTCAGTAAAAGCTGTCAAAAATCCACATCCTCCGATGTACTTGCATTTAGTGTAGGGGCTTGTCGATTATTTATCACAGCGAGTTCTGTCAGACTGGGATTAAGATGTCCTAAAATTCCCAAGAGGGTAATTCATCATAATATAATATAGCATGTGAATAATGGACACACACAAAAGGCTCATCTGACATGATAGAAGTGAATGATAGGTGAATTGGGGTCACAAGCTTGATGTGAAAACATCGGACAATGTATACCCAGGCTGCCAGTCAAGCCATTAAAAAGGACAAAGTACATGAATATGAAATAGCAAACAAACAGATTGGCTTTTGTTTCCTTGTTCCTAATGGCTCAAAGGAAATAGATTTTGGAGCTAGTGAACACATCCTCACTGTGTGCCAGTGCACTTCTGCAATGGCTGTTGCAGCTCCAAGTCAAAGAGAAATATCCTATAAATGTTCCAGTTACAGATTAGTAAGGCCACATGTGGGCTTTTCTTTTGCTAGCGATAATGTGGTTTATTTCTGCCTTTTTCCACTCCCAACATACTTATGAAAACTGTTTCAGTAACAAATAGCATTTTAAATCAAAGAAAATTTACGTTATATATGCTTTTATTTAATACTTGTTTTACTGCCACAATCCTATAAATTTAGAAATACCATTGATCCTAAACTATTCCTCAAAAAAAAAGACTAAGCAAATAAAGTTATCATCTGAGATAAGAACAGATGCTAAATTAAAATCTTGCCTGAGTTCAACCAAGGCTACAAATTTCTTGGTGTTCCACTGAAAAGGATATTTCACAAAAGAGGTCACTTAGGATGACAATTGTTATTATTCCCCTCCTAACTGTAATACACAGCCATTTTCATTCAGTGCACTCCTCCCTTTCAGGTGCTTTTTTTTTTTTCAGTGATACAGATGTCCTTTATCCTGCCTGATCTTTCCCACCAACAAAGACAGGAACAAAGAAGACATTGCAAATATTACGTATGAGTGTTTGTATGATCCATCTATTGTTTTACTCCTGTCACTCCACTTCATCCACTTATGTATTTCACTGATTTAATCTTTGGTATTGATAACACAAGTACAGATATAGAAAGTGCATATAAACAATAGCCTCATGTTAGTGTACAGTCTAGGTTATTCTAGTCTAGTCAAATCTAGTCTAGTCTTTAAGTAGATTCTCAAAATGCCTCATTTTTCCCACTCTTGTGTAAATCAGTAGAGCAACCAACCAGCTAGGTGTGTCCATGTATAACTCCTGTCTTCCAAGTCACTGCAAATTAAACATAATTCAGTATCAATCAAAGCTAGAAAAACAGGTCCCAGCCGTTGCTTCTGCAGCCACCTTGCCTTCAACTATTCTCATATATCAGTTTTATATCAGAACCTGCCTCCTCAGTCGGCTTCTTGGCTGAAGCTCCCTTTCAGTAGCATCCACAGCTTCTAGTCCCTCCTACTTCAGCCTGTAGCATAGCCCCAGCACTGAAGAACCAGAATATTTTTGCAGACAGACACATTGTTTTCAACTTATCAACCACTCACAGTTCTCAATCTAAGGCATAAAACCTCTAACCCATCCTCAGGATTCAGGAGTAATTAAGCATCATGTCCAACGCTCAAAAAGACAGTTATATAAATTATACCTTGACATCTTTTTCTTTCTGGTTTTAATGTAAGATTCCAAGTTTCTGCCTTTGACTACACACTAGCAAAACCCTTGTTTTCAGAGATCATGAAACATTCAATAAAGCTTTGCCTTACTGAAAAAAGTAAATTGTTATTGGATCTTTTAATCTTTCTTATTGAATTCTTATTGTTTCTAAGTGCAATTACAGTGCAGCTTAAAAACTCAGATATGAATTAATATAATGAATAGTTGAATGTTGAGCTGTTATTACCACAAGAACCAAGGAATAGGAGTTTTGCTTCCTTTATACAGCTATTATTTTATGGATTACCTCCCTCCCCCAAAATGTTTATATTTATCAAGACATCTACTTCTTTATTATTATATCTGAATTAGCAAATAGTATTTTAGCGTGGAGCAGGGAAAGAAACTCCATCTGTAGAGTGAAGCAGTTAGTGCTGAGACCCTGCATCCCCAGGACATGTCTTAGTGTGTTGATGCTGGACTAGCTGCAGATCTGTGAAATTAATGCCTATCAGATGTTGGAAAACATTAGAGCTACTCCTAGACACCACTTTCTCTCCCGTCCCACCTCTTTCTCTACTGTGTGATAATTTAGCCAACGTTATTCTAAAGACATATCATAGCTACAGAGCTCCAGCTCAGAATATTCATTTTTCATGATTAACAGTGCTAGAATAACATTTATATTTAGGTTGCCAAATCAAGTAGTAAAGAATCAGGGAAAGACCATAGAAGTATACTTTTGGCCTTCTACTGAGAAAACTAGATATTTATGAAAAAAATACAATGTGTCTATAGGTAGTCAAGCAGAAAAAAATACCTGAAAAATGTATTTTGACCCATAAATTCCCCTTCTTCAGTACTGTATTAAATGCTGTTGCACTCTGTGTCATTTTGAAATTCACTCTCTAGGCTGACAAAGTATTTGATCAAAGTAGTTTCAAATGTCTCTGACCATTTACTTTATCTCTGCTCAGTAATCCAATTCTCCAAAAACTAAAATGGTATTCCAAAATTTTCAGAAATGCCACTTAGATGTTATTTGGTTTCCCATCAACAACTACATAAGTAAAATCAAGATAACAACCAAAAGTTTGACCATTAAACTGTGGAATAGACTGCTTAAAAAAGTGCAGCATATTATTTTCAATACCAGTAGCAGATATAATATATTTTTCATGATTTATCTAGTCTAAAAATACAAGCTTTCTATCATTCTGAAGGTGACATTTCTATATATCATTAAGTTTTAGTGATGCAAGAGTGACAAATGTTAAAGGATGTGGTATATGAAATATAAAAACTAGCATGGTTTTATATTATTTTGCTGTTAGTTATACAAATCCAAGTTATTAATTATTTACATTTTTGAAATGTAAGTGAAGCAGCCACCTCCAACTGAATTTTGATTGATGAATGGTGAGCTTACATTCAAGCATATATATGTATAAGTAGTTGCAGGTTGGAATATAATTCAGGAAATGGCAAAAGAAAGACGTATGTGCCTGGCATATGGTAAAATGTTCCTGCAGGAAAAGGAAGAAAGGAAATTTTAATGCAGATGAGCTTAAAAAGATGCTTTATAAAAAGCCATGTTTGTACTAGCAATGGCTGCATAAACATGAGACAAGTGAAAAATTCTGTACCATATAAACTAATAACTTGCAATTTATGTGAAAAAGATATCAATACTATGACCACATGGACCTATAAAGAACAAGAATATAACAAGCACTGTGACAAAAATGTGAATCCACTCAGATATTACTAAACTTTAATTTGTTCTGGCATTGTATATACCACAACACACAAAATAAGTGATGTTAAGGAACCACTGATAAACAATGACTAAATTAAATTTACATTTCCAGGACTCTCTTTTTCATGTGTGTTGATGCTAGCAAGGAGAGCAAGAGAACTAGGAAGAAACCTGGATTAGAGTACTGGTACCTGGTATAAACGGAGTTCAAACCAGGGGAAGGAGACTTGAGGCTGAAGCCATTTCTGGTTTATGGCAGCCTGATATAATGACCTGATCAAGTGTAAGAATCAAGATATACTCCAGAATGAATGTGTAGAACTGATCAAAAATAAGTAACCTTTTCTGGTCCTTTGTCACCCTATTAGATTTACGTAAGGATAACAATGGGCACATTTCAATGCCATCCTTCTCTGCAGTATTAGTTTCTGTTCCAAATGCATAAGAAAAAAAGGCTTCAAAGATAATATCTCAGCTGTTTCTAACACAGAGACAAAAATGGCTTGTCATGTTTTCCAGCTTTGTTCTTGGAGATGACTAAACAAATTTTGTCTAAATGTTTTTAAAAAAATGCAGCCTGATTCAACTGTACAGAAAAAGTTCAGAAAAAATAGTCAAAATTTCTGATAGAAGTAACCAAAACCAGATTTATATCATTAATATAATGGTCAGTACTTAAAAACAGGAATGCCTCACTGTAGAATGACAACTGTAGACTTATTCTGAATTGCTACTTAAGTACAGTTCATTGAGATTGAAAAGGAGGAATATGCAACAAATATGCACATCTGTTTTTGTCACGCTTACTTTCAAAATCTTTGCAGCTGTTTTTATTCTCCAACTAACACTTTTGTGTGATTTTAATGCAAACACCTGAGTTCCATCAATTACAGCATGTTAAAATACTTTATATTTGAAAAATTCCCATTCACAAAGAATTCCATCTGTTATTCTCTTCTAATAGTCATCCTGCCACTTCCTGCCCTCAATGAGGAAAACAGGTCTCTTTTTCTTATTTACCCAGATAAATCCTAAGTAGTTTTACTATGTTCACAGTCATCTTTACATTTCTGCTGTAAATATCCTTGTAATGAGATTCTTACACTACTTTTAAACAGATTAGTTGCATTCATAACTAAATAATGAAGAACTATTAGTTAATGGAAAAATATGTAGGACTGTACTACCTAGAGCAACAGTTAGCATAGCCTAGAAGCCTGTCTGAGAGGAGTCATCCTCCTGACCTAGAATTTCTATCTGCATCACAGTATTTAATAGCCTACTATAGAATAGCTTTTAAAATCCATTTCTATTTTGCCATTCACAACAGCCTACAATCCAATTGTGTTCTGTGAAGAAATATCGAAGTATCTTTTATTTGTTTTAAACAAAGCCAACACAGTACTTTAAATTGGTGCTTCCTTGTTCTTAATGCTTTAAAAAAATATAAAATAGTTTCAAATTCACCTACTCCATCACTTGTGAAATTACATATATCACTCAGTCTTCCACCATGACCTCCACAACCACCTCAGTACTACTTTTTGCAAGCTGAAGAGTCAAAGCCTACATCATCTCCTGAGGAAACTCTTTTGTCTCAGTTTTACAGGAAAGTGTTTGCAACAAATCATTACAAGTTCATCTTCTTAACATTCTGTAAATGGCCATAAAAAATCATTAGGAAGCTTTGCCACTCCTTGTCTGCCATCTTTATATCTGATAATTCCTTACTTCAACTCCCTCACTGCTTTGAAATTATAGTATTTTCAGAATACGTTATCATTTAACTAGAAGGGCAGTATTTAACCTTTTCGAATGGTGGCTGGCTCTAGGTGGTCCTGCTTGAGTAGGGGCTTGGACCAGATGTCCTCCAGAGGTCCCTTCCAATCTCAGCTGTTCTATGATCCTATGATGTATCTTCAGGTTAAGATACTTTGGTTTAGGTATTTATCCTCTTCTAAAAAAGATATAATCAGCACAGTCATTGGTGTCCAGAAAGGACTTCAACTGGACGAAGGTGTCCACCTGAAAGTGAGTGGCTCCCTAGAGTGAATTTAGATATATATAACTGAAGCTGGATCTCTCCCAGTGTCAAAAATAATTCTAGATGTAAACCTAGAGACATGAGCTTACACCACTCTGCAAGAATTCATGGGGATTACTTGAACTCCATTTATATTCCATATGTAGATTCTTAGTTTTGTTCTTGAAAGGGATGAATGTCAGATAATGAAGATTGCTGCTATGGAGCTAGAATGAATAAGAACATGAATTCTGGTGGTGAATTTTTGGTTTGGTTTGGAATTTTTAAGGTTATAGCTCTAGGGCAGAATTACAATACTTTTGTCTTCCTTTACAGATTTTCTGTATTTTGAGAGATTTGGGTCTTCTGGCAGTTTAACTCTGATTCTGTATCTTCTGCTTTGTGAGTCAAAGAGGTAATATTGATCTGTGCCTTCAGAATTTACTTTCCCTAAGAACATTTGATATTTGTCATTAAGCTGAGAGCATTTGTCACTTTCTTTCACTAAAATGAGTCATCTTCTGAATATTTCCTTTGTTGTTTTTAAGGTCTAATATAACTATTGATTTATTGTCAACACATCATATCCTCTCTCTTAATGGAATCTATAGACTTTATACTTCTCATTATTTTTTTTAATTGCCATCTATGGAAGTTACAAATAGACACTCTATCTTGTGCTTAACTCTGAAAGGCAATGGGCTGTTATGAAAACAATTACATTAATTTGTTTTCTTACTCCTGTCTTTGTGTTTAGACATCTTTTCCCTCATGACAGATAATGGTTGCCTTTCAGGAGTTAGAAGAATTTACTCTGAAGATGCTATTTTATTTGGTTTGAATATGACAATCTTTTTTATAAGCAGACAGTCATATTACACCCGGTCAATTCCAGGCTGATCTCAGAAATCATAAAATAATTTGTTTGGAAAATACCGCTGGTGGACATCTGCTCCAGCACCCACTAAAAGCAGGGTCAATTTCAAAGTTAGATCAGGTGGCTCAGTGTTACATCCAGTTGTTTTTTTGATTTATCTTGAGGATGGAGATATTTTCCCTAATATCTAATCACAGTTTCTCAAGCTGCAAGTTTTAACTGTTGCCTCGTATCCTTTCTCTATGAAAAATTTCAACAGCATACTGAAAATGAAAGAGTGCATTTCAATAAACACTTCCAATTTGTTAAAAATTCACATTAAGAAAAAACATCAAGGAAAGAAAACTTGCCACTTTGTGTGTATGTACCTTCTGTGGTACCTTCCATAACCATATTTAAGAAATTGCCTCCCTCTTACCCTCATTCTCAAAATACCCTGTTTTATTAAATTAAGATTCTTTGATTCTGGACCCTTTAAAAAGACAAATTAATTACACAAGCTACCAAAAACCTACTAATGCAGAAAGAGTTAGTGCAGGTTTCATGAGATTTACCACTAAGTTTCAATAATTTTCTTGAGGGTTGTTTTTTTTTTTTTAATATACATTTTGAAAATAACGTATAAAGTTCTGATACAACACTTACTGAAATCCATATGGATTCATACAAATTTGAGACAGAGTAACCTAAGTAAACCCAGCAAGTTATGTGTAAAATTATGGTGACTATCACTACTACAGAAAATCGTTCATTTTTACATTCATTTTTACTGAAAGCAAAATTCTAAAGAATCATATCATAAAATAATCTATTTTCATTCTTTTATCTTCTATTCATTGCAGAGTCAAACCAGAAAATCTTACAAAAGGCTGTTAATGTTCAGTAGGAACTGAATGTGAAGATTTATCATCATTTAATTTCAAAATCATAATGAATAGTCCCCATGTAGTTTGGATACATTAATACTTTCATTAGTACTCTGGCTCCAACTACACACCACAGGGAAACAGGCATTGTAGCATTTAAAAAAAATTACACACCTTTTAACAAGCTTATTTCTTTCAAAGCAAGGACTTCTAAAAGCAAATGAAGAAACCTTCCCGGAAAATTTTATTCTGGGTATGTAACTCTTCTGATTTAATATACTTGCTCCTTTACGTAATACAATAAATGGTGATATATCAATATATATAAATATATTAATAAAATACCAAGCAATAAAATTATGTATATTACCTTTCAGGCACATGATTGCGGTTTCTGTGAGATTACTCAGAATTTACTGGCTATGATATTTAACTAATATTTTTGCCTGCTCCATTTTTTTGGTGTAAGAAAATTCATGTAATTATTGTTCTTCTCTTGCAGGTAGGTTTCTTCTAATGCACTAAGAAATGCAGGTCAGGAGTAGAGCTGGGGGGAAAACTGCTCTCTCAATGCACCCAAATTTCTTGGTATTTCCACAAGCAACCACTTTCCCCTATTGTTTCCTCAAAGGATCTTATTTTTCCATGTCCCAAGGCTTACATCTACCTAGAATTTTGAAAATTAGACAGTCTGCAAAATGTTTCTAGGAGATGGTATAATATCGTGATGTCAGGAAAGAAGGATTCAATAGCTCAATTCCCCAGCCTGCATGAGAGTTGCATTTTTCTCTCAAGTCATGAGAGAACTGGCAGCAGGGAAGTAAAAGAAGCACATGCTTCTTATAAAGGCAACTTATTCCATAACTAATCATGACAGAATTCACATTCTAAATAATTACTTTAAAATACCTTATTAAAAAAAAAAAAAAAAAAAAAAAAAAAAAACACTCTACAAAATAAATGAAGAAATTACAAATTTAAAACCCGTATTTCATACTGTGAAAATAGGAACCCAACATATGCATATTTTATGAGTACAGCAATAAAAGTACAGCCAGTTTTCCATATTCATGAATAGTGCTGCTGAAAATATTCATCGTATTCATCTTCAGGAAAATGTAAATTCTCCCCATCACATTGTGTAACATTCTATAAAGGGAGAAAAGTAAAGGCTTTTCTTTACATGACAGTTTGTTCATCTAGTTTGTCTTATCTGGGCAATCCAGCCTTTTTCCTCTTCATCTTACTGTATTAGGCTATTTCACCCTTCCAATCTGTTCTCACCTTTGCGTATGCAACTACTGACTGGCAGCAATAGCCTTTCAAGCAGACTCTGTGGAGTTATTTGAAACATTTAATGACAGTAAACTGCTCATAAGTAAGTTTTACCTAATAATTGACCTCAATGGTACAGTTAAACATTTTTTTGACTTTGCCTTGGGACTCCTATCTGCCCAGCGCATTCAATTATTGCCTCTAATCAGTGCTTAACTAATAATGTGTTAAAGGATTTGACACTTTAAAAGGAAAGTGATTGAAGATATTGCTGCTTTTAATGTGGCAGCTCTCACAGCCACACAAGGCGTCTCAACTCTGGGGTTCTTCAGCCAGTAAGCAGCCATCATCTGCATTCAGAGAGCCAAATGCATCACTCCAAGGAGCCACATCCCAATTTCTGGATGCTGTTTGTAAGCTGAACTGATACGGTCGCCTCTCAATGCCATGCCATGCCACTTGAATGCATGAGGACAACCATTCCTGCAGACATACTCTCTCTCTGAATCTAAAGTCCTTCTTTGGGAGCATCAGCCATGAGAAGAAATAGGTTCCAAAGGAAAGTATTACATTGGAGAAACATCTGCTTTTAGGGAGACCTGTCCATTTTATAGTGGATTTCAGCTTTTTAAACATTCTCCCACTGATGGTGTGGCTAATAGATGGCTAAAAGAAACTCAATAACCATCTAAATATCCCATAACTGTCTGTGAACTTTCCTCTGAAAAAGCTGGTACCACACACTATCAGAGACAGGATCCTACAAAGAACAACCATTGGCGTCACTCAAGGTTGACAACTGCCACATTATAGTTCAGACACGTCTTAGCCTGGCGCTCAAAGATTTCCACTATGGCTCCTATATTAGGACAAATGGGCCAATTCATCACAGTAAAGGAATATTATTTTCTTTAATGAACATCTAAATGTTGTGTATGGTGGAAAAAACATTCTTCTTTCCCTTAAGAGTTGCACACATTGTCAGTGCAATCTTACTTCTACCAGATTGCTTATCCCGAAAAGCTTGGTATTTTCTTTTGTTGCTTTGTTTTATTTTCCTGTGCCTCTAACAGGCAGCACTGCTGCCGAAGCTGCTAGTGAGAACACTAATTAATTGTGTTTCTCTATCCCTCACTTGATCCACAGTAATAACATGCAAAATGGAAATATCAGTGCATCAGCCAGAGCTCTGGTAACCCAATCACCAGCCTGTCAGATGCAGAAGTGTGCTGCTCCTGTTCAACCTTTCAATTTCTAAATTTCCTAAATAAGCCTCAGTGGCACAGTCAGCGGCCATTCACCAAATGACGATCATTAAAGGTAGAAGGGTCTTGATTTAGAGAAGACTAGGAGAAGACTCTGAACACTCGTATACACTGTGTATTCACAAACCATTTAATTCATGGCACTTTCAAATTATGCAAATTAGCTGATGATGAAATGCATCTAGAATATAAATTTCCCCTTTCTAAATCTTCACAAACACTCTGTAGGAAAAATATCCCAGTTCTGCACTAAGATTACTATTTACACTAGTAAACCCGTCAATTAATTGAGCTATTAATTCTTCAGATAATGGAAACTTTTGCTCCTTTAAATGTCAGAAAAAGGCACCGAGTCAATCTGACTCCTGACAAATACTTATTGTGTTAAAAATCTTCCTATTAGGAATCAAACAGAAGAGATTGCATAAAACTAGATTTGGCTGCTGAAAAAAAATATTTCCATTCTATATGGTAACATAGTCAAAAACAATGCAGTTGCATGGATCTCTGAGATTCATGTAAGTATTTGTAAGGGGGAAAAAAAAACAACCAAACAAACAAACCAAAACAGCCCAGAATCCCAGAATAATATTCCTGAGAGAGAGGAGAAAAAAGAGAACCAAGTTACCTGTCACTTGTGAGTTCTTGCAACAAATTCCAGTTGAAAGAAGCTGAGTTCATTTTCATTTGGAAGCAAAGATGAATAACTATCATAACTATACATGCTGCTAGAGTTATCAATATTATAATATTTCACACAGCATTTTTTACTGTTCCCCTTCCTCAAGTTTTTTTCACTGAAGAATTTAATTTTCAGGTCCATCTGGTACAGCAGAGTGTTGCACACATAAAATAGTACTGAAATGTAACAACAATGCCTTTATGTGTCCTTTATGTACTAATCTTTGCTTTAACATAGTCAGGCTCTTTATCATGGTCTATTCTTATTCTGTCATGGCTTATTCATCTAGTAGTATTTATAAGGATCTGATATAATGTCAGAAAATAAAAGATTGTTTCAAGAGTATAGCACAAGTGTTAAACTATTCAAAACAGAAAACAAAACATATGAATGAGCAAGTACTATGTGGATGCTGCGTTTATCCTATTCTTCTGAATCTTCTTTACAATGTATATACATACTACAAATATTTCAGGAAATTAATCATTATCATGGTGCCTCAAACACAGCAGTTTCTACAAGCTTCTACATACAAACCAGAATCAAGCCATACTACAGAAATGGATCCAGTTCTATTTATTATATGCTTCCCAATAGTCAGAAGAATCATGCTCACTTTTTAACTGAATATATATCTGAGCCTAATTCTAACCTGTTTATTCTGTTGGAACATATTGATTCCATAACTTTTGGCAGTAAACTTCAAATCCCACTAGAAATAGTCATTAGGCTGGATAATAAATCAGTGTCTTGACAATGGCATTGTATAGCCATCACAGTAAAAAGCAGCTGCAGATGACTCTCAGAGTCTGCCAATACAGCCACAAGTTATTTGAAACAAGCAATGATAGTAACTCACATAACTGAGGCAGACCAACCACTGCCAGGCCAGCCTGAGGACCCCAACTTTTAGAGTAAAAATGCTTTCCCTATTCAATAGGGAATGTAACAGAACTAAGTCTCTTTCTAACTCAGACAATGAATAACAAAAGATGGTAAAATATATTGGAGAAGGAGGGAGAAGAGGAAAAGCCATTTTCCTTAGCCTTAGCAATGCTCTGAATTCCAAAACAGAACAGTGTGAGAAGTACCAGCTCCCCAGGGCTTGCACACAGTGATGGTGTGGGACACTGACACAGTCTGATAACCTCTGAATTTTGTTCTGCAGTCTGAAGCTCTCTTGCCAAGTCCTCCATGACTGAGTGGTTTTGCTTTTTTCTTTTCTTTTTAACACCTCCCTATTCAGCAGAAATGTGTTTCTGACTCTCCAGTTGTAGTCACTCAGGGTTTAAGCACACACTTAAGCATAATCTCACTGCTTCCTAGGAAACAGGTCTTGAAATCAGGATGAGATACAATACTTAGTCCTATATTGTCAGTTCTTTTGAGATGGAGAGGTATGTTTGTTCTGTATTTACAGAGCCCATAGCACATGCCAGACCTCTGGTCCCATCAATAGTCAACAGTAAAGCTTTATAATTATAAAGAACAATTCTACATGTCCATTGACTGTGTGATATAGTCTACTGTCTTATTTTATTCCAACTACTGCATATGGTATTTGCTACAACCATGAAAGGTTTAATCCACTCTATCGTGTTGCTCACATCTTGTTTGGCCCACCACATTCCTACTGGCACTATTGTGACTTTCTGTTTCTTTGGGTTAAAGACATGATTTTCTCCAGATAGAAATTTCTGTCAGTGTAATGAATTAGTTTCACTGCATGTGCATAATATTGTAATCCTGGTAAGTCATTGCTGTATCTTGCACATCTCAAGGGAATAAAAGTTTAAAAACCACCAATGAGAGAAATTGGGAAAAATCACATCATCATCTCCCAATACAAGATGTGCAGAAAATCAGCATAGCTTATTTGTGCCTAAAGAATGTCCCATCAGTCCTTGGTGATTCTCTATTCACAGCAGGTATCACGTAGTACGCATCCAGTTTGAAGCATCTGTCGATACCTCAGGCTGCAACGAAGTGGCTGCAGTTTATTGGCAAGCCCTGGCTGGAAGGGTTCTCTGGGGAAGCTCAGATATTACAGGCTCATGTTAAAAATGCTACTGGAACAAATACTTTTTTGCTTGGTTGCAATATTAAAAAGTGATGCCTGACCAGTAATTAAAGAAGCTGCCAGATAATACAAAATGTGTTGGGCTACTTAATGTAGGCAGATGTCACTACAGAGTGATCTCATAAACAAAACAGGAAACAAAACACTAGCACAACAAATGAACCCTTATGGGTTAAGCCGTCTGTGAATAATGAACAGGGTTAGGATGTTTGTGTGTTGTTTTGTTTTTAAATTAAGTCACAAAAAGTTCTTAATACTTTTGACAAACAGGATGAACATGAGCATGTCATTAGGGCTTCTGATCCCCCATTGCTCCATGGCCACTGTATATCAGCCATTATTCTCATTTCTATATTTGATCACTGTACAGTCTTACTGTAAAATGGTTTATTGCGCTTGGTGTTATACAAATACAGTGTTATTAGTTTGTGTCTGTCAGCATTTTAATCAGATGTCACATCATGCAAAAAATGATAATAACACAGACTACCAGCCCTGCCTTTTCATAACACACCTGCCAGGATGATCCCTGCTTAGGCAATGGTCCTAGAAAGCCTCCTGGGTTTAAAAAAAAAAACAAAAAAAAAAAACAAACAAACAAAAAAAAATTTTTTAAAAAACATGTAAAGGGATATTATCACTACATCTTGACAGGCAGCCATCCTTCCATAACGGGTGAACGAATCATAGAAAATGGAGTGATTTTAGTACTGCAATTAGAATGAACTGGGTAATTTGGAGTAAGATATGAAGGAACTTCTGTTTTCCAAGAGATAAATCCAGGATCTGGCATCCCAAGGAGAGCGGATTAATACTTGTCACAATTTTAAGCTGGAAAGTTTGCAAGTGTTGCTGCATATATACTAGTATTAAGGTTCTTTCAAAACTGTGCTAAGCTACTTGTCTTCCACATCCTTCAGCTGTTAATTCTTTAGGTTAATATCCATCTATCTATGGATATTCTGTAAACAGTCATAAGAAAAAAAAAAAAAATAGGTCTGATGTAAATCATTCCTAGGTGGTTTTTGAGGAGACATACTTTTCAACCAATATATCATTACCGTCTGCCTTGTCAACTCTTCTTAGTTCATGCATTATTTACCTGCTAAACTATGGTGACAGTGCTGGAGCAATAACGCTCTGTTTTGAACCTCCAGCTGCCATCTATGCAAAACAGGTTGAATGCCAGAGAGATATGAAATATTCATGCTTTCACTTTTTTTTTTTTGTAGCTGACAACATCCTAATGCCTAGGTGACTTTAAAGGCTCAGTATTTTGGTCATTCATTTACCTCTTCCACTCAAAATATCAAAAAAGTCTGGAAGGCAACATAGGTAGCATTATTTTCCTGACAGCACCTCTTGATATAGGGGTTAGTCTTTAATTTATGGGTTAATTTAATTTAATTTAATTAATTATCACAATTCTTGTTATTAATTTAACTAGTCTTTATTTATTTCTCTGAACAAGTCAGCCTTTGTTTTTTCAACAAAAAAGATGTAACTTTTGCTTGTAACCTGACTACCAGATACCAGATTCAAAACATTCTGAGAGATGTATAGTTTTCATTATAATGACTAGGAGCTTTATCAGTTTTACTATTTACCTTATTATTCATTTCTTATGGAATATTGAGCAATCAAAACCTGACTTCCCTTAGACTTTGTTAACATCACTCCCATTTTCTCCTCAGACATGTTCAGCCTTTCTCCCTAGTAAGATGTTTGTATGTGGAATTCACTGTGTCACAGAGAGCTTCCGCAAAATAGCAGAGGATGACAGATATCGACGAAGTTGCATGTTTGTATGTTTGTACCATGAAAGCAGCTTTATTTTTGAGCACATCCCTCTCATCTTGAAATAAACATTTAAAATATTTAAAATAATCTTTTACAAGATTTTTCTCTATATAAATGAAAAATTTAAATGCAACTTTTAGTTGCAAATAAAATGTAGATGATAATATGCTTTACCTTACCCCATTGCTAGTGAAAGCATTCCACTAGATTCAAACAAAATGCTTCTTTGTAACAGAGTAATCCACAGTCCACATTTAGTCTTCATTGTTCCCTAAGTTTTGGAATGGATAGTATTATGGAATTGTAATATATTTTTGTTTGTTTTTTATATTAAATTGTAAAAATTTTGCACAGGCACCATGCTCTATTCCAAATTTAGTAAACTCTTTTGGGTACATTGCTAGAGTGATTGTAGTAAAGTTTTCATCTAGGGAAGTAATGCAATTCCTTATGTGAACACAGACCTAATAGAGTAAAATGTAAAAGAAAAACACATCTTACATAAAGTGAGTTTCAATTTATAAGTGCATTATCTGATATTTTTATAGAAACACCGGAAGATCTTAGTATTTCACAAGCAGAAAAGGATCATATAATTACCAGTTACTACCAACCTCAGCGTCAGAAGTGTCAGACAGATTTACCGAAACACTCTGATTTAATTTAGCCCCAAATGTCCCATTTTAAACTGTCTTACAAAATTTCTCAAGTTGCTCTCACAAAGTGTTGCTACAAATGAATCTTAAAGGAGCTGTCAAGGTTTAAGAATGTCAAACACAAGCCTGCAAATAAATATTCTGCTTGGAGATACTTTGTAAACCATACCTTCCTTGTTTTCTCTAAGCTAACATTTTTGAAAGAAATGTAATGGTCAATGATCAGATACGAATAATTCACTGAAATTGTTTAAATTTGTTATATTGAGAATAATCTCACACTTGGGCTCAAGTCCTTTCTTGCTCGACCAAGAAACTAATTTTCTGAAATTCTTTCACAGCACAGCAGTCCTTTGCTGTTGCACTAGCTAAATTCTGCAGATCGTCACACTGAAAAGGGACTAAAGTGTCATGACAGTCCTTTCCCCCACATATTCCTGCTATGATAAGAAAATGTCATTAGAACTATGAGCAGCTGAGGAGAGGATTTATACTTCCTTGGACCTCAGACTGACAGAAGCACTTCTGTTAGAGAGAAGAAAAGCAAAATGGATGATAGTGAGGAAGCTCATTAGCCCAGAAGAGCGTAAGAAACAAAATTTCACCAGTAAACACTGAAGTATTGAGGCAAGAAGAAAAAGCTCAGGAAGGTTGGACAAACAGATATAATTCAGCTGCAGACTGAAAAGCGGGAAAGGTTTAAGAAACTGAGTGACCAAACTGAAGGAGGAGAGGAAAGTTTGCAAATAAAATATTGGCAATTTTCGGTATTTACTGATTTTATATAGCTGGCAACAGTTAAAGATTTATTTCCCAGTTAATACCATCTGAAACACAGGAAGTAAATAAATAGAATTTAACTATTCTAGATCTAATTTCAGTCAATAAAATGACTGCAGGTGTCTACAGAAATATAATACTGCACGTCTAATATCCACATACCAGTTAGCATGCACCAGGAAATAAAACCCATCTCTGCAATAACTACACTGCATTTTCATTTATATCAGTGTTTTAGAAAAATGCATGAGGCAGAACTCTGATAACAAATTCACACAGAAAGGTTAAACATTCAGCAGTATAAGGCTATCGAGTACATTTAAACCCACTGAGTGAATATATTTCACATAGATCTGAAACAGTCTCCACCTCAGAGTGACTTGTTATCCATCATGTTGTTACTATTTACTTATCCACAAGGCCATCTGCTCTGCTCACTGCTCTGTATCCTCAGCATGACAAAAATAACCAAGATTTACAATGACAAACAAGACCCACTTCCACAACAGAGATATTTAACTGAAAATTCAAAATTCCCAGTGGACAGCAGAAATTAAAAGCTTTCTGGTTGCATCACTATTGCATTCAACTGAAGGGGTTTACAAAATGTGGGAACCTTGTGAGGGTAACTTGGGAGACAGACACCATTACCGTATTGACCTCGACTAGCATCACTCACCCAAAGCTCACTTCTCTGGTTCCTGTTTGAAAAAACCTTTATGTCATATTTAATTTTATAATATCACTAGTTCTGTTGATATGATTAGCATTAGTCATATGCTTAAACAACCTCAGCCTGCTGGACTAGCACTAAACATCCAAAACTGTACTGAGCCCTAAAGAAGTATCTCAACTAACAGAAAATATGAACCATTTGCATGTTCACATACAATTTTTTTTAACTTCCACTTACATTTTTAAACTTATATCCACTTATCTTCCACTGTACTGGGTTTTTGTGGCAAGGTTTTGGGAGGGGGTGGGCTATAGGGGTGGCTTCTGTGAGAAGTCACTAAAAGCTTCCCCTATTCTGTTCAACAGAGACAATATGCCAGCCAGCACCAAGACAGATCCACCACTGTCCAAGGCCAAGCCCATCAGTGATGGTGGTAGTGCCCCTGTGATAACATATTTAAGAAGGGAAGAAAAAAAAAAAAAAAAAAAAAAAAAAACAAAACGTGCAACTGCAGCCAAAGATAGCAGTGTGAAAATGTGAGAGAAATAACACTGCAGGCAGGAAGGTCAGTGAAAAAGGAGGGGGAGGAGATGCTCCAGGTGCGGGAAGAGATGCTCTGGGTGCTGGAGCAGAGATACCACTGCAGCCCATGGAGGACCCCGTGCCGGAGCAGTTGGATCCCCCCAAAGGAGGCTGTGACCCCGTGGGAAGCCCACGCTGGAGCAGGCTCCTGGCAGGACCTTCGGACCTGTGGAGAGAGGAGCCCACGCTGGAGCAGGTTTGCTGGCAGGGTCAGTGACCCCATGGGGGACCCACAGTGGAGCAGCTTGTTCCTGAAGAACTGCACCCCATGGAAAGGACTCACGCTGGAGCAGTTTGTGAAGGACTGTAGCCTGTAGGAAGGACCCACACTGGGGAAGTTCATGGAGGACTGTCTCCTGCGGGAAGGATCCCACTCAGGGGCAGGGGAAGAAAGTGAGGAGGAAGGAGCAGCAGAAACAATGGGTGATGAATGACTGTAACTCCCATTCCCCATCCCCTTGAGCCACTCAGGGGAGAGGGGGTAAAGAAATTGAGAGTGAAGTTGAGCCAGGGAAGAAGGGAGGGGTGGGGCGAAGATGTTTCAAGATTTGATTTTATTTCTCATTACTCTATTATGATTTGATTATCAATCAATTAAATTAATTTCTTCAAGTTGAGTCTGTTTTGCTCATGACAGTAATTGGTGAGTGAGCTCTCCCTGTCCTTATCTCAACACATGATCCTTCCGTTTTATCTTCTCTCCCCTGTCCAGCTGAGGAGGGGAGTGACAGAGCGGCTTTGGTGGGCACCTGGCATCCAGCCTGGGTCAACCTAGCACAATTTGAAAGAGATTCCTTAGCTAGTAGGTGTTTGCAAATTCCATTTAATTCCATTACTCTAATACTCATACTGGAAATAAGTTATTACCAGCTATACAATACGGTCTTGCACAGAAAATGTAACTTAGCCAATTAAGAGGCACAGGGAGGATTATGTGACTTAAGTTGTCATTCACAAAGCAAATTCTTCTACCTGATGCTTTCCAAACTATTCACATACAGAAATACATGTCTTTATGTATATATTTAGTAAATGCATTCTCAGGGGTGCTTGTTCTTCAACATGCTTATGAATAGAAATAGTTATTTACATACTTGAAATGAATAATTCAGTAACCATACTCAACAAATAAATTGGGTTTGTTTAACTTCTATGAATCACAATTCTAAACTAACTAAAGGCCAAAGACAGAAATCTAAAGCTTGTTAAAATATATTTCTAGAAATTATACAAAGCCAAAGAGCAACCAAAGTTAGAGAATTTAATATGAAAAGCAGATTCTTCATGTAAACATAAGCAAGAACAATAAATAGTCTGCTAGTAAGCAACACAAACTACACCTTGTGGCAAGTCACTCACAAATGTAACCAGATGTGAGTGTATATGTGCCTCTGCCTTTCACCATATATACATAAAAAACTGTTGCAAAGCTAAGCATGCAAAAATTGGGAAACAGCAGAACTGCGGCTGCCCATTTAATGAAACTTCATTCCTCTTGGGACCATATGAAGTCTGTAATTAAATGGTCATATTTTCAAAAGTCTCTTATCAGACCAATTAGACAGGATGGGTGGAACTAATTGTTCATTTCAAATTCAGCATTTAATATGTGGGGTTTTGCCATACTGACCACAAACCATTCAGATATGTTTTGCATGTAGAATTTTCTTGTGTTGATTAGCAGGTCTGACACATCTGATACAGTATCTGACACAGCAAAATGCCATAATTTTCCTTATTGTTAAGTAATAGTGAATTAAATTATTTAGGCAAAAAATATAGTTATATTTTTATATAAAGGTGATATCATTTTTATATATACAAAATTATTTATCTTTATTAGACCTAGAAGATTTTTTGTTCTACTGAATTTTCTTCCATACTATACAGTGAGATAGGCACAGAAAATCACAAGCGTCATGCCAAACTGATAAGCCACACACTTCTATCGTAGACTATTGTATGTGAACTAATAAAGAAGAGCAAGCAATAGGCATAATCTGATTATTCACTTCTGGAAGCTTCTTTCTGTTTCACTGAAGCAGTGCCAGGTGTAAACTGTGACTTCAACCCAAAATGTACCAAGATTCTATCACATGTTTAATATAACCTTAATTTTTTTTCACTCTGATTTTTGACTTGGTTTTAGACATGGAGATCATGATACTGAAGAAGAAAACAAACTGGTTGTTAATGAAGTAAACATAGTACAGGTACACTAATATATAAAAATGGTAGTAATACAGTTATTTTTAAATATATATGTCTAAATATGGATTGGGATAGAATAAGAAATAAATTATAAAAGATAATAAAATAACCTCTTTTTTACTGTATTACCTTCAAAACATGTAACTTTACAACATTGGCCTTGGACTTGGTGTTCTGATGCATTATTTAAGCAATGAGATTTCCCTAATAACTCTAAAAGTTATTAATACACAATCTCATGATTTAATCATTTTGTGTTTCAAAATACAGTCATCCATTTTATGTCTCATTATATCACAGCCAGAAGAGCAACTGATAATAAAAAAAAAAAGGAAAACCAAAGCTGAGTTCAAAGCTTTGTTGATATTCTTAATTGCTAGTAATTGTAGATCTTTGTGCAGCAGTTCTCCAAACAATAGGGAATAGTAACTAATTTAAAAAAAAAAATAAAAAAGTCTGCATGAAGTTGAAAGAAACCGTAAAATACTTTGAGCATTATAATTATACTTGGATCAGAATATTTCATGCCAAATTTTCTAATTTGATACAATAATAACAAGGCACATGGGAGTAGCAAGCAAACAGGCAGAAATACACAGGAAGATAATGATTTATAACTCCTCCCATTTCAACAAGTCACTGCCTCATTTACATCCCCTATCATGGTGTTCACTGGGAATTAAATACATTTATCTAAGTATTAAGAGATTAACACCTTCTTCCTTCATCCATTTTCACCTGATAATGGACTAGGGATCTGATTGACAGAACAATGCTCGAAGTGGGTAATCACCTAAAAAAAAAAAAACATGTTAAATTCTTTATTTATTGATATCTCTATTTCATATTCATAACCTCTGGGTTAGGAGAAAACCAGACCAGACATCCTCATGAGTTCTCCTCCACCCTAAATTATTCCAGGGTGCTAAGAAATGCAAAGATATATATGACTAATAGAACTTTAACTATCTAAAGCTTTTGCGTATGAACAAAGTTGAAAAATATTTAATAGGCAAAGGTATTGTTTTCTCTCCGTATGTCAGACACTGAATTTCTGTCTTAACTACGTCATACAAAACAGATGAATATTCTCTGGGATATATAAAAAAGTAACATTAGTCCAATTTACATAAACACTGAAGCCTGTGTAACATCAGAGACAAGAGATCCTTCCTCAGTCCAACTTTCAGGTAGATCACTAGTCCTAATAAATGCTGTTGCTTCACACTTTAAAACAGAAGCAATGTAAATCAATGGGAAACACAGGGCAAAAAATTTTCAGGTTTACCTTTTTTTTGAACATTTTGAGCCTTTTTTTACCTTTGTTTTGAACATTCCTCTTTCTGCAAAGAGTGATGTTAAGGTAAACAGTTTTAAAAACAGAGGAAGAATACATGTGTAAAGAAATCGAGAATAATTTTTATAAACCATTTTCAAATCCATATCTTGTTTATATAAAATCAATAAGAGTTCTTAAGCATTTGCTTGATAGAGTCAAAATCATTCAGATTTTTACAACAGTTTTTCATCTGATAGCTAAGCGAAAATCATACAGCTTTAGAAAAAGCCCATAACTTTCAATTTGATTGCAATGGCAATTTTATTCAATATAATTTATTTCATAAAAGGGTAATACCATTATCCTCCAGTACTCCATGTTAAATCCTATATAGGAATATCTTTCCTTCTTCACTCTTATGAACCTTTCCGCTACAGTAGTGTCACATAGCAAATTCTACAGCATGGTGCATCAAGCCCTGACAGCAATAGCTCCTGATTTGCCTATTAGTATCTACCACCCCCATTTTAAAGTGCCACAACGGACACCAAAATCTTCTGTGTTCAATACTCTGTTGACTTCCACATTTCCGTATTTTTCACACAAGTTAGACCACAACAGGGGACAAAGGAACAGAAAAGGCATGGCATGCATGCAGATGGTTTGACACACAAATATTTTAATTAGTCAGCTACTCAAATCCAGATCTTGGCAATGCATACGAGAATAATGATGAAAGTTAAATTAAGCTAGACAGTGTGTAAGTACTACAGGAACATGTGGCATGGTTTATGATGCACGAAGGATCAAACTGAGATACTAGGGGAGGAAATTAGCCCAGATAATTAATGACATTGTTCCAGAACTCAAGAAGCATGGAGATGAAGTGGCTTTCGGCCAAATAAACCTGTTTTATCCATCATATAGCTTCCCCATGCGTGTTTTCCTTTATATATAGCTAGCTTTATTGGCAGCATGCCAGCTTTGGAAATAGTAAATAGAATTGATGCTTTAACAGCAAGTTTTATGATAAAATAATTCTTTTGGATAATTGTTTGCCAATAACATTGGACAGTAAACGCCAATATTCTGTTGGTAAAGAAGATGCTTTGTTCTACGTGTAAGTTCCATATATTCCTTTCATTTTATAAATATCTAGGTATAAAACCTTATGGTGGAGGAAATGGTTAAGAGGAAAGCAAGCTAAGCTTTTCTTCCTGTATTTTATTTTTATGCCTTAAAAAAAAATTACTGTGAATAGTTCATCTGCAGGGCCTGTTGACAGCAGAAGAGTGGGCTCCCTTGTTTCAAACCCTGCCCTTGATAAGATATTACTCAGGATGTTGTTCAGCCTTTAGGCTATGTGATCAAAATAGGAAGACTAGAGTAAGCATCTGTACCTGCCTAGTCACTGTAAAGCAGAGTACCTCTGCTGCTGTAATTTTACTGTCTAGTTTACTTTTATTTTTCCATCAATACAAGACACAAACATAATTAAAAGCTTCTCTCTGAACAACCAGTTTTCTCAAAGGTGTAAACTGGTGACCTTAGTCTGTGTTCAGATTACCATTGCAACTGTGAAGTAGTTGCTGTGAAGCAGCTCTGTTGAAGAATCAGGTTTGAAGTTTTCTGAGCATTTTATGTATTCAGCTTGGATGGACTTAGAGGACAAAGTGAGACTTTAACGCTGACTTCTTCCCATCCAAAGAGAAGTGGTGTAAGATTAGAAATCACCTTGTACAAAACAAGTAGTTAGAAACTGGACATTTCAAGTGTGTGGATAGATATGTATTTTATGAATTGATAATCCTTTTAATAAAGAACAGTTATTCTACTTGGGACTCAGAATCTTTGTTTTCAGTATTCCTCTACAAAGACACTATGAAATACTCTAACATTGACAACTGTGTTAAGAGATAGTTAATGTTAACATGCCCTTAATAACACTGGCTTTAATAAATGCACACAAAAAGAAAACAGACAGAAAATAAAAACAAAATAAAACAAAACAACCCCCTCCACCAAAAAAACAAATGAAAACCCCCTTTAACTATGCTCTGTTCGTTGAGTTGCATAAAGGGGAAGAAGGGGCTGGTTTGTTTTTTTTTACTTTCCTTTTCTTTTTTATTTAGCTACTTGTTGAACAGAGTTAAATTTCATTTATCATAAGGAGGTGGACTAAGTAATATATGACAGTTTTTTCATTATATGAACTAAGATAATCTTTGACAAGATATGATATTTTTATGATGATTACCTATATTTATGATGACGGAGTATGGACTGTCTTAAGGTGGTTTTTTTTTGGAGTGTTTTAGTACTATTGAGTTATGCAGTTTAAAAATACATATACTTGTTTGCCAACAATACTTATGAAATCAAATGAATCTCATGACAAATGAGGATAGCTGTGACAATAACCTCAATTCAGGGAAGAACCAACACTGCAGATGTATTAAGCCTCATGAAATAGGCTTAATAAAGGCTTAATCAGACACTCATAAAATATTATGCAAACAGAACCAGGCATAAATTGATATTGTGGCTTAGGAACTAAAATACCCATTAAAAATAAAATTCCCTGTCACTACAGGACTTTTATTCAGCTGTGATAAAACCAGACACACTACTTATCCATGACAATTAAAAATTAAAAGGAAGATGCTTAATTTTCTGAAAAATCTAACATTTATTGTCCACAATTTGTTTCCAAGCTATTCTTTTTTATTCTTTTATTATCCTATTAAAAAATTCCAGTTTCTTCCTAATTTGTTACTAAACTTCCTCTGGCATTTGATGCTGTTCATAGCGTGTCATAACAGGGTACATTGCTCATTCACTTTCTTTATGAAATAGAAAATTTTCTATGTTGTTCCTTTTATGACTAAGGCATACAAATATAAGGTGGGCTTTTAATTAGTCTTTCCACTCTTCAGACTTTAATAATTATTTGTTAATAAATTTGACAGAGAAATCTGAGCTAAACAGATAAAATTTAAACTTTAGTTCCTTCTCAGTAAGATCAGGTGATGTAAGGCTGATAAAACACTGGAGACATGAACCCAGTAAATAATATACGCTCATAGTGAGAATAAATTGCCTATTGAGTTTAACTCTAAATGAAAGATTGTACCAATTTAATTAATTTTCCCATCCTCCTTCACAATGATGCAAAGCTTAGAACTGCCAAGTCATTAAATGTTCCTTAGGTGCTCTGTAATGTTCACACAGCGATTTTTGCGCTGACAGTAACAGCTTCTCATTTTCACCGGAAACTTCCTCTTGCTTTCAAGAAGCAGACAAGCAGACTGCATGCAACACATCCAGCTCCCCTTGGGTATAATGGTCAACCTTAAGATTACAACATCATCAGCAGCACCATATCAGGGAGAGAATACTAAACTCACAGCTAGGCTGATTGCCACTTCCAGAGGCATGCTTGGGGATATCACCATTCTATAACTGTCTTTCTATCTTTGGTCTATCACATCTAAAAATGGAAAATAAACCCAAAACATATGAACCTTAGCTTGTGTCATGCATTGCGGTGATCAGCATGAGTATTTGATCTTAATCAAGGACACTGTTAGCCCAAATACCCAGTGTATTTTTAGCAATGATTCTACTGTTCAGGTTCAGTGTGCCCTTTGGGAAGGTTGTGCTACAATAAGGTTTTAAATACAGAAAACATCACATTGCTCCTATTGATACAGCGTAGTAAACTGCAGTGAAATCAATAGAATTTGTAAGGTTTTGGTCTTTGCATCGAGCTGTGTACTGAAGCATAGTACAGAATCCTGGTGAAGCCTCACATAGTTGTGATGTGATTGAGAGGTACATGTTTTAACTGTATCCATAATCCCCACTAAACCAAAACCTGCAATTATTCTTGAGGTTAGCTTTAGAAACCCTGCAACACTGCTTTTGGTTTCAGTTGACTTCCTCCCACATTTTATATCATTTTTTTTTCTCACTTGTGTACTTTCAGAGTTAATCATTACTAGTAATGTTATCCAAACATATTCAAACAGAGGAGCATGACCTTACAACAGATGAAGTATCCTGGACTGCCAATTATAAACCAGCCCATGAATTAGTGGTCACGATGAGTGAGATGCTGTCTGGGGACTTGGCTTGTTCAATAAGCCTCATTTTCATATCTGCCTATTTCCCCAGAAACTCACTCTGTCATTAAAGCACCTAAGCATCTCCCAAATAATGTCCCAGACCTAATTATAATAGATATTTATTATTGAAACATCCTATGTTTATTTTAATATGGATTGCATAGCTCATGATATGATTTAATTTTGAAGTGCTTTACAATATCTCTTACATACAAAAAATAACAGATTTAATAAAGACACACTCACAAGCCTGGATTCAAACTAAATCTGAACATCATATGACAATTCAGTGAGCTTTAGCAACAGGCACTGTGTAAACTATGCTTATGAACAGAAACAAAGGTAAGTCCAAGTCAACAACTGTAAGGTGTTATAATTACAGAAGATAATTTTAGGGACAGTGTTATAAAATTATATTTAGTGTGTATCATTATCAACTTGGAAAAGACCACTGATTAAAAATGTGATAGCAGCCTATAAAAACATGACTGCACAGAAGATCAGAGATTGTTTGATCTCCAACTCTTCCAACACAAGTTTAAGGGTGTATGGTTGAAACAAAGAGGATGTGCTTCTTCTCACACCAGGCAGGCTGCAGAACTTGTCAGAGACTACTGAGAGCTAAAAGTTTACATCTGTTTAGAACAAACTAGACATATTAACGAGAAGAAAAACTACCAAGGGTTATTAATGCAATTAAAACCATCTGTGACTGGGGGAATTCCTGGATTGCAAACTGCTGGAGGCGAGGAGAGCATTTTGTGGAAGTATCACTCTGCCCTGGTTTTATACCCTCTCCTACTTTCCTGCTTTTGACCCTTGGAGAGAGGTTACAAAGAGAAGGGCTGTGGGGCTACTGCAGGATGCCTTTGTTGTACTGAGAGAAACAAACAGACATATTCTGGAATGTGGTAAACTAATTCTGATAACAAATGATGTGTGCCAAAAAGTAATCTTCATGGCCTCAAAACCTTTCCCATGCACAACACTCTACCCCTCAAAAAAAACCAGATGAAACAGACCCCGCATTTGAAGTCCTTAGCTAGGAACACATGGGTCAGTTCTGCCTTGCAATGGAGAACAAAAGTTCTTATCAGCTCCTTCACAGGAGGAATTAGTTATATCTTCCATGCACCCAGGTGAGAGTGGGCAAAATAAATACATTGACAACAAAACAGCAACCATATCATGTTTCCTTGCCTCATTTCTAGGGACATACAAACTACCAATATGTGAGTATGCTGTCACATAAAAATAAACACATTCAGACCTCAACATTCATAAAGTGTTCCCACAAGCCTAATGACTAATACAAGAAAAATTTAGAAAAATATAAGTAACAACAGAATGATAAAATGCTTCCTGCTTTATTGTTTGAGGATTTTTGACACAGATCAAAAAAGATTAATTTAAAATCAAGAGCAGTTGGGTGAGTTTAGGACAACAAAAGGCCATCAGACCCTTCCCATTAATCACTGTTAAGTTCACATTCCAAGCTTAATTCTTTGATGTTTGTTATGGCTTCTCCTTGTTTTTGTGAGGCATTTTATCAGAGGTTCTGAAAATAAATGTCAAACAAAGCTATAGTGGGAACATGATGCTATGCTACACAGTGATATTTACTTTGAGACAATGAAATCCTGCAATTTATGTATCCCTATTTTTTCAAAAAGTAGTTTCCTTAGTTTTTTACTGACTAAATTGATTATTAAAACCAGCAACCCTTTAGTCTTTTCTCAAGTGCAAATAACCTTGAAATAAAATGTACATACCTGCTGCTTTCTGGTAGGAGACCTTCTCATACCAGTTGTCAGATACCTGAAAGACGCAGGGCAGCAAGTGTGCAGAGAAGCACTTCTCCAGCAGCTATGGACTCGTGAAGCTCAAAAAGGATGCAGTATGGAAGAGGGAAGAGTCAGTGACCTGAGGCTACATTGTGGCAATGGGGCTCTGCTTGTATAGGAAAATCCGCTGGCCTTTTCAATGGCAATGGTTTAAACTGCATGTCTTTACTAGCTAGAGCTCCATGGTGAAACAAGAAAATGGTTATTTCAGAACTGCACTAAAGTCCTCAGCCACCTTAGGGTCATAGCACTGCAGAGTGGGAAGGAAATGTAAATATACATAGAAGATAATAATGTGTATGTCAACCAGTCTATATACATTTTCCATTAATTCTCAGCATGCTCAGTATTCTGTAGAATACACCTGGTGACTTCTGGATAACATTCTGTCTGCTAACTCCTTTTTTAGGACTCCTATTTTCTTGTGGTTTAAGGCTCTCTGCCAAGGCTCATTCTGATTATATACATTATTTCCCACCAACAGAGGGACTGCTGTGGTCTATCAGGTTCATACACAGCATGTTATCGATGATATTTTACATCTTCCTAAATATAAATTTGCCTCAAACCACAATGTGTCTCTGTTAATTAATAGGTTTTTCATAAATTTCTATTGAAGGCTTAACTAGCTGTTTGTTTTTATAAATCATGAGAATAGCTAACAGATAACAGATGCTGATTTTATCCTTCCTGCCATTTGTTACTTTGCATATTATTTCCGTATAAGACCAATCATTGATTCATCAGCAGAATACTGAGTACAGTTTTTAACATTAAATTTACACCATATCAATGATAAAAATAGCTCACATGTAACATCAAATCTGTTCATATTATTTGGGCAATTTCCTATCCAAAATATGCTTTACAAGATATTATTAGTAAAATGTTTCTAACTCATCTCATTAAAATATAAAACCTTTCACTCCTAGTTCTTCATCAATTTCCCAGGAAAAGGCTTATTTTTGAGAGACACTGAGTCCTTGCTTTTCAGCTTATCTGAGAATTCAAATTGCAAGTTGAGATGGGATTCACAATGAAGGCCAAACACCTCTTATTACATGAACTAGAAATTATTTCCAGAGCTGAACAATCATTCCATGGCCATAGCTTACACATACTGAAATGCATGTGGATCATAAATACGTAGATGAATCCAGAATTTAGAATATCATGGTAATTTATTAAATGGTAACAACTGTTTTGGGACACATGCCCAACACATGGTTAATATCCTTATTCTTCAGATACAAGGATATAATATGCTTAGTATTATTCCATCCTTATTTCAAATTGCAAGCAAACGAAACAACAGAATTATTGTTTCTGGAAAGTTTCTTCATAGCTTTTTCTCTATAACATACTTTTGGATCAAAATACTGTTCTCAGAAATTTCTTTCCTAGACAGGCTCACACCTAGAAATACATATCTGTACCTAAAAAATAAAATCAAAGCAAAAAGGAAGAAGTGACTCTTACTCTGGAGGACAAAGCTAGAGTAAGAGTCATCTCTCACCAGCAGAGAGGCATGACCTCAAACCAGAATAACTCCCAACCTGGCTGTCTCACAGTGTTATCGTATGTCAGTCTTTTCAGGGTCAGTGACTGGTGATAACATCCTAAGAATTCTCCAGTTTCCTAACTGTCTCTGACACTCATGAATAAATATCTCCTTGTCTAACCTTGCCACGTTTATCAAATATGTGGGCTGCAGGAGGATGCATTAGAGGCTTTGAATGCTCAGTTTTGAACATAAAAAGAAAACATATCATATGAGCTAAGTACAGTTCATTAATGAGATGACCAGCCAGCTGTAATCAGATTTGCTTCTTGCAATTTGCTCAGAATAAAATCATTGATTCTTCTAATAACCTCTTATTAGCCAATCTCAAAAATCCATCTTCAGACTTCATCTTTCAAATGTATCACTTCCAGCACAAAGGGTCTCCTGAGAATTTTATTTTTCTAAGTTTCTCTGATATCATCCTTTCCTAGTTCTCCTCCCATTATTTTGTTCTCTGTTACATCAAGTTTAGCAGAACCTTGTAATTTTTCTGCAGGATACTTATGAGAGTTTTGTAGAGCTTTGACTGTGGTGTTTGGGTTTTTTTTTCTTTTTTTTTTTTTATTATTCCTCTCTACACTTTGTCTTCAGGTTACATTATCCATAGCTGCAAGTTCCACTACCATTCACTAACTACTGTTGATGACTCACAGCCTCATGTGTTTATTACAAACCTGTAATTTGTCTGAACTAAAATCTTTCTGTGGCTGATTGATAATCAGCTCAATTCCAGTGGCTAAAATCAGACTCAAATCTCCTTCTTCCAGATCTTAAAAGGGGCTTACGGGAAAGATGGGGTGGATCTCTTTATCAGGCAGTGTAGTGATACGATGAGGGGTACTGGTTTTAACTGAAGGACTGTAGATTTAGATTATGATATAAGGAAGAAATTCTCCCCTGTGAGGGTGGTGAGGCACTGGCACAGGGTGCCCAGACCAGCTGTGGCTGCCCCCTCCCTGGAAGGGTTCAAGGCCAGGTTGGACGGGGTTGGGAGCAACCTGATCTAGCAAAAGGTGTTCCTGTCCATGGCAGGGGGGCTGGAATGACATGATCTTTAAGGTCCCTTCCAACCCAAACCATTCCGTGATTCTTCCAATAACACAAAGGAAAAACGTCCAAACCCTGATAAAAGCCAGGCTCTGACAGTATCCCGAGACAACTTTCCATTGTCCTAAATGACACTGGCTTATTCATCCCTTGTACATCATCTGCTGACATTTATCTTAAGCAATTGGGGCAAACATCTTCATTTTAGCTGTTTGCACAGCTCCTGCATCAACATGGCCTGTAGTGCTAGTACCATAACACATGTGGGGTTTATTTGGACTCCAGTGTTCTTGGCAAATGGCCGGGTGGACACTGAGCACACACAGTGATTTACGCCTTGAGCTCGCGGAGCGACACTCACAGGCTTCTACCTTCAAGTTAAAAAAAAAAAAAAAAAAAAAAAAAACAAAAAAAAAAACAAACCCCCAAAAAAAAAAACCAACAACAACAACAAAAAAAAAAAAACGGTAAATTTGTACTTCTAAACTGATACTTGGCTAACTGATTTATTTACACCGGGGATGAGCTCCCTGGAAACCAAGCAGGCGCTGCCCAGACGCCGGGCAGACAAGCAGCCGCCCGTTCCCGCGCATTTTTGAGGGGGCGGCCGCTCGGGGCTGCGGGAAGGAGGAGCGGGGGGGGGGGGCGCGCGCGGGGCTCGTGCCGCCGCCTGCACTCCTGCAGCGCCACCTGCCGGCCGCTCCGCCCCGCGGCCCCGCGCGCGCCGGCGGGAGGGAGCTCTAGCGGCCGCGCTAAAGCCGCGGAACGCCAGCGTAAGCGCAGCGGGAGGAGGAGGAGGAGTGGTAGTAATTAAATCATCATCATCATCATCAACCCAGAGCCAGGGGAGAGCACGAGCTGTTTAAAGGGGAAAGACCGGCGGCGGCGCGGGGCCGCTCCGCACCCGCGCAGCACGGCTTTGCAGAGCCTGTGCGCAGGGCCGGCCGCTCCCAGCGCGGTTGGGCCCGCAGAGGCCCAGCTGTCGCCCCGGACAGCGAGGGGGTGGCAAAGCAGCTCCCCCCCACACTTCTGCTGGGGAGTGAGAAACAAAGAAAAAGAGAGCGATCCAGTTTGCTTGGAAAATGTCCAGTAGCGAAAGCAACAAGCAAATCCGGATCGCAACATCAGCAAAGTATCGTGTATGTGTGCAGTCAAACTGTATGAGGTCAAATCCAGCTCAATAGTTGCTATCTATTTGATTTTTTTAAAATGCATCTTAATTACACTTACCAGTGTGCTCTAATTGAAGTAGTCATTACAAATTGATCAAATAAATAATGCTGGTTAGAGCTTAATGCCTTTATCATGAAAAGTAAAATGTAATTTTCAATTCTATATATTAAATTAGAATGATAATATTATTTGATATTATACAAATGATATTATGAATAATATAGTTTAGACTAATTTCTTTAAAAAAAAAAAAAAGTGAAAATCCTTATGTACCCATTCCATTAAGTAGCAACAGCAGCAATTTAAAAATTCTAAAATATTTTTATTTTCAATTTTATTCTTCTGTGATTTTTTTCTCTTCTCTAGGAGGCTTTATTACTACCAGATTTTGTTTCAAATCAATTTTTTGGGTAAGTACTCTTAACACTTATGCCTGATTTCTCTGCATCCAGCAGGAAAAAAAGGACCCCATTTCTAAGCATGAATGAGCAGCAGTAGCACTTTTCTGTGTTTATCTCTCATACAACAAGCATATACCAGTGACAGAGTAAAGCTTAACCAGTCATCCCTTTCATTACCCAACAGTAATTGCAGCATTTATTTTAGCACTTAAAACTCCACAACCACTACATCATCCCAAAAGCACAAGTCCCACTGGGATTTAAGAGCATAATAAGAATTCTGAACATCATTAATGTATTATAACATGAATTATACTCCTACTGTTCTTAAGTACTATTTTTAATACTGTAAGCAATTAAGAGTATGTGCATTTTAAGCAGCAGCACTGAGAACATTGCGAGTTTAATGTTGCACATTGGGATGATTTTTATTCCTGTGTGTTGTCCTACAACAGGACAGCATCCTGGGCAGCACAGTTTGTCTACGTTACTTAATTTCTTTCCCAGGCTGGGCACGTTTACTTGTCTGAGGTATTGTTCCCCAGCGCACTCTGGCAAAGCTCTTTGCACTGTCACTCAGCACTCCATGAGACCCGGAGCCATCAGCTGAGGACAGCCCTGTCTTCTGGCTTCTGCTGTGAAAAAGAGTTGGGGAGGATGTGATACTCGTGTTTTAACTCACTGGGCCAGGTGCAAACCCAGTATATATTACCATCTCTCCACTGCATGCAATTGTGTTTTCTCAATTAACACTACCTAAAAATTCAGTCCTGAATGTGTTTATGGGGACAGGGTTGGGTGGTTGCTTTTATAATTCTCTTTTTAAGTTAAAGGTTCTGTGTAGAACTACTTCGATGTGCACAATGCTGCAGCACACCTGCAACATTAGGAGAAATTCCAGATACATACCTGTATTATCTCTTTCAGTAAAGGGGTTGCTCTACTTTCAAAAAATCAGTTGTAAAAGCTACTGGACCTCTTACACTGGTGGCATCAGGAAAAAAACATAACACCTCTATGAGTTAACTCAATTCATTTAGAATGCATGAGTGTGAGCTATAAAATCGCAATTTGAACAAGCACTGCTAGCAGAATTTGGGAAATAGCACAACCCATTAGCTTTTTTACAAACCAGATTACATTACTGGCAGATTACATTGGTATTTGTTTTACACGTTGGTGATGAAAAGGCTAAGGGATTAAATATTGTACCTGTGGCCCAGTCAGCAACTTTGCACACCATCAGGTAGATTTTAAATATTTTCCGAGTTTTCGTTTGCAGTACGCACAATTTGTGCAAAATTGTTCATCCTAATATCCTATAAATACTTTAGCAATGCTGTGATCTGTGTATGGGTTGTAAAACATAAAAGTACGGTAAGTTTAACGGAAAATATTTAAGAAATGTTTCATTCAGGGAACATTTTTAAAACAAAACTCTATGTTAATTGTATGCTAAAACTTCTCTTGATTAATAACTAAACCAATGCATATAAAAAGGCACTTCATAACAACCAATAGTACATCAGCCAAAATTAGCTGATTACGTGGCTCTCAACAGCAGTGAGGCTGCTCTACTGATCTAAATCTGAATGCTGAAATGCTGAACCGCTGAACCCATTTTCTAGGATAAATTTAGCTGTTCTTTCACGTTCCACTTTTCTTTGGTACTTGGATCAGTTATGCAGTGTATAATTATACCAGTGCAGTTAGACAGAGCTTTCCATCTGAATGTCTCAACATGCTTTTCAGACTTAATTACTTTGGACTTGGAAATCCTTCATGACGTAGATACTATTAGTCAGATTTAACAGAGGAGGAAACAGAGTCACAGAAGAGGGGAATACCCACAAAAGGACTGAAATAAAGCCTCAGTCTCCTGCAATATACTTTTTGTTGCAACCTTGCTTTTGGAGACATGAAATCAAGATGTGCTTTATGTTTAGCTTCTGCACATACTAGGAAATACCTTGCTTTTGACAAGGATAAGTAGCTGGACACATAAACCCAAGTAAATCCAGACACTAAATAATTCCTCATTGTCCTCACAAGTACTTTGACCTGTATCCATCCCCAGAGGATGTCTAACACATACCTAAAGTCCAGGCCTGGGGCAAGGTGCAGGGGTATCTTTCCCACTCTTCCTAAACACACTTGGTAACAGGAGTTAAGAACTTAGGCAGAACATGAGACCAAGCTCCATTTTTTCTCAACATGAGAGAACCTTGCACCTCTGTGAAGATTTCCCTACTGTTTAGTTTTATATGAAAGACAACTTTCCCTATCAAGCTATTTTTTAGCAGAAAATAGACAAAACAACGTAGTTTTTTTCTGAAATAAATCTAGAAACTCCCTTCAGCAGTAGTTTTTGGTTGTAGATACCAAATGACCTACCCAAATAGTAAAGAGAAAAAAGATTTAGACATACCTACGTTCTCAAAGTATTTTACCAGGTAAATGAACTCAATATACTTGAGAGACTCTGAAATCTCACCTGTTTCGCACAAATTTCCTCATCAGCTGACTACCTTTGGGGTTTAGACAGAAGGGAAAATAAACCTCACATTCTCGTTTTTACACATGGTGTTTTATCACATTTTTCACCCTGAAGGATTCCTAAAATGCAACATAAACTTCAGAACTGGAAGAGCCCTCCCTGCTCAGCCCTAACAGGTAACAGCTGGGAGCAACACCTCTCTCCTTTTTAGCACCTTGGCTTATCAGGAGGACTGAAAATTGCCTCTCTGGCACCTGGAGCTTTGTCACTGGTTTGTCAGAATCAGGGAGCTGATTTTATTTTCATATCTGTTATTCTGGGCTATGAGATTCTCATTCAGAGGACATGGCTCAAATGCAACATAAATGTTGTCCGGTAACTGCCATGCCCAAGCTAAGGGAAGAACTGAAAACAGTAACATGCTACATGCTGCTTGTGTTAACATGCCCGGCTGAAAGGCAGGGCTTATTAGGTGGCATACGAAAGGACAGATACTCGCATAGCAGTGTGCTGTATTAAATGATAAATCAGTCATGCAGAAAGAGAGCAGAGAGGTAAAATGTTTATTAGCATTTCCCAGACATACCTTGCTTATCTATTTCACTATAAAGTACTCTTTACTTCTTTGCCAAAGATCTAATTTTAAGATGCCTAGAAACACATGAAGTGAAATAGTTAATTGTTAAAATATGAGTGGCATCATGTGGTTCATGTGTACCTACATAGTTCTGCAGTGCTACTTACAAAGAAGTACATGCAAGATAAGAAAAATGAATCCATAATACACCCTCCTCCTCACCCTGAACAGCACTTGCCTCTTTACACCATCTTGTGTTTTGCAAGCACTCTGGGGTGTCACCAACACAGAATTCACAGAGCTCATAAGAGTGTAAGGGTTCAGTAGCAGAGAAGAACAACTGCAAGGGGAAGGTCTCCATGGAGGTTGCAGGAGACTCGTTTCCACAAACCAGGTTCACTAAATTCTCCTCCTTAGGTACAACCATACAGCAAGGGCATAGTTGTTTATAGGATCAGTTGCGTCCCGATGTTCTCAGACAAGCCCAGGCAGCTACTTCCTAACTCACAGTTCCAGTTAAGAGTTAGGGGTAGCTCAGATGCCTGGATAAAAGAGAAAGCATTGATTCTTCAAGGATATTGTTACGGATGTGAAAAGAAAGTCCTCTCAGAACCCTGCAGTGAATATTTAGCCGTAGTTCCAGGTGTGGGTTTCCCTTTGCTATTACTGTTCCTATCAAGTGCAGATGGTTAACTACCAATCATTTGGATCCCTGGATTAGCATTTAAATGCCTCAGTATAACAGCATCACAGGAATACATGAAGAGGTATGAGAAAACTGAGTATACTGATAGATGCCCTTAATTTAGTAGCCCTCAGCTTAACCTTTAACTTCTTCTGTGCATTTATAGATACAATGTTCCTCCCTTATAGCTATACAAGTAATTGTTAGTGACAAAGATTAATTTTATTACTGGCTTTCTCAGTGTTAGGATGGAGAAGCAGTGGGAGATACATGGAATGTTTAATGATGCATGTGGCGTGCAAGTAAAACTCTGTAATTTACTGGGAAAGAGATCTGAGGACAGAGTGCTCAAGCTACACATTGCTGCTTCTCTTTCAAGAATAAAAAGAAGAACAAATTGGAGTTTATTAATTTCCTTGTCCATGCTTCTTTCCCCAACTAAGAATTCTGCAGTAGAAAAAAAATACATTGCTCTAAAAGATGTGCTTTATTAGCGAGGGTCATATGTAAAACAACATAAACTTGAGTTCTGGTTTTGGCATTCTGGTGTCACCCATTTGAGACTAAGGTACGGTTTGTTACAAGCATAGCTCATCAATCAAAATTTATTAGCAGCAGTTAGTGCAAACTGTGCATGTTTCAAGACCAGGTTGATCCTCAAGGCCAGGTTGGACGCGGCTTTGAGCAACCTGATCTAGTGGAAGATGTCCCTGCCCATGGCAGCGGGGTTGGAACTAGATTATCTTTAAGGTTTCTTTCAACCCACCATTCTAGGATTTTATGACCAGTGAACATTATCTATAAAAAGGACTTGAGGTAGATACTGCTATATCTCAAATTGTTCACACACTTCTGAGCACTAAAGATACTCGTGAGTGCAAAAAACGCATTCAATATTTAATAATATAAATAGATAGAAACAAAACCAGTATGAGCCTTGCGTGAAGGCTAGAATGCAAATAGCTATGGAGACCATGGTGGAAGGCAGCTGATAACTGAGCCATCCTGCAGGACTCTGCCCACAGACTCTACAAAATGAGCTGCAGGACCCAGAGGAACTTACAGAGCACCAAGATCCTTCGAGCCTGCCCAATTAGACCAGTCTGCAAGGACTTTAACAGTGTCTCATCTTTTAAAGGAGCAAACAGAACCTCAAGTAGTATAAATTACTCTTGTCACTTCAATTCCACCACCTATTTAAACCAATTTACACCATTTGCCTCAGTGTGCAAAGCAGAAATTGACCTGGGAATACGTATTACACTGTATTTGCAGATTAAAACCTCTTATTCTCATGAAAGAATTGTGCCTGTAATGCGTAGCCCATTTTATCTCTGATCTAGCCTGCAACAGCTGTATTTTTTAAACTTGTAATAGCACTAATCACCCTGAAAACCATAACTATATAAGCAACCATCATAGAGCTAGGAGACAACGGGTATTTCCTGTTATTTCTAAGTAACAGTTCTGTTTAAATATGTTATTAACATGGCAAAATTAAAATATTCTGGAATTCACTTAAAAGTAATTAATACTTGGGATTTGTATTTACAGATTGAGTAAATGTAAATTTCCACTGCAGAGAAGTCATGTCTTCTAATGCCTGCTCAATACTACTTCTGGTGGTACCCATTACAGATCTATGAAAGCTCTGTTACTCAAGCATTAAGTCTTACTTGCTAGGACAGGTGTGATGAAGTGTTACCACAAGTATGTTATCTATTATTACCTTCCCAGAGCTTAAATTGTGTGTTTTCGAAGAAAAAAAAAGGCAAATGAATACAAATTGGAAAGGCAGAGAAGATATTTCCAAATGCTCTGAATTTAGAATGAAAACTCTGGCTGCTATTTCAGTATAAAATCAGTACATTAATCCTGGATCACAGGCTAATCATATTATGGACATACCATAATGTGATTTGTTTGGAATTTTTTTTTCTGCTAATTTATTATTGATGTACAGGCTTTCCTTTTCTGATACAGTTGATAAACTTTTCATAGACATGTTTTTCTCCATGTACCCACACTCAACATTGCTTTCACTTCACAGCAAGTATATGGAGTAACTGGTAGACTGACTATTTTAGATTTCATTGTCATGTTAAATTTCACTTGAGAGTTGACCTCAAGCAGTTTCTGTGCTGAAATGCTTTGTGCATCTGCAGTTACAGATAGGCACTTCTATTTAGAAATGCTGATAAACAGGTGCTTTGTACAAACAAAAGGCAAAGTACTTTTTGTACAGACTAGTAGTATTGATAGTAAACATTTCAACTACTCTACTGTAGAGTTTGAAGCCAGAAGGGACCACTTGAAGTGGAGCAAAGAATTGAAAAGGTGAAGGGGAATAAGTGAGGAGAGGAGAGAAGGAGGGCATACCTGGATGCAGAGATGTACAGTCAACTCTACCTCAGAGCTGCCATGCCTAGACACCTAATGCAAGAGGCTGGGGAAAGGCAGGGATAGAGCTACAGAACGGCAGCACACACACTGTCTTAGCAGAAAAGGAAACACTGCAGCATTCCCTCTTCCTGGCTCGACACATAAATGTACATTTTCAGTGCCCAGGAATGGGTGCTTGCCAGCATATATAAAGTGAGATATGGAGTAGAGCCTCACCATACATTAAGCTTGGTAAGGAGGAGAAAGCATATCAGAAGCTGGAAAGCAGATGTAGAGAGTCCTCCTTAACATCTTAGATGTAGAAGCTTTTTGTCCATTTATTGACCACTTTCTGCACTCTTTGAATTATCTACCACATTTTTTTTTAATAAAATAAATAAATTCAGGCACTTACAGTGCATAAACCACCATTTTAACATAGAGTGTAAAACTTTCCCATACATCAGTCCCATATCTATATGTTGCCTGAATTTTTTATGTATTCTTGTGGTATATATACCAGTGTTGGATACTGTATCAAACTGGAAACTTGTTGAACTGCCTTGACCTCTGTATTCTTTGTGGTGACCCTGCTTTTCTGAACACAGCTCCTCCTCTCCAATTCATCTCCTTTTTTTTCCTAGAGGAACACATTTATAATGGGCCATATTGACTCCAGAGGACCACACTAAATCCAGTCTGAAGTAAAACCTTTAAACTGCAGATATTGTCGATGTAGGTAGGGCATCAGTTAACTCCTTCAGTCTACTGATCTGCTTCTAGTGCACCTTCAGCAACTGAATACGGGATCATGATCTCTGTTTCTGAATGACTGGTGAACTGGTATTAGGTTTACCAAGTCATTTTGTTCTCTTTTATGAATTGTGAAAATACATTAGTGCTATTCCAGACTCCTGCAATCTCTCCATTATTTAAAGATATATTAAAAATTAATACCACTGGACCAGATGTTTTCTGAGCTTATTCTTAGGGTTCCTTAAAACATATGTAGGTTATGTTCAAGATATTTGTGCTTTATATTGTTATTCATCCCTTTATTAATTAATTAGCATTTTATTGCTTTCCTATGACAGGAGTATATTGTTTTCTTCTCTGAATCATACAGCAGCTATTTTGATTGATTAAGATTGATAGTGTAATTTCTCTTGACAATATTCTGAAGACCTGGATTCAACCTACAAAGCTGTTAAAGCTTAGTCAGTGAGCAGATAAAAAGTTCAAGAATCATGTGTCTAGAAGGGAATCAGGGAAGAAAGAAACTGAATCCATAACCTACAGCACCTTTGGCAACAGAGACACACATACAAGCTACAGCAGAGCAGGCAGAGTAGACACAAAATATTCATGCTCTAATCATGTACACAGGTTGTTTTTTCTTCCTGAAATTCTGCAGCATGCAGTGTGAAAGGATTCTTATGATGAGCAGGTGGGAGTCTCCTAGGATGTTCTCCCAAAACCCAGCTCCAAACTTCTGCCTGGCAACCCTTGCAGCATGGCTGTTATTGCCCAGTGTTGCCATGCACTTTGCTTTCTCTCGCATCTTTAGTGCCAGGTTTTTCAGGTCTTATGTATTGATATTGTTGTCTTAATTACAACATTTTATTTGTATCTTGCACCAGTTATTTTTCTTCCAGGTTATAAAGAAACAAAAAACTACAAACATAGCCCTTCTATGTCTTGTATTCTGGAGTTTTGGATGGAAAGATCCTGCTGACAAGAAACAAGATTTTTTGTCAGTTATCTATATTACAGTATCATCTGGAGATCCCCAAACACTTTCAGTCTAAACTGAAACAAACACATGGCAAATGATACTGCCTACTGTGAAGAGCTTACTGTCTCATAAAAGGTCAAAAAAAAAAAATACAATTATACCATTTTTCCGTAGCATGAAGTGATCAAAGCAATTGATATGAAACACAAGATGTCTGGCAGAAAACAAGTTAAAGCTGATATCCAAAGGTCTTCACCAAAAGATTGTTGTTCCGCCACACAGATTCTTTAGTCACTGTTATTTAGAGTCCTATGATTATTTCCAGTTTTGTGTTGAAGTTATTTTTTTTTGAATGAGAACAGTGAATCAATTACAGTATCTCAGAAATTATCCTTCCTTCTTCTAGTACCACACATTGCTGAGGCTCAGTAGTTGGGTGCCTTTACAAATAAAATTCTGCAGTGTTCTCATTTCTGATATAGTAATTACAGCTTAAAGAGGTTGGAAAACAATTTAATAGACTTTAAGGATCATATGACGGCAAAAAAAAAAAGTAGTTTTATTTTAAAAACCTAGAAGGTAGTGTGTAATAGCTGGTGTTTTGATTTGCCAATTTATTCCAGCTATCTGAAGCAGGATTTTTATCTTTAACTTACATCAATCCTTCCTAGATATATTCACCACTAAAAACTTAACAAGAAAATTAATTAAACTGAAACAAGCAGGCAAATTAAAAAGACTCACTAAATTCACTACAGCAGCTGATGAGACCATCACCAAACAGAAGATACTAATGAAGAAATATTTCTTGCAAAAATATCAATCATCTTGAAATTGCTCTGTGAAAAAAAGGAACACTGATGGTTTTCTTCTGAAGCATTTATTACTAATTTCAACATAATGAAGGAAAAAATATATTTTCCTGCTCCTTTCCAATAAAAGTGACTACTCAAAGGGAAAAACTGGGCACTGCAAGGGCATACTTCGGGCAAAGCAGTCTTTTAACACATCTAGTACTTTGAGATAACCACCTCATTCAGGGTAAAATGTAGTAAAGTCACCAGATCCTCAATGATAGAAAAGAAGATGAAAAAATACAGCACTTACAATTTGAGGCTGATGCAATAAATACAAATAGCCTTACTTTGAGTCTTCATATTGAAAAAAACAAACAAACAAACAAACAAACAAACAAACAAACAAACAAACAAATTAACATCATCATTAATGATCTGGATCTTTTGCTCATATCTCTTTACAGTTCAAGGCACTTTTGCTGTCCTCTCTTGTAGGGAAGCGTGAGCAGATCCATCCCCTGTCAGCAGAAACAGCCATGAGAGCTCAGCAGTGGTGTCAAGCATCATCCTTAATACCCCCCGAGGTAAATGGGGCTAATAACACTTGCCTATCTCACAGTGGTTGGGGAAGACAGATATATGAGAGGCCCAAATACACAAAAATGTTAAATCTCAAACATCTTTGGGGAAATTACTTCCCAGATGAAAAGATTTTACTTCCAAGATACTTTCTGTATGCTCCGCATGAATCTTCACTGTTGTGATTCCACTTGCCTTGCTCCACTCGTGCCCCGTGGTGTTACCCTGAACACACATCTGCCATCTTCACACATGCACTGCAACATTCCCCACATCTTAACTCCTCCCTGAAAATATGTTTTAGTTCTGGTACTTTGTATAGATTTTTTTAAACCTCTGCTCTGAAATCAACCCTTTCTCACTTATTGGTGTATTTGTAGGTATTCCTTTGATTTCTTTCCAATCTCTCCATATTTTAACATGGCCAATAGTCTACGTAATGTGTGTTCTTGTTTAAAGAAGTGTATCAGTGATGTGATCCCACTAATAGAGTATAAACATGATTTCTAACTTGTTTTATTGGTATTATTATTGTTAATTGTGAAGAAATCTTTGTCAGCATTACCTGGACTTCTCCTTCCTACACTGTAATTCAGAATATTTATATTTATCAACCTACATTTTGATGAGCTGAATCTCTTCTATTTTCTCTTTTTTTTTTTTTTTTTTTCTGATTTATTGGTTTTGTTCTGTCAAGTTTCTTTCTGCTTCTCTGTGGTTTTGTACCTTCAGTAGTACTTGAAACCAGCCTTTGTATCACATGCAAATTTAATGAACATACTGCCTGCCTCCTCCTTCCAGATCATTAACGATGATGTCAATCCAGACCAAACGTAAAATCTCCGCCATGATACTGCATTAGACACCTCTCTACAGTTTAACATACCTGGACAAATTTACTCTTGTTGTAAACAAATGATAATTTCAATTAATTTTAAAAACTTGCATCAGTGTATGCAAACGATTACTCTGGCCCGTTACCTTTCATCATTAACCTTTGTTTGTAGGCATGTACTCATTTTACAGTGGCGTGAAAATGTGTAAAACCAGTTGTAATTAATTTTACAACTAAGATTTCACGCAACACTATCTGACATATCACCAAATTAAGTGTACTACTGTTGCTGCTATCAGTCTCACTAAAAAAAAATATGATTCATAAGAGGGTTTTTTTTTATGTTATGTTATACTTATGTCATTCCAAGGACAGCAATCCTGCAGCAATCAGTCAAAATCTATTGCACTGGACAGTCAGCTTGACTATGGCTTTGTAAATACAGCATTTCTGTTGACTTTAGGCAACATGACATTCTATATTGCTACAAAAAGATTAAAAAAAAAAAAAAAAAAAGAAACTTCTCTGACAAACGCATTCTTCTCTGAATTTGCCATGCACCATGATGGAAGAGCAAAGCCACACAGAGGACAGACAGAAGCATGCAGAACATTTTGTATTCCAGAGGGAGAATTGCAGACAAATAGCAGACAAATAAGTTCCCTGTATAGGAGGTACTTAAGCATCTCATAACGGATCTACGCACTGCATGGAAAGCTGTTGTGGGATGACAGGGTTCGTTCTTTGCTTTCCAGGCTCAGCTATTACCAGAGCCACTGCTACCAGCAGTAGACTGCTGAGTACCTACACAGGCAGCAGGAGAGTCCCAAGCCCAGGCCCACCTAAAGAGACCCAGACTCACGTTCCTGCCTGGAGGGTGCCTTAGGCACTTAGCTAAAAGCTTCTCACTGTCAGAGAGGATGAGAGTGAAGATATATTCCATCCTTGTCTCTCAAGTTTCTTCAGTTTGTAGAAAAAAAATTTAATTTATACTGAGCCGAAGGTGAAGAGTGAACACGATCCTGAAGCCTAGTAAATGGGGAGCTCAGCTGAGGGGCAGGAGACCTTATTGCTTTGTACATATTGTTCAAACATCCACTTAATGTACAATACAGCCACGCCTCAAACTTGAACAGACACCCCATTGTGCAGAGTGTAACTGCTTTAATATCTTCTCTCCAACAGCAACCAAAAGAAGATATCCAGGGAAGAATATCAAATAAGGCAAGCCAACAGCGATACTTTTCCAACCTTCAGTAATTTGCCATTCACACATAACCTGAGCCCCATGTGGTGCTTTCCTATTTAAGAGCCTTGGTGGGTTTTGCTTTATGAACTGGCTCAGCACCCTTGACTGTAACCTCAAGGCATTTGTGAAGACCTGCAGCCATGAGTTCCAGCCTAGCTGTATGATGGGTCCTGCCTCCTTTCTCCGATTCAGCCTGTTATCTGATAGTCTTATATGATGCCTCCTAGTTCTCGTGAAGCAAACAGCCTGGTCTTACCACATTTACACAGTTTGCACAGATGATAGCTGGATGTGGCCCCTCAAGCAAGCAGTTGAAAGGGATCTGCTGCCTTGGATTTAGCATGTATTGCAAAGATCAAATGAGGTGCAAAATGTAGTGGAGGAAGATGACAACGAAGTAAGTTTTAGTAAGTACTAAAAAAAAAAAAAAAAAAGAAAAGAACCGTGATTTTGTCCAATTATCAGTGTATTATGAAAACAACTGACTTTACAGATTGAATATCTGGTGAGTTTGGAAATACCTCTAAACTATCAGTCTTTAAAAGTATTTATGTGATTCATAATCATTTTCCTCACTTCTGTCCATGTACTGCTTTTCACTTTAATTCTTTTATGAATCTAAAAGATGTACCCTAGGCCACATACCAAAGACCAGTAGTGTCCAGAGAATAAAAGACATTAAAATAGTCCTGTTTTTTCCTTTTCCTTCCTTCAAGAAAAGCATTTTGTCCATTGTCAACATGGTAATGCACAAAATGTGCCAGGGGCAGTAAGTGGAGCCTTCACAGAAACAAAACATCATTTTTTCATGTTTTTGATAAGAAGGGAAAAGTTACTCAATAAGAGCTGAAATACAGAATAGATTTGCCAGTAGAAGAACCAGCTGCAATTCTGAGCAGTTAACAGTATCTCAGTTTCAGTTAAAAGAGGTGAAGTTCTAAAGTGCAGAGTTTCACTAACCACCAATTAAATAGCTCTGCCAGAGGGAAAAGGAAAATGAGAAATGAAATGTAAAACATTGCCCGTGCTCTTTGTTACACAGAGACCTTCATTTTTTGTACAATGAAGGATATCTATCTCAGTGCAAAGCCACTGCCCAGACTATTTGTAATTATTTTGTGGCTTCTTTTGCTAAATACAAAAAGGAATAGAAATTTATTGGGAAAAGAAAAATAATAAAGAAAGATATTTCTTATCCCCTTTCAAAAAGTCTATAAGCTTCTCATATACACTGTGGGAACTGTATCTCTTCTTAACAGTTTCCAGCCTGTATCAGTAAAGAAAGTTTTAAGTGCCAAGTAAAATAAATTCCTTTTGTTAAGCTATTTCCCAAAGATTTTCACATATAGGTTCACTGTTCCAGGTCTTTGATTTCTTGCATGTCAGTTATTGGAAAGATCTGTTAGTAGCACAGTAATCCTTATTTCACCCCATCAGATCCACAACTGCTTGCTTGGAGACAATACAGAGATACAGATTCCTCTTTATATTACTGTTCTGTCTCATTTCCAGTATTTTTAAGAATTTTTGTCCTCTTTGTTAATGAGTGCATGTTTGGTCCCTAAATACTTGGTCTTGATTTTCCAGTCAGATTAACTGCCAATTAGTGATAATTGGACCTGGCAACTTTTCCATTGATGGACACATATGTGCTGTGAGACAGAATGAGAACACTAATTAATTTCAGATAGGTCACTCCTGGCTGTCAAATTTTCTTTGAACTCTAGGTGTGTCCGCATAATTTTTTCTTCAAATTAAATTGATTGGAAGCTATTCAGTCTCAAATGTAAAATTGGACAGTACAGTTAAAACTACGATAGTTAAATCTGAACAAATATTGACTTTTCTACATATGGATCGGTGCAGTTGCTGGGTGGGATCCTTTTTTTTGTTCATCTACTCTGCAAGTCACTGCTTAGGGATGAAACTATCCTGGTCTGTTTGCAGTTCATTTCTCAGTTCCTCTGCAGGCTGCTGCAGCATTTGAACTGCAAAGACTTCAGGGCTTAAATCAAAAGATGTAGTGAGAAGGGAAAAGGCTTTAATTGTTAGTTTGATAGGTTCTGTACAAATATTTCTATTAGTATTGGTCTTTCAATGGCTAAACAAAAACCTAAAATATAAGCCTCTCTAACAGTTTCTGCACTTATGTTTAATACAAGTGAAAGAATGCATATGCCAGACCTCGAAGACCCCATAATACTTCTAAATAAAGTCTGAAAAATAGCCAGTTATCTTTCACTGAAGAATTTTAAAAGCTCTTTCAAGGGGAGACACCTCTATTTCTGTGGAGCTCTTGCTGTTAGTACCTTTTTACATGTGTTTCTGCAGTGTGAAACTGTCCCTCTCTGGTTAAATTCTAAATCAGGAGGCCTTTCAGTTCTCACTGTAGTTTCTTCTTTCAGTCAAACATGAAAAGTCTTTTAGGACAGCAGAGTTGAACCAGTCTTTCAGACCTTTGCAGTAATCTAAATTAAGGTCATTTCCACCTTTTTAACCAGGCTATCAATAAAGGTCATGGAAGAATCCTAGCAAAAAGTAAAATAAAATGAAATAATATTTTTTAAGAATATATCATTCCATAAACCAGTTTTAATTGATTGCTGCTTTTTGCCCTAATATTTTGCAACCTGGAAAATATACTTTATGCCCAAAAAGGCTTTACAGGCTGCAATTATAATTTTACTTTCAGAAAGTAGAAGTGACATTATTAGCTGCCGCAGAAGTTTAAACAATAAGTGCAATAAAATGCAATTTAAAATGTTACTATCTCTATCTGATAATTTATCGAACAGCATACCTTTTTCCCTTCACCCACTTCAGTAAGTAAAGTGACTTCTTTTTGGAAGCAAATACCCTAAATATTAGAAGTCTGACAACTAACATCATACTTAAATACTCCCTAGAATGAGAGAATAAAATCTCATGCTTGTAAATTGAATAACAGGTCTGTGAAATCACAATTTAATACAATACTTGAGAATTTTTAAAATTATTTTGAACTGTGATAATCTATTCTAATTCTGCTTTTGTATTAGGTAGAGGATAAGGAAATGTGCAAGTCCTTGATTTCCTCTCCAGTGAACACCACTTTGCCACTTCAAAGTTCTGAGTGACACCATCATGACCAGGATGGTCCAGAACATTTGTCAAGATGTTTCCCAGTGGAAAAGTAAATTTTATAATTGACAAAAACTGTTGTTGGGTTGTTTTGGTTGTTTTTTTTTTTTTTTTAAAAGTGGTGATTTTGTTCTATTGTAAATAGGGAAATCTGAAAGTGATTAACTTCGGTTGTCTTGCATTCTTTCACTGATGTATACAAATTTCTTTTTTACTTTTGATATCAAATAAATAGAATACATTGGAGGTTCTCAAACTTCCTTGATTTCATCCACAGAAAGTTTTAAAGGTTCAGAAAATTTGTGAATGAAATATATATAGAAAGATTTTGATTTCTTATTAACACCAACAAGGATATAGACCACAGACAAAATATATATTCCATAGAATTAGGTGACAGTAAACTTTACAGTTTTCTCCCTTTTCTCAAAAAAAAATGGATCTGTATTTTGCTGTTCCTTCCGTGCATATACCAAGCTGACAATGTAATCTGATTTAAGATCACATATCAACAGAGATGATGGGGTCACACACCCTACGCAATTTACAGGATAAACTGATGTACATGTATCACAGAAGATACAAAATACAGCAAAACAATTGTTGAGTGCTGAAAATGTAATCTATGTTTAGTTTATTTTAAGCTTTTTATGTCATATCATTCATCCTTTCAGCTACAAATGAAAATAAAAATAGAGCACAAATTTTCCCTTTATTTTCTGTTTTTTAAAAAAAAAGGTATTTCCTGATTTATGGTTCAATTTTTATGTGTTTTAATGTGCATAGCTATATCAGGCAGCCTCTGCTCAGCAATAAGTGTAAACTAGTGTAAGAAAGAAGAGTGCTGTGGGGGTTTTTTGTTTTTTTATCTTGGAAGATTTTATTTCTATACATATATCTACACATCCGTATAAAGCTCCTGGATGAAACCCAGCCCACCTGTGATTTAGGCTCTGCTTCACTGTAACTTTGTATATCTGGACTATTAGGATGGGAGAGGAGATCTGGTCTACCTAACATTTCTGCCAGAGGTCATTCCACTCCCAAACAAAAAGAGATGGGCAACCAAAGACCTCTGGAAGGAAGTCCACTCTTTGTAAAATAATTTCCTTGATACACTGGCTGCAGTGTCATTTCTAGAGAGCTGAACACTTTGACTGTATGAATTGTTCTTGCCTGCACTGAGAGTTTGCCTCCGTGCACATTTAGGATCCAGCTTGCTCAGTAATCCGTAGAAGGACACAGGACAGCACAGAAGCAAACCCACATGTCCCATGACTGCTCCATCCTGCTGGCTATGGTGTTCTCAAAGTAAGGCACTTTCTATTCCTTCTCTTGCGGATGAGAACAGTTGCAGACGTACCTTCAAGAGACATTGGGCCCAAGCAAAAGCAAAACAAGAACCCAGATTTAACCTAAGAACTATGTTGAACATCCAGGTGAAATAAGAAAGCTCTGGACCAGGAAGCATTCCACACTTCTTTGCTTTATCATCCAGCCTAATAAGAGACATTGAATCTCTTCTAACACCTTCCATAACTTGTTTTTATTGGCAACAATCATCCATGCCAGGAAAGGTTGTAAAGTCTCCAATGTTGGAGACATTCAAAAGCCATCTGGACATGATCCCAGGCAACTGGGTCTAGGTGGCCCTACTTGATCATGGAGGTTGGACTAGACGATATCTAGAGTTCCCTTCCAATCTCAACCATTCTGTGCTTCTGTGATATGACCCTGGATGCTCATGTCCATGTGTACTAATGGATTAGTTGATTATATAGAGAGAGACAAAACTTAGTTCACCAATTCCAACCTTCTTGGCACAGTGTGCTGGGATTGTGTGGTGGGGTTCTTGGTAGCAGGGGAGGGGGGTACAGCAGTAGCCCCCTGTGAGAAGCTTCTTGAAGCTCCCCCGGCTCTAAGTCAGTTCCACCTCTGGCCAAGGCCAAGCCAATTAGTGACAGTGGCTGCACCTCTTCAATAACGTATTTAAGAAGGGTAACCTGCAAGGAGGAGTGGGGGAATTGTGAGGAGGAGTTGTAAAAAGAACACCTATGCAAACACTGAGGTCAGTGGGAGAAAGGAGGAGGATGGGGGGGGGGGCGCACCAGGGCAGTGAGCCCCTCTGTATCCTGTGATGAGACAGCAGGGCCATGCCACTGCCACCATTGAGGTCCACAGTGGAGCAGAGGCCAACCTGCAGCCAATGGACAAGCCCACACTGGGGTAGGCATCTGTGCCTGAAGAAGGCTGGGACTCTGAGGGAAGAAGTGGACCCTGCTGTTGTAGTTTGGCACTGGGAAGACTGAAACATGAACACACGGCGGTGACCCACGCCGGAGCAGCTCAGGAAGGGCTACAGTCTTTGGGAAGAACTCACACCAGAGAAAGTTCATGGAGGACTGTCTCCCATGAGAAGGACACCATGCTGAAGCAGGGGAGAATGTGAGGAGTCCTCTCCCTTAGGAGGAATGAGCAGTGGGACTGACTGTAAGCTCCATTCCCAGCCGCCACCTCACTGTGGGGGAGGAGGTAGATAAGGAACAAAACTGATCCTGGAAGAAGGAAGGGGTGGCCGGAGGTGTTTTTAAGATGTGATAATGCTTCTCACTTTCCCATTCTGTCTGTTAAATAATAGTGTTGTTAGTGTTTGAATTAAATTGTTGCGATTTTTCTTCCCCTAACCAATCTTTTGCCTGTGAAGGTAACGGGTAAGCCATCTCTCCCTGTCCTTGTCTTGATTCCTGAGCATTCTACTTTATTTTCTCCCTCCCATTCCTGAGGGGGAAGGTGAGAGTGAACTGCTCAGTGGTGCTCAGTCACCCTCCAGGCTCATATCAGGACACATGGTCTTGGTGAGTTCCCTATATACAACTCCAAATGCCTTCAGGTAGTGCAGGAAAATCTTGGGAAATAAAAAGTTTATCTTTTAGGCAAAAAAAAAAAAACCTCTAAAAATGAAATGTTGAGTTAAAGGCAATAGCATGTTACTTTACTCTTCATTATGAAAAATCACAAAGGCTTTACAAACTATTAGAGGAAAATCTGAAAACAAGACACAACAAAACAGATGTCACTGCAAAATTAAGGCTCCACAGACAAATACTCAAAAGTCACAAAATGCAAACCTAAGTCTAAACGTGTCACTTTACAACCAACCCCCGTGAAATACATCTGATGCATAATACATTTTCTCTCAACACATTATTAGCTGTTGGAACTCATTGCAACAAATGAACATTGAACTATGACCTTGGCATAATTGCAAAAAATATTTGGCATTCCTGTGTAGGTATTGACATGGCCCTATTCAGCAGAAATATCCCACCAACCCATCCTGGAAGGCAGGAAAATATTATGAAGAAATATTGGATGAAAATCCAAACACAGCGCAAACTAAGTGGCTTGCCCAAAGTCAAGTAGGAAACCTCTGGAAGAGTGATATCTCAAATCTTCTGAGGGGCAACAAATAAACACAAAGTTTTCAGTCACCTTGCAAGGACATCCCATTTTTAATTGCATCCTTTGAAACCACTACCACTGATGGAGCAACGACACTCATTACAGCAAACTGCTGAACATTGCCATGTGGGAAGCACGGAGCATCTGGATGTGCAAAAGCAGAGAGGAAGGTGTTTGCAGCTGGGCTTCATAACCTCACGGCTATTCCCTCTCTTCTCCCACAGAAGCACCCTGCAGTCTTCAGCAGCCAATTTCATGAAACCCTCTCTTGCCCTTGGTTCCCCCGTTAAAAGGGTCACCTCCAATCCCAACCCCGCTTTTAGCTCCGCTCTGCACCCGCCTCCTTCCTGTGCACAGACTCAGGGACCACATGGAACGGGCTTTCCCTGAAGGACTCTATCATACCAGTGCTCGGCACAAGCACTGAAATGACACAGTTTAATAGCTTCTGATGAGCTCAACCTTTCCTCTTAAAAGACAAATGCTTTTTGTGATCAATATAAATTAAATTAACAATGAACCAAAGCAGTACTGTTTTGCTGAGTCTGGAGCAGAGAGCTGCCGTGGGGCAGCCCACTGAAGTCTGCATCAACAAGCATTGGCATGTCCCCAAAAAGGCATCTGTACTGTCACCTTGGAGCTGTTTGAAGTTTCAGTCTGGAGCCTAAAGCTGAGCTTACTGAGGTATAAGCAATTTTGTACTAGAAGAATTTTCCTATTAATAACATCAGAAAATGATAATTTTTCAATGGAAAAATTTTCAATTTCAAGCATTTGGAAATCAAAACAAACCAGTGCATTCTGTTTAGCTTTATTTGTAGCAGTTTCAGTGGTTATTATTATGTAAAGTTCTCCCTAGTCACAGAAGGATCTATAGCCATTTTGCAGAGATTAGTAATGCAAGTTCTAATGCCATTAGACAGAAGCTGACATTCAGCCTTTCACATTTCAATTGTGATGGCTATGCAATTTGTAGCATCAACATGTCTTTTCTATATTCTAGAATAAATGTCCAACACATACGCTCAGAAATAATACCTTTCTTTTTATAGAGACAGGAGGAAAAAAAAATAAAACGACAAACAAACAAACAAAAAAAAAACAGAAAACAAAACCCATTAGCAATATAGTCCAATTTACAGCTGAAGATCAATCATTATTAAAATTGGTAACAACATGAAAAATACATGGTTATTTGGGGGTTCTCTGAGCAAATTGGATAATAAAGCAAACCTACAGTGAAAAAGAGTTATCAAGAAATGACCAACAAAGCAGGCAAATTTTACTTATGCCAACTAGCAATTATTGTTTTTCAATTATGTCCGCTCCAAGCTTAGGGCTGATAACTAAAAATAATTCTGCTGAAACAGAAGGATATAAGGATGATCATCCGTCTGTACAGTACACTAAATCTAAATACTCTAATCTGATAAATAATATTTGATTTTTACTACTGGATTATTACACATTATTCCAGTGATCTCACACCCTCCCTGCAGTCCTATTTCCCATCAGTTCCCACCTGCACCATTCAGACTGTAACTTGCCTCTAATTGCCTTTTCCCTTTTTGTGCCTTGTACCAAAGAACTTAAAATTGTCTTGGTTTCTCTTATATTTTCATTCAGAGATTCAAATGGCTTACCTAAACCATCAGATAAAAATCTTTTTTCTTTCACTTATTGATATTTTTCTGTCTAGTTAAATCTTTGTCTTTGTGGACAAAATTCTGTCATTCCTTCTTGCTGTATACCAGCCTTTTATCTTACATCACGACTACAATATCTGACAATGCAACAAAGTCATAAAATGCATTTAAATAAAAAAGGTTACCTCACTTTTATAGTCTTGTTTTATTAAATTTAATTACAGAGCATACAAAAAAGTAACAGGCTATATCAAAAATGTTTCATGATATGGAATAAGGGAAATCAGATAGAGAAAATAGTATATTAGCAAGGCAATTTCTATTAAAAATACTGCTTACCATATTATCTCCAGCACTTTCAGATTAATTTATGATTTTAATAACTTTCCTTAAAAAAATATTCTGTGGCAGAATAACTTTACAATTACTTTTTTTTTTAATCATTATTAACCGCTAATATTTCCTTTTCTTAATCTCACCTGATTTGTTTCAGTCTTGTATCTTCAGCTTTACTATGATCAAGTCAATCAAGAAATTTCCTTAGATATATGATACTACTGTTCTGTATTGAGCTAGTAAGCAAAACAAATTTTTCATGTGTTATTTTACATGTTTGCTTGTCTCCTTTTGAAGAGCATTTCCATAGAATCATAAAATGATTTAGCTTGGTAGAGACCTCATGAAGCCATCTGGCCCAAGACCCTGTTAACCCAAACCCAGTTAGATCAGGTTGCTCAGGGTTCTGTCCAGCTGAATTTTGAGCATCTCCAAAGATGGAAAGTCTAAAAGCTGACTGGGCAACCAGTGTCTGTCTCTATGGTAAAATGTCTTTGCTAATGTCTAATGGTAATTTCCCATGTTCCAACTTGTGTTCTTTGTCACTTATCCTATCACTGTGCACCACCAAAATACATTTGGCTCCATCTTCTCTATCCCCTTACCCCCACTATGCAGTTGCAGACAGCATTAACATCCCCTGTTAGCTTTCTTTTATTGAGGTTCAACAGACCAAGTTGTCTCAGCTCTGCCTGTACGTCATGTGCTTCAGATTAATTTTAGATCACTTTCCAGTTCATTTTGTTTAATTTGATTTTGTAGCAGACATAAATAAATGTGTGTGTGTGCATGCTTATATATACATATGTATACACACAAGCACACACATGCATATATCTGCATATATACATACACGCAAATTTTAACCAGGAACGATAGTATACTCCAACATTAAAAAGCAAATGACATTATGGAACTTTGCTACCCCACTATTTGATAGGAAATGCCCTGTATAAAGAGCTGCTAATCCAAGGCATAACTTTCCCCATTGCCCTGTATTCCCATAAGCAAATTTCTTCTGTGATTGTGGGAAGTAACAGGCAAGAAGCCACCACAGACATTCACAATCAGCAAGGACCCAAGAAGGATCCTCAGGGATGATTTTACTCCCATTTATTCGCTTAAGATGGGTGGGTAAGGACAAATGAGGCCCAAAGGAAGATGAAAACCCAGCAGCAATTTACCTGGCCCAAAGCAAGACTGGTTTCCACGTCACGCTGAAATACAGCGTTTGCATGGTTCAGAACTTATTTTGTGTCACTACATTTGGTGTCTCATTTCTGCAGCTACAACTGAGAAAATATGCAGTTGAACTACAGAACATGCTAGGTTCCCAGCAAGGTTTGGCACTGCACATAAGACAGCACACTGGCACTGAGCCGACAGCAGACTATGTTTAACAACTAATGATATACATTACCATAGCCTTGACACTAAAAACACATATCTAGTGCCAGTCATTCTGTTGCCATTTAAATTCATATACGTCTTGGGATGGTTTCCATCCATGCTGGCAGCCAAAATGTAATGAATAAGGAGGTTCCACTTTGTAGATAAATAAAAGCAAATGTGGGATGTACCTAAATGGATTTGACAGATTGCAGGAATAATTTAAAAATATGAGTACAACACAGAAATGTTGGCTTTATCCGTAATGAGGACAAGAATTCATGAATTACGTGATATTTGCTGGACCAGAAAAACAAGAGAAAATATAATAGATGTTCAAGTCCTTCAAGTTACATAGCAGTAATAATACAAAGTATTCATTTAGTGCGTTTTCATTTGTAAAGTCCTAAGCTCTCTACACAAAAAAATGATCCTGAGCATGAAGCACAGGACAATGTAGCAGCTTGTTTCTTGTCACATGGAAAACCAGCACATACCTAGCAGAGATGACGAAAGACATTGTAGGCCATATCCCAAACTGTGAAAGAGCAATGCAATTCTCATCTCTGGGGTTTTCCCTGAGGACTCCTGGCACTGCATCCTATTAAGCAGCAGTAAGCATCCTTCCCAATACCCACTAGTAGTCATCCAGCTGTAACTGGCAGAGTTCTGTAACTAAATATATCCGAAAAGTCAAAGTCTGGAAAGGAGGAACTATCTCATGAAGACGTGAAAACTAGAAGGCTTTTCTAAATATCTCTAATTTTATTAGTTTGCTTACTGGCAAGTGTGCCATATTTAAAGGACTAATAGTTTGGACAAGATACTTCATTTACACAGCTCAGTAACAAAACCAGAAGGGTACTGGAATAGAAGAAATAGCAAATATTCTATATAGATATAAATTTTTTGTTCAAAAATCAAAAAACCTTTAACAATAGTCCCCAAATTACCAATCAATTCTTAATATGTCCTACTGGTTTTCCTTGTACTTTTTTCCTTCTATTTTTCCTTGTAGCTTTCCTTCCGTAACAACTTATTTTTATCTTTTATCACTATTATACTAGAAGCAGTGACCATCTTTCTCTACTCTGTTTAGATAGCACATTATAAAAATATGGAAGTACAGCTTGATGCTATTATTTGTAAAATAAATAAAACCTCCATTAGTGAAATCCACCATTTAAAGAATCTGTCCTGAATTTGAGTTATTTCTTGCATTTTGTATATTGAGGTTTTCTCCTTTGATAACTTAAAAAAATGGAATATTACTAGTAAGGAAAAAACATGTAGAAAAAAAACCCAGTTATTTAGGAAAAAAAAAATATATATAAAGAGGGAAAAACTTGTTAAAATAATTTTTAAAAAAATAAACTTTATCAACTTCATAGCAAATAACTGTTTTCAAGCACTGTGTCATCTGCAGTGTGCCAGTCTAAAGCACGGAGGAATGAACATGGCTTGTGTTCCTTTACATTAACTATATTTATTCTATGTTCAGGTAGATTTTTTTAAAAAAAAGTACCATGCAGCATGCCATTTCAAGAACATAAACATAAAATCTTAGAAGAAAACTATCAAGGAAGGTGCAAAGCAAATATCGTGACTACTTATAACATGGCCCAATCACTTTATAGTTAGAAATGTTACTGTTACATTCATACTACAGTAACAAAATGATATGCTAAATTAAAACTGAGAATATTAGCATGCAAATTGACTGCAGAAATTATAATTAAGATAAACTTATAACACAACTGTATTAAACTATATCGAAGCCAAACAGTTGGAACAAAATCCAAGTAATACGGCAGAATTGACCCCAAGGAGGCAACTTTCTAATTCTGACAGAAAAGTAGAAAAATGTAAACATTAGGCTTTTGCATGGGAACTCTGGAGTTATTAAATACTGTGGAGATGTGGAGATATTAAATATGGAGATATTAAATATTTTGAATGGATATTAGTGACCCCAGAAGATGACTGGTATTGAGCTGGTGTTAACACTAAATAACATGTAAATAGAAGAGGATCTAGTTAGTATTTTTAGTATTGCATTTTAAAGTGGTTATTCACAGAGCCTCTGTTTTAGAGATATCCAAAGTGCTAAACATTGTGCAGGTATATGGTTGTCAATGGGATTCCTCAACTCTTTTTGAAAATCAGGTTGCTTTGATGCTGTTACATGTGGGACACACAAAAATCATAAACAGTTCAAAGTACAAGCCTTTGTTGAAAATGTTGATTAGCTAGAAATACTAACAGCTTGTGAATACCCAGGAAACATCTCGCTGATGAAAATGGACTACTACACCACCTGAGCAGGAAGTGACCTTTTAGTAGTTCACTGTGGCAATTATTCATCAATATAGACTAAAACATTAATTGCCGTGGGAGTAATCACTGAAAACCATGAGCATGCAAACGAAGACAATTGGAAACTGTTTTACTTGTGCATACTAAGTTTGAATTGAAACAATTTATATTAATGTGATGATGTGTCTGTATTCATGCTGTACAAAATAATACAATCTTTCAACTAGCATGGGCTTAGAATGTGTTGGAGTTTCTTCCAGTACATTCATGCACTTCTGCCAATATAGCAATAGAAGTGCCTCTGAAGTGGATAATAGAAGGGTTTGAGTTGTATCAATCATGGCTCAATGAGGAATTTAAAAACTGATTAAAAAATTAACAGTGGGGTTCTGTACCTTCTGGTCAGCCTACACATGTGTATGTATCCACTGACATTTAAAGAGAAATGAAGGAAACCTGGATTACAAGCACTGAAGTAATACATTGATTGAATTAACGTATCTTAAAGATTATATCATGCACACTCCATTTTCATGCTGACTCCAAACACTGAGCTAGCAGGTGTACTGCTCACTTCTTTCCACAAGGGATGGACTTTTGTTATTTGCCAGAATGACCAAACTGAATATGTGACATCCCAATAAGAGGGAGTAACTCGTGTAAAGGACCCCAGCTCCTCCCAGTGTTCTAAGCATATCTGATGATTATTATATTAATGACTTCTCCTTCTTAGGCTTAGCGTAAGAAAATGCAGTTCAAAAAAAAATAAGATATAAAGAAAGCTATTTACTGCAGAATTAGGAAAAAAAAAACTTCATCCTTGCTCTTCTTCCATCCCTTCACCATATACTTGAATCCAATAAATCTATGATTAATGTCACAAACACCTCTAATAATATGTAGGAACAGCCTGATTCACTAATTCAGATGACCTGAATACACCAGTGATCGTGGCAAAAATCCCCATGATTTCTCACACTCTAAAGACCAGGCTTTGAAAAGGCTAACATTAGCACCCAAACTGTAGCTGGAAACAAACAAGAAGCCAGCATTAAACAGATTATTTCAATGGCATGAATGTGTATTTCTCAGAATACCTTCAGATAAGTAAGTTTTATGAAGACAAAAATAGCAAGGCAGTTAAAAGGCTTAATTTGGTTTGTCTTGAATCTCATTTATTAGAGGGATAGATCTTATCTACTTAGAGATATGTCCTTAGTATCACAGCAGGATATAAATAAAGGCCTCCTACATTATTTTTAGACAGACTCCTCATAATATTAGTAGAATACTATATGTCTTACTGCTATTAAATAAGCTCCCACGGATTTTAAATTTCATTAGGCTCATAAACGCCTCCAATCGGCAGAAGAATTACATTTTCTGATTTCCAAAGCTGTATAATGAGTAATGACCTATTCCTTCCCTTTGCCTCCCCAGAATATCCTTCTATTGTCTAATCTCCCCCATGTTTTCGATTTTCACCCAACACTCATATGGGTATTTGCACACATACAGGTAATAATACAGAGCATTAATTTTTTTGTTCCAGAGCTCAGGATGCTTCCCCACAGTCACCACAAGCAAAAGCAGCAGAGGAAAAGGCAGTTTCATATCATATGTCTCCTATCTTTGACTAATCTGCAAGTTGCTCATTTTAATGACTCTTCATAAATAATTCAATTTCTAATTATTCTATAAGCCCCCTAACCTGGGCAAGAATAAAGAAAGGTATAAAGCTAGTGGAAAGGGAGAGGAAAAGTGTATATGTTGGATCAAACAATGCCTGCAGCAGCTGAGCTACTCTTACTCAGCTATTCTGCCCGTGCAAGATGCACCTCCTTCCTCAACCTTGAAGCACTTCTCTAATAGAGAAGACAGGATTACATACAAGGTTGAAGACAATAATTCTGGAATCTCCTTCCTTCCCACCCACTTTCCCCGTACCAGAGGGTACACACATAAGCAAGACGTGCTACTGCTCTGGGTCAACTGACCATGGTGACCCCTCCTCTGCTGGTCAGACCAGCCCCATGCCCTTGCACATTGCCCTGACCACCATGGAAGGGAGTAAAACAAACTGCAGAAGAACTTTTGCTCTTGATCCTTGCTCCTCACTTCTGATCTTCGAACTCCTTGATAAGAGTTAGGAAATCCAATATTAGCTACTCTGTTTTCCTCTGCAACTCATTGCCTGAAGAAGTGAGATAGGAACTGCCTCTCTACCCTCTGTGAGGGAACATTCATGCTCCCCTGCACAGATGAACCAGGACTTCAGGAGGAAACCATTAGCTATCATCACATGAATGACACCTGGCTTCTACCAGCACAGAACTTCTGCAGCTCCCTTTGCACCCAGGTCTCACTTTTCTACTGCAGAAAATATTGCTGCCAAATCAGCTGCCAACTATGGACATGTTTTTTTTCCTTTTTTGCTTTAATCAAAATGCATCTGACATACAACAAGCTGGTCAAGGTACTACTGACAGCACACAGACAGCTGAATGATCTCCTCCTACCTACAACTACTTATTAATTGCAAGGAGGTCTCTCAATATACAGCAAAGCATCTGCTCATTAGCACTACAGCACTATTTCTCCTACTGAGACTTCCTACCCTTCCTCCTCTCCAATCTTTAACAAATATTCCTGAAGCGCTTGCAAATTGCCAACCCTCTGTGACCTGTGGGGTTGGATTTATATTATGCATATTAATGTATTTCTTTCTAAAAGTTCCTTAAAAAAAAAAAAATAACGAGCAATCCGAACACACTGTGGCTTTTGTCTAATATCCCTGAGATTTATTTTGAATAGCAGCTATTTGGTTTGTCCTGATTCCTTCTTGAAACAGTATTATACATTGATACCATATACAGAATTTGTGGGCTTCCACGTATCTAATTTTAGAATTCAGGCTGCAGAATTCAGCCCACACTGTTACATAGGCCAAAGCTCATTGTATCAAAGGTGTTGCAATGGTATTTTATGGAAGATAATGATAAATTGCTACAATGTTATTAATTAATAATCAGAAGGGTATGGAACTTGCCTGCATTATAGAACAAGGTGCATTTGAACTAAGAAACACGGTTCATCTGAGACCATGTATTTTGACTTCTCTTGTTTGTTTTACATCCAAATACTGCAGTAGTTAATAAAAGCCAGAAAAATATACACGTTGGTCATCTTTAGTTTTGCTGAATCTTGTGATATATATCGTCCATCACCATACTAATTCCTGTAGTCAAGCTGTTGGCAAGGAACATTTCCAAATGCTTTGATGTAGGCACATATACCAGCCAGCCCCGAGGCCAGACCTACACTGTTGTTGCTCTTCCATCACCTGCAGACTCTCAGATGTCTGTGGGAAGGGAACGGGAGACACCGGCAAAAAGGCAGTCTCACCAAACCCCTCTGCCCAGATGAGGTGTGGCCAGCGTGACTGAGTGTTAAATGCACTGATCTTCACCAAATCTTTGCAAAGTAACACAGAAGACTATTTCCTCTTCAGAAATCATCTAATGCAGAATTAAAATCTATATATCTACTTGACATGGCTTGTCGCAGGAACATCCTGAAGACCATAAAGTGAGCCTGCGATCAAGCCACCTTCAAATCACATCTCTCTGGGATTTCTATGTAAGCAACATCATCGATGCATCCCATGGCATTAGTGAGAAGGTAGCCAGACAAGGCTCGGTGTACTGGAGTCACATGTGCACCATACAGGTTATACCAGCAACACACCTATGAACACTTCTGATAATAAGGAACAGGACAGAGAGGTTGTGTTCTGCGGCTTCATTTGTCTACACTTCCAGGGTATTTATAATGAATCATGCAGAAGATACCATGGATGAGGTATCTAACTTCACCTGCTTAAATGTTAGTTGTCTTGTCTGAACTAGTTATCCATCCTTCCTTTACAGAAAGAGAGGGCACTTCTAAACATTCCCTGGAGACACCTACCTCTCTTCAATTTCTGAAGAGGAAGGGAGATGTGGCTAATTTAGAGAAACATCTACTTATACAACTTTAAGACAGATGAATCTTATCCTGCAAGTAATTAGGTTGAAAACACTTGAGAAATCTGCAGCAAAGCAAAATTTTCAACCAGCATTCCCTATGAGTGAGGCTAAACCTCTAGATACTGGGTCATTGTGCCATTTGCACACACAGGTCCCCATCCAGCAAAAGCTTATGTATAATTACATGCTATGTTATTTTTAAACATTATTCCATTTTCACAAAGAATTCATTAGGACTGTTCATAAGCATAAAATCAGCATAAAGCACACTTGGTTCTTTCCAAGTCCAGGGCCCAAGTGAAAGCCAACAACAGTTAAAAAAAAAAAAAAAAAAGTTTTAATGTTATAAATATTTATTTCATGATTCCTTAGACTATGTTAAAGCATATCATGATTATAAATACCATGTGTATCAGATGGTTTCTCCTGGGCTAGTTTCTTCACAGAGACAAATACTAAACACTCTAAAGCATTCAGCGGCTTTATTCTTGAAGAATAACTAAATGAGTGCATTCCCACAATCTCAACTAGTGTTCGGGATGTCTGTGCACTGGTGATGCCCCAAACCAATGAATAGATGTGATTCAGAGTTTGTACAAATCTCTTGTTGTCTTAAGACTTGGCAAAACCTTCCCCTTACAAAAAACACACCTTCTTAATTCTAAATTTCAAACAGAACTGAATGACACTGGAGGCAGCTCATTTTTCTGACATTGTTTCATTGTATGGTATCTTCTATCCAAGACTAATTTTTTTCAGAAACATAGGCATCTATTCTGAATGGTGAGGGAACTGCTATGTTCTGTATAAACTTCAAAGCTTCAATCTCTCAATTTTTCTTAATTAAAAAAACAACAAAAAAAAACAAAAACAAACAAACAAACAAACAAACAAAAAAAAGCCAAACAAACAAAAAAAAAAAAACAAAAAAAAAAAAAACACAAAACAACCCAAACCACTCTTGCAGGAGAACAGATTATTTATTTTAATATAAATGTGTAGATTTGATCTGACAGAATTTTTTTTTTTTCTCAGGAAATGGTCATCAGACAAACTCTGTTTTTTATGAGCTAGTTCAGTGTGTCAGTTCTAAAAGTTCATTATAAACATCAATCCTTTATTGCTGTATGAGTAAACATAAACTTTGTACTCTGGAAGCCCTTGATACAAAGTTCAGTGGCTAAACCAGAACATAAATACTGGGTGGCTGGAAGATTATGTTTCCTGAGCAAGTTTCTCTAATCTCACCACTTAAAATATCAGAATGTGAAAGACTACTATATAGATTAAAGTTATATAAATAGAATATGGTGAACTCGATGCATGTCTTACTTTGTGTATGTTAAGTTTCATAGCAGGCTTCAGATCTGGCATTTGAATTTGATTTTCCACATGGGCCTAGGTTATTGAGGGCTGAAATCTCACCATCTGTTCAGAAAATACTAGCTTTAAAAGGCAAAGCTTTACTTTTTTAACTTTTCAGATGGCAAGGGAGAGTGCAGTACCCTGTAGGCGTGTATCTAAATCAAGTTCTCTCTCTCCCCAAAAAATCCCATTCACTTTTGGGGCTAAGGTGAAACCAAAATCATAAAGATGAATTAAGAGCTTGTTCACACAGACGCAGTAAGGAAACTTGACTCCAGGTAACTTCTATAGTGTGTTGATTACGTTATGCTTAACTTCCATCCAGAGAGAATTAGAATAGGCATGATTAACACGGCTTTTGCTCTATTTTTTTTTTTATTATTGTTGGTTATTTTGAGAGTCTTTTAAGGCAATAAACCCTATAAGTAATCAAAACAAAGACTATATTCCTCCTACTCATGAGAACACATGGTGATAATCTCCTCAACTTGACAGCAGTGAATGTGTACCCACTACAGAGTCACACAGAACCACAGCAAGCCCAGAAATCATGTGCTACAAAACCTCTTGGCTACTGCAAAAGCCCCACAACAAGGCTTCCCAATTTCATAAGAACTAAATGGTAAATATATTACTAATATCTTGTGGTCAGTTCAGTTTCTGCAAACATTTAAAAATATGTAAATATTTACCTAGAATATTTGCCTGAAAAAATAATTGAGCATTTTGCTAGTAAACATATTGAAAAGTGGAAGATAAAATAAATGAAAATGAGAGACAGAAAGCAGAACTAAGCAGCTGAATTGTTTTAAGAACTTTTTAATGTAAAATAAACAAAATATAAAATAAAAATATAAAACAAACTCCGTAAGTGGTTGAGTTTCTTGTTCCTTCTGAAAAGAGCAGCTACAGAAGCAAACAACAATGCAGCCACAATACAAACAAAAAGAACAGAAAGTTCATTCACCACTCAAAAATTATTATTTTATCTAAAGTGGCAAGATGATTATGAGGGCAACACACAATAAAATGTGCAAGAATTAATTGGATTAATGAATAAAAAGAGAGTTCTGTAACAGAAGCAGCATTGTTTCTGAGCTACAAGTCTCAGAGAAAGGGGGATGGTACCCGCGGCCAATGCTCCTACAGGCCTCACACTTCAGAGGGATTTCTCCTTTGCAAAGACTGTAGGTTCCTGCCCATGAATTCTGGAAAGTTCTAGCACAGGTTGTCAGTGTGTGTTGACACAGGGATGTCTGAGGAATCCTAGGTAAGTTAATTCTGGTTTTAAGTGAACATGCAAACTAAAGAAAAAGGCACAAAATTCTGTGTATTCACTAAGAAATTATTATAGTTTATTAGGAAATAATTACTTCCTACATCTTTCCATGTGCCTAAGCCAAAAGAAAATAAACAAAAATTAAAAACTGTAAACACATCTTCTAAAACAAACAGCTATATTAAAGACTCCATCTAAAATCCACAACCAGATGCTCCATCTGGCGAATCCTGATGCAAAGCCCTTCTGACAAGTTCACCAGGCATCAGTGCTCAGAAGAAAAATAAGTTACTTTTTCCTCTGTTATCTAATTGGTGTCTAAACAGCTCAGACTACAAACCAGAAGGCTTAAGGAAGCTGAACACACAGCTGCCTGCCTTTCCCTGCTAGGATGACCTTCATATCTTCTGACATTTCACATCTCCTACAGTGACCAGAAGCCTCATAAAACTGCCTCCTGCTTTCTGCTCTTACCCATTTTCACAGGGCAGTGCAGCCACCCTCCTCACAACAATAACCTAGTAACATTAATTCCCCCAGCAAAAAAAAATCCTTCTTCTGCTGTCTCCTGCATCAGGCATATCTCAAACACTGGCTGCAGCACTATGCATTTGCCCTTGCCATGTTATTCTCTGGAATAGAACTTACTAGAAAGATCTGGCATGAACAGATCCCTGAGTTCATCTCCAGGATTATGGATACTGGTGTATTTCAGAAAAAATAATGTAATTTTTAGTGATTTCTGTGAGAGTTACCATCCTTTTCCTCTCCTCAGTCTATTCGTTCAATAAACACTTCACAAGACCTTATTTTCATGAACTCACATAATACCCATAAAGACTGGTATTGATAAATATACACGTTCCTAAGAAAATACAGAACTCAAACAAAAAAGTGCCAAGCTTGAAAGTTATTTCACTAGATCCATTTCCTGTAAAGTATCTATAGTAATTATATTTGAATTAAATGTAACAGCGAATTCAGCTTCTTCATTTCTCATTCACTTAATTCAACTCCAGAAGCTCTAGCTTGAATCTCATGTTTATTCTTTCTGCATAATTCTGAAACATAACCTACAGCTGAGACATATTCTACAGGATACCCTTGGCTTCTGTGTGTGAACTTCATTTGAGAAACGTTAAGGGAGACTCTAAAGCAACTGTTATGAGCTGGGCTGGGACCACGTCATCATAAAGGTCTCATTTAGACTCAAAACCTGTGAGTTTTGTCCTTTAAGGGTGAAATCAAATGTAAAATTTATTCATATTTACTATTTGGAAGACATTTAATTCAAAGAAAAAGGGACTATTGAGCTGAGTTTACAAATTAGAGTTTGTGAGATATTATACTCTTTGTTTTGAAAGCTGTATTTGCGTCTGTTGCAGTCTGTCTAGCTCTCCTATACCATGGACAGAAAGGCTTTTGAGTCAGGTGCAAAATAAAAGCTTTCCTGCTAACTTAATATTTAATGATCTCATTCATTAATAATTTTTTGTAAAGCTGAAGTAAAAGCAATTGTATGTTGCTATTAAGTTCCAAGCTGCATATTCAACAGCCACACCTTGGGAATGAGCACAGGGCATTCTCTTACCTTTGCGATTCAAAACTGGGTTTGCATTTTTACATGGAACAAAATGCTTTATCAATAATTCAAATAACAAAGTCTGCTGGGTATTAACTTACAACTGAAAGAGTAAACAAGCATTGAAGCTTAGCAAAATTGATTGACACTGCATTAGCAAGAGGATCCCATTCTACTGTATTACTGTGGTTTTATTTTAAGTGTGAGATATTATTATCATCTGTGATGAGGTCCTAGAAATTTAGTGGTTCCAAAGTATACAGCTCATCTTCTCTGTGGAAGGTTGTCACATAACAACTATGTGTGATCATACACCAGTACTGAAACAAGCATAACCCTATTCCCTTATAACCCTTTGTGAGTGCGACAAAAAAGTCACTGTTTGTCCTAATGTGCTCTCCAGCATGAGCAGCCTTGCATACCAGCAAAATCCCTTAATGCCTGCAGAATTTGGCATACTGAATAACTCAACTTTAATAAAGGAGTTAAAAAGCATTACATAATCCGCAACACAGATATCTCAGAAACAGAGTCAAGGACCAAAAGTTTTGTTAATTACAAGAAAAAAAATAGGGGACTGTGAACAAAAAAAAATACATTCTTTATGAAAGCGCACAAGAAAGGTTTTGGAATCTAAAGAGTAAGTACTGAAATCAAAAGTGGAGAATCATTCGGATGCTGGGATAAAGCATGTAATACTAGTCTAACCTGCTTTTGCAGAGACTGAGAAAGAAGGCAGGGTCTTTTTTGGCTACATTTTCTCTCTTCGGTTCAGTGATAGAACCAAGAACTGTAAGTGAAGGATCGTGAATGAAGGTGGCCAAACAATCCATATTTTTCTTCTCTATGAATATCCATATATGTATTGAAATATAACCTAAGACATGGTCCTTTGAAGTATTTATTTACTTAAAAATTCTGTCAAAAAAACACTTACCAAACAAGATTTTTGCAATGCTTTGTGCTAATAACATCTTGATCAACTGTGCAAATGAAGCAGATGTTACCTTGAAAAATATCTCTAGTATCAATAAAAAAAAAAAATAGAACTTGTGGTTACAAGGTCCTTGGAAAAAAAAAAAAAAAAAAAAAAGTGTCCATTCCTTGCTTTTCTTATTAGAAGTTGAAAGACAAGATTTAGGACTCTGCTTCCTGTCTCTCCCAACTTCTCTTCAAAATTTCTTTGGACTTTACTTCCTTCCTCCATGGGGATTTTAAACTTTTTCCTTCTAAAAATCAAAAAATCAGAGTGAAGAAAAGAAGGGTTGTATTGTATTACCTGGCAGAAAAGAGAGGGACTGACAGACTGAAAAGGAGTAATCAATGGCTTGCCAGCTAATTGATAACAAGCAGAGCAAATGAAGGGTCAACAGTGAGGCCAATGTTGTTCAATACCTTCACTGACAACCTGGATGATGAGACAGAGTACATCTTCAGCAAATTTAAAGGTGATACGAAATTAGGCAGTGGTTGATGTGCTGAATGCCAGAGCTTCAACTCAAAGAGACCTTGCGAAACTTGAGAATTGAATGAAAAGAAACATCCTGTGGATCAACAAGGAGAAGGTAAAAGGTCTGCACCTAGGATGGTATAATCCCATGCAGCAGCACCACATGGGAATTTACTGGCTATGAGCACCCTGCAGAAAAGGACTTGGGGCAGAGGACACACCAAAAATGAGCCAACACTTGGCTCTCATTACAAAGGTGGCAGACTGCCTATCAGCTGCACCTGGAGCAATGTGGCCAGGAGATCAAATGAAGTTTTTACTCTCCTCTGCTCAGCAATGGTGAGGCTGTGTCTAAAATACTGTGTCCACCTACACACTTCCCAGTTCAATAAGGATGTTGAGAAATTAGAAAGGGTTCAAAAGAGGGCTACCAGGGTGGTCACAGCCCCAGAGCATAAGACCTAGAAAGAGACAGAGAGGATTTTTTACCCTAGAAAGGGAGAGTCTAAGGAGTGATCTAGTAGAAGCCTACAACTGTTTGCCATACTGGCAGACAATACAACAAGGATCAGTGACCACAAATTGCAGGTTGAGAAATTAAAGTTATACCTTAGGGGGAAGAAGCTCACTAGAAGAGTAGTGCAGCTCTGAATCAGGTCACTCAGTGAAGCTACTGAATCTCCGTCCTTGGAGGTTTTCAAGCATTGGCTAGGTAATGCTGTGGTTGACCTGGTTGTAGTGCTGGCAGCAGTCCCACTTTGAGAAGAAGCCTGGATTAGATGACATCCAGAGGTCCCTTCCTACTAACATTTCTGTGATTTCATAGTCGCTGTGACATTGATGTGCTTGGCATATGGCAGAAATATTTAGTCTATAAATTAATCAGCCTCAGGAAGAAGAGCCAGTAAGGTCTGTATTTCAAAGCAGCATTTAGAGAAACGGAGCATTCTCACTCCTGAGCTGCTGCCTGGGAATGGCATGGAGAAAAAAGTGGACTGAGGGGGCAAGAGTACCAAACGAGAAAAGAATCAGACTGTGAGGGTAGAAAGGATGAAAATCTCTAGGACAAGAAATAGGGGAAAAGAAGCCTGAGAAATATAGGTAAAAGATATGAAGGTAAGCCAGACGGAAGATTTGGAACGGCTGATGGAGGCAGATGGAGGGAAACCTCTGGAGGTTCTTCCTGATCATGAGGACTCAGGCTAGGATAAGCAGCATAAAAGAGAAAGGCAGGACTTTCTATGCTGGGAAACAGGAATATAATGAGGAGGCAGATGAAGGGGGAGAGAAAAGAAAATGAAATAAGGACAAGCAGATCAGAAAGGTAAGTGGCAATTATATTTGGTGGTAATTAGGCAAAAGATTTTCCACCTAAAAGCACACATTTCCCTACAGAGCCCTAGGGAAAGTTCAGGATTCCCAAATTGCACTGATCTGCTGTGAGCAAGGCTTTGTGTGAAGTAAAGTAGCTGACTTGGAGAGTGACAACTTGTGAGCGATTTCCAGAGGACTGACCAGTTTAAGAGATTACCTGGCATAAAGGGAAACTTTCTACAGCAAGACATAGATGGAAGATGATGCTTAAAGGTGGGATATGTTTGTTCACCTTACATCTTACTGTGGTCATTGTCGATGAATCAATAGTTTTCAAAAAAGATCAAAACAAACAAACAAAAAACCAGAAGAAATCAACACATAATTAATGTGTAAAAACCACATACTGAAAAACAATTTTTACATTTTGTCAGTAATGTAAATCAACAGACACTGATGCAGAATTAATTAAGAGCTACTGCTGACTGCTAAATTACTTCTTCCTAAACTCCTAATTGATCAGTCAGAATTTCTAAGTAAGTTAATCAAAGAGAAAGAATTTATTTTGGCTATTAAAATCATGCCTGTAGGAATGGCCACAGGTTTTAATCTTTCCCACTGACCGCTTTGCATATGAGACAGCCCAATTTAACTCAGCAATAAATGTTTTAGGGTGCATATCCTATCTAAATCTATGTATGGGACTGATTTTTTTTTATTATTATTTATTCCAAAAGAAGGTTGACTTAATCAATATGGGAAAAAAATAGCTTTTTTGTGATCTTACTAAATACAAATTGTGGAATGTACACTTCAAGACAGCTTAAGGTTTGCAGAAACTCTGCATCACTACTTTTCATTATGGAGCCTGAAGTCACATAGCAAGTCAACAAACTTAAGCTTCTCAAATTGCTTTTGACAGACTAGATTTAAGTATTGTTGAGAAATCTACCACAAAATGTATCCAAAAGTGCCTCTGCTATTCTCAGAGGCACAGTGCCATGTGCTAATATATTGTAAAGGTCTTTGACAATATGGTACTGGAGACCTCTTTTTCCTTTCATTTTTTACATTCTCCTGCTGTGTTGAAATAAAACCTAAAAATTAGGCTTTTATTTTGCATTCAGTTGGATTTCTCCAGCCTCATAGGAATTCCAATAGCAGAGTAGTATGTCTGCAAATTTGTCTTCATCATTTTCTCTATCTCCTGTGTCCTTAAGCTGATCTTATAGCCTGAAATCTATAGAAGCCACAGAAGAGGCAATAGACACTAAGGCCTGAATTAATATCACATGACCTCTTATGTTTCCATTGATTTCAATTTATTTTAATTCTTTAATTCTGAAAGGTTTTTCAGAGTGTCCCCACATTGCTTGGAGCAGTGCTTTGGTGCCTGCTCCTCTTGTTGAACAAGAAGTTTAAGCTAGTACCAGATTTCAAATTTGAGGTTTCTTCATGAACTCTGAATTAAGAAATGTTTAACTTCTGATAACTTAAGAACTCATTTATTAAAATTTCAGCCCCAAACAACAACTGTATCAAATTGCTTCTTTACACAGAAGTTTTGAAAACCTGAGGCACGCATCTTGCAAGACAGCTGCTCTAGTGAGCTGCAGCATGTATCCAAATATGCATGAATCCAGATATGGATTCAACTAAAAATATTCTAAGGTAATTAGATGCAAGGCTTGAGTTGAGCTGACATTAGGTATGGATCTAAGATGGCATTTACTCTTTTCTGAATACAAATGTTTCATTGTCAATTCAAACCAATTAGCACTGTCTGGCTCTAAATGCTGCCCTTTCTCTCTTCTCCTCACCTTTTGTCATATGCACTTTCATTACTTCAGGTTGATCTAACATCTTGTCAGTTGAAAAATCTTGATAAACAATTTCAGAGAAGAGTAGGGTAGCAATTGTTTTTACTGTGCAGTCTTCTCCCAATATGAGTTACCGTATATTTATCCATAATGAACATTTTTAGCATACTTCCTTCAAAATAATCATGTGAGATAGATAATATTACAAAATAAAAAAAGGAGCAAAGACTTGTGTAGTACAAACACAGTTACATAGCACAAAGGCCTTTACATCTGTTTTTATTTTTAGATTCCCCTTTCTTGTGCCTTCCCATGTCTGGTACAAAAGAAACAGAAGCAGTGGCACCAGCAGCACATTATTATCTCTTTTTGGGGTTGCTCCAATGCAGGTTGGCAAGACAGGGAACTTTTATTATCTTGCTTAGAGACTGTAAAGAGAACATCTGTCTTCCACACATAAAACCCATCAGTGCTCCCTGCCTGAAGAGAAAGTCTGTGAAAATTGACAACTTGTCGAACTAATCAGATTGCTTGTGAGTTTTCTGCCATCTGATGTATTCTCACAAAGGGAATTTCTCGTCTGTCTCTCCAGAACCAAAAAGTCTTTCGCCAGCATTCATACCAGAAATGTGCAACCAACTCATCTTGGCAGTGATTCTTTTGATTCCATTTCTCAGCTTTCTCTTCCTTGTCCCTCCTGCATTTTAACAGATTATTAGAAAAAAATACTAATCATTGGCTCTCAGATTCTCTATTTATGTATTTGCAACTTCTGTACTGATTCATTCCCGTTTCATATTATATTCATATATGCTTTCTGAAAGCAAACAGAGCTGGTAAATGATTGATATATATAAATCTGTAGACAAATAGTCAATCCTAAAGAGAATTTTGCAGAATGAAAGCTACACACTCACTACTTGACAGTTTCTCTAACTTTCCATATTTGTGACAACAACAGGTTTTCAACTGTACTCCGCGTCCTCCACACAAATTTGTAAGAAATACCGAAAATGTAAAGTGAAATTTCCTCTTAAATTAAAAAATGGAATATCTGCAGATTTTTTAATTTGAGGATCCAAATCCTAGTGAGATAATAAATATGAAAAGACCTTAATGCAACTTTGAAAGTAGCAGGTCCTCTGTTCATGCTCTCTAATATTCCCTGCAATTTATAGGCCAGGTCAGGAAAAAATCATTACTTTCATTTGAACTTACCCCCATAGTCATCAGCTGAAGGTGTGGCTCAGTAACTGTATCCCTGTGGAGTGTTATCATGTGAACAATAACAAATCAGGTTTTAATAAAGGCATATACTCAGACATAAGCACTACACACTGTTCTAGCTACCAAGCAGACATCTCTCAATGGCAATATCAATTAAACAGCAATATAAGCCTTACTAGGTTAATTAAACATGAGAATTTACAGAGAACCTCCAGCAAGAGACTTGTATCTCTCAGAGAGGCTTTCTGAAATAGTAGTGGAGAATTAATACTTTTGGATACTTCCCAGAGTGTCTCCAAGTCAACAGCTTCCCTTTTCATCAGAGTTATTTAGAATGCAAAGATCTCCCCCAAAAGGAGAAGTCAACACAGGCTGCCTGCTCAATGTTTCCTTCTCAACTCTGTTGCTCTTCTGTAAAGGCTAGCACAGCTGGTCACATAAGGTAAAACAGCATTTCCCCCATCAGTTTACTATCTAGATCCATCATTCCTACACAGAGCTGTATCATTATCCCAGGAAGGGGCCCTTCTGCAGAGAACCTGTGGCCCGTGTGCTTTTTGTGCTCTCTCCAGTGAGACAAGTACCATCTAGCAGGGTTTAACTCTGCCATTTTCGTTAAGAACCTGTAATTATCTTCCAAAGGCGATACTTCAGTCTGTTTAACTGATGAAAGGCCAAAGACTCTCGATGGCACAAAGTGACATATCACAGACAGATGATGACATATCACATCTCATCAACGTTGATTCACATAAAGACACAGCATTTAATGACGTTTGCACAGTACTGCAGTTTAATGCCATTCTGTGACTCAGGCATTGGACAAGTATTTCACTTATTTAATCATTTCTACTCTATTCACTCCTTTAATATACATCTAAACATCCCAGGCAAGTCTGATTATTTTCTCATAACCCTGTAGGAAACTTTACTGCTCTAGACCCACTGGACTTCTCTTACAGTCAGGAGTGGGAACTGTTGATGAGAGGTAAAGTCTACAGAGGGTGATTAATATTTACCAGGATCATTTTTATTAATAGACAATTGCAATATTAACTCCAGAAGCATATAACAGTACATTCTCTGTCATATGATGGGAGATAAATTGCATCAGGTTTATAGGTCCTTCCCTTTGAAAAAAAAAAAAAAAAAAAAAGTTTTACATACTACTGAAATACAGGTGCTTCCTGCAGCACAAAATGTTTTGAACTCTACAACCATAAAAAGATACACTATGACACGATTATTTAGGGTAGAATGAGAGAAGGTAAAAGATATAATTTCTCATTCAGAACTGCAGGAATAATTTTAATAGTAAGCACAGTCCAACTTCCTAAAGTAGAAATTGTCTTAGTTTCACTACATTGAGTTACTGAAGTGTTCTGGTCTTATGATCTGTGCCTTAGGATTTCTAATGAATATAAGAAAAGGCTTTATTTTTATAGCTTATTTGGAAACAAACTAAAGCTCTTCCAGCAGTTTCTTCCTTTACTTCTTTGTTCATTTATGTTATAACTCTGTTTTAACTATGTCATCTATCTGGACTTCTGTAAGGCCTTTGACACAGTCCCCCACAACATCCTTCTCTCTAAATTGGAGAGATATGGACTTGATGGGTGGACTGTTCAGTAGATAAGGGATTGGTTGGATGGTCACATCCAGAGGGTAGTGGTCAATGGATCAATGTCCAGATGAGGATCGGTGACAAGGGGGTGTCCCTCAGGGGTCCGTATTGGGACCAGTACTGTTTAATATCTTCATCAGTGACATAGTGGGACTGAATGCACCCTCTGCAAGTTTGCAGATGGCACCAATCTGAGTGCTGTGGTTGACATGCCTGAGGGAAGGGATGCCATCCAGAGGGATCTGGACAAGCTTGAGAAGTGGTCCATGTGAACCTCATGAGGTTCAGCAAGGCCAAGTGCAAGGTCCTGCACCTGGGTCGGGGCAATACAATACAGGCTGGGGGATGAGTAGAATGAGAGCAGCCCTGCTGAGAAAGACTTGGGGATACTGGTGGATGAAAAGCTGGACATGATCTGGCAATATGCATTTCCAGCCCAGAAAAAACAATCGTATCCTGGGTTGGCTCACTCTCTAATCTGCTCTCATGAGACCCCACCTGGAGTACCGCATCCAGCTCTGGGGCCCTCAGCACAGGAAAGACATGGGCCTGCTGGAGCAGGCCCAGAGGAGGCCTCAAAAATTATCAGAGGAATGGAACACCTCTCCTATGAAGTAAGCCTGAGAGAGTTGAAGTTGTTCAGCCTGGAGAAGAGAAGGCTCTGGGGAGACCCTGTTGTGGACTTTTAATACTTAAGGAGGGCTCATAAGAAAGTAGGGGACAAACTTCTTTGCAGGGCCTGTTGCGATAGGACAAGGTATAATGTTTTTAAACTAAAAGAGGGTAAAGTAAAAGAGATGTAAGGAGGAAATGTTTTACAATGAGGAACAGGTTGCCCAGAGAGGTGGTAGATGCCCCAGCCCTGGAAACATTCAAGGTCAGGTGGGACGGGGCTCTGAGAAACCTGGTATAGTTGAAGATGTCCCAGCTCATTGCAGGGGGGTTGGACTAGATGACCTTTAAAGGTCCCTTCCAACCCAAACCATTCTACGATTCTAAGATAAAATGAGGTTTGCCCTAAAACTATTGCTTCAGCAGGGAAATAATATTTTACACACTGGAATTTCCTCAGATGGCATTTAATCAGACTGCAAATGAGGACCAAAGCAATACAGTAAGTTTAGAAGATACAACATGAGCACTTGCTTAACACATCACTGCTTAATCAAATCAGCCAAAATTTTTATCAGCGTTACTTTGCCAAGACCCTGACTCCAACACCTGTGGTATCAGATCCCATATTTCACCCTTGATAAAGTAGGCATAATAATAACCAGTACTGAATGCATTAAAAAACAGTACCCAGCAGGCAAGGCAAGTTTCCATAGTCCTAAATAAATGAAACATGACTTTCTGGGCCTGATAATCATCCATATCCCCGTAAACCCTCATGAGGAGTCTGGAAAGACGCTTTGACTTACTTGTTGACTCATCTGTACTGTTCCTATAACCTCCCCTGTGTGTGCACAAAGAAAATCAGCAGAAACTAGTTATTTCCAAAACTTTTTGGCTCTAGCAGTGCCCCATCAATACTTCTCCCCTTTTTTGATTTACAGTCTGTTAGTAGAGGAGAGAGTAGATAAAGGGAGAAGGAGACAAAAATGGAAGGTGAGATACATCTGACCAGGGGTCTACATGTGAAACAGTACAGGCTTTCTCTATCTCATCTACAGGTATCTATCTAAACTGGACCAAATGAATCATGCTCTAGAAAGGGTATTTCCCTCCACTCCACTGCTTGCAAAGTTTGTGTAGATAACTAGCTCATATGCAGACATCTGTATCACAGACACCAGAGTTTCTTTACAAGAAAGTGTCATCAAGCAGTCTTAATCTCCCTAGGAAATGAGGCTCTGCATTGGCATACATGCTCTAAATCCTGAACACCAGCAAAAAGGCTTATTCAGCTAATAAGAAAAAGACTGAAGCACAAATTCCACTATACAGGCACTAAGCAGTCATTAAAGCAGGATATACAGAACACATTCATGTCCATATTCACTAAATATCCTTACTGTTCAATGAAAAAAAATATATCTAATTATGGAATTGTCACTGATTTGTGAGCACAAGTAGTTCAGCCTGGTATGTGAAGTGATGTCTTCTTTCACAAAATTCCAGAAAACCAAAATTTCTGAAACCAGTTTTATAAATGATAAAGGTAAATTGGACATAAGCCTCACTGGAGTATTTACTAATAACTTTTGGTGGTTTGTGTCTCCATAATATTGTTAACATATTTCTGTGTTTCCATATTTTAAATTTTCTGACAGTTCTTTAACTTCAGCTCTGAACCAACCAAGACCTTTTGTTTCTCTGAATTCAGAAAAAAAAGTGAATGCAAGAAATGAGCCAGAGTAATTATATTTCCCTACAATACAGTCTCCCTTGAGGGACCAATATGCCCACTGTTATGAAATATCAAATCACAGTAACATTTATCTGCAGGAACTGAAGCCTTATAGCATCAGTCCTTGCTTCAGAAATCAATAAGAGACTATGATGTTTAATATTTTATAGCTTCTTCTAGTAGTGACTTTCTCAGCTTTGAATGAGTTGGTAGCTTTTAGTAAATCACAAAATCCAGATAAGCCAAGACAGGATTTAAAACAATATTTTAGTTTCTGTTACCACAGCCTTCATATAAGCTGTAGTGGAGAGGAGTTTATCAAGGTCCTGCCTAGTAGATGGCAAATCAGGCTTCCAATTCTTACCTCTTCAAAATACGCTTCCTCTTCAAAACATGTTTACTGAAAGAAAGAGCTTGCTGGGTGTCTGATGTCTGTTGCTAAAGGGGTCAAAACCAAATTAATGTGCTAATGGATCACTCACTGTTAATGAGATTTACTGTTCTACCAGTTAAGTACTGCCATGACACTTATTTTGTCTGTTTGCATGACAGATTTAGGTTTTGGTCTGTATTTGGAATATATTCAGTTAGATTTAGTGTTTAGCCTTATCAAATTATGATGAACTAAATAAAAAAAGCATAACATATGGGGTTATAAAACTGAGTTTCTTCCTCAATTTCTAACTGAGAAGCATCAATACAGAGAATATTTACTCTATGCCAATAGAAAACATAATTTCCTCATCCTTCCATCTTCCACAATGAAGACTACATCAGTCAAGTCAATGAGCATGTTAGGTATTCCCTTGTCTTTATGATGTGCAAAGCACAGTTTATTAGGGTGCCAGTTTGTCCATACCAGATTTCCAACTGCTCACTGTTGCCATTCACACTTTCTGTTCTGCAGTCTTCAAAAATCCCTTGGTTGCTAATCTTCAGGTAAACCACCATCTAGTCCTCTCCCTCAAGCCACAATAGAAATTACTTTGTAGTCTGTTCTCACCCATCTTAAACCCATCTCACTAAGATTTATGGACAGATCCCTGAGTCTGGTTTCTTTCCAAGCTCAAGTTCCCAAAACTAATCATAAAATCTTTATACCTGTAATGAAAAGTTAATAAAGAATCATTTACTGATGAGTTATAAAAGACAGAACATGAGGATCAAGAGAACTATGAGCATGAGCTAAAGAATCAATTGCTACTGTGTTTTCTTCTATTTCTTTCATCTTTTTGGATTGATCTTGCCTATTTCAAGTCTCATCTTGCTCTCCTTGCACACCAATTAACTGTTGCTTCTACCCGAATCCACCACTGTTATTTATCTCCTTGTGTAGTTTCTTCTTTGTTTCCAGTCCATGTTTCTGGCTTCTCTTTTGTGTATCTTCCCTCCCTTTATGGCAGTCTGCAGACCCCTGAGACAAATTTTAATTATATTTAAATAGACATTGATATATAAAACCACTGTTGTGTAAGGATCAGGTGTTCTGTCATTCTGCCACGGGATTCTCTATTTACTAAACTCCGATGTTAACAAAACAAATCTCTTCTGTGACTTACTTTTGTAAAAAAGGCTACAGCTTAAATTCCTCTATAGAAAAAAAGGACACAGCATGATATTTTTCTATAATTTCTTTAATTATCATCTTACTATTGTTTCAATTGCCTGAAAGCACTTTATCCTCTTAATGATAATACCGCTCCTTGACGCCCATGAACAGACAAATTACCTGAAGGTTTCTGGTTTTGTTGTAAGAGCCTGTTTTTTCCCAGAACCCAGTTCTATGCTTTAATTAATTAGCATTCAAGGTCTTCACTTTTATATAAGATTGTGAAAAGTAAACATGAATTGATGCAGTGATAACAACTTCGATTTTTTTTAATCAATTAGCAGCTTGTGGTGTTAAAGGCTTTCAGAAACTACAGAAATCATTCAATGTCATTTTCACAGGAGTGAAAAGTATTGTTCCTCCTCCACAGTACATCATTTTATAAGCTCATACTAGACACAGAAAAAAAAATAACATGTCTGCATTTAGGGGAACATGGCATTTCTCCTCTCTATTCCCTAAAATAAAGAGAAACATCAAAATGACAATATTAACTTCATTTTTTTTTCCCATATCCACACTGTAAAGTTATTTTGAGCAATCTGAAAAATAAAAATGGAGTAGGACAGAAATACAGTCCTCAGGCTGGAGCATATCCATTTGTCTGTTATCAGAGCCACCAGAGGCACCCAAAGAAAAAAACAAAAAAACTACTGACACAGAGTATAAAAAGAAAGAAAACCAGAGAAATACAACAGGGAAAGGATGGCTAGAAATACTTGCTTTGTTCTGGTTTTGAACAATTTTTATCAATTCTACCTACCCTCCCTCCAAACAAGAAGGATGACATGACGTCCCTTAGGCTAATTTGGGACAGTCTGACCAATCTACAGGTGTCACAGCACAGGACAACACGTCCAGCTCACAGGGAAGCTCAGGGAGACAGCAATCACAGCCTCGCTAACAGGGAGAAGGACAAAAACATCAAAATGTCAACTAATTTACAAGTCATTTGCTACTTATTAAGCCTGTCCTTTACACAGTTTCTTTTCTTTTTCACTAAAATGCTATCTTCATCTGAGGACACACACAATTAGCATGGATACATCTTTTTCAGCTTCCAGAACCTGGCCTCAAGAGCAACTCCCCAGGGTCTAACGTGCAAATCAATTAATGTATGGTGGTGCAACTTTCTCCTATTTCCTTCATCTCTGCCATAGCTAGATGTGCCATGGCACATTTAAAAAGCTAGATTTGCTATTAGTAAGTTCCTCTTATTCAGGCAGATCCATACAGAATTCACTTTTTTTTTTTTTTTTTTTTCCCTTAAATATGATGTTGTTGTTGTGGTTGCCCCATGGATGTTTTCATCCCTTCTGATTCAAATAGCTGAATCCCTTGCTGAACTCCTTGCTTGTGTTTGTGTGTGCATTTTTGTTGTCTGCTTGTCTGTTACATTTTCAGACTAAAACATCTGTTCAATAAGTTTCCCTGCACTGCCCTATGGTAAAACACATCAATGTCAGAGAGGCATTGAAAATTAAAATCCTCAGGGGAGGCTAACCCTGCCTCTCAAATGATAACCCATACCACAGGTAGTACCAGTGTTTTACAATATGTCCAATGGCTCCATGCATTTAATTAACACACAATTGCAAATTGCTGCAAATTGTTAATATTTTCAATATGGGAATAGATTCTCCATGCTTTGGGACCAGAACTGCTTACTGTGTGGCAGCCCTTCTTTTCAAACTCTGAAAGTCATCTTTCCTACATGAAGACACCCTGAAAATGATGTATAGGGGATTTCAGAATAAAACCCTATTCTATGGTATCAGCTTCCTCATTCTTCAACTCTTTGGCAGCTTACAGGGAAGATGACCAGATTTGTGTTCACTTTTTCAGTCTCCTAAATTCATCTCAAATGTCTAATTTCATACAAATGAATACAAAAAAAACTCCCAGGAATTCCAAAGATCTCATCATAAAAGTGCCTTGAGCCAGACCTACACACATAAGAAGAACATTCAAGTTGAGCCAACAACAGATGAAAACCTGATCCACTGTAATTGGTACCATCTTTATTAGTCAGCAAGGAAGGACATGAGAGCATGCTTCCTTTGGTTCTGCCAGTGACAAAATTCATATCTGACAGACAGGACTTCACAGCTTTGATTCTCAATTGACAGGGGAAAATATAACTCTGGAAACCCTACTGAGCCTAGGGAGGTTACACAGACATAAATGATGTCCACTACCTATCAAGATACTAATGAAAACTAATTCTGTTGTTTGCAGGCCAGGCAGAAACCTGCTATTTCTATCTGTTCAATTTTTAAATGTTTGTCAATTTGGAAATTCTGTCAAATAGATGAAATAATTAGTATTTATACTTGAACATATCGGAGCTTGAGCTTTTCCAAGAGAATAAGGGCTTGCAGGTGGTGCAAAAAGGTTGCAGGTCACTGCTGGCATTAAAAAAAAAGAAAATAATCCACAAGGTAGATAAGCAAGAAGGAGCTAAATTGTAAAGGAATTTAAAAGGATCGTATGTTTTTCCCTGCTGCAGAAAAGGAAATAGAACTGTAGGGACTGAAAGAGAGTGAAACGAGTAATGCACCCCACTCTGGCCTTGCCTACTTTCCAGCAGGCACAGAGGAAGCCTACAATTCCTAGCTTAGACCAGGAATCTTTCTTCTATAAAGCTTAATTTAAGCAAAATTAATCGTACACGGTGTTTGTTTGTTTGTTTGTTTGTTTGTTTGTTTTTTTCCATTTTGTATTCCGCATTTAATAGATAGTATAAACAAAGTGACCTCAAGGGTAGCTTATGGGGAATTTTACAAAAATGAACCCATTACTGGCATATCTTGTGTCAGGGATCTATACTTTCTTGCATGCAGCTCTAAAATGTATTGCAGAGGTAATATATATATATGACACACGATTCACTTGGACTCCATGACATAGCAATGGTTCAGCGGGAGCACAAGTACTGACACAGTTGGCATATCAGTCTTCATTTTGAAAACCTGTGAAAAATTGAAAAGTATCTGTAATCTTCCTATCTTTGTCGGGTTATCTGAGTTCCCTACCTTTAATATGCTGTGGGCTGATGTGAAATACTTCCTCACAAAACTGCTTGTGAGGCTGAGAAAGCAGCTACAGACAGTTTCTAAGCAATTGCCAAGTCCTTGACTATGGAATTTATTTGCTGATCACAAATGTTTCCCAGTAGCTTTTACGGTAGTGCTGTATTTTTATCACAGACATTACAACTGCAGATAAAAAAACTGCTTGGAAAAATATCAGAGTCTAGATTTTTATTCTGTTATTATAAAGAGTAGATACTGCAATGATTCTCACTGTAGATCAGAAAAAGTTTAACTTCATTACTTAATAAACTTTGTATTTCTATGTCTATGCTTTTTAGACATCAGTGTTTTCCCTTGCATTAAGTGACTTACAAAGTAAGCTAGATTGCTATTAAAGTTTTTAATTCATAACATAGGAGTCTTTCATTGATGCAGAAATCCCTCTACTACATGATGATAGAAACATTGCTCCATCCAAACGCTCTGCTGTCAGCAGCCAAATGAAAACGTGGTTCAATCAACATTTATCACCTTCGCCAATTGCTTGCCTGATCCTTACATACACACATCAAAAAGATACCAGAAACCTTTGCTGAGATGAGATGCGATTTGAAGAGATGGGAGTTTACTCTGACATGGTAAGAGACCTTCTAATTATGCAGCTATTTATTATCATTAATTTAATTCTAGATAACTGAATGGAATCCTGTAGTTTCAAAGCTGACAAAGTGTTGTCAGTAAAGAAGCAGTTAGCAGTATAATGTTTGTATGAACGTGCTGAGTATCGGAGAATATAGAAGCAAGTGTAAAATAGTCTTTTCTAGTCACTGAGGCCACTGTGAGAATACATTCTGTTGAAAGCATGCAGTAGTAGCATGCAAGTATGAACAATGTCCGAGTCACTGCACAAGAGTAACTTGACACACAGAGATCTCAATGGAACTGCAGGAAGAAAAGCTCCCCTGCTGAACTGAACATAGCTCACAGCTAAATAATAAATCAGAGCATGTAGTCAAGCATCCTGCAAAAGCACATCTCGTTCCCACATCTCTGCCACTTCATGCCCTTCCTACAAATTCTAATCCATGGCCAATAGTTGACGCAGCTGTAGTTGCAGCTGAGACCACAATGAAGATGTCTTAACAGTAGTATTTCATTTAAACAGCATAACCAAGAATTTTACTAATAATTCATTACACTATCCAAAGTATAACCAAGTACTGAGAAAAAAAAAAAAAAAAAAAAGAAAAGAAAAAAATAAAAAAAAAACAAGCACAATATTGTGTTGTGATATGGCTAAAATTAGAGAAACACAAAGTAGATGAGCTTTTTATAGTAACTTATGCCAGCCTCCAAAGATCAGACCTGTTCTAAAGAATGTGGGGTTTATGTATATATATAAAATATCTTTAATATATATATATAAGTGTAATTCTGAACCACTGGTTTGGTTTAGGTCCAGACAATGTGACAAAACTAAAGCAGCACTAGTTCCATCCCATGTAAACTTCTTTAATAGCACTGTAGAAAGCCTGACTGCAGCAAGGACATGTGTTGCACCCCCATCCCACCCTTATTCTGAGAGTGGAATTTTGTAATAATAGGAAAGGCAATTTTGAATAGCATTAATATTTATATACAAAACATCCCCACCTGCTTTCAAGATCACCGAGTTGAAAAATACCAAAACCTTCCCACTAAGACCAATGGAGTCTCCTTCACAAAAAGTCTTTGCAGTAGCTTAACCTGAATTTCATAACTGTAGCTAAACAAGGTGAATATATACAAAGTACTCCCAAGCAGGAAATACTCAAATTGCAGGCAGACATACATAGTTAGAAATATTGTGCCCATTTAATAAAATATTTCAGTGAGAAACTAGTGGAAGTTCCAAATCTAGAATAAACCAAACAATGTATAATTTCTTTGCACCACATGAATATAATTCTCTTCAATGTTTCCATTATGTTTATTATTATGTTCACTATTATAATATTTTTACATTTTCTTAATTCTAAGTCATACTACAGACTTTGATTCAAGGAAAAAATTCAGTAATACTATTACATGCTTGATACTAAATCAATGCTTAATTCTACACAAAATCAGGAACATAGCCTGCAGCCATAACCTTTGCCTACAATACAGCAATGATTGTCTATGCAGATACGTATCTTATGTGAATCTATTGAATATACAGAAAGCCTTTTCATGAAACATGCTTCATTAAAAGGCTAAACCCATGAAATCAAAATATTAAAGTGCCTTATAACAGTACCTGTGTTCCACACTCCCTGCTACCATAGCACATGATTATAGTTATGTTACACCACAGTTTGTACTTTGTGACATTAGTTTTTCCTCATTTTCATCATCTGTAGTCACCTCTTTAACATATTCTTAGTAAATGCAAACACTGGCAGTACCAAACATTGGCTTTAGAAAGTGATAAACTGAAAATAAAATACATATCAAAAATTAAGAGATGAGGTTGTAATACAGAAGGTACAGAGAAAATTTATGGAAAAATCAGAAGGCACAGAAAAGAATAAATGAGGGTAAAATTACATCATCTGGATTTCTACTTGTGGAGAAAAAACAGAAATATATTCTTAATGAAAACTATTTCAATTATAACCTTAAATTTGAAGTTACTACAGTGTACTTTCATTATACACACACATATATGCATAATATTTTCAAAGTTTTAGTATGCATAAAAAGATAGGACCACATTAGTATATGGTACCATCTTTTTACAAAGAGTTGAAGCCCATTAAATTCGTCATGAGATTAAACAATCTTCCTAGAATTGCAAAATGCCATGGAATATTCCTTTGACTTCCATTCCTATCCTTTGCTCAGTAAAGGAATCTTCTTAAGATTCTCTTTAGTTATTACTTCTCCTGACATAGGGCCATTAAAATGTATATGGGCTTTGAGGGCAAAAAAGAAAAAAAAAAAAAAAGAGGATAGTTGCAGGGCTGGGGGGAAGGACTGACCTGGTGGGAAGTCTGGCATGTCATTAACTCTGTGGAAGAGAACACGGTTTGGAAATGCTGAGGAAGTGCCTGGTGGGACTGCATGGTTTGCACATGTCAGTATCTTCTATGTTGCTAAAGGCTGATTCTGTTTGAAATCCACCTGAAAGTATTCACCCCTAGGATTTCAACTCAATCTGGTTTTATCACCTGGAGAACAGGTAAACATGCTCCTGTAGCATTTTCTGTTCATTCACATTAATTTTCTTAAAGACCAGGTTAAACATAAATATATCCTGACAACCCCAGAACACATGTAAACCCTTAACCATAAAAATAAAAAAAATCCAAAACAAAACAAAACAAAACAAAACAGAACAAACATCATGGGGGATTGCTCACTGCCTGCTCAGCAACAAGAGCGTTATAGCCACCCACTCCTGCACAATCTGCCCAAACACATCCAGCAAAAAAAATTGTTGCTCCACGGTGCTCTGACTCAGACAAGGTACTTGGGGAATAACCACTGAATGTAGCAGCAGAGGCTGTCTGTTTAGTACTTTACACTGGGCTGAGCATTAGTGAGTCACTGCTGCTATAACACAAACCAACTTGGAGACAGCATAAAAACCTGGCCACAGCCATTGTGCAAGCTAAAATTGAAGCTGAAAGGTTATGTAAGGTTTTTCTGTATAAGAGAGCAAGACCTGAAGCATCACTGTGACTCTTGGTTTTGGCAAGTGTTCCCTGCCAGCTCCTTGGTGGGGGCAAAAATCCCCTTCATAATGAAGGTGCAACCTGATGAGATCTATTACAGGTCACACCACAGAAATATGTGAGGAAATACTCTTGAAACATAACCACTAATGAATTTCAGGTTTGTTAACTGCATGCAAAAAAATACATAGTTTTCCTTAGCAGTGTCAGTGCTGGGTGAAATGAAGATGTTAAGAGGAACCTGTAGGGGAAGGGAAGGGAAGGGAAGGGAAGGGAAGGGAAGGGAAGGGAAGGGAAGGGAAGGGAAGGGAAGGGAAGGGAAGGGAAGGGAAGGGAAGGGAAGGGAAGGGAAGGGAAGGGAAGGGAAGGGAAGGGAAGGGAAGGGAAGGGAAGGGAAGGGAAGGGAAGGGAAGGGAAGGGAAGGGAAGGGAAGGGAAGGGAAGGGAAGGGAAGGGAAGGGAAGGGAAGGGAAGGGAAGGGAAGGGAAGGGAAGGGAAGGGAAGGGAAGGGAAGGGAAGGGAAGGGAAGGGAAGGGAAGGGAAGGGAAGGGAAGGGAAGGGAAGGAAGGGAAGGGAAGGGAAGGGAAGGGAAGGGAAGGGAAGGGAAGGGAAGGGAAGGGAAGGGAAGGGAAGGGAAGGGAAGGGAAGGGAAGGGAAGGGAAGGGAAGGGAAGGGAAGGGAAGGGAAGGGAAGGGAAGGGAAGGGAAGGGAAGGGAAGGGAAGGGAAGGGAAGGGAGAAAAAGAAAAAAAGAGAAAAGGAAAGGAAAGAGAAAAAAGAAAAACCCGAAGGAAACAAACTAACCAAAACACCCAAAACCCCATTAGGGATACAAACTGCACTTTAATGGAAGGCACAGTCCATAAAAAGACTGTTATACAAAAACTGTACTTTCTCATAGCTAAACTAGGCATCACCACAATTTGTCTGAATGTGTTACATTCTGTAATTACCTATAACAGTGGCTTCTAAGTTATTTCTATTTATGAGATGAGCTCCAAATCAGTATTGATGTTTTTTAACTATTTTGAAAATTAACATTACATGAAAGTGAATTTCTCTGGCAGTTGCAATCCAATGCAAACTGTTGAAACATACTTGTCGATTCATTCCCCTCCCTTGGGAACTGGTGCTCTGCATCTTCCACTGATGGTGATTTTGTTTGACAAAGATCATGTCCGTCATCTTGGAAAAACAAACTGACTGGTTTTATGTTTGCAAAATATTAGCAGAATTTTAGGTACCAAATGCATAATATATAAGGGACAAAAATAAAATCATATTTTTAAGAAGTAGAAATTAAGAGCCTAGAACAAGACTAAGGAGAATGTAGCCAAAAAACACTAATTAGGAAAAAACTTGTTTGCTAACTTTGCTGACATCAAAGGTTCAGAGAATCTGAGCAGATGCTTGGCTGGTTAACTGTGTGTCTGACTTTTGGGCATCAGCAGAAGTGCAAGAGCAGCTACTTAGGCTCCAAATGCTCATCTACAGTGCTTGATTCAGAAGTGCCATGCCTACACATTCTGACCCACTGCCATACTTATCTGAGATGTCTTGCAAAGTAAAGAAGACAGTGATGATGTTTAAATTTATACAAAGACCAATAGGAAAAGATTTTACTCTCATCTAGCTGAGTACTATAAAAACTAAGATGTATTAACTGTGTTATTCTCCCTTCTGGTTTCATGAATTCTCTGTTCTTCACACAGTGGCTCAGCACTGTGAGTATGGAGGAATAACCAGGACGAATAGTGTATTTCTGTCCAGTCTAGCTTGTAATTAAGTGACCAGAGCACTCTTTTAGGGGATGGGAGACAAACATAAACCTTCTCAGACTGAATATAAATTTGATCTCAGATCCCTAATTTCCCAGATAACCATATGAGTTGTCTCAAATGTATCAAAAAAGAAAAATTTACCAAAAACCCCAGACCAAAAAGAAACAACCCACAAAACTCACAACATCTCTGTACCTATCAGTCCTATATATAAGTTTTCAGTCTCTCATCTCGAGGAAATTAAAGTGTCATCTTGCAACACTGTCCCACATGGCAATGCTCCAAACAGAGGATTTCAGTTGCATCTATGTAAGACATTCTGTGCTTCACACGGGTATACCTGTCCTTCAGCTGTGCTCATCTCATGTCCAAATGCCGAAGGTGGAATTTGGACCTATGTGACTCCATGCTTCTGATTGCACCAAAACAGTCAGGTGTGATAAAATCAGACATACTTTGGAGACTTTTCAATCTTTGTAACTAGTGCAGCAAGAGCGTCCTTCCCTCTGAACACTAGGAACAGACATGTAAATATGTTTGTAGAAACACCACTGGGGACCACTTCAACCTCCACATGAGTTCATAAAACAAATCCAAATATACAATAAATCTGAGCCCTTTAGGAATCTAGTTGAAGAGCACCAATTTGTATCTTCTAAGCAGCTGCATAAAAGGGAGTGAAAAGTGTTCCTGGACAGCCCTGGGACTTTGAAGAAGTCAATCTTCATTACATTGACACATCATAAAATGTGTCATCACCTTGTTTCTTGAAGCTTCCTCATCAAAGGAACTCTTTTACTTCAACAAAAGGATTATAATAAAAAACATGTGAAGCACCTCAGCCTCTACTGATTAATAAAGCTTTTTACAGGTGAAGCTTACATTTGTTTATCAGCAAATTTACAGCTGGATCACAGAAAGTTATAAATTGGAATTTAGACCTTCAGGAAATAGCACAAAGCAGTTTATTACACTGCTTTCCTTTAGTATATCCTGCTTTCTGAGCTTTTCCACAGAGACTTATGGTGCAAGGAAATTGCTGGGTTCCTGGGGAATTTTGCCTTTTGTACTAACAAGTACATTGAAAGTCAATGTTGCCAAGAAAGCTGATCAAAGCTCTCTTAAGGAAAGTTTTAACATGGAAATTCCACTAGAAAGCCTGAAAGGTGTGATGAAGGTGGCAGGTGGACATCTTAAACTGATAAGAGAGAAAAACCTATGAAAGAATGGTGCCATGTGAATATGCTATCTGAATCTGCTTCATACTTCCATTGAGACAGAAAATCAGTATTTCTTCTTAACTAGCTCTGCAGCAAGCTGTTTCCAAGCATTCAAGCCCTGCTGATCTGACTCCTTTAAAGCTTACTTGGAAGACCCCCAGATTTACCTGCATTCTTTACCAAGGGTCCCAATTAGCTGCATGCCTGAAATACTGGCACAAAGCATGCTACCACAACACTTGAGGAAACACTCAAATATTTCAGGAAACAATCTGTTACACTACTCGACCCATACTGTTATCCAGTCCTACAGTGTATTTAAGGATACTGCAGCTGTATAATAAGCATTATGGCTATGCTGTAGATGACTACCATAACACTCAGAAAACAAAATCCTTTACAGAAAGGTAAAAAAAAAAAAAAAAAATTAGGAGACTCTTTGAAAGCAAAGATTATTCAACTACTCACTGTTAATTTATCAAATTATATGACCAGCAACAAACCCAAATGTGAGGGTTTATCTTTTACTTGTGCAAAGCACAACACTCTTTAAAATCAGATTCTGATGCCCATTTTGTAATTCAATAGGTTTGTATTGCAACAAGAGTTCTACTGAAGTTGAAAGATAGTCTGATGCATGTACATATTTCATCAGTCAAAACTGGCATTTTTAAATTTAATCTTACTCTGGCTCCACACTAACAATTTATTGCATTCAGCTCAATCTCATTAAAAAATTGACCAATAAAAAGGTGGAAAAAACATGTCGAGAAAACAGTTTCACTGCAACAAAGTATTTCAATTTCTCATTAGGGAAAAAAAAAAAAAAGAGTTTTAACTACACTTATCTTCCAAAGCAAAAAATACACCAAAATTAATTTTGACATTTTGGATTTGGATAACATTTGTTTAGATCTGAATTTGTTGTATCTGGTTGGTAGTGATTTACTGTTTTTTTTTCTTGTTGAGAAGTGCTTGTCTGAAAACCTACCACTGCACATGTTGTTACAGCATCCGAGCATTCTTCTGATCTCAGGCCTACCAAAGAATTATGTCTGAAGTCAGGAAAGAAATGAGGGAAATCATGTATTGAATGATGAATGCCCTATCCCATTCTATCCCATTCTATCCCATTCTATCCCATTCTATTCTATCCCATTCTATTCTATTCTATTCTATTCTATTCTATTCTATTCTATTCTATTCTATTCTATTCTATTCTATTCTATTCTATTCTATTCTATTCTATTCTATTCTATTCTATTCTATTCTATTCTATGCTATTCTATGCTATGCTATGCTATGCTATGCTATGCTATGCTATGCTATGCTATGCTATGCTATGCTATGCTATTCCCATTCATGTTCTAGAAGAGGACCTGGAGCACTATGCAGGCACCCAAGACATGGTAGAAGATCCTCCTGCACTGTACCTAAGCCTCTCCTCTTCCAAATACTTATATAAAATGATTAATAAGATGGAAGTAGCTGCTATGAAACAGTTATACATTCTCTGTAAGTGCATGCCAAAGAGACTAGAAAAGCTAAGACTCTTTTTGGTAGACAAGGAGGCTGACAGCAGATATGACTGAAGTTATATGCCAAAAACCCAAACTGTGATATACTAAATTTGGCAATAATGGACCAGGAAGGAATCACTGCAAGTAGTCAGAGACCAGTTTAGAACAGATAGGAGAAAATACTTTTTTACCCATAAATAGTGAGGTCTCAGAACCATTTACTACAGAATGTGATGGAGGCGGATAGTAAAGTCAAGTTAGGGGCTAAGCAAATTTATGGAAAAATACACTAGTAGATACTGAAGGGAACAGAGATGCTCTCTGTGAAATTTCTAATCCAAAACCTGTGAACACTGAGGGATTACATATATAGTGGATCACAAATACTGGCCAAGCTTTTATGTTTTCTTACCCAGCATCTCCCCATGCCAATCTGACTACACAGATGACCTCAACCCAGCAGGACATTTCCTGTGCTCTTATCTCATAGACTACCCCCTGGCTTCAGTTATCACTCCCACTAAAAGAAATGAGGCCTTCGTATTTTGCTGGAGGGAAAAAAAATCTTTGAGGACCTTGAAACTGGTGATAAATGTAACTTGCTGCTTCAGCTAGCAGGAAACCACAAAGGTTCTACTTTAATGAATAAATTTCATTTCACTTAAGCAGTACCAAGTATCACCAATCTCATTCAATGCAGAACAGAGCCTTGATAAAACTGTAATTTCTCCCTTCCACATACCTACTATCAGGGGAGAAAGGAAAAGGAACAAGACGAACATGTGACAAAGGCACAGAAAAGCAGAGGGCATGACAGATACTTCTTTCTGCTGTTCCTTGATAAAAATCTCTGCCTTGGCCCAAAAGATCTATTTCCAACATTATACCCTGAATATCAAAGTAAGCATTTCCATGAGCACAGAGCTCTGGTGGCCTGGAGACCCCAAAGTCCTTGACAATTTTGTACATAACAATTAGGAAGGGTTCCATTTTAAATAATTAAGCTTTCACCTGCTTTTGTGTTTTAATTCTGCCTTATGAACTGCAAATTGAACTGAATTACAATTCAAATGTTTTACAAACCTATTAAAATGCTAAGATTCTTAAAGAAAATGTTGTAATTCAAAAGAGTCGTCATATACTTATTTTTTTTAAACTAAGATGGAAAAAAAACAAATTTCCTCTTGTAATTTTTTAAAAGTTTTTATATTACCAATGCATTTTTTCTACTAAAAAAAAGTAGTTGTCTTTGTTACAACATTGATTTTTAAGGCTGTTAGAAGTATGGGAAGCAACATTTCCTAGAAGCCATCATTGGTTAAGGAAACCTGTGGAAACACTACATGTCAGCTGGACTATAGTATGAAGACCTACTTTGTAGAAACCCTCCTTATTATTTACTGTACAACTATTGTGCAAAGTAGTCTAGAACACACAGGCTAAAATGATCACATTCAGAGACGAAGTGTTTTTATACAGTTGAATGTATCATTAGAAATAGAACCAGGAATTTACAGATTCCATAGCATATTTAGAAAGCAGTGACTGTGTCTAGAACACAGCTACCTTGAAAAGTATTTATAAGGTGAAGTGGGTGAACAATTCAACATGAGTTAGTGTAATGCTATAGCAACACAGTCAAATTTGAACTTTTAATATGGGGAATGTGGAAAAAGAGAAGCAAAGGGTACAAAGCATTCCACTGAGACAAATACTGGAATTGTGAATATAGTCAGGTATCAACACTTTTAAAGAAAAGATACTGAAACACAAGAGAAGATGTAGGAATGAGTACCAAAATTATCCAAGACCTGGGAAAAAAGTCTTCACAAAGACAGAATCTAGGGTCAGAGAGTACAATACACTACAGTACAACAGTTTATGTATAACTTGTGTTTTCAAGTTTGAACCACTGAAAACACCACTTATATTTGATTCTTCTCAGTAATGTTTAAAAGAGCTTTCAGCAGATAAGTTGACTTTTCATTTCACAGAAGATTTTAAAATTTTAAAATTCAGTTTTGTTGTGGTTGAAAAAATAAGCTTAGTGACTGAAGGAAATTTAGAAGTCTTGGGAGGGTTGCCCAAACAGCATTAGGGTATGGAAGCCAACAGTTGCAATACTCAAGAACTCCTACATTCTTCTTCAGTCTGTTTAGATAGGCAACCTTCCATTAAACCAGACAAATATGAGCAAATTAAACTACTAGCATGAAATATTGTGATTTTGAAAAATGCATGGTTTACCATGAAAAATCATTCTTTTGTAAAATTTCCAACTAACCACAGTGAAAAACAGACTTACACCAATAAACGCATCAATGTGTTTCTTGTTTCTTGGGCAGATGATTTGAATGGAAGTCATCAGACCAAGAAATAAGCAAGAAAATAGTTCTCTTTGCCTATCAGGCAGAAGCACATACAAGGTAAACAAAAATATCTGCAGGAGAAGCAGCCGCCTGAGGGTAAAGCTAAGAAGGGTAGCAAAGCCCTGGAGACACAAACTGGGACAAATCGAAGAAAAGCAAAACAGAGGTTTGGGTTGCATTGTTTTCTTTTTAAATCTGAGCTTCTGAAGCTGAAAAAGTAACTTTATAACTGAAGGAAACTGAAACAGTTATTTGGAGCAAGATTTCACCTTTCACAGCTGCTACATCAACCCCCCAGCCTGTGGTAATGCTCACTTTAATGAGGCTATGCACCTGCAGAACATCTTTCACAAATGAAATTTCAGTGTCCATAAACCTAGACAAAGAAACCTGCTTGTAACAAACACATGAAGAATGCCCCACAGGGAGTTTTAAAAAACAGCAACAAAACAACCTCTGGAAAATTAGCCACAGCCATTTATTTTGTAAGGGAATTTGCTCAAATGAATATATAAAGGGGACAGAATGGGAAAGAACTGCTACAGCTATCTGTGCTCTTTATTTTTCTCCATACCAATTGTGAAAACAACAAAGAAGCTATGTTGTCAGTGACAATCTAGTGTGTAAGGAGAAAAAAAAAAAAGTTAAACTGTAAAGCTGATTGTCCAATAATATTATTTGCCACAAACTCTTTCTAGCTTTTGTCATCTCAGTCACACTTACAGGCTCTAACTGCAATACACTGTGCTAGCGGGACAGAGATTCAGCAGGTGTCTCTCTAAGCTAGCGTACTAAATGCCGTTTCAGCACTACACACAGTTCAGGGCCACGAGAATCAAAATGATGACTCATGGCTATCTATGAGGATATAGGAAGTGGGAGGGACGACCCCCTCTTTATCTGTCAACAAGAATAAAAGGTCTGCAGAAGGCAAATCAAGTAAACCATGGAAAGAAAAAACACAGAAACAAGCGATATTTGTAAGAACTTCCATTGCAAGCCCTCTGATTTATTTTTCCAGACTTTTATGATGCCTTGCAAGTTACGTGAGTTATGTGAATCTAACCTCTGAGGCGTAATGTTGCATTTCTACAACCTGGATTTCAGTTAATAAAATAAGACTTGAGGCAAGACAAGTGAAAACAAATTCAAACATCTGACATGTGGACAAGTTGACAACTGTTTGACTTCACAAGTGTCACATCTTGCTAGCTGCCATTCCAAAACACATTTGGTTCAGCAACTACAACTGACTTTCAAAATAGGCTACATTTATATCTGGAGATTTAAGCAAAGTTCACACAGGCTAGTGGACCCAGTATTATAGTCTAAGAAAGCTTATGTAAAGCCTTTATTGCCAATCTGCAAATTTCCAGTGAAGGTAGTTTTAAAAGAAGTGCAGTCTCAGTCTTAAACTCACCTGCAAAGTTACTGCCATATCTGAAGTAAATATTTCTGCTGTTTGGGCCAGCTCTAGTGATAGACTGAAATATAAATCTAATGCTACAAAAAGGAGACGACAATGTCTATTCTGAATACTCACAGGAAGCATCCAGATAATTTAGAAATCTTCCACCTTGGTGAGTGAAACAAAAAAAAAAGGCCCAAACAATAGGCCTCAAACCAAATTTGACTTCTGAGTGAATTCCCCGACCAGCAACCAGCATCTTACCAGCAGCATGAAGCAACCAGCATCTTATCAGTGTGAAATGCAACCCTGGGAACAATCTCTGAGAACTGTAAGTAAACAACAGGAAGTAACTATAAATCCCAAATGTAAAGAAAAACGGAAACTCCTCAGACGTGCCCAGATCCTGGCCAGATCTGGACATGCCTGAGTGAAGCATATCAATCTATCAGATATCTCCTGTGCATTTTGTATAGACTTGTTTGTTAAACTGTATAAAAGCCAGACCCTCTCACAGCACAGACGCAGACCTCACCTACGAGCGGACGCACTGCGCAGGACTTCCCAGCTGCCGGGAAAGGCTCTCCAACCCTTCGCTGTGACGGGGCTCCCCAGCTGGTGCACGGGTCGGGGTGATGGTAAAGTATGAGGGCAACTGGTGATGTATCTTTCTTAATCACTATAGCTAGCTTTATGTAGTAATGACTAGGTGCATTACCTTGCTTATCCTTTCTGCTGCTTTAAACTAAAGTAAAATAAGCCCATTTCTTTAGCTTGGTGTCTGTGTCCTTTGTGTTAACCCCACCAATTGGCAAAACAGTGAGATACTCACTATGTAGAGAATTGATGAACATATAAAAGTAAACATATAAATAGACCAAGAGTCCTAACTCTCTAAAATTCTACCGAATACATAATGGAAAAGGCTTGAAGAACCAAGACATATTGTCATATAAAAACATATGGTACGTATGATCTTACAGTCCTTCCACAGAGAAGAGTTTATTTTATTTGTATTTTTCCAAAACGTCAGTATTTTTCTGGTAGGATATTGGCACAATTAAAGCCATCTGTGATGCTGGTACACATTTTGTGTAATCTTTTCAAAAAGTATTTTTTCTTATAGCCAAAGAGCCACCTCCAGCTTGAAATGAAAAGTCGAAATAAAAGAATAAAATATTTTGAAATATTAAAGACAAGAAACAGCAAAAGCCTAAAAATTCCAAGGGGAAAATTAACATGTAAGACTGAAAAATAACATGAAACCTTTGTACAGAGCACAAAAACATGTATACACAAAACTTCATTCATCTGTTTGACCAGTAATTTACCCTAGTTGATTTGCTCTTTTCCATCTGTGTAGACTTCCTCTTCTTAGAAAAGTCAGAGCTGAAATTATTTTGGTTAACAAAATATTCCTTATGATGACCAGCATCTCATATAACAACTAACTAGAAAAATACTAACAAAATGTGGGAAAGTGTTGTTTGCTGGGAGGCTAACTACAATTCAAGCTATTTTCCCTCTCTGAATTTATCCAACTTGAGCCCTTTCCAAAACAATTGTCTAACACTGCCTGTAACTGGCAAGTGAGTCAAAAGAGTAGAAACATCTGTAAATAAAAAACAGTAGTAAAGGGAAAATAGCAGAAAATAGCAGCAAATTTATCAAGACATGACTGGTGCTTCTTTTTGTACTAATACCAGTTTTGAGATCAGTTCTCAACAAGACCTATGTTCTTAAAATGAGCTAGGAAAGAGAGGAAGGGAAAGACATTTTATCTTGATTAACCTTCTGCTGCCACCACAACTCAGTGGTAAAACTGAGACCTCTCCCTGTCTCTGTTGATTCTATGGGATATCACACCCATACAGAAGGAACTAATAGGAAACATCAGATGCCTCCATCAACTCAAGACTAGTTCATCAGTGTCTTCAATGACAAAATCAAGGTGTTTACTGTGTCATCATCGGCAAAATAATGAGGGAAGTCAGAATCACAGATTGCCCTCAACTTTAAGAGGATCCAAACTACACCTCCGAAGAATGACCTCGTTTTCAGTCAAGGACTCTGCCCTCACAGCCTGACAGTAAGAATAAATGGACTTGACATATTTGAAGGGATTATAGTGAAGGTGGAGGGCAAAAGTTATCATCAAACTGTGATTTTTGCATAGATTGTATTCTGTACTGGAGGATTTAAACTTTGTGATCAGATGACTTAAATAGGAAGAAAAAGAACTGAGTTGCAGATCCTCCTCCCCGGTCAGATGTTTTGTCTATTTCCCTTTTAGAGTAGCTGTTATCTGGAAAAATACGTATTTTCACTCTGCACACTGAAATACAGTTGAGATACCATTTCAACACACTTGTGCAAGTATGTCCAGATCCAGAGATGTATCCATATGTATACACAGATATTTTCAGCTCAGAGATCTGGCCCAAGTCATATAATAGAATCATGGAATAAAATCATAGAATGGTTTGGGTTGGAAGGGACCTTAAATATAACCTAGTTTGAACCCTCTTGCCATGGGCAGTGAGACCTTCCACTAGATCAGGTGGCTCAAAGCCCTGTCCAACCTGGCCTTGAACCCTTCCAGGGAGGGGGCAGCCACAGCTTCTCTGGGCACCCGGTGCCAGTGTCTCACTGCCCTCACAATAAGAATTTCTTCCTTATATCTAATCTAAATCTATCCTCTTCCAATTTCAAACAGTTATCCCTCATCCTATCACAAGAGTCCCTGCTAAAGAGTCCCACCCCATCTTTCCCTTAGGCCCCCTTTAAGCACTGGAAGGCTGCTATAAGGTCTCCCTGGAGCCTTCTCTTCTCCAGTCTAAACAACCCCAACTCCCTCAGCCTGTCCTCATAAGGGAGGTGCTCCATCACCCTGATCATCTTCATGGTCTCTGGACCCGCTCGAGCAGGTGCATGCCCTTCTTACGTTGGGGACCCCAGAGCTGGACAGAGCACTGCAGGTAGGGTCTCATAAGAGGAGAGGAGAAGAACCACCTCCCTCAAACTGCTGGCCATGCTTCTCTTGATGCAGCCCATGATACCTCATGGAATGATTAACTCTAAGCTTTAAACTGCCATGCAGTAGTGGTGGTCTACACTATTAGGTGTGGCTATTTAGGCTTCTTTGGAATTTCTAATGGAGCTCAGGAAAACAGTGGCTGAATTGCAACAGAGCCCAAAAGCAACAGAATCTGCCAAGTGCAAGTTCTGCTAAATAAGTGGATGACTCAAATTTATCTATAGAGTAATTTCAAAGAGTAGAAAGATATCTTGTTAATATAGGCAATTTAAGATCAGCAGACCAGAAGGTAGGTGTCCCTAGGTGTTTTCAAGACTGTTAGGTTGGTTTTAGACATTGAAACAGAACTCAAGCTAGAATTATGGATCCCTTCCAAAAACCAATAGTATCAGGCACATCTACAAAATTTATTTTAGTTTTATAGGTCTTTCAGGCTACAGAAAAATTGCCAACCCTATTTAAAGTGTACAGCATCTCTGCCCAGGAGTCTCAAAATATGTTTCAACACATGTTTATTTAAGCTTCCCAGTTGTATTGTGAGACACTGAAGCCTTATTTCAGGCGGGCAGGGAAATACTAAGAGATCTGGACACACTTGCACAGCTGTGTTGAAATTGCATCTAAACTAGCAGATAAACATTCTGAGATCCTCATTCACAGCCACAGTTGTGCACCTTGGACATTTCCCAACAGTACGTAGAGGGAACCTGTCTCTTAGCACACAGTCTGTGCCTCAGTTTCCATGGAAACTCAGTTTCCTCAGTTTTCAGAAGAATCCACGGCAGTTAGGCTAGAATGAAAATATGATGTCTCTGGTTGAGGTGTCTGAAGAAATCTAGACAATAAGGTGCAAATCTGTATGTAACTCGCTTTTGTCTACGTGCAGCCCAAGAAGCCAAGGGTATTGATTAGTACCTCCCCTTGAATGACCTTAATGTAAGAGTTTAATAGTTAAAAGCAAAACCAAATGACTCCACAGCAAAACAAGGAAATATTAAGTAGTAATTTGGCAGTGAAAATATGAATCTCTCATGCTCCAGTGAAATGTATTTTAGTGGACCTTCAGTGTTTGCTTTACAAAAATGGTTATGCTGTTGACTTAGAATATGGGCAGTAACAGAAGAAAAGGTTAATAATAAATGCACTGTGAGTGTACACCATAGTGTCGACGATACAGTACTGACATTGAGGCTCTCCAGAAACAGATATTTCACCGTGGAAAAGAAGATTTGCTGGGGAATATGCACACAACTTATTTTTTGGATAAAAGTACAAGTAGGATTCATGTCAAAGTAAAACACAAACAAGTAGCCACAGTTAAATAATTTGGGAATGCATAAAAGGATCTTATTGAAGCAAGAAATAGGATATTTTGGTCCTGTCTCCAAAATTTTCTGCAAGCTGTGCTTGCAAAGACTGTTAGTAGGTGTTCTTTATTCATCGTTTTTTCTCTTAACTTTAATTTACTGTTACCGAAGAGATCCAAACTTGATTACTCTCTTCAATTCAAATATATCAGCAAAAAAAAAAAAAAAAAAACGAGCAAGAAGGTAAATCTGCAGATTTTAGTGATTTAGAAGATTAAGGATGCTCCCTGATACCTAATGAGTAATGGGCTCCTCAGATGGGCAGAGGAAGGCCAAGGGCTACAGAGCTATGACTTCACAGGGCACAAGAGTGAAGCTGCTCCTTAAATTTACTGTGCAGCACTGGGCCAAATACTACTTTAAGATAAGTCACACTTCACTTACGTCATGAAAAATGCAAACAAAACAAAACCCCAGAATAACCTTTTGTGAAGCACTGAATTTTTAAAATATATCTTTTTAAAAAACACAATTTACAATTTTAAATTTTAAGGTGCCAACAAAAATTAGGATCTTTTCAAATCTTAAACTTACTACAGTATTTTACATGAGTTATAAAAAATATACTATGAGTCCGTGTCCTGGGTTTGAGTGAGTGGTGGAGTTTTTTGGAGGCAGGGGAGGGGGCTATAGGGGTGGTCCCCTGTGAGAAGCTTCTTGAAGCTCCCCCAGCTCCAAGTCAGCTCCACCTCTGCTCGAAAACTGAGCCAATCAGCTGCGCCTCTGCGATAATGCATTTAAGAAGGGACGTGGTGACGAGCAGGGGGACTTGTGAGGAGGAGTTGCTGCAGCTGTGTGAACACCAAGGTCAGTGGAGGAACGAAGGAAGAAGGAGGGGGGAGGTGTGCTGGAGCAGAGACCCCCCTGTTTCCTGTGGTGAGACGGCAGGGCGCCCCCCACTTGACACCCATGAAGATCTACAGTGGAGCAAACAATGATTTATGGCCTGTGTTTTTAAAAGACTGTTCTAGGTGTCTGTTCCCGAAGAAGGCCAGGGTCTCATGGGAAAAGGTAGCCCCGCTGCTGTAATTCAGCGCTGGGAGGATTGCAGCATGTGGGAATGTCCCATGCCGGAGCAGCTCGGGAAGGACTGCAGCCGTGGGATGGACTCCAGTTGGAGGAAGTTAGTGACCCATGCCAGAGCAGTGTGGGGAACGCTGCGGCCCATGGGAGGAACTCATGTCGGAGAAAGTTTGTGGAGGACTGCCTCCTGTGAGAGGGGAACCATGATGGAGCAGGGGGAACAAGTTCCAGAAGCTCCCCCCACCGAAGATGGATGAAGCAGCAGCACTGCCTGCACCCCCCCCATTCCCTGCCCCCGCGCCACTGGGGGAGGAGGTAGAGATATTGGGAGCAGAGCTGAGCCTGGGAAGAAGAGAGGGGTGGGGGGAAGGTGTTCTCAAGATGTGGCAATGCTTCTCACTGTCCTACTCTGTTACATGTTATTAGTGTCTGTAATAAATTTATGTTCTTTTTTTTTTTTCTTCCCTTAACGAGTCTGCCTTTTGCTCATGACCATAAAGGGTGATTTTTCCCCATCCCAGTCCTATCTGTAACCCCAAGCCTGGCTCTCTGTCCCTTCTCATTGCTGGAAGAGAAGAGAGAGAGTGGCTGAGTGGTGTTTGGCTGCAAACCAGGCTCAAACTACAACAGTCCATCTCATATTAATGAGTTCAAAAGGGTTTATTTTTATATAGCCAGTGAGAAAATATTTGTAACTCCTCAAACCATATTTTGTAAATTTATTACAATTTCATGTACTCTGTTTAGTATATCTAATGATACTCATAAAATAAATATTAGTATCTCACAAATTCTTGTATAAAGATAAGGTTTTTTGTTAATTATTTAGTTTCCATCTGAACTGAAAGATTATGATTAGCATGATCTACATACCTCCAGAAAGCTATTGCACTAATGAGCAGGGTAGGAACTTTACAACAGAGGATAACTCAAGTGAAAATGAACAATTTAGGTGCCCGACTGCCTAACAGGTAGGCATACTATTTGTTGGTATCCTTAGAAAGATTGTGGGCCTGAAAAATGTCCAAGAATCTTTGTGAGTTTTGCCCACAGTTACTGCAGGATAAATTTTCAATGAAACCTCCACTATCTTCCATTACACACCTGGAAATGTCAGTTGCACTGTTAGCACAGTTAGTCTGTACACCACCTTTTAGAAAGATACATGGAGACAGAATATTAATTTGCCCATACTACCACAGAATCACAGGATATCTCAAGTTGAAAGGAACCCATAAGGGTCATTGAGTCCAACTCCCTGTCCTTGCAGGACTACATGCATACCATAAGCCTGTGAAAATTCTGTAATATTGAAATAATGTGTGTTCAGTGGAGTTAGGCCGGGCAAATATTCAATAGTAAACAACAGTAAACCACAAAGGAAATGTTTGTTATTTGAAAAACAGGCTCTACTGCAAGACAGTCTTTGACATCTTTGACTATAAGGCTATTTTACTAATACCTTACTACTAATACCACTCTCTCCCTCCACTATATTTTTTGCTAGAAAATTCTCCATTTACTTGTCAGCCTAACTTTTTCTTCTATGACTAACATTTTCTAGTAACAGCTATTTAAGAAAGCCCTCTGAGTTTAGATTGGGACTTTCCCCTTTCTCCTTCCCCAGCTAGGTACCTATCTCAACCAGCATTTTTAAGCTTCTCCCAAGCATAAGTTCATACACAAGAAAAAATAAAAACAGATTATTTTCCTTACAGTGGGACAAGTCATCTTTGTCCAGATTTCATTATAATTTTTTCTCATAGAAACCAGAAATGAAATCATAAACTTTTTCTATGTTACTCAAGCCTTCTGTAGGTAATACACAGAACCATGAAGTAATTTTACCTTTAAGTCATAGCTTGAGAATTTTCTAGCACGAAGTTGCATGAAATCACAAATAATTTGGAATACAGAGTTATTTCTCATTTAAAGGTGCTCTTGCAGCTCTCAGGAAGCCAACTTAATATTAGAAAAGCCATCACTAATATTTGCTTATTATAACCCTGCTCAAAGATTGTGTAGCATGCCTGGAGAAAATCATGGCATCCCTGGAGTATGCAAGTCTCTAAACAATGACACTTGGTGTTGTTCACTGGCACCTTCCTCGTGGCATTTCTGAAGGATGTATGATCCTCTTGCATCATACTTTTTTTGGGATTCAGGTCTTAATTAACACTTGGAGTCATATTAGCCCCAACAGCAAAGCCCTCTGTGCAGTCATTACTAACAGTTCCATTCAACTCCACTCCTGAATTCAGAGGAAATGTGACCCCACAGATTTAAGAAGACTTAAATTTCAGATAAATAATTCAGCTTCACTAGATAAAGTTTACAAAATGCCAGCATAAAGATAGTCCTTGAAATAAGAATAAAGAGAAATACATATGGAAGATAAAGAAATGCTCTTAGTAGAAAGTAATAGTTCAGATGGTGGAGATAATGAGTAAGTGTCTCCCGCGTATAAAAATAATCTAGAGGAAGGTTTAAAATCAGAAGTCATTGAATGTTCTGATATAAATCTGAGATAACTACAAATAGAAAAGTCAGTATAAATATCTGAGCCGTTAGGAGCTCTTAAGGTCAGGCAATAGCACAACAGAAACCAACATGAAGTGATGCAAAATTAATAATCACGTAGAATATGCGTCAGCAAAGAGATCTGACTAGGTCTGAAATTAATAAAAGGGTATTTCTCCCCGTAAGTAATACTTTTTAGGCTTTTTTCTCTTTTCTTTTTTTTTTTTTTTTGGTTCGACTAAGCCCCTGGGTATGTAAATATACATCAGAAATACATCATTGATCAATATTTAAAGGATGTCAAATCAAATTCAGTTGTGTGAAGTGATGGGGAGGGGGAAACAAAGTTATTTCCACCTATTTGGGGATGAATTTCACTCTGCATGAAGTGACAAGATTGATAAAGATGTCATCAGAATTCTTGCTAACTTGCATCCTAAAATGGTTGCATGCAGTTAAAAATAATAAGTATTGTACATTCATTGCAGCACTGGTAGTAATGGCAAACCCAAACATTAAAGATATAATGAGTCACATCCTCCAAAATAATAAAATTGGTTTTAAAGTCATAAGTCTTTAGCAACTAATACATCTGGAAGACTTTTTATTTGCCTTCAGGATGCATTGACATTGACTTGATCCTTAAAATTCTCTGAGAAGTTCTGAAGAAGACTGAAGACTACAAGATTTCTTTTTTTTTTTTTTTTTTTAAAAAGAGCACCTGAACTGAAGGAACATCTTTCCCCTAATTTAATTTTCTTTTACACCAGGGAACTGAATCATATTACCCTTTTCAAAAAGTGACCATGGGCTTGCCTAAAATGAGGTAGGTACACGTCTTTGTACACTTAAGTACACTAAAGTAAACATGAGACACTTAATTTTCTTAAAATTTTAAGATCAAACCACCACAGACACACACAAACCCCTTTATTCTTGAGTCTCGAGGTTTGGCTGTGATAACTTAAAAACATCAGGCTTACACGAGTTGATGGAAAATGATAGAAAAAATGGTGTGCTCACAAAGGTCTGCAAATGACTTATAATATTTTGCAATAATAACACAAAGTCCACAAAATGTTACATAAACACAGGCCCACTGAATTAAAACAGGGAAACAAACAAAAAAAGCATGTCTATTTTACACTCATCTGACTGATGCAGAGAAGCTTTGGCCCGGGTAGCACTGATGTACATTCCGTGTTAGGAAAGCTGTGGGAACTGGAAGAGTGAACACCTGCTAAGAACAAAAGGCAGGAAAATGGGCACGTCCTGTGATACCTATGCACGGAAAATGGACTAAGCAAAATCTCATCACCTACAAGAAGGGTAGTCCTCAGGATAGCATGCAGCAGTAGTTTCACTCTCGGACTGATTCTTCAGCTGCATGAAACTGTACTGATAAAAGGACTGCTTGGGTGGGACTCATCTCCCCCAGCTTTACACACCTACAGTACAGACATTTACATCGAGGCTCCTCTGATAGAGAAAGAGAGAAGTAAGTACTTCTGGGCTGTAGTTCATCCCATTTTAAAGTCTTATTCAGAACATGTCAGGTCAATCCTGACTGAGAAGAGCCTATTTTATTTCACTGAACAAAAAAGGAGCTTAGGACGACCAGCTGAGTAGATGTCTACAGTTAGGTGAATTAATCCCTCTTTCTTCTCTCTTCCACTAAAAATGACATGCCTAAACTCATCTGCAAGTCTATGTGGATATGTAATTGCTCAGGGAATCCCAGTCTGCTGTTCCATCCTTTAAACCTATTCCTAATAGCTCTACTCCGTAAAAAGCATGTTTACGAATTCATCTGGATCTCCCCATGCATGTTTGGTCAGTATCTGCTAAAAAGCACTCTAAATTCTTAGCTGAATCAGAGTGATGTGAATAGGAATCAAAAAATGCAATTACCCAAGTTTGGTGTCTTATGGGATAGAAGAGAAAGGGACTGCTGGCAAAAGCACTTTAAAGAAATAATTTAAAGCATAAAGAATCATGAGGTTACAGTGCAGCATGGTCTTCACACTAATAGTTCAGGATTAACTTTGCTGATACAAAACATGATTGAAATACAGATTAAATTAGCAAATCAGAAATAGAATAGGTATGGAAATTAATCTGATTCACACATGGCTACATTTGTTGAAGGAAAATTAGTTGCTACCATTAAGGACTGAGTAACTAAAAAGATTGAGACCTAATATTAACAGATATAGTTAGCAGTAATACCAAAATGAACATCATGACTTCAAAGATATTATTGTTTTTAAATCAGACTTAAAAAAAAAATCTCTGCTTCTTGTTTCCCCAAGATCACTACTGACTGTAGAGTACAGTGATCTTCACGTCATAAACATTCATGTGCGTCACTTAGAAGAATATTTTCCAATCTATTTATAACCTGATTTGTTACTTGGCCATGGTTCCTAATTTCTCCGTCAATATTATAAACATCTGCCCTATGCCAACAAACTAATGAGTTCATTTTCTACCATGAAGACATGAGCCATCTTTCTACATGTCATGTCCTGTACACATCAGGCTGACACTGCCCATAACTGTATAGGCAGCAAAAAAAAAAAAAAAAAAAAAAAACAAAACACAATAAAAGCATGTTTCACTAATAAATAAAGATTTTTTTAAAATGCTGAATAGAAAATCTAACCCATTAGTACTCACCACCAAGGCTTTAGATCTGTTACTCAGAAGTTTTTCAATGTCTCTGGCTGCAATTTCCACTAGCTGACGAGGGTTGTTGGCTTCTACAGTATACAAATCTCTGTTTTTCAAATAAATCTGAAAGAGGAAAAAATTAAAATAAATTAAAATGGCAACATACATTCAAAATAAGCGAAGTGACTTGACAGAACAGGCTTCAAGATACCCTCTGTTCTTACTGGAGAGCTTCTGAAAGCCTGTTGCTAGGATCATACAAATGTGCATTGTGAAAGAAATGCTTCACCTTTTTTTCCTGAGAGGTAGAAGGTGCCACTAAAAATCATTTAATAAATCTTCAAAACTGTTTCTAGTGATGGACTGTTCAACTGCTAAATGCTCAAGGAATCTGATTCCCATAGACTGGTGAGAGAAAAGTAAAATGGAAATTCTTTACAATAACTGAAATCGAAATCAAATAGTTATTGCCGAATTTAATTCTTGCTTGAATGCTGAACAACGAACATACTGTTTGAAGTAAATCAATTAAGTTATGCTAATGTAATCAGTTTAGTCCCTTACCTATTTATTCATATTATAGTGTTAGTATTCATGAGAAAAAAAGAGGAAGAGGAAGAAAACAAATAAGAAAAGGGGAAAAAAGGGAAAAGAGAAAAAAAAGGGGAAATGGGGACAAAATGAAAGGGGGAAAAAGATAGGGAGAAGAGAGTAAAGGAACTATAATCATGTTTCTCCTCTGTCATGAATAAAGGTTAGATCTGGTGAGCAGTCATTAACTGTTTCCGAAGCAGAACATGTACATAAAAGAGATAATTTGATTGTTAAACAAAGACACTACAACCACAAGAAATAGAGAAGATAAAAGCAACAAGAAATCTATTTGCCTGTATCTGTCCTACTAGAACTGGATAAAGATAAAATACATTATTTGGGGTGATGGGGGGTGGGGGTGCACAAGAAAAAAGAAGTGGATACCTTATGGCTAGATGGGCAAATGGGGAAAACTAATTTATTCAACCAACAGATGGCCTGAGTTTACTCAAGTACTCTGCCTCTCCGCAAGGCTGCCTGGTGGGGGCTGTGCTGTCTCCTGGGGAGCAATTCCAGGCACAGGCAGGAACGGGTCCAGCGCTAATGCACTGGCTGCCATCCAGCACCAGCGCCAAGGAACTGCAGACCAGACTGAGTCTACCAGCCGCGCCAGGTTGCTCGGGTTAAAGCTATGGAGACCTTAAAGAAACTCACCAAAATATGTCTCTGGTGTTTGTAGCTGATGGGTATTTATCACAGATAGATTTCTGACAACTACAGTTATAGCTGTAAATTTTTATCAGGCATGTTTCATAAGCTGTCATAGGTTTTCATCACTTTTGAATTTCACAACACATGTGGGTTTGGGTTTCTTTGTTTGTTGGGGTTTTTTCTGTTGTTGTTTCTTGGCTTGGTTGGTTTTTTTTTGTATTTTTTCTTCAGTAGTTCAGTCTTTCCATCAGTAATTGAGTAATTGGAATATGCTTTAATTTTTCATATAGTAGCAATTATTTAAAAAAATCAGTGTATCATAAGCAGAAAACTACTACAGAATAAGATAAAAGAAGATAGTTTCTAATGAACTGAGATTATAGTTTGGATATTGTTGGGATGCTTGATTTGCTACACAGAAAGTTTATCTCCGGTATAACCCAAAATCTCTTTTTTTTTGTTTGTTTGGTTGGTTGGTTTGTTTTGAGGACAGATCTTAATAGTAGAAATTACTTACAGGTCAATTATTATTCAATTAAATTGAAAATAAGGACATTTTATCCTACAACTGATCACTACATAGTTTCCTAAATTTTTCTCTGAAACACATTAAATTTGCACAGCCAGCAGTGGGATTCAGAGTTAAATCAATTGCAGTGACCAGAAGAGTCTTACAGTCCTACAGGCAAGGCAAGAGTAGAAATCAGTTTTATAGATCCGATGGTTTGAATCAAGAATGGAAATTTCAGAGGAGAATCTAAATTGGAGTGACCCTCAAACCTGGAAAAACTCTCAGGTTTTCCCATCATCAGCAAATATTCACCCTGATCACATGAGGAACAGACATTGGTATATGGGTGTTGCCAAGTATCCATGTCTTGTTCTTTGAGGAGAAACGTGATGCCTAATTATTTAAACTTCATCCGTGACCCTGTGAAGTACACCTGCATCAAAACTTACTACATTTATAGAAGAATGGTGACAAGATTTTGCCAATAGGATAGAAAAATGTAAAATAACTTTCACCAAATTTTAAAAATAGTGATTTAAAAAATCATTTTAAAGCATTCATTTATTTTACTTGTGGAAAGTTTGGGATAACTTTGTTCAATTTTTTTCTGGTTTCTCTTTTTTTCAGACTTGTTCATGCAATTGCTTTTCATTTGTTACTCAACGGTGAAAGCAGTAAGAAAATGTAAATATAATCCCTTTTCATTTGAGAGTTTCAATTAGGCAAAAACATCTTAAAATTTGGACAAAGCAGTAGTTCATTACAAAATACCATTTTGTTGTAATTTAATTTTTCACTCAATATTATAAATAAACATTAAGAAGCCCACAAGTAAAAAAAAAAAAATACACAGTAGGGGCACAGGCAAGTATGTGCTTGAGTAATGCAGCTTTGAAGCAGATGGATGACAGGGATGACTTGGAGACTGTGCTGACCAGCTATACAAGGGCAAGTGCTGCAGTGCTGATTCCTTGACATCTTTCAGCCCTTAGTGAAATATGGTTTCTAACAGGCTGTTATGAAACAGCCTCGGCAGAAGTTAAGGTGATGGTGCACTGCATCCACACAACCATGATTTTGCACCCCACCATTCACAGGCACAATATAAATATTTTATTGGACTTAATCTTTAAATATAGAGCAAAGTTGCAGTAAGCCATACTGGTAAGGGATTGGATAGAAAATTTGCAGTTTTATCTCTGTATATAATCTGTTCTTATAACAAACATATGATCCCATAAACCCCAATTTAAAAGCAATCAATTTTTTCACACACCCCATTCCTATCGGGAAGCTGTTCCCATACCTCCAAGCTTGAATGGTTTGAAAGCTGCAGACTATCAAAGCATGGTCTAGGGTGTACATTTGTAGGAAAAAGTTAAACATTTTAATTTTTCTTCTCCAACACCAGCTATCAGAATAGTTCAAAAGCCTGAATCATTTAACAAGATCACCACCACAAGAGACAGGAGTCCTATTCATACTTCAACTTAAAAGCTTTATAACCATCATTGTTGGTCCTACCACTGAGAAAGCCTGACTCTGAGGCTGGCTTCACAAGCTGTTACTTGTCAGTGATTAAAAAAAAAAATAAGGAAAAAAAATTCAAAACAAGGTCCCACCCAAAAAACCCCTCTGAGTTTTGCACAAGGTCCCACTCAGAATTGAGTCAGTGACTCTTTCTCTGCCTCTTTGCTTTAGCCCATGACAGGGCTCAGAGCACCTATCTCCCCTGCTTCTACCACCCATGGAAGATTTATCCCACAAGCTCCTAAACAAAAGGCATCAGAAATAACTTGGAACTTCACACACTTCTTTATTTTTCTGAAGTGTCTCAAGTACCAAGGAACAGTGTAATAAATATTCACTAATTATTTAAGAGGTGTGTACATAATTTATTTGTTGCCTGCTCCCCTGTTCTTTAATTCAGCCATAGCACTGCAGCAGTTCAGTACAACAACACATGGGGAAATGATACGCGCTTCAGGATTTGGCACCCTGTGACAAACTTTTTCTTCTCCAAGCCTCCCACCTAGCAGTCAAACACAATTAGCAAAAGCTCATCTCAAATAGCCATAAAGGGTCTTATCGGCAAAGGTGTGCTCATTCCTCTTTCAAAATGCAATTTGGCAGGCTCCATGGCTTGTTAAGAAGAGCTAATTTGAATACACTTTATTAAATTGCTTTGACCGAGTGAATGCAAGTTTTTGTTGGCTTTTACATCTAAAACTGTTTTTAGTACTTTAATCACTAATGTTTTGCTAAAAGCTCTCCAAATTGTCAGTAAAACCCTGCCACTTCTCACAGAATAAAGCCTCATTGCATGACTAAGTAAAATCTGTAAGGCCATAGCACAAAAAATACTTTAATTTTTCTCTGAAATCAATAGCGATGCACTTCTTTATTCAGACAAGAATGTATTAAAATTGCTTTCTAAATGCTGAATACTTATTCTGGTACAATGAACTGCAAGGCTTTAGGGGAGAGAATATGATGGGGAGAGCCACATTAGGATGAAACAACACAAGGACAATAGTTGAATGTGGTAAAGTTTAGAAAAACTGCCAGCTCCTCAGCAGAACATGCCCCTCTCCACTCAGTCTTCAAGGACATGTTTATAAATCTCTCACAAAGAGACATTTTCCTTGCTTTCTATAAGACTCACAAGGGTAAGTCAAACATTTCTGTACAAATTGATAGAGAATGAAAGATGTACCTTCATTGTGTGCCTCTTGCTACATTGTGGCAGGCATTGGGGCCCACAGTAACATTGACATTTTATTTAAATGGCTCTCATTCTTTATTACACTCAGAAAAAGTTTCTGAGAGTAATAAACTTTCTGTGCTTTGGATCTGTGGTCTTGGCACTGTTTACACAGACTACCCAAAAAACAAGGAATAATAACTCATGTTGAATTATTCGAAACTATAATAGAATTACTTTGCCTGGTTTTTATTTGTTTGTTTTGAAACTGTCAGTCTCCCAGTTTAAGAAACAATGGAGTCTTTTCTTCAGGCAGTGATAACCTGGTTGAGGGCCCAAACATGAGACACAGACATGTCAGTCTCAGTTCCATCACCAAATACTTTAATGGACACAGAAATCATGAGACAAGATCTTGAGAAGTTCAAACGCAGAATTTCAAAAGTTAAGCAAAAACTCTGTAACTTTTCCTACCTTGAAATATGCTCTGGAACAGAGAAACAAAACAACTCAACAATTCCAGTAATACCTATATTGTTGTTTTCATTATTTCGATACTACTTTCAAGATCACTTATCTCAGCTATGTTGATGAGACACCTCTGTCAACAATCAATGCTTTATAATCAGTCTAGACGAGTAGGAGATTATCATGATGGTAAAACTCAATGATACTACTGAGCTTGGGACCCCAAATTAACCAGAACTTTGTAGTGGGTCTTCCTCCATCTTTTCTGAAAGTGACTACACCAAAATACCAAGAGTGATTGTGAAATCTTAAACTAGGTTTTACAAGCTTATATACTAATTAACTTATTATACTGGTTTGGGCTGAAATAGAGTTAATATTCCTTTTTGGGGACTAGATGAGTGCCGTGTTTTGAATTTAGCTTTGGGGTTGGTATGAGAAGAATGCTGATAGCACACTGATGTTTTCAGCTTCTACCGAGACTTCAAGGACTCTCCAACTCCCCATGTCCTGCCCGTGCACAAGGGCACAGGGAGCAGGGAGGGAGCACGGACAGAGCACCAGAACCAAACTGGCCAATGAAATATTCCATATCATGGAACGTCATGCTCATTATATAGAGGAGGGGTGGTTGGGAAGGAGCTCTCTCTCGCTTCTGGGATTGCAACTGTGGGATCTTGGTATCTCGGGGTCGCTGGCCGGGAACGGGCTGGATATTGGTTAGCTGGTGGTGAGCAATTACAATGTGCATTGCCTGCTTATATTTTTTTTTTCTATTATTGTCATTGTTCTCGTTTTATTACCATTATTAAACTGTTCCTATCTCAGCCTGTGAGTTTCCCTTCACACCTCTAATTCCCTCCCCCATTCCCAGGTGGGGAGGCGGAAGGGAGGGTGACCAGCTGCAGTGGTTGGTTGCCGACCAGTCTCAAACCATGACACTTATTAAATACAGTTTAAAAATCTCTCAGAACAAAGCAAAACTTAAATAACTGTTTTGTAAACTATTCTCTTCCTGCTCACTCCCTGCTTTTGGAGAGGGCCTCCCATGGCCAATTCCCCCTGGTCCTACCAAAAAGTCTCTTGCTTTCTACCACCATGAGGTACTAACAGGTCTCAACAGGAATCTCCACCTGCAACCCTGCCCACAGGCTTCATTTCAGTCCAGTCCTCAGCTACAGGATAGATATGCCTGTCTCCAGTCCTACCACTTTAATGGACCTTGACCCTATGCCATAGTTAGCCTGTCTCCTAGCTGGACCCCTCAGATACATGTTAAATCTTTTCTCCAGTCCTGTCTCTTGGAGAGATGTTGGACCTACATTGGAGCATTGTCTCCAACATGTCTGTGGCTCCATCTCCTTTTACTCCTGACTGGAGGCCCTGGGTCCTGAACCAGTCTAGACTTGGCTCATTGAACGTCACGTCTGAGACTGCTGACAGACTCCATTACCAGCATCCAGCTTCCTTAAAACTGTGCAGTCAGAGTTCAAAACCCCTCCATCCCTGACTCAGGATGAAGCTACACAAAGGAAACTATATTATCTTGGTATTAACTGCCCAGAACTAGAAGAATTGGAGAACGTTTTTCTGAAGTGCTTGCATGACCTAATCACGTTCAGAGCCAGACCTCATGCACCAGAAACTTCAGTTTACTTATTAACTTCAGCACACTATGTCATAAATGCAGAGAAGTAGCTTAAGTACAGAGCTACCCTCAAAGTATAAAAGGATCCAGAGCCTTGATTGATGGGGAGCAAGATGGAGAAATACCCTGGTGTCTGCAGGACACTGCTGGGGTCCAGCACAGCCAAAAGGTTCAAGGTAGCTTCTGAAGTCCCATCCAGGGTGTAGAGCATTGGGTGCCACTCAGCACCAAAGCTGGTCCTCTGCAATGTGCAATTCTCTGCTAAAAAGAATAAGAATTGAAGAAGGATGCTTGCTCTTTGTTAACAGTTGGGGATTTATGTAGCTTTGAGATTTCTAAACCTAAGGCTAAGGAAGCACCCAGATCACCTTTCTAGTTACTGAAAGGAACAGGCACTTCCAGAGTTTTATTCATTCTGATACAGAGTATTTCTATCTGCTCCTTATCTAGACAAATGAGAGTTACCTTACAATTCTTGACTGAAGTAAAATCCTTGTCTAATAAATCATATCAGAATATTAAATTTAAAAATAGATAATGGTAAGATTTAAGAGTTTTTCTAATTTACACATCTACTTCAACTTGGCCTAGGATGTTGGTCAGCTCTGAGCTTATTCATTGCTCTCTGTTCTCCCTTTCTCCATCCCCCAAAAATCATACAGACTGACACCCCCAAAAATGTAGTATTTCACCCTGAGAAGAAATGAATATTCTATCTTGGGGAAAAAAAAAAAAAAAAAAAAAGCGCACATTTCTTACTTAAATTTTGAGTAATGTTAAAATTTTCAAAACAAGTATTTTGATTAAATGATATTGTTTAATTAACAATATTCAATATGTTTTACAGAATCACAAACACTTTCACTTTTAATAACTTTGTCTAAGTAACAAAATATCAACTAATATCACCTACATATTCACTAATTTTATTTTCTGGCTTTATGAGTGCCCTGAAGTTACGTGTAATGATCTCATTTATGTGAGAAAAGCAGAGAAAGAGGGTCATTTGACAGCCATCCAAACATATGAAGAGACCTTAGGAAAAGGAAAAGTCAGAAAACAGAAATGACCATTCCAATCCATATCAGTGATTGTTATTGCCAACTTTTTATTACTGTAGATAATTTTCTTTAACTTAATTTTTTAGTACTCACAAACAACTATATAATCTGCTCAGAGGCAGCAAATTCTATCTTCTTACTACCATATCCTATTTCCAAAGTAATATTAATACATGCCAGAGAATTTTTTTATTTTTATTTTTTTTTTTTATACAAGATATTTCTTTTCTTTGAATCACAAGCAATCCATTGTGGAACACATTGAAAAATGCTCCTTCCCAAGGAGCATTCTGTGTGTTCAAAGAAATCTGTCTGAGTATTTTAAATATGTCTTACTCTCTGCTACATATAATGTATTGATAAGATTACAGCCGCTCCCTAGCAACTCACAGATGCCTTCATTCTTGAAATTCATGGCAACAACACAAAGGAAAAAAACACCCTAATAGTTTACTGTAGCTGTTGCTTTTCAGAATCACTTGCCTGATCACTGGCTCCTGTAAAGGTCTCGGATGACAAGTGGCAGGGCAGCTGACATGTTGAAAACCATGACATATCATAGTAGTGATGTGCACATTAGGAAAAAATTTATCAGAGCTTGTGCATTCTTAAGTAATACATTCAGGCTGAATTCCGCAAAATGCTGGGAACACTTATGCCTCAGTTAACATCAGAGAGAGTGTAAGTAGTGCCAGAGTCAATTGGCTCACTTGGGTGCCTACTCAAAGGAAAGCAGATAATAAGGGATACTTTGTAGGATGGAATCATCAGACACTTTTGACTGTTGATAATTAATAAAGTAGTCTAGAGGACTTTAAAATTAGGAAGTAATTTCTGTAATTGTCACTTTGTATTCAAATCTTCATAAAACATGAATTCAGCCATGTACCTCTGCTATTGTACAAACATCAAAAACAGATCTAAAAATCCCCCATTGTTAAGAAAAATGTATTTTAAGGAATTCTATCTTGTTTCACAGTGATAGCAATAGAGTATTAAATAACAAGACCGTGTCATTTATTGGTTTCACAGCAGTTTGAGCTCAGGCTTTTAGCTGAGACAGGATGAGATCCCAAAGATCACAACTCATGATGAGTACAACATGTACAACAAGTGAATCTTTCTTGTAACAGAAGAACAGTAATAGGAAGAAACTGTTTTACATTTCTTATGCATTTCTGGTATATTTTGAGGTGGGCACTTACTTAATTTTTCAAACTCACTTTTAGGAAATTTTGTCCTGCCTCAGCTGTTCTTAATGCAATTTAACACCTACTCACTCTCTCCCCAAAGGTAATTTTAAGTTGTGAGGAACTAGCAGAGTCTTTTTGGTATTTTACTAACCACAGGAGTTGGAAACTGATTAGCTATAATGTTCAGGTTTTGTTGGTTTATATGTGTGTTTCTTTTTTTAAGGAAAATCTTTAATTTGTGCTCAGCTTCTATGAAAACCTTCTGAACACAGGAATCAATAGGACAGATTTTATTAGTGTTAAAGCCAATGGAAAGTTATAAATGAATCAAGAACAGTGCTTCGCTCAAAGATTATTCAGATCATCAAATAGTAATTAAAACTATGGTAATATTAGGCCATCCCTTCCCTTGAGCATGAGCAAGCTTTCTCCATGCAGCCACCTATTCTTAGCGACTTACAGCTGATTTCGCTTGCTGGAAGAAGGAACTCTTCAAAATGCCAGTTTATTGCTAAGGGAGCAGGGGGAGAGTAGCATCTGCAAATAATAAATGAGGCTCCCTGTGTTTTGACAATCTCTTAATTTCCATTTGTATTACAAAGAAAACTTGCAGATGTGTCTTCAAATTTCCCAGCCTGCATTTTAATTTTCCTGACATCTCGACATTGATTAGCAATGTGTAAACTCAACAGAATTTAGTTTGGAGGATTCTATTTTTAATCCCTACAGCTTTGGTATTTGACTGTACATAGACCATTGCACTGGTATACCCGAAATGGGACATACTTTTATAAAAACTGTATTACAAATAGAACTGTTACTGTATTTTTGGAATCTCTGACCAGTCTAAGCCATCTCCCACTTTATTTTAATTCTGGTAAATGGACTCTGACTTCTCAATGAATACCTAAAATGCTCATGTTTCACTGTTCCAACTCCTTCATAAATCTATTCTAAAAGTAATCCTGACCTCACTTCCCTTCACCACATCCCACTCAGACAGCAAAATGGTGTCCTCACTGTAGGGATGAGGCAAAGACACAAATGAAAATAGTGTACAACAGCCAATTTATGCTTAGAAAGAAAGCAAGCATTGCAGAGCACTGGCCTCATACACAGCCCACTCAGCCAAACTTTCCAATAAACTATCTATTTTATTATACTTTACCAAGGACATTTAAAAAAATTAGAGTTGCTTCCTTGCTTTCAGATCTTTCTCCTTCTCTTTAGAGAAACAATGTAACAAAACTGCATTTTTGTGGAAAACTGCTGTTGGAGACTTACCGGAACCACTCATAAAAATGGCCCGAACTCAGAGAAGTTTGAGCAAATATAAAACCAGTAACCCAATGAGGATACAAGAAGCACTTCAACAATTTCAAAACATTTGTTTAAATTTTCATTTCAAGATGACACCAAAATTTAGTTGTATTGGTTTTATATGTATAAAAAGTCTTCCCTAATTTATTTTGTATTAAAAAAAATATGGGTTAGTCTTTTGTTCCATTGAGGAAAACAAAAAGAGACAAAAGGAGAAAAGAAAGGATACAATACTCTTCTGACTTTTGAGATGAGTCATAATGAACCTCACTGGGTGGCACAATTTATTGAATGAATATGAAAGTTTCCTTAATTTCCATGTTCAACTCATTTAAGTATTTGCTTTCTTTATTAGAGCACTGGAGAGTACACCCAGGGCACACAGTGAACAGCTTCACAGTTTTGCAAGTTGTGCCTACAAGCATTCTGGTATTAGTTATGTTTTCCATTTTCAGAGGTGACAAAGGATGGAGACTGTACACCAAAATATTAATATTTTATAGGTCAGGAGTCAGAAGTGTCATAAAATTCGGGGTCAAAATAGTGACAAGCTCATCAGAATCTATAACAATCAGAACATTCACATGAAAGTTCACTGACAAGACCTCCAGAGAGATGTAAACTGAATGTATTTATTTGTGTTGTTATTCTTAAAATTGAACCACCTTTTTTTTTTTAAATCAAGTTCTTGCATTTCTTATTTATATTTTTCTTAATCATAAAACTCTATTACTTCAACATTAACAAGGGTGAACGTAGTGTATTCTGGAATGTGGCCATATATCCCCTAGGTCCATCTGGTAGTTCATCAGAGAATAGCATGAGGTAGAAAACTCTTTGACTTTGACTAAAGCATATGCAAACTGAATCGAAACTGATAAATATAATTTTAGGGAAAAAAAAAGAAAAAAATAAAATAAAAAAGCTGGTAAAATAAGTGCAAAGTTCAGTTCTATGCTTCAGCTTAAATTTTTTAATAAATAATTCCAATTTTATATAAAGCCTTCGTTAATTCAGCCCAGCAACTTCATTGTTTTAAAGAAAGAGCCATATAAATACCATGCTGATCGTAGAGAAAAATAAGAATGAAAACATTAACTGCTAACTTGTCTGTCAAACCACCTTCTGAAGCAGAAATTTCAGACCACCTCTGACAGTAGCGAAAACTCATCCAGATACAAAATTTACATTACATACAAGTAATCTGTTAAAGCCTCCCCTTGCACAGACCTCCCCATACAGTTAAGGAAAAGAACAAGTCAAGCTATACATGACAGCTTCTATAGATAATGTTAGTGGCATGCCTCTATCTGTAGAGCCTCTAGAACATAACACTAGCTTAGCTAAAATCTATAATGAGTCCAACAGAAAATTACACCCAGGTTATAATTTCTTCTAGAAGAAGGAAGCTTTCCTGAACATTCCTGCTGCAGGGCAGTTCAAATCAGAGACCAGTCTCTCTTACAAGTCACTCATCTCAGTTAAACTCCAGAGGCTGATCCAAGGCCTGAAAAGCTAAAAGCATGGACTGGGAATCTGCTGCCAATCTGAGTGCTTCAGCAGACTCACACCATCTGTGCATTAGGCACACAGACCTCGCACTGAGCAATGGATGAAATGTGCTCATGCAGAACCTTGGCTGGGTGTTCAGCAAGAAAGAGCTAATTATTATAAAACAGCATTCAAGAGATAAAATAAATAAAAAAAAAATCTAACAGTTGCTGGTGGACTCATTCTGTGAATGGAACTCATCGCTACATATCAAGTATCCATGTGTAGCTCGCTTTCATTTTGGAGGAAGAAATGGTATTTCTATCTTAGTGTGAATATCATTTAAAGGCCAAGTCACCCTATATGGGTTCACTCTACAGCTCCTGGGACTGTAATAACAGCATGCCTTATGAACATCATGCATGGATTGTTTTTTCAGTGTTGTATCAAAAAGGAAACAGATTCAGAGACTAGTTTTCATTGGAACTGCCTCCCTATCTGCTGTTTCGTTCAATTATGCCATTGCTTGAAAAGGTTACACTGTACAAGATGGCATTTTTTTGCCATAACAGTCATAGTGAAGCTCCAGTGTGCTTGTCATGTCAGAGTTCTTAACACAGATCTACATTCCTAATACAGTGTTTATGTAAAAGAGGATTCTCTTCAATCAGTTTGGAGCAGACAAGCTCGTGCATTGCTTGAAGGCATGTTCTCTACTCAGGTCTTCCTTTCTGGGCGCTGCAGGGATCCCTCCCTCCTCTCTCCTGACCCTAGAGGTATTTTAGGAGCTGGAAATCAGAAGCATACTTGTTGTAGTTTATTAAATTAAAAAAGATGTCAATTAGCTTAGTCATGGGTCTTTGCTGTGAAAGGTCTATGTAAAAATGGAAGTTGAGCATACTTTCATCAAAAGGAGACTACATATTTACTTAATTCTGTAGTTCAGTAGGCACTTCACCTACTTTTTCTGCATGATGAAGTAACTGTAGGTAAAGAATGTGACTTTGAGCTTTGTGTGTTTTTTTGTCTTTGCTAAGACAAAATGTCTACTGATAAATGAAGATAATGAGATCAGATTTATCCTCAATATCTATTTTGCTACATGGATTTTAAAATTCTATTAAGCTGCTCCCTATTCCTTCTTAATTTTTCTAAAAGTCTATTATTTGCTCTGTAGAAACTGCATATCATTCATACCAGAGCAGCTTCATAATGTCTGACAGCAGAGAGTTCACAAGTCAAAGTTACATGAACCTTTTTAAGTTGAAAGGAGAATTATATGACTTATGTTTTTTTTTTTTTTTTTAATTTAAAAACTCAATACTTATAACATCAAAGGCTATATACTAAGCTGTGTCTTTGTTGAGAGACATTTAAAGAAGGACATTGGACATCCTGTACCTCCTTAACAAAGATTTTCCTGTCTATCTTGCCTTCCTGCTTTCAAGTCTAAAGTTGTATATACAAAACCTTCTCATGAACATTCTCTTTGCTCTTCTAGGGAATAAAAATCTGTTAAATCACAGAAAGGACCTAACAACACCCTTTTCAGCTGGGAAACTACAGCAGCAGTAAAATCAAGCTATAGCCTGTTTCTTGTGTAAAAACATTTGTTTTTTTCAAAGTACTTTTCACCTGCTTGAATTGTAAATTTCATGTTGTTAGGCATGATTCTTAGCAAATGTAAATCAATGTAATTCACTGAAGTCAATGGAGATCTGCCAGTTTTCAACCAGCTGAGTATTTTGGCATCTTGAATCCTGACTTCCTGCCTTGTTGAAGCAATTTTTGCATTACTGTAATGAGGATATTTCATTAGTATTAAATCCAAGTTGCAATTCTCCTAGATCTTGCCTAAGCTCCTAATAATGTCCAAAAAAGCAGTATTTAAAAATGTACTTTAAAACTACTTTTGGAAGACTATTTTGAGACCATTCCCAGATGGTAGAAATAACACTTGAAGGACACAAGAAGGAACTACATTTTAAACAAGATTAATCTTACTGATTACAGAACTTACATGTAGATGTTACTAGTATTTGTGTTGATTCATACCACCAAAGTAGTAATTTACCACAGCTAATTCAAAGGAAGAAGTGATCTGGAGCTAAAGCTCTAAATGGAAATATGAAAATCTGAGCTCAATTCTTGGTTGAATCAGGATTCTCTCTGTATGGCAAATATCAATTAGTGAGTAAAGGCACATCTATAAATTAAAAATCATGTTTCCTCTGTCCATACTAAACCTCAACTCTTGCCTGCCTCTCCATGTCCTACACATACTCATTTTGTCTGTTCCTTCTACTCCAGTTATACTGGTTTGCTTGGTTAAGGCTGTGGATAAGTGTAGCCTCAATGTAGAACTCCTAATTTAATGGCATTCAAGCTTTCTTTAACAACTTTGCTTACTACAGGATTTATATTGCTGTCATCACTGTTACTAAGAGAAAAGGTGTGTGAAATATCCATTGACATAAACATATTCATATTTTCAGAAACATAGTCACTACTGAAGTAATTCACTAAAGCAATTCCCAAATATTTTCCCTTTAACACTATGTGGAATATTCAGGAGTATATTATCATGTATCCTCAGTATACAGATATTTCCAAAAGTTATGATTAATGAAAATTGCTGTCCTGGTTCAGACTGGAATACAGTTCATGATTGTTTTGGTAGCTGGAGGAGTGCTGCAGCACACAGAGACCCCAGGGGCTCCCCAGGTCCCAGTGCCCTCACCTGTGTGCGGGGGTGGGGGGAGCACAGCTGGAGGGCTGGGCCCGGATTGGCTGATATTCCATGTCACGTGACACTGTGCTCACTATATAAAGGCAGGAGTGGGCCAGGAAGGGCTCTTAATTCTGGGAGTGTGGCTGTGGTGCCTTTGTGTTTGGGATCGCTGGCTGGGAGTGTGCAGGTGGTAGGCAGCTGTATTGTACGTTAGCCATTTATACTGTCACTGTATTATTCTATTACTGTTATTAAGCTGTTTTATTCTCAACCGCGAGTCTCCCTTTGCCCCTCTGATTCCCTCCCTATTCCCAAGTGGGGGGAGGGTGGGTGAGCAACTGCGTGGCATTTAGCTGCTGACCAGGCTCAAACCATGACAATTGCAATAGTTTACAATGGCTTTATTATATGTGCAAAAGCAAGAGGAAGAGTGGTTAGTCACTAGGACAAGATTGTGATTCCAAGACCCTGTGAGAAATTTGTCAATGAACAAAGAAAAGGAAGTTCTCCTTTGAGTAGAGTCCTCTCCGTAAACATGATTCCATTAAACTGAGTACATGTTGAATGTAAACACCTTAAATACAAAAAATGCTCCCTCTAGATATCTATGTCCACACTGCAGAATAGATCAGGCTTTTACATAGGTACTGATCTCAACAGGCCTGATACTCATCTAACAAGTCCCTCACTTCAGTCTAACAATGTTTAAGATTTAATTTTTTTTTTTTTAATTGTCTTGGAAGTACCTATTACACTTTAAGTTTTACGTTCTCTCTGGTCAAAAGCTCTCCCAGTCCAAAAACAAATTAATTGAGAGTTCAGGCAGTGCTCCTATGCCTCTCCGTGATGGCCAGTAGAGACTATTGTGTAATGTAATTTCCTACATCACAAAGACCCCCAGACATCCAATACGCATAGAAGCACGTATAGCACTGATGAACCCTGAGATATCTTCAACAAGTTATGGAAACACCATAAACTTGCATGGCACAGCAGCTAATTGAAAAGCCCTGATTATTTAGGAACTTATTCACTCCAGCTGAGAACATAGTGATTGTGCTACTTTGAGAGCTATCTTGGTCACTTTAGAGATCTTCATAGAAGGCTCAATTGTATGAAGCAGACACAGATTATAACTTCAGATGAATCAGTGGGATGTCTTTCCCTGAGCCCAGGGAGAGGTTGACCAGGCTGAGAAATGGTTATAATTTGTTAAATATCCTTGGTATGAGCTTTAACCTCATCACTTGATCAAATGAAAATTGATTTTCCCTAGAACAAGAATAGACATTTCTCCTACCAAGAATCCGTCTGACCAAAGTACAGCTTTCTAACCCTACACACTCTGGTACTACAGAAATTCACAGAAAGTCGTGTCTACTATTTTATAATAGGAGCCCTCATCTCCTTCTTTTTGTTATTGGAGGGAGGAGGGGCAGGAAAACCAAACAAATATGTTTATTTTTTGAAGTCTTCCAAAACCATGAAGACTACAGACTTGATCCAAACAATTCTGGAGTTAGACGAAATAATAAGTCACAATCAAAACTTAAAATTCAGTCTGACTGTCAAGTACTTTTGAAGCTTGAGCAACCGATAAGTTCTGTAAATAAAAGTGATAGGCTTTTATAGCCTATAGTTTTTTATAGATAGCATGCTGGTTTTAATGTCTTGTAGTCTCCATATTTCCAAGATTGTGGTTTGTTTCAGAAGAGATCTGACCAAACGTTAATAGACAGCAAGTAGAAAAAAAAAAAAAAAAAAAAAGCTGTAATTCAGAAGTGGGAAAGAGACAATAGACTGTAAACAAGAAGAAAGAAGGAGAGACTGCATGGCTCACTCACACCTCGCAAGGCTTTGCATTCTCCCTTGCAAGCGAGAGAGCTAATTAAAACCTTGTGGTAAGAGAAAGACATCATGCAATTTAGGTCAAACAAATGGCTTTGATACAGGGTGATATTTTAAATGGAAAAAAAAACCCTTTCATGCTTTTAATCCTAGGATTATAAGTACATATTGACCACCTTGCGGATACCCTCTGAGATAACTTATTATTTGCTCGAAGTGTGCAATAGATTTTGGCTTACAAAAAGAAACTTACCTACAGTATTCACAGACTAATGTTTTTTTCTCAGCGTGAATGTCACTGTGGTATATTTTAAGTATAGCTCGTAGCACTACATATTATTATGTTTGCCCAGCAGTTCTGATTATAAAACTGTTTTAGCAGCTTGTAAGTTTGCCAAATATTAACTACATAAACTAACATTTTCCTCAGGGAAAAGAAGAGTGACGGTGTCAATCTCTTGGCTTTTCATTGTATATTTTACTATGTGGTCTTTGCATGGATGTGCCAGGAAAAATGGTTGATACGTTAACTCATTATTTTGCTCAAATTAAAAATCCTCTGTAACTAATTTCCCTTTGAAATACTCTACTGCCCCTGCAGTGTAGATTAAACAGTCAACACATCTATTCAAAGATACACTTTTTACAACTTGGTGTTTAATGAATTTTAGCCTGCAAAGCACCTGCAGAGATTTTATCAGTGAAATCCCTGAGAACCTACATACAGGTGTATTCCAACCCAGACAGCAACGATCCTCAAGAATGTCACACCTCCTCTGCAGCCAAAGCTCAGATGTGCTGTGGTCTCTCAAGTGATCTCTACACCCTTGTGGTCTAAACAGTGGGAGAAAGAGGAGATGAAAACTTAATGAACAACAAAGGACAGGAGATTTGGATATGGAAGTAGAAGATAACAGACTGAAAATGTCAGGCAAAGAACAGAGAGAGGAGACTGAAAGGGGAGGAGAAGTAGAAAAAGCATACAGGAGAGAACTACAGGTCTGGGGCTGAAAACTAGTGATAGAGGGTAAGGTGAGAAGGGGGAAGAAAAATACCTATGGAAGAGATGCAGCAAGAGTACTGTGACAAATTGGCCACACACACCTGGACAGAATGTTTTGGAAATGCTAAGGCAAACTAAAAAGTCCAGAGAGAGGTGCTAAACTGTAAAAACTTGAGGACAGAGATCCTAAAATTAGAGGTAAGAAACCAGTGGAAGGGAGAAATGCTGACTGGCGAGGCAGCAAAGGTAGAAACTGAGACTGAAACATAGAATATGTTGAGGAGAGATGAAAGATAGCCCACACAGCACAGTAGGAATAGGATGTGAAGTCCAATGGTGGATCAGAGGTATGATGCTGAATGAGGAGACAATGGGGAAAAAGACACAGCAAGTACAAAAGAGAACAGATCACACCTAGATCAGATTAATAAAATGGGCCCTCCTTCTTCTTAGCAGGGACTCCTCACCAAGCTTGGAAGGAGAGATATGATTTGCAAGCCTCATTGTTCTCTGTCAGCAGATATGCGTGAAATCCACCTACAAAAATGCCCAGCAGTAGTCCATGATGGGTAAACCTTAGGGTTCTTCAGAAAGCTCAAGTGATAGACATTTCTGTGTTGGTGAGATCCTAAGCTGGAAACCCATGTGCGTATCAATCTGATGTTTTTTGTTAGGATTTCAAAATTTTTTCAGTTTGGTTGGGAGTTTCCAAGACTAAAAGGTGGATCTAAAGCATCTGCCTTAACTTGTGTTGCAATATGAAGCACTCAAATATTAGGAAAAGTTGGAACTTAAATAATCTTTGCAATCTTTATTTATGTTCCTCATGTACATACAGTGATACAGCTCTTCCTTCTATAGGACAGAGGTGATCTCATCTAAACTGAAGCTTCCATAATTTAATCATAGACATCTGAGATTGTCATCTAGCCTTCTCTTTTTGTCAGTAAAGAGAAAATGTCTTCTGGGACAGGATTTATGAGACATATGGATGTCTGGGTAAAAATTCATTAAGGTCAAAGGAATACATTAATATGTAGTGTTAAATCTGAGAAACTTAACGCCTGATTTTTCTGTGTTTCTTAATGGCTTTGAAACACAGCTACTATTTGTTTCAGGAATCATTTGGGGATTGACTTCTGAAAATCAAATCTCATGGCTTCATATTCAGTTCCCCAGTACCAAAAGCTTTTGTTGGTTGATGGAATAACTTCTTTTCCTGATGTATCAGCAAAATTTCCCTTAATTATACAGTCCTACATCAACACAGAGATCCATCAGTTCACAGAAGGAGCCATGGGACTTCTGCAGGGATAGGGAGGGGGAAATGTCTGATCATGTGGTTGCATAATGGATGATGATGTATACACACAAAGTTGTACAGGCAGCACAATCCTGATATTTTCTGAATTGTAACCTTATTTTTCTGCAATCTCAGATATGTTTTTACCTTCTCTGAATGGAATATATAACACAGAAGTTTCTTCTCAATGACAGAAGAATTGTAAATTCTTCCCTGAAATGCACATTGGGTTAAATTGGAACAGCTGAATAAAAGTAGTTTTCATTCTCATCTATGTTTCCTCTAACCAAAAGCTGCCTCATTTCAGGAAATACGTGTCAGAAAAATAGTCTTCCTTGTTAATAGAGAGCAGAATTTTCCACTCTCATGAATTGTTTCTTCCTGGATACGGTATTTGACAAACATAACATAAAAGCTCTTGCTTTGGGTGGAAGTGTTGTAACAATGGTAAGTCTTATGTCTGATACTGCAAAGCTGATTAAATATTAGCAATGAGCAAGTGCTGCAACATCAAGAGAGTAAATGGAAGTATGTTTATGTTATTAATTTCTCTCTTAGTAACAACTGCAGAGTTTAATTCCCCCAAATCTTTTTACTATGCTGGGATGAAATGATCGTAATGCTTAGATGATGCACACTGCCCACTTCACTTTCTAGTTATTGCAGTCTAAGGTGCATTTTCTTACCATAGCAAGTTGGTCCACTCCACTTGCAGTTCGTGCTAATGTTACGAGATCTTCTTGCATCTTATCTACCCATGACTTTATCCTATAGAAACCAAAAAGAAAACAGAGACATCCAATCAGACCACTGGTAAATGGAAATTGCATAAAATTATATAGCACAAGAAAAAGGCAAAAAGTCAGAATATGTTGATAAAATTTAATATAAAATGTACAAGACTTGTCTTTGGTTGCTAAAAAGTAGTAAGTTTGGAATGGACCAAAATATTCAAGCTACACCCTGATTGTGTTCTCTTTCTCTGATTCAAATCTAAGCCACTTGCTTTTTTCTTTCTTTTACTTTTCATCAGGTGGAGTTTGCTGGTGCTTTCCAGGACAGACACTGTCTTCACCACGAGGTACATCACTGTAGCTGCCTCTTGTTGACAGGTACTGAGGTTGGTAGGTTGGTTCTAAATGTGATAGAGCCTAACTTACCTTCTTTTTTTCCTTTTTTTTTTTTTTTTTCATAGATCCTCTACCCAGCCTTGATGGCCTAATTCTTCTCATAGTTTTCTGTGGTGGCCACCAAACAAAGCCAGCTGTAAACCAAGCATGCCATTGTATCTATATACTAGCTTTCACAAAGATCACCACAACAAGCTGGTACACTGCCTGCCAGGACAACCGGCCTGATCTGCAGCTCACTCCCAGCAGTAGTCCCTCTCCCAACAGATAGTACAAGAAGAGAAAAACAGCAACTGGGAACAGGCTGACAAACCAGAATAAATGTTCTGGCCTGTAGACCCTCTCCAGATACTCCAAAGAAGCAGCAGCGGGACAGGCAGCAGTGGGCATAGGTGGCACAAGCTGTTTTGGCAACACACGCCTGCTCCTCAATGCTGTTTTTCACCAGGGAATATGCAGCAATTTGTTACTGTGCATGCTTAGCTCCCTGAGCCTAGTAAACCTGACTCTTTGGAAGAGCAATGGATCCAATACAGTTTTTATGGTTCTGTGCCATGACACATTTTGTAGTAGGAAAGGAGCCTCACATTTATTCCAGTGAGGTCCACGTTCAGAAGGTTATGTTACTTGCCTAGCCAAAAAGTTTGATCTCCAACTCATCTATTATATCATCCCTGTCATTATCACAGCTCGCTGCTCTGAAACGTGGAACAGATAAATATATTTATCCTACGCACTTTCTAGCCTTAATCTGATACCCAAGAAATGACTGTTTGGATTATTCATGCAAATAGGAAAGACAGGAGAAAGCAAGACTCCATATTTGCTGCATTATGGAAAATTTGGAAGACTAAGAAAAAACATGAAGGACTGATTTTACAGCTCTTTTCCACGGTCATTAATACATATTTTTGTTGAACCACAATCAATATCTTAAAAGGGCACAATCTGTATTATGGAGTTGCAACTTGTCTACTTTTATTAAAGGATCATTCATCATGCTTTAGAAGTGATTACTCATCCAAGCACAAAAGACTTAGGGCTTTGATATCTAACATGAAGGACCTTCTGGCAGCCCAAAATAATATGTGCTAAGGTAGGAATGGAAACTACCTAGCCAGGAAGTTACTGAGCTTTACAGAAGTGCCAAATCTAAGATAAATCCCTCTTCTCAATCAATAATGGGTCACTCTGTAATCAGTACACTGTCTCTCATGAATCTTATTTGAATCCTATTTCCCACAATCAGTATACTCTGACAAAGCAAACAAGAACTTTTTGAAGGTTTAGTCCAAAGTGTGTTTGACATCTTCACAAAAAATCTGTAGCAGAAATTGAATTAACGAGTTGTCACCACAGTTTCTCATTAACCATAGCTTCTGCCCATGATACTACTGTTTTCATCCTCCCGCCAGCACCTAGCCTGGCTTATTTGACACTCTTATCTCTTGTGCAATATCCTTTATTTTCTGTTGTATCATATCTTTATTTTTCCCTTTCAAATCTTTGGATAAAAACAGTTATTTCATTCTCTCTGTACAGCACTTCCATTATTTCCTCACTGGGTGTTTCAGACATACAAAAATTACATCTTAAAACACCTTGATTTTTTTTTTTTTTTTAAAAAAAAAGGTAATTAAAATGTTTTAGACTGAAATTATTTCAGTACTCTTATTCACCACTGATCAATTTTAATTGATCTAGTTCCCAGGGGCTAGAAGGTTTCAGCAGATGACTGCCTACTTTTTAAAATCTTCTCAATGCACTCAACAAAAACTGACTTCTTGTCCAGATGGCAGAATGCTGAGTTATAACTCCAAAATTTTGGGAAGAAGACTATACTGATTGAATGAGTATGTATGCCAAATCAATAATGCAAGAGGAGACCTTATTACACAGGTTATGATTATCTATTATTATTGTTAATTACTATTAACAACTTTTTTATCTTGCAGATATTTTTTCTAATTTGGGCCAAGCTTTAAAAAAATCTTTTAAAAGACTGTAAAGTCAATGTTTCTAAATAAAATAGTTCTAAAGTCTTGACATGAGGAGCTCCACTGTATAAACTACTCACCAGATTCGCCATGAGGAAAAGGATGAGCAGAAAATTGTAGAAGTTGTAAAAAAAAGTGTAGCATGAAATGTAAAAAATGCTTACAGGGACAAACCCTTTGGGACTTAAAAAGGCCTGATGCGTACTAGAACAGTTGTTAAGATTTCAGTCATCTCCCAGATGATCAGTAATAAAGTGCTAATAAATTAGTAAGAGTAAACCTCTTCACTAGCAATAGAGCCTTTTAATGGGAAACTATAGGAGTGCATATTGGAAGAAGGGCTTGAGTAAGTGTCTTACTGATATGTCATTTCCAGAGGTACTCGCCACATATTGTGGCATTAGAAGAGGATTTACCTCAAAAAGGGTCTACCTCTTAACTTGGTACATCCCCACTCTCCTCATAAATCCTCAGAAAGTCAGAGAGTGGTAGCAGAATGAGTAAAAAGACTGAAGGCTCCATGAGTTTGTCCTCCAGTGCCCCACCAGAACTATCTGTTGCAGGGCTTAATTTCTCATTAAATACTTCCAAAACAAAGCATGCTAAGGGAAAGACCTCAGATGGACATGGTTTTTTAACAGATTTTTCTTGACACTTCTTACCCTTTGTGTGATTTGACCAATCTTCAGGCTATTTTGCTGTTCTTCAGTGAATGTTTGCTGCACCTTTTGAGTCACTTTGCTACCTGTCTCCATGACAAACAACAAGTAGACACTTTCAGGTTAGTGTTGATGCTTTCCATGGAGGTTCAACAGAGGCTAATAGGTGCAACAGATCAACAGAGTCATGGTGTATATTTGCTTTCGCCTTTTGCACTGTATCACCAAGATCGTTCTCACTGCCTTATTTCTTTATTCTTTCACGTCCTACATCCCTAACATGGCCACTTGAAAGTGATATATGTTGGGATTTAAGGGCTAATTACATTGTCATTGACTATTATAACTGATTCCATTGTTGTTTTAATGCTCCCAAACCTTCCCTTCTATACTTTGCATTCTGAAATCTGATGTAAAATAAATTAACTTCCTGGTTTAGATCTCCACAAATCCCCCATATTATATAAACATTTAGTTCTGTATAGAAATCAGTTTGTTAAAAATCACCTTTTATGGTGTATTATGTTTACCATGGCTTTAAGCCCATCGTGTTTCTGTGAGAACAGTACCAACTCATAAGCACAAATACAAACAAAACCAAAAAAAAGCTATCATCTATTTTTGAGTAGTTTCTATTTTTTCAATGTGAAAGAATGAGGTATATAAAAAACTGAAATCCATTACTCAAAAGTGTTCTCTCAAAAGCATTTTCAAAAGCATAAAATAAATAATTGAACACACTGCCATTTTTTTATGATCCATTTCAGTTATAAAAATTCTAGAGTTTTTTTTAAGAGGAGTCGATAGAAAAAAATCAGGGAGGAATGATTTTTAAATTGACATTTTTCATTTCCTACTGCTTTGTATTTTTACTGGATATAATCATCTGTGCTAAAAGGAAACTGGAATAATGAGAACATACATTAGTCAGTTAAACTTGAAATTTTGGAGGAAGTTACCTTTAAAAACATGGATCACTTATTACTACTATTACTTGTAAATGAAATACGGATCATTTTCTTCTTTCATTTGCAAAAATATTCTTGATTTTTCAATAAATACTTCTTATAAATTGTCTCAAATTCCTGCCTCCACACAATTAGCCCACATCTTGCCTTTTGAAGTTAGTCTTCCAGACCAGTTTTTGTTTTCCTTTTTTGTTTTAATTTGCAATTGAACTAGGCTTCTGCTTCAGTCAGTGGAAAAAGGCATCTCCAGAGCTGACCCATTCCATCCTCAGCCAGGTGAGCTGAACTACCTATCTCCTATATTGCTTCCAGTGGAGCCCTAGACAACTTTGGCTCCTAGTTCAGGTTCTCCAGCGTAACTAGGCTACCAGCTTGACTTTTAGGCAGGTTAGGGTAGACAGCATCAGTTTCTAAACTGGAATAGGAAGAAGTCCAACTTCATTCTAATTTAATGGCAATTTCTCTCCTCAGCTGTAAATAAAATATAAATAATGACATTTCTTTTTACCTTAAAAGTTTATTTTCTTCCATATTCATCTTAGCCTATTAGACCTTCTGTAGTGGAAACTATCCTTTTCTTACTTGCCTGTACAACAGTTAATGCAGCAGGGTCCAACATAATAACAAGTAATAACTTCAGAAAGGTTTTTCTAGATTACTATCAAAAGTACAGATGATAAAATGGCATTCCACAACTCTGAAGAAGCTCAATATAATTACTCTTGCCTTTCCAAAAGAATTTAAATAACATAATTAGTAGTATTTATAAAATCTAAAGTCAGTATTTCTGCACCTCAATTCTCTCATCTTGACACCAGACAAAAGTGTGTATTTGAGACAATTCATGCTTCTCATAGACTGCTTTCCAGAAACAGACACAATCACACCCTTTAGCTTTCATGGGAAAATTTGGCAGAATGTTTAAAATACAACTTTTTTTTTTTTTTCATTTAAGGAATCACATTATCTCTTATTAAAAAAAAAAAAAATAATGTGCCTTTAAAAAAAATGAAGCAAGAGCCTTTAGGCTCTGAAATGCTTGCCTGGTGCTCCTTTTAACTGAAGCCCACAGTACAATATCTGTCTGACAGCTGCTCATGGTCAGAGTTTATTTAACAATTGGAAAGCTGTCACAGCAAACATGAGCTCCCATGACTTAAAGAAGCAGCAGTCATTTTCTTCTGCAAAGGGCACCAACAGAAAGCCTGTACAAAAGGTTAGTTTGTTCCTATCATTATTAGTTTGGCAGGAACATTGCAATGGATGTTCCACTGAAAGGTGATTACATTTTGCGGTACAATTGATTTTAACCCCCTTCTTCCACACACAGGTTTCCCCCCAGATCAAGCAATGAGTAGACAAAAGGAGTGCACACATGCATTTCCAGAGCAACTTCTAAGTCATTTGAATGATGAAGGGAACTGTCTGATTAAAGACAGACAGACACGGGTCATTTACTGTGGAATTAGAAGGTACAACCCTGCTGCTGTCGCCTGGGCTGTGATCAGATTGATGAAGAAACAGTCAGAACAGTACAGAGCCATCCATCCACATTACACTATTAACCAACCTAGCATAAGAGCTATTTGGACAACACAGAAAGCTTTTTTTTTTTTTTTCTCATGTTTCTCCTTTATCTTTTTTCTTTTTTTTTTTTTTTTTTTTTTTTAACTAAGATAATTATATTTCCTGAAGTCAGAGAATTTTCACAGGTACAGCCTTAGCCACGCTCCAAATAGAACTTAATATAGCAGGTGTTAGTCTAAGAAATCTTCCTTTTAACTTCATTAAAACCTATTTTTATGTGAAACCTGTAGACCAAACTATACTTGCAGAATCGAGCACTGCTCAATTACAAAGGTAAAAGAAACCAAGAGATCTACATGTAGGACAGCCTAGCTATAACCTTTTTCTTGATTAAACTAATGCAATTTTTTCCTGCTGACCTCAAGGAAAGTAGATTCATGTAATTACATACGATATTTTTGTAGACCACTGACACTAATTTAAGGTTCATTAGCTGACCTCTGCTTGCATAATGTTTTATAATCTAAAGAGGCAGGTGTAGAACTTAACTCTGCCACTTGAAGTCATTTGGTATTGGAGATCCATATCCAGCTCTGCTCAGATAAGATTACATTTTGCTCAAATTTCTGATTAGTTATTGCATACAAAAATAACAACAATTAATGTAATGAAAGCTGTAAGTAGCAAGAGGAAGAAGTGTTTTCAAAATAGGTCAATATTTCTTAGATTATCAAAAAGGAAAAAAATACATAACACATTGTTCCTAATTCAATATAAAAGTGGTGTTTGAAAAACGAAGATAAATGAAATTAGATGCAGAAACAGTGAAAGAGCAAGGCTTGCTATATTTTTGCAAGCTAATCTCACTCTATTTTCTTGCTCAGAAAGCCCTTCACTTTCAGGATGAGATGCTTTTTAGAAGATTTGTTGTCAATGAAAGAGAGAGAAAGGTTAATAAAATAATAGTATTCCTTTATTATTACAAAATATTGTTTATTTAGTATAAAATAATATATTATTAAATATAAATAAAATATTTATATCACAAAATAGTATTAAAATAAAATTAATATAAAATAACTATCATAAAAGCAGGATTCTCAACCATTCTTTGTCCCGCTTAGGCAACACTAAAGGGCAAACAGAAACTGTTATCGTAATTTATAGAAGTCTTGTGAAATAAGAACATATGCTACAATGGAATTACTAACTTTCTACACCGAAATTACCCGTGTTGCTGCATTTATACCTCCTACTGCAAAACTACAGAATTTTAATACCACTATATATTTTGATGACCTATTAAGCTGACAGTACTCATATTTCAGGTATGTGGGCAGATGGATAGATTTATAGAGAACCAGACTTTGGAAGGAGTAATAAAAGCAGGTTTTGTGAAATACTGAACAAATTATCATAGTGTGTTAAAATCCCATTGATTCTATACCAAGGAAAGAAAAGTGTTGGATATGGAGAGACTGATGCAAAGATCACTAAAATCCCATAGTTATCAGATCAAGCTCTTGAATCTCCACTGCATAGCTAGAAAATTAATAAAATAGGGTTATATAATTTAGGTGTGATATAAAAGCAAATTAAGGCAAAGTAGTCCGTATAAGCATTTGTGAATTCTCCAGATCTTCTTAAAGGATTTGTAACAGTCCAATTAGATGCCACAGAGTGGAAGAGATTTAAATTCATCATCTAGGGACATGTTCACTCAGTTCTATATTGCCTGCAGTTACAAACCCCTCAGGGTTGTGTACAGCCCTCTAATATTCCTTTTTCTGTTGTTTAGAAATTTGCTAATGGACTATGTGAAGGTATGACAGCTTACAACTATAATATAAATATTACACATACAAAGAGCAATTTGCAAGGAAGTTAAGGATTCGGAAATTTGAGTGAAAAGGGGCATGTGCTGCAAGTCTTGGGAGATCCCACTTTATTCCAATGTGATAATGATATAGGCATGCATATCCACTGCCAGCTATCCGTTGAAAAATATAACACACAATTTTTTATAAATGTTTGGAAGAACTTTTGTGTAATAAAAGCAAAGCACAGACTAATTCATGACATTTTGCTATCGCACTGAGGAAAATAGGGAAGCTATGCTATCTCTGCATGCAAATGGATGCACAAAATGCATCATCTACTCCACAGGCAAAGATATTTCCTCTGTTGGCAAGAAGAAGAAAAAAATAGTACTTTGTTTCTTTTCCCAAATGTGACAAGCTGCTGGCCATGTTGTCTGCAAGGACTTTCCAGATATAAAGTAGCCACAAGAGCCAAGGCCAAAGGGACCCTCTTGCTCTTTCCTGTTTTCAAAATGTAAAATCCTTGCTTGGAATTATTATTTTACATTTTTCAAATTGAAACATTTGAGGAGTAAGACATCATTTCTGTGTCATATCTGTCATTCTGTAGAAAGGGTCAGTGTAGACAGAAGACTCTTCAGGATATACTTGTTTTTTGGTAGCAGATATTTTATTGTTTAGACTTGGGATTTTTAAGGTCTTACTTCATATGTTTCTTTAAGCCATCCAGTCACAGAAGCTATTACAATTTTCCAATTTTTTTCCCAACACTCCTCTATATAAACACAGTTCCTCCCCGTCATAGCCTTCACAGAACAAGCACATGGGAGCACTCACTAATGACTGCTCTGCCAACTGCTCTTTCAAGGAATCCCCCTGTACCACAGACATATGGGGAACTAGGAAACCCATGATGCAAAACTAATACAGCTCCCTGATTCGGCCAGCAGCTCAGGAGATTTAAGTTCTACCACTGACTTCCAGGACAAAGTTATTGGCAAGTCAATGGCTCATGGCAAGTGAAGGGCACATCTGTCACACCCCAGTGACTGCCCAGGTCCTAACAAATGGTTTGCTTCTTGAGTCGCAGTGGCAGGTTCTAGGATGGAAAAGGTCAATTGTGGACGGCACTACAAACTGCTCAGTGTTTGCCCCACTGCCTAGAAAAGCCAAAATCTTCTTCTATCCTCGCCCAGAACTTCTGGGCCCAACTAACCCCTTCACTCCAACATCTCTTTTGTAGCCATGAAGCACGGCTTGAATGGCCATTATTCTCTCACCTTTCAACAAAACCTTGTCTCAATATCTCATCAGAAGTCTAAAAGGATGGATCTGGGTATAGCACTCTCTGAGCCAGAGGCTGGACCCACTTACTGCAGCTCACTCCCATTGAAATACCCTCTCCTCATGTTTCAGTTCAGTTCTTCATCTATAACTGCACTTTGCACTTTAACAAGTGTGTGGTAGATTCTCCAAAGCATCCCGATGATAAACAGGAGTGACCAAGTAATTCCTTAAATATGGTGTTCACTTTCAAGAGCTAGGATCAGGGCATGGTCATATTATTTTATAAACTTGTTCAGTATAAACGAAATGGCTGACAGGTGTTTAGCCACACATGTTCATAATTACAGCTTCCGCTTCACAAATATTTCCCTTCACTTTGCCAAAAGTGTTCTTTTGGAGCCTAAAGCTTCCTAGCAAATAGCATGAAAAATATCCTCTAATGGAAATTACTGTTGCACAAAATATCATTTAATAATTTAAGCTCAATGTTTAATGTAAGACTGACATAGAATCAGCTGCAAAATTACTATAAGCTGTAAAAAGAACATAAAAATTATTATGTTTTAATTATCAAAGATTATAGTGTTAAAACAGTTTAACAGAGAAGACAACAAATTTTCAGCTCAAATGTCTGTCAGTAGTCTTCAGATGTGTTTCATTAGTCTTTTACAATCACATATACATCTAGTACCATTTATTGCTTAACACTGAAAAAACAATCAAACACTCAAAATCTAGTTCTCATTTCTGTGACTGAGAAATATAAATTCAAAATGAAGAATCCCTGATCTGTTTCTAATCTGTACTAGATTAAATGCAATCATTTTGTTTCAAATTGCAGTGGTTTAACATACAGCCTAGCATATAGATCTCACGGAGGAGCAGCCACTGGAGAGACTTGGGTGTTTACCCCACTGGAATTCCCCAGAATATCACTAAAATACTTCTCATCCTCTCTTTCCCTCACCTCTGAAAACTAGTATTTATAGAGTGTCCAATGCAATCTGGATGAAGCTCATTACTCTGGTACAAACACAGATACTCTACTAAAATCAGACATTCATTCAGTTGGTAAAAAGGAGACTGAAACCAAATCTCACATATATCACTGCAGTTATTCCAGTACTGTAACAATGAAACCTGGATTAGAAACTGGTTCCTATGCAAAGTGGCATGTAAATGCTGCTATTTTTTGGATGTTTTTATATTATATGGTAATTCTGTTAATAGTATAATGCCTTTGGAGAATAAAAAAGCATGTCTTAAAGAAATGATTGAAAAATAAATGTCAGTGTAATGGAACTTTACAAAGTGCTTAACTGCACAATTTTGCTAAGGCATTTCAGGCAAAAATTGATTTTATCAGTTATGTTTAACATATCACACTCATACGTTAACCATAATTTATATTGAAATTACTTTTTACAAAACTAATAAGCATTACATTTTAGCCTCAGAAAAAAAGTATAAGGAAATTAGAATATGGCATATTGTCTACCAGTAAAGAAGATTAAAGGAAAAAAGGAGTTTCATATAAACTAGGAACATATTCAGAAACTTACTTGTTCACATTCATCCACACATATGTGCACCAATTCAATTCAGTGACTATTTCATGTGAGCCACCCAACTTGTGCCGTTACCATTCAGTACCTTGCTTTCTGACACCTAGAATTCAGAAGCTAACACATATGGACTGGACTTGTGTGCTCTCCAAACTGAATAAACTATACAGACCACCACAATAAGGTACATACATTTTATCTCCTTAAAGCATGCAATTCATTTGATATGATGTTTGCTGTAGGACATTTCCCTTTTTTCACTATATACAAGAATAAAGCAGAGTACCTAGGTATGTGTGAAAATAGAGACTACATAATATCTATATAGCACAGCAGAATAATATACCTGTACCATGAGATGGTATGATCACATTGAATTCAAAGCCTGCCTCAGCCTGACAAAGAAATACAGGATCAGACCTTAGAAAAAAAAAAAAAAAAACTAACGTAACACAAAATATATAGTAATTCAGATAAAAAATAAACTTTACAGAGTAACTTTTTTGGGTTAAGCTATGCAGCATTGAATGTATATATTTAACAGGAATGCCAAGATAAGTTTTCAGAGAAATGACCATGTGTCCATCTCATTTTGAACCCACCTACATTCCTGAGGAAGTGAATAGCAAAATTTCACTTGAATTTAGCCCCACATGGATACATTCTTAAATCAGTGTAGTTCAGGGAACTGAGATATAAAACAGCATCCATATTAAAAATCAGGGGGGTTAAATTTTTTTTTATTACTTCTGTTAGTGAGAAAAATGGGTATTAAAGCACTTCACCTCTCATAGAGATATTAGGTAAGTGCAGCTAAGGAAATTACATTGCATCAGCAGGGAGCTCAGTTGGTCACTTCTTTGTATTTATCTGATTGTCTGATGTGGGTTTTGGTTATAGCAGCAGAAATCCAGCATGCGGGACTGACACTAGCACCAGCAAATCATTGAAGTACCCTGTGCCAGAGGTTTTGCATCAGAGAGGTACATGAGCAGGTGAGTAATTCCACCTATGCAAGTGGCACTAATCATATAATTTAAGTACACAGCTGAACTGGGAGTCTGCACTCAGATTGTGTACAGCAAGTCTACCTTTTCTGGGTTTGCCACTTGCCTAAATGTAAAAGTTAAATGTAAAAATAGAGGGATGTTTAAAAATAAGCAGGTGGTTTTGCACTCTGGAAAATATGGCTTGATTGAATAGGGAGAATCTTCCTTATAACTTCATAGGAAAAAAAATAATATTAATAATAAATAATTTTAATAATTATAATATGTGTTATGTATAATGGTCATTTCGTATGAAACTCATTTTTAAAATATTCTATGATCATTTAAGCACTGAAAAAATAAAAAAGGTAGGCAAAAAAAGTGTAGGGCTGTTTTACACAACCACGAATTGTTCACTACCAAACTTCAAATTTTATAACCTCCTTTCAAATGCGTTTTTTTGTGATGTTGATCCCTCTTGTTTAATAATAGCAAGGATTCATAAATAAAACATCTATTACACCAGATAGCAGAATGCCACCTTCTGATAAACCCATGTAGTCTAAGAAAAAATATTCCTGACTCCAACTACATTCCATCAATGTAATGCTACTCTTCTGATTTATGGTAGTTTTTTCAAATTATTATATACTTAAGAAATGTTTGTTATACAGTGTACTCCAAAAAATATTACTTGAAAGCTACATATTCAAATTAATCAGCTGCTTCATTTGCAAATATATTCTTCCTTTCAAAGCCTGACTTCCAATGTGCAAAGCTGTCACCTCCCTAATGTGCCACTGCTGTGGCATGTGTAGTAATAGCATTTATAGTAATGAAGAGCCATTTTTTTGGAAATACCTAAATAGACTCCATCTTCTGAAAATTAAGCATTATCTGCATTTAGTGCTACCATTTAAAACAAAAAGTAAAATATCATGACAAAGAACACAGAAGATGCAAAGCAGAGATTATTCTACAAGAAAAGACTAGCACAGAATATTAAGTTTCCATAGAAATTAACATCAAAATTAGCATAGCCATGCTGTCTTTAAATACTTCCCATTTCACAAAGTCGAACTGAATTACATTGAGCTCTTGCTAAAGGCGCAGCTGGCAAGTTGTGGTTCCTGGGATGCAAACGCATATTAATGGCTATTTGGAAAGGATAATAGTATATGAGAAAATAACCAATGCATTCATTTCCTCCTGTTCAAGGGGTTATCAGTCTGTTCCCACACACACTGCAGTTTTCTGTCTTGAAAACAGTTTTGAAAAGTGTCCATTACAATATGAGTTCCAAATCCATTAACTTTTTGTACATTAGCAAGCCCAGGGGAGGTCATGACTCCTGATCACAGGATCAGGACAGTGTCTGCACAAGCTGGTACAGGTGGATCTTAGATATATTAAAATCATGACTAATTTTCTCCAGGGTGTTAAACAGACCAGCTTTATATCAGAAGTGCTGGCATACTGTAATCTATCAGGAAAAAATCAGTGCCATTTACTTGTAAAGAACCAGTAGCCACCAAAACTATATTTCAGTCTTCCACTTTACAAAATTAACCTTTTGAAATGGCTAGTGTCAGGCTTCACAGGTCAGTTCAGTCATGAGCAGCTGTGCAGGTCTTATATTTCTGTTGTAAACATCCAATATGATATATAGTGTTTTTCTTAAATCTGCAGAAATTGGAGATTGAAGGGTAATGCTAAATGTAATTATTGGAGTGATATGAAAGTCTCGGCTTCATTCCTTAAAAGAAGAAGAACTCTTACAGATAGCTCACAAATTACTTACATAAACCTTAGAAAAATAGAAGTATGTGCTCATGACATTTGGGCTTCACTTTTAAAAGCCTGTTTGATGAGACTGCAAGCGTTTGCTTCAGAAAGCTCAGGCACAGAAATGGTTTCCAACTGCACACAGGGGGCAAAGGGCTGTAAGGGTCAGTTCACAGTAAAGTTGAACAAGAATGACGTTAAGTGTAATTCAGCTTTAAAACAAAGAGGGTTCCCTCTCCTTTCTCAGGCTGGGGTAAATGCTCTAAGGTCAGAAGGCCACAATGCTTGTCAGTGCGTTCAGTGCACATTAAAAAGACAAGCTATTAGGGAAGAGTCTCTGACATTTACTTGGGAGCCAACCCGCCCCTCTTCCACATGTCCCCTTCCCCAGTTTCAACACATTCTCTAATTAAGCATCAATACAATGCAATATAATTGATGTAGTAGTCATTACCAGGAATTACTCATTCTCCTATCAAATCAGAGTGTACAGAAAGAGCTGTGTTTGAAATGGGTGAATTTAATTGTCTGATGGTCCCCAAGAGGGATGTACAAATAGATCAAGACATCACACACGCACAACTGATCTCAGCTCTGACACAAGCTTTTTGTCACTCCCTCATCCATCTTTGCTTACTAGGGTTAATGGTGGCTGGAGTCAACACCGGACAATTTAATAAATAAGAGCATTGGATGTGTTTCAAATGAAGCATATCAGAACGCAGGATTTAGTGACATTTTGATTAAAGGTCCATATACAGCGAAGGCTTTTTATGAGGCAGCTGCTTAAAAGACAATCTATTTGAGTAAAAACAGAGCAGGGTAGCTGGTATCCCTTGGCAATTTACTGTGAAACATTTGTTTGCTTCACAACGATCTGATTCACAAGCATTGCACTTGCATGGTTGGTTGATTAAATCAGTATCTCTAGCAGTCATTACAGTGAGCAAAGAAAAAAAAAAAAGTCAATTGCTGAAGTAATGCCCCTCTGTGTTATGCAAAATAAATAAATCACAGGAGTCAATTCCATTTCCTTTTCCAGTACCTCATTCTCTGTTTCCATTTCCCAGTACAAGGTCCTGGATCTTTAAGTTACAGAGTCATAAATAGTATTTAATTAAAAAAAGTGTTAATTCAGAGCAGTGGTGATAGCTGTTCTGAAGGGAGTGCACTACCAACAGATTAATAAACAATTGCAGATTCACTGATATTGATCTAGGAAGGACTGATTTAAAAAAAAAAAAAAAATAATAAAAAAAAATAATAAAAAAAAGGAAAAAGACACGTATCCAAATAGAAACAACAGTAATCTGAATCTGATCATGCAAAAAAAAACCACAAGACACTCTCCACTTCGGGCTGTCTCTCCCTATGCTCTGATCTGCACTGTGACAAATAAAGACATGCCTTCATTCCAACCTGGGGTATAAGAAGTAACTAAAGAGTATCTAAAAGATACAGATACAAAGTATTCAGAAAAGAGGAAAATAAGAAGGAGCTTGGCAAGCAGGGAAAATGTGAATTCTGGAGGGTCATGCTGCATTTATTTAGGCCTGGATGGGTGTCAGTAAGTGGAAGAGAGCAATAGCTGTCAGGGACAGAAAGTGGGAATGAAGGGACAGCTCTTGTACTGCAAAAGCACAAACTAAAAGACTGAATTGCTTAATTTAGATAAATCCCTGTGATTCAGAGCATTTCAACTTTTTAAAAAATTTCATTTTATTTATAAAATGCTACCCTAGGCATTTTCCAAATTGCTCAGAGAAAAGGCTGTCGATATGATTAGAGGAAGATAAAGGAGCCTTTTAAACTAGGTGCAGTTTCTACATTTCTCTTCATTGTCATGACTGTAAAACAATTTTGCTGTGACAACATACCAGATTCCAAGGATACACTGAATGCCACAACAGCTCTGAATATGTAACATTCCCCATATGGAAAGGAAGGCAAAAACTTTTGTACAACTGTGTTCTCATGTTCACCATAAAGATAGTTCTGAAACAGTAGAGCCATACCTTTGCCAGACACTCATTCACTATGTGTCACAGTCTGTACAATTTTCTTCCATATTTTTCATAATTTTCTTCTTATTTTTGTCTGCATCTGACGTGTTAGGCTAGTGGTTTCTATATCAAAGTTCTTTCTTGCCTGTTTCATTTCATGCATGTTAAAACAAACTTCACAGTATGGTAAAGTGCATGCCATTTGCTTATATCAAAATACTCACACACAGGTGAATTAATTCTAAAGAATTAGTAGTATCTGAAACACCTTACACAACATGTGTAAATCAAATAAAATTGCTGGCAACAAGCACTAAACCATTATCCAAATTTTGCCAAAGATTCTAGTTAGATTGCACAGAATAAAGGTCAGTCTTCTCCAGACAAAAGCTGATTTGTTATGCTGCAACCATGAAGACAGCTTTAAATGTAATGCCTGTCTCATTGCCCATCTCTTATATCCTAGTCACTGATTAATGCTTCAGAGATGCATTAGAAGGTCCTAGATTTTCTTTCTCTGTGGATTACAAGCATTATATTAGATTAATGTAGCAGATGGGATCCAAACAGAACCAGATTCTTAAGTGTGATTTGAATGATCACAACTTGATCAACAACCTTTAAGCCATCTCCATGTGCCAAGAAATGTTTCACTGAGTCTTTTATGAATACAAATAGTTGTATTTCCCTCCATCAATCATCTTCACTAATCTATTGTTTATTTAAGAGGCTGTTAAAGGACTGCATTCAGAAATCATGAATCAAATTCAAGAGTGTGGATTGAAATGTATTTATGCTTAAATGTAATATTCAGAATCATTTTATTTTGCCTTGGATTTATTTTGGTTCTATGAGAGAACTTACAATGGACTTTTAATTATTAGCCCAGGTTCAGGAGGTAGTAAAGGCAATAAACCCCTTCAGTGATTTTTCTATCTGAGAGTTAAGCAGAAGTAACAGTCAAGTGTTTTACGTGTAGACAGTCAAAGTATGTTTATCTGGCACTAATTATGAGTGGTTTGTTTGACTCAAACACCTTTATTTTTCTGTTACATGATTGTAGATTGAGACTATATCCTTACTGTAACTTTACACAGTGCATAGTGCTTGGGAGTACAAATGAAGTCTCTGAATGTTTTCCTAGTACAAGGCTGAGATATTTTTCAAAGCCTAAAGGATCTGTGTACTCAAACACCAGTACATTAATGACAATCTGAGGCGCATTTGTGTGATCTGCTTTAGGTTCTTGCTGTAGGCTTTCTAAATTGTCTCTTTGGAAGTTTCTGCCTCTTACCATTGACTGCGTAGGGAAGTCAAGTGCCTGAACTGGGCTTTCTGAGCTGAATCTAAGGTTTGTATCATGGGGTAAATAGTACAGGAACTTTCACAAGTGTCTAAATCGACACAGTTGTTTTGCAAAAGAAAACATTCCTTCGCTAAATTGTCAAGCTGTCTTTCTCAACAAAATCCCCCTCTTAAATTCAAGTGAGAGTTTGAGAATGGGCCAGTCTACCACATCTGCAACCACCTGATCTGTGTGGGCATAGAATGTAAACAGAGACATCTAATCACCTCCCATTTGCAGAATTAGCATGTCATTTTTTCTACTAGCAATCGTGATTGCTGAAGGCTATCTGGAAAGTATTCTGAGATCAACTGATGTTTAAAAGGCCCTTAGCATGCAACAAAGTAGCACAATCAAAATTTGATCCATTTATAACCCTTTCTAAGCATGTTGTTGAAACATAATCTCTTTTCATTTAAAATACAGGATTGCAGTGCTATGTGAGATCTGTTGTCTGCAGTACAACTGATGATACTTTAGATAAGAGGGATGAGATAGCTTTCAGTCTTACAAAGGTAACAGACCACTTTAATGAAAGTTTAGAATTTGTGTTTAATATTTAATCAACTTAATACTTTGATTTATGTAGGCTACTGTATATCCTCTAAGGCAAAGAGGAGAGTACTTTCACAGAAGAGCATTTGGGGAGAAAAATGTTGACATTTCTACTCGAGTTAATCTCCTAATTGTGTATAAATTTTTTATAGTTCTTCTGTTTCTCTGAATAAATTATATTCACACTGCAAACACAAAATCAGACATTTCTAAACTGTGGTTTATGATAAGCACTCATCATAAAACACTAGCTTCTCCTCATTTCCAGTACAAAACCAGCACTAGTATCAGACACTGGGAGAAGCATTAATGCACACACAGGTCTATTGTCATGTTCTTCAACTCTGTAGAAATTAAGACAACTAGAAGCAGTTCTTGATAAAAAAAAAATGGAGACAAAACAACAATGAGCTATGAAAAGGCAAAAAAAAGAGGAGAGTAATAGATTTATGCACAGAAGTAATGAAATTCTTAACAATGGTGTCAGATTTGGATATCTATGTCCTAAGTACATAGTGTCAGTTGACATGAAAGGTCTATGTATATAAAATCTAATAACACAATATGAGACTTTCGTCCATGCACACTCTCTTTTTATAGTATACAATATAGTGAGATATTGAAAATGTGTGTCAAAATGTACTGTAAAAGTATCTGATGGCTATCATCTTTCCTATACAAGCAAGGTATTGGCAGCTCAGTTATGATACTCTTGACAATTGTTAAATACGAAATAATCAAGTAGCATGTTCTGGACTAGTAAACTGTAAAACCTGTTGCTACTCACTGTCATAAGATTGCAGTATTCTCTCTTCACTTCTGATCAGATACTTTGAAATTGTCTCTTCCTTCACCTAAAATTGTATATCCCTTAGCAAGTGCACATTTACTGCATTGACTTTTGACTTTTATAATTTCCTTTCAAATGCCAATCCAAAAAGTGTGTCAGCACAAGAAAAGTCACATCATCATTCACACAGTCCATTGGTAGTGGTCTTGGGGAGGGAAAGCAGGCAGATTGATTTTGTTCCCACAAGAAAAAAGTAAGTGACCTATGAAATGTGAAGCTGACCTTTTATTTGTTATCAGTCATCTGGACAAGTAAAAGGGACCACCCTCTTTGTTATGCTTATTGGCTTTTTGTCAACACTACATGCTCCAAATTGGTATTTCCTGAAAGGCTACATGAATTACAAGTGACCTGCCAAATCATAAAGGAAATCATGGCAGAACCATGAAAAGAATCATCTTCCTTGTCATGTGTTCGCCAGACTTTTCCAGCAAGAAAGTGTGAGCAGATGTAGCTTAGTCCTGCAAACTTCTAACCTCTCCAACCCCCTAATACTCACAGAGAATCAGCAAGCAAAGCCATTCAGAGCAGTTGTACCTCTCCACATCCACCCAAATCCTCAACACTCACCTGATGCAGTAAACCAGGTATCTCGTATCTCATTTTACATTACTTTGCACTACTCTTACACTGGTATAAATTGATTGGTTTTAGCAGCTTCCAGAGGAAGAGTGACATGACATACCGAAACGAAGTCTGACTACTTTTCCATTGTGAAAAACTGACATTAACCAACAAGGCATCCAAAATTTCAAAAGAAAAGCCAACATAACAGCTTTGTATGTGACTATACTTAAATGACAAGCCATTATTTCTTTCTAAAGCTACCCAATAATGGATTAAGCAAGATGCTATCTGCTCCTTTCCAAGCTTGCCTCTCCTACAAGCACAGGATAACTGCTCAGGGACAACCAGCTCTCCAACTTCCCCAGATATTATGTCACCTCTAGGCATTCAAAGCCACAGGGTCTCATGGACAGGTCACAACTAATTCCTCCAGAGCTGTGTCCACTCACACCTCCTCTGCACAGCCATAAAATTTAACACTGGGCTTTTTTTTTGTCCATGGCACCATGCTAGCAAGCCTAACAATTGGCAAAGTGCTGAGGTTAGCTGTCTTGTAACTTGAATCCAAAGAATCCAAACCATGGCTCTATTTTATACACATTTATCAAGTTCCTCGTGCATTAGCTCATGCATTCCTCCAGTAGTTCTCATCTTCTATCATATACATATAATTTAGTTCATTGTTTTAGCCATATGCTAAATATACTCTCAAGCTCCAGTTACTAGCAAACAGCAGGTTTTATTTGTGCTTTGTATTTTTAGATGTGTATTAAGATGTTTCTTGGTTTGCACATCTGTTACAGGTGGTTTGTGTAGACTTCTGTTAGTTCTTTGATAATTACTTCTGTGACTATGCACAGCCTACTACATAGTTAAGTGTTTAACTGCTTCATCAGCCATACACTCAAGCTCCCATTGTTTAAGACATGCATATAGTAGACTTAGTATTTTTCAGACACATGTAACACTGCTTTAGCCTTAAGCAAAGAAAAAATGAATGCTGTGATAGGTTTCTATCAGCCAAATTCTATTAATCCAGTAAAACTATTACTGCAAATAATTTCACTGTTTAAGGACTTAAATAATATGATTCTTTTCACTGAACTCAATGCAGCCTATCTAAACAGAAAAAAAAAAAAATAAAAAAAAGAGTTACCAATAGGTATTTAAATAAGTTCCTTTTATACTTTTTAGAAGTAATTTTGAAAAACTTACATCAAATTTACACGTGTTCCAGGCAAAAGCTGATTATTTTTATCCTCCTTAAAAAACTGTTTCAACCAAAGTGAAAGGAGGAAGAATAACAGAAAGCAAAAAAACAAAAAACAAATAAACAAAAAAAAAAAAAAAAAAAAAAAAACAAAAAAACCCCAACAACAACAACAAAAAAAAAGGAAACTGTACTAGAAAAACACAAAGCTATTGCTGAAAGAAAGCATATCATGTCTGTATTGTCTGTAGTGTAATTTTTTTCCACATAGCTGTGTTTCCAGAAGATGCTGACCAGCTATAAAATATTTTCACTGACTGTCCACTTTTCTTGGTTATCTATGGTCTTCACAATTGCGATAACTTCCATGACTCTATATAGTCAATTACTTCAAGTGCAAAGCCACTCTTAACTCATGACACAAACACATTAAAATTGCATCACTTAATAAGGAAGCACCTTGGGGAAAATCACAGCACATACCTAAAATGTTCAACCTGATCTTTGGATGATAGCACTAAACAGCCAGAATTCCCTGCACCAGAATGAACACTTTACAGCACGGAGTAATGGCATCCGTAAATATGAAGCATGACATGCTGGAAGCATCTGAACAACCGTAATTGCAGCTTCTACTTGAAATTCTTTTGGGGAGTTTCAGTACCACAATGAAAAATTGATACTTTAAGAATGGACAGGAGAATGCAATAATGAAGTAATGAAAGAAAAGACTTCAGGGGACTTGCTTTTTTCCTTCTTGATTGTGGGCCTGCTTCTCTACAAACAGCAACCATCTGCTGTAAAATTATAGATGTCTTCAAATCATAACAATTTCAACGAAATACAAAGTAGAGGGGTGGAGAGAAGAAAGGCTATGAAATCTTGCTGTTTTTTTTCATAACTTTCAAAATGTTCACTGATGTCAGTAATGTCAGGATTTTCCCAAGGAAAATGGTAGCATTAGAAAATGTCCTAAATAACATCACTGAAACAGAAGCTATGTTCATATTAGCAAACACTGTGTCACATCAGGAGCAAATCTGGGGAGCAAAGCAGTTATGCTGAGGACCAAATGCCCAAACCAGGTGCACTTGGGGCATTTTACTTTTAATTTCTTTATAGACTGGTCCTGTGGACAAAATGCCTGTGAGCAGTTAGAGAACGTTAGTTGTGCTCCTGGAGCACAACTTCCAGTTAGTTTTTACCTGGAATAAAATTTAAGTGCACCAAGATTACTCTGTAACATGAACACATTCTGTACATTTCTAAAATGATAAACACACCAGAATCTACAGCTAAACTTAGTAAGCTTTTGTAATAATATTTCTATTCCCTTTCTCACAGTCACCATAATTCCCAACACTATTCCTTCTACATTTATAAAGAACGTTTTTTTCTGAAACTGAGACTACTGTAGAATAGCTTGCAAGATAAAGATCTGATTTTTATGCTCATTTTATCCCTTTATCACTCATTTTTGTAATGATGACCTTCACTGCAATCATTCCATCAAATCATAAGTAAGTCAAAATGCATTCAACTACTAGTAAGAACATGAAAGATCAGAAATATTTGTCTCAAGTGCCAGAACTGCTGTGTAGTTCTGAGGTACTTGCATGATAGTTGGGGATGACGATGCATTGCCTATTTTGTCAATACATCAATCACTATGAAAACAATTTTACAACTCATATTCTTAATAATTATTATCAGTCTAAAAGGGAAAGTTCTTTTATGTAAGTATTCATATAGGTGGCTAATATTTCTTTTTATTAGTCTGTATGTGAGGAAAATACATTATCCTTAGACTCCTTTCTCAACATTCACCTTGAACTGAGAGGCTTAAAATGGGTGTTGTGATCCAGGTGCAGCCTCATCACTGCTGAGAACATGTGCAAAAGTGATGGGGCTTACAGTATGAGCGGGATACAGGGCAAGTTTCAAACCAGTTTCCAGAGTTACAGTTGCAGAGTACCTGGGCATCAAGGATGTGCCTGTGCGCTTGGGCCATTAATTCTATGAGCCAAGACCATGGACTGACTTCGAGTCAAAGGACTGACTTTAGCCAAGGTGAATGACGGAATCCAGGCCACCTCCACAACAAAGTCACTAACTGATGCAGGAGCTTTCCAAGTGGAAATTTTGGCCAGTCCTGAAGATTCCCCCAGGAAGCTCCTGCTGTACCTGGACTAATTTGGACCTTTCACTGTACTGATCCTTTGAGGTGAATCTGGACAGACACTCTCCTAGGTGGCTTCTGCTGCAGAATTAACTAAATTGTACATTGAAAAGTTATTTTTAAACAGTAAGCAGAAACTGGTACTGTCAGTGAAAGCATGGTCATGTAGGACAGCATCTTGTACATAAGACAGTTAAAGGATGTTTTTTATGTACTTTAAGATAATTTATAGTGGTGGATTACATTTGCACTTAAGTGATCATGTAGGACACTGGCAACTGGATATAAGAATTCAGCAGAACAGTGCTCATTACAAAATTATAAAATACATCTTACAGTTGCTTTTTCAAAGTTATTTTAAATGTAATGCAATTATTTGCAGAAAAACATTAAATTGCCTGGAATTTAACTTTCAGTTACCAAAAAAACCCAAAACAAACAACAACAAAACAACAATAAACAAACAACAAAACAGAAAACACATGTTATTTTCACAGCAGTTTTAAACAGGTCACCTAGTTCTTTAAATGTGTGCATATGTGTGTATATGTAAGTATTTGTATATACACACAAACAACTTTACACAGAAGTCTTTTTCAATGATTCATGAACACTTCAGACTATTAATGCCAAAAACATTTTAGCAGTAACAGAAAACGTAATATTTACACAGCAAAAATTCATAGTTATTCTATAAATTGTTTAGAAATAAATATTAGTAGTTAATGGATATAGCTTCACTATTTCTCACTGCTTTTAATACAAGAGTTTTTCTCTACTCTCATATTAAAAGGTATTTAGTAAATTAATGTCTTTATATCTTTTAATGTGTATCAAACCACTGCTATAAACAAACCCACATTAACATGTGTGTGTGTAGAATTACACAGATGTACCTTTCGACACATCATTATTTCAGAGAATAATGATCAGATTTATTTTATGTACTATAATATTAAAAATACATTTTTATATTTCCTGTTCTTTAAATTAGTCCTTAATCCTGCAAACTCTTCTGCATAAGAAGACTCATGTGCCTGCATGAAAACCACAAAAGATAACAAGAAAAACTAACTTGTGCTTTCCCATGTGGAACTGATTACAGAACTACTGATTCAATCTACAATAGAGCAGAGAAAAGCAAGTATGGCAGCATCAGATTCCCTGCACAAGCTAATAAAAATGTCCAAATTTCTACTCTTCTTATCTGCAGTGCATATATCTCCTTATCAGCTTACCACTGTGCATTTCTTACTCATCTCGTACAAAATTTCCACTCAAGGCATTAGGAGTCCAGTGCAAAGAAGAGCTATGTATGGGGCATTGGAGATCTGCAATGCAGACTGGAGAATAGATTTTTGCTACTGTTTTGGTCTGCATTTTCTTATGTGGATACAGATTACTCTGATTAGCAACAGTGTCATCCTGGAGCACAGTTTGAGCTGTGATATACCAGCTTAATGGGAAAAGGGAAGAGCTCTAACACACTTTAAAAGAACTAGCTGTACAAAGGTGTTGAAGCACACATAAAATTACTTGTGCTATAAAAAAAAAATATTGCTAAGGTAATCTTAACATTCTATTATAAATATGTGTATCTATATAAGAAATTAGAACAGTGCTCCAGAAAGCCAGAATAGGTTCCATTTGTATTACAGCTAATAAAGCTTTGCCAGATAGGAAAGAACCTAAAACCTGTAATTTATTATGATTTTGTTAATTTACCTCCTGAAAAGAAAAAAGTACATTTCATGGCCAGGATGGTCCTTTAAATCAGTGCAGGGACTTTAAGCATTACTAGCATATCCCATATCTAGTAGTGAGTAGAAGTCATATACAGATTTTCATGTGAAGAACTTAAGAGCATGAAGAACTTAATCTCCATGTCAGCAAAGTACTGATAAAAAGACTGACATTTTACAAGATCATCCAGTTCAAATAAGGAAGCAGACAAGGTGTGGTACAAGAAGGTTGGGTACTTATATGAACAGGGGCCTGAGTATTACACAGAATTTCAAGATACTCTGAAGAAATAAATGGGAGGCAAGCTCAGGGAAGGAGGCTGGATGAACATGTCACAGCTTGGTATTAAAAAGCATCTTGCTGAGTTGGAGTGATGTTTTTCTGGGGTTATACAACATGCTACAGTACTAAGTACTGAACTTCTTATTTTTCCTGCAGTAACATGGGGAAACCCATGGGCCACATTGTCTGGCTACAAAAGCAGCAAGTACAAAGGTCATCTTTGAAGCAACAGATCATCAGTTAAAGCGTGAATATTCTTGGGAAATGCTGTGTTCTATGCCTGCTTCCAGCTGGCAGGAGAAGAGCCATTTCCACCCTCAAACCTGTGTTAGCACTGCCTTATAGCCAGGCTGCTGCAGCCTGCCTCCCCACACCGCCTGTTAGCCAGCACAGCGCTGCTGCTGACATGGCGACGTACACGCTGGCTGCCAGAGAGCTTCGTGTTCAAGCAAAGCAAGCTGGTATTTGCCCACATATACAGTCACAGCCTAAGGAACACCTCAGTCATATGCAAAACTCTCATGTTTCCATCAGCTTTTTACATTTCAGGTACAAAACAGAACTGCCATGTGACAAGCTTGTGACATGCAATCCATACTGACAGACTACACGCACCCTTACAGGTGAATACCTGAATGGCTCTTTCAACACAACTGTCTCAAATCATTTCACCCTCTCCACAGAGTATTTTGAACATCTAACAAGAAAAAAAAGAATCAGACTAACAGATATCAGAAACAAGGCAGATGTGAAACAGTTAGGAAAAAAAATAAAAAAAAAAAATACCACACCCAAACCCCAAGTGCTAATGCTTGCAAAGCTGAGAGCAGAGTTTGGCCTTCAGGATTCCAGCTTTTTTAATTCTTACAAACATTATCAGTCTTGGGCAGTGATACCTGGTTTAATGAGGATATTTTATCCATTCCTGATGTTAGACAGAGGCTCAGCAGGTTTTTTGGTTAGTACATTAGAGTACAAAGGGAGGGAAAAAAAAAAAAGAAAAAAACATAAAAAAGTATCCTGCCAATAACTTGCACCTCAAAGCAACATAACCACTCTGCTAACAAACCACTCCACCCACCATATGTCACTTGTACTGTACCTGTTGATATTCAGGCTTCAGGCAGCAGTAAAGAAGATTTTGAGAATATTGATGCTTCAGCAAAGGTGTAAACTCTTTTTTTAAATATTGTATTTAAGAAGCTGACCTTCGAGCAAATTGCCTGGTACATGCTCTCACCTTCATGCGCTGTAGTGTTCAGCTCTCTTGGCAAGCCAGAGCCCCAAGACTGAAATATTACTGAAGGAAGAATGATAAAACTTCAAGAATATTACGATTATTTTTTTCTCTCTAGAACTTGTGCCAATATTTTACCTGTCACAGGAGAATAAGTGTGAACATCACCCTCTACTCATTTAGTTTTGTCTTTCTGGCATTAATTCGAAAGGGTTAGTAGTTCAACCAGCTCATAAACCAGCAGTTTCTTTATCGGTAAAGCATGACACCAAGACTTTCTAATATTGGCTCTGTCAATATCCCACAGCCTGTGGCCTGAGAAATTTATTGAGGCAAAAGGACATTCCAGTTAGAACACTGTTCACTCCTTAGCCTACCTATTGAGAGAAGCGTGCTACGCCCCCTGGGTCTAGTGGCATCCTTTCTGGTATGGGGCTGATGGAGTTAATGCAAACCTCCCAGCTATCACTGCTGCTGGGTGTAATCAAACTGGGATTGAGCACAAGGACTAAAGGGGTTGTGGCTCCCAGGGAGATTATACCTCCATGCCATATGATACAGCCAAATCTTCCATCCTCATCACATTCAGAAGAGTAACGTGCTCTCTACTGCATATAGGGAATCACTCTAAATTTTCATGCTTTCAACCAGTGATGTACGGCAATTTTTCTACAAGTGACAAACCTGTTTGCTTGGGAAAAAGCCACAAAAACTCATTAATGCATTGTAAAAAACATGCAATATCTCGACGCAAATTTCTTGAAAGCCCTTGTACAGAGACATTTCTGAAGGCAAATTTGGTTTAAAAATTTATTCCAAGCCCTTCATATACAATTAATATTTATTCATTAAAAATAAAGAAGAATTATGAAAAATATAATGTCTTAGATTTAGATAACATTGAAGATAACCTGTTATGTTTTAAAATCTTAGACTTTCTTTAAAAAATTTCTGTTAATTCCTTTCCAGCCTCAGTGCTTTTTTATTTGTCCTCCCCAATTATGGTCTACTATATGCAATGTAAAGTAAAATATATACATTTTAAAAGCAGTTTAATATTTTGAGAAGTTTGACAAAAATTACATTTTCCTATTTATCATTTTTAAATAGGTATCTGTTTACCTTCAAATGTCATCTTGAACTGACAGTTCTTGTTTTGTTTTTTTCTTTCTTTTCCTCTTTTTTTTTTTTTTTTTTTTTTTTCTTTGTAAATAAGGAAAGAAACCTGGAAACAGAATTGGAAGGGATAGTTGCAGAGGTCTAGAAAGATAAAGAAATTATTTCCAAATTTCTCTAGACAACAAAGTAATTTTTTCAATTTCCTATTACACAACATTTGAACTACTGTGTCAGTTGCTACAAAAGATAGCAATTTAATTAAATTATCAGAAAATTAAAAACATGTTACTTCTGCTTATTTACACTCTATAATTCCACATCATGACATGGAAATTATTCATCCTTCTGGCTGGAAAGATTTCAGTCTTTACTGTAATTTCTAATTGTCAGAATAAGCTTTATTTTCTTAGGGAGTCTAACCATAAAGCTCTGTGTCTTAAACATTTAATGCATCCCTTCTATAGTCTTATGGTCAAAGTCAAGACACATTCACAAACTAGGTCTTTCTGAATCCCAGGACACTGCAAACTTGTATCATCTTTCTGGAAAGAACATATATAAGAATCTTCTTGAAAACTGAGCAATAGAGAAAAGAAAACCTGCTAATAAAATACAGACAGAAATAAAAGAGAGGATAAATAGGAGCATTGTGGTGCTCAGGCTCCAACAGCCTGAAGAACAATCAGGAAAGATTACTGGCCTCTTTCAGACTCTTCAATATAAAACTGGCCTGAAAAACTGTTCTTATTTAAAGAGGATGAATGGAAATAAAATGCCTACTCCATACGGCTAATCACTACTCTCTTCATCCTTTGAGTCTGAGTCCTTACTGAATTCTGTCCTTCAACCCGTCAGGAAATTCTCTAATGATATGTAATCCCAGAGCTGGAGGAGAGGTCATGTGCTGACTGTAGGAATTACTGTGTGAGGTGTCAAGTTAACCAGAAGGTCAAAATAGGTGATGATGCTAATCTATGTCCTAGGTCACCATATTACCTGCCACAAGTCTTAATAGCTTGCTGGTACTCATATTTTAAGCTCTTTATCATTTTTCCAGGAAAGAAGAAAAGTAAGATCATATGATTATGAACTCTAGGGCATGTATCTCCCACACACAGAGTCTATTTTGCCATATTTCACCATCACACCATAAATACATCATTAATTTATTTCATCCCATCCTCCAAGAAAATTATTCTAGGGTTGTAATGATAGTATAGTCTGTGTTATGAAATACATGCAGCCCAAATCTTCACCTACAACTGGCTCTTATCCTGTTGAGCACACATGGAAGACATGGCACAAGCAGAAAATAGTCACCTGAACACTAAGTATGTTGCTGTTTTTATCGTTATTGTTTTGTGACAAAGTCACACTCATGGACCATAAGCCACACTGCTATCCTCTGCATGCAGTTATGCCGTCTTTGTATTGTAGCCAGTGTCACATTTCACAAAAGGACAACATAGATGGATAAGAAAGTTTAAGAATACAGCAGGGCAATATTGCTCCACATACCAGACAAACCTCTCAGCATATCACCAGACTAACTGGTCTGATGAAGTTTGCTGATGAATCAGAGCAAATGAGAAAGTTAAAGACAAACCTGAAGAGGAAAAAGAAACACTGGCCATTAAGATATTTACAAAGAGATGCACTCTCAAGAATGTGGACAACAGAGGAGAAAACACTGTTGGAAATTTTAGAAGGTGGCAGACAGCAACTCTCATAATGGACTAAACAGAAACTATCTTTCCAGCAGAAAAAACTAGCAAATGTGGAAGGACCAGCTGTAATGTTTTGTTTGAATACAGATAAACTAACAGAGCTTTATATTTTTAGTTTTTCCTCCCTTCTACAAATACTCCTTTGAATTCAAGCTTTCCTTAAGCACAGTCCAAATAAAAGCAGTCAGAACTCTAGTACTTGGCCCTCAGCAGACTGCTGTGGCCAGAGAAGAGCAGAAAGCAATCTATTCACCTTTGCGGGCTTCTGTTATTAAACTACAATGACACTCCTACAGCTACAAAACAGCGATGCGTTCTAACAGTATAAAGGTCTAAACTGTTTCCTGAGAACAAGGGGTAGGGGTACAGCTGTACTCCTAAACAAAACAGGCAAGGGATAATTATCTGGGTCTGATGACAAGTGTCAACACAGATTCCATCTATGGTACCTCAGTTCTCTTGCTTTTGCCAAAGTAGGAAACACTTCCAAAAGTGGGGACCACTTCCAGCATGTTCACTGAGAGCAGAACATCTGTTTTGCCACACTCAGAAGTAAGTTTGGGCATCATCTGGGAGTTCGCTTGCACCAGAGCTATGCCTGGCAACACTTAAACAGCATAAATAACCCAGGCCAGTTCAAAAGCCTATGCTTTGGATCCACACATTTATTCATTCAGTTTAAGTCCATTCTGATTGACCAATCCCTTGCCTATTTGTAATAGCCCAATACACAGGACAAGGAAGAGGTTTCATTTCCTACATTCTGTGAAATACTTCAGAAACCTTGGGATAATCCTTTTCTTCCCTAACCCACCCTTGTAGGCTGAAAAGGACAACAAAATAGTTCCCATCACCTTTTTGTGCATAGAAGAGTGTTAGTGATCTAAGGATTCAAGGTCTCATCACTCCATCTGAGAAAAGTAGAAGTAGAGAACGTGTGATAGATTCAAACACAAGCAAGGCTTTGGTTCAGCTGTATAGACAGATGGAATGCTTTCACCTCATCTGCTGATGATATCATGTGGAGCAGGAATTTTAGCAATGCATCTGTCCAGAGTTCTCAAGCTGCATTATCAGAGATGACCAGAAACTATTTTGTACTTGGCAGATTTGGGATAAGTAAAATATTGACGCAGTAACAAAGGTAATGATGGTTGCTGGAATATATTTTGCATAATATGTAAGTCTTTAGAAATTACTCTTGCCAGTGGTTGTCTGTACCACTCTCTATTCACTCCTGTATTCTAAAACCTTTTTGTAAATAATTAATTACATTTCTCCTCCCTCCTTGCTCCTTAGTTTAAACCATTCATTTTTACCACCTCCTTCTGGAACTCTGTAAACCTCTTCCCCCATCTCTATCATTACCTTGAAGGTTTATGTATAAACCATGACCATATGACCACAGTCTTCTCTCTTCAGAACTATGTACACTTAGCTTTTTTAACCTCTTCCAAAGACCTATACTCCAATTTTTAGATTTTTAAAAAGATATCCTTGTATTTTCTCCAGTTCTTTCATACTCACATCCTTCTTAAGAAGCTGCAGACAGAAGTCACATGCACTGCAAAAGAAAATGTCTACAAGTCTACATTTAATGTCTTAAATTTTCAGGTTATATGATCAAGACTTTTATAAGTGTCTAATTATTCTGCACAGGTATGTAAGACATAGCAAAATAGACTGATTTTCCAAACTTGCTGAATGGTTATTTTTACAAAAATATAACCTCAAATATAGAAGCACAGAGTCACTTTGAAAAATGTACAAATGCTCATATAAATATTTCTTTTCATTTGAGAGACTTTCTTTTCTTTCTTTCTGAGAGAGAATGTTGTTTCCTATAATGTGGCTACTCTTCTGTCTCATATTAGCTGCCCCTTCTTGCCTCTCAGTAGTTTCCAAACAGGTCTTCTCCCAAAACATTTTTATACATTCTTTTATCTTCTCACCTCAAAGTGATTTTTTTTTTTTAAATGAATTAACAATGGGAACATTCCACAGATCTTTCTCTAGAATTTCTAACACTGAGCAGCAAAGTCAGGTTTATTCCTTTGTTACTTTCTGAATGCTCACAGAACCTCAATGATGTTTAAATGGATGATTTTAAACTTCTACTGTGCATCTCCATATCAATTCCCTCTTCAATTTTCTTTTACTAAAAATTACTAGATTTAATGAAAATATTTGTTTAACAGTATTTCTGCTTACTTCCATAATGCCATCTAAAATATTCTGTAATAACTCCTGACACTGTTTACAAATTTTTCCAGAACAGAGTGATTGCTTGATATCTCCCTAGGTCAGTCTCTGTTCTACTTCCTTTTCTTTTTTTTTTTTTTCATTCCCTTCAAATATCATATATTTCTTCTGACACATAGGATTTACAGTAGATAATTTTCACAGATTCAGAGGCTGTCCCTTTAGAGCTCTAAAATATATGCTGTCCGGACCTGCACATTTACAGACTGTGTAAGTCTAACTAACTAATGCTTGGTTATGCTTCCTTGGAGATATGCAAAGGTGACAGTTTGACAACTGCTTGGGGATAATGAAGTTCAAATGTTCTGAGGTTGGGGACATGGATTTTGGCTGATGAAAACTGAGTAGTCATCTTTTCTATTAACCCACAATCTTAAAGATATACCTCACATTAAAATCAAAAGAGTTGTAATTTGAGTTTAGTTTTGCAGGATGCTATTTGAATGAGTATTTTTAAGTTTTGCTCCTTTAGGCACTGTACTTTCCTGTTCTTTTTTTACCCTATTTTACCATTACTTTGACATTTTCGAAATACAGAATCTGAATCCTTGTGTATGTATCCACTGCTGTGATAATGTGCTGCTATCCCCTTTCCTTTCTTCCTTTTTCCCATTTCTTATGTTTTTTTCTGTACAGTCTTTTGAGACACCCAACTTTCAGGCATGTGCAACTGTAATCTCAACAATTTTTAAAGTCTTATCAACTATTAAAATCTGTGTAATAAATGTGCCCCTTAGAATAAATTTACAAATCCAGCTAAAGAAAATGCATATAAAACAACAACAAAAAAATGAGTTGCATTTATGGTTTTGTCATTCAAGAAACATGATTTTTATAATAATCTCTACCATAGCAGCACATTCATATAAAAAAACCTCTTGAATTCTGTACTACAAAAAATCTGAGTGCTACTGTATAATGGCTAAATCTTCAATTAGTCTACTGAGCTGCTGAGATTGAGGTAGGATTTCAGTCTCACAAAACTCCTGCCACATTTTTTGCATGGGATTTTACTTTCAAGAGAAATCTTTTGATACATTAATTATTAGATCCAGGCTCAAATTGCAAGCAGATCAGAAGAGCTGATAGCTTAATAGTTTGCCCCTAATCTCATTATATTTACTACATTTTGTTAAAAATCACCCTCCGCATTGTCTTGACTGAGTTTCATAGCCACATATAAATTTTGATCCATGAGTGACTGTCATGAATTTAGCAGCAATAGCACAGTCCAAGAAGAATTGCCAGGACCACTGCATGCCTGAGGAAGATGACAAGCTGAGAGTGAATAAATCCAGAACCAGGTACCAGAACACTAGTTTTATGATCAACTGTCTTCCAGTGTAAATGGAGCACAGTGCTGTTCCTTGTTTTTATTTATCTGTGGAGAAAAGGTGCTTAATCTTTCCAGTTGCTGAAAGACAAGGAGAGGTTTCAGAACAGATGTGGCAGCTTATATGGGAATCTCTATGTTTAGTAACACCTGAATCACACCGTTCCTGATAAGGCGACTAATTTTCCTCACTACAAAAGAAAGCTTCTGTCATATAAATATACTTTGCGGTGAACTTTTTTGATGTTGTTTATAGTGGAGTTGGAGAGGGTAAATATTTTTATATATACAGATACTAGTCTATGAAACATATTTAAATATTGCCTACTACTTAAAAATCTTAATGCATTACAATTTGAAATTAGTTCAGCATTCTTGTGTCATAAAGGATGACAACTCCTTGCAGTTCAGAAGAGACTCAAGAAAACCAAGTGCCAGTCTAAGGCTCCAGTGGAAGCGCTCGGTTCTTGGATCTCTGCAGATCGAGGCTGTTGGCATTACCCCTTCCTCTACAGAAAGAGAAAATAAATATGTCCTGACAGCACAAAGAAGTGCATTAGCTTTCCGTCATGATGCCAAATTCAGAGCTGGGCAGGAGCAGTAGCTGAGAAATTTAACTTTGTACATCACGTGCTAGTTCAGGAGTGAATTGTATGTGCCAGGTTCCTTTACGGGCTAAGCTGTACTGCAAATGCAGCAAGAACACCTCCAAGGTTTGTTCAATCCAACCCATGCCTCCACTGGTTTCTGTCGCTTGTGCAGAGGAAGGGAGTAGCATGGGGAGGAACAGCCTGGATTCTGCAGCAGCATAATCACAGCCTGGCCTGGATGGAGTTCAATCACATTTACAGGAGGTGACAAAGCACATTAAAAATAAGGAAAAAGAAAGGAAGAGACAGCTAGTGACATCCGCCAGCAAGTATTGTGGAACGTCTTCAGCCATCCTTCAAAGGTGGCCACATGCACGTCAGACACTGCAGTTGCTTGTCACAGCTGGACTGGGATTGCTCCAGCAACACTAGCAACAATTGCGTCATGTCCAGGACTGACACCTTTCTCTTGAAAGGCTCAAGAATTACAGTGGGGCTGGGGGTCCCTAAAATTAATACTTTTATCAATGCTAGAAAGCATGGATGGAAACGGCTGAGGAAGTTAGCACAAGTCCTGCCCATACTGCTGTTCTCCAGTGTGTATTTCAGTCCCTCTAGTCATCAGGCTGAGACTTCCACAAGCTGGAAGTGAAAATAATTTTCCTGAAGAAAACCATTAAAAATGAGGAGACTGTTTATAAAGTGCTATGTTTTGGCATGTCACCCTAAGCCACACTGTATCAACACAGCTCCAGAAGCTATCCTCTTTGGGGCTCTTGGTGGAACTAGGAATAGAAAAATCTCTGACACCTCTTTAAAAAGTTGAATGTGCAACACCAAAAGCTAACACATAAAGTGCGGTGAACACAAAGCTGTGCTGTCTTGCCACCCTTTTTCAGTTGTCCTTTGAGAGCTACACAGTTCTGGATTGCAAGGGCTGCAGCTCCAGGCAGTCCTTATACAGGCTGTAAAACTGGGAGAAATACCCTGTCTGTTGCCTGCTGCAACACAATGTATAGACAAACAAATCTGCCACAAATTACATACATAAGAAGCAGCGTTCATGCTGCTGTGTGATTAGTGTTAATAATCTGACTTAATGTGAAAAAAGTATATAAACAGTGAATATACGGAAGTTACTTATATTTTTTGTCATTAGATTCTTAGCAATTTCAGAAATCTAGATTACAGTCCTTAATGAAATAACCCAAAACTAGTTTGAGCACAAGTGACTCATAAGATCTTACAAACCTCTGTTTATGAATATTAATTCTAAAACTGGGACCCTCAAACAGTTACACTGCGCAGATGGCAACACTCTCCTAGCAAGTGTCCCTTTAATTCTCCATATCCCATCCCTATAGTTACAAGGCATGTAAACAAAACATACCTGTTTGGACAAGCCACAGGTGGAAGTCACTATAAGTGCCTCACTAAGCACTTTGCAGAGCCACAATTCTGCCATATGTACTTTTCCCCTAAGAGGATCATGCTACTTGAGGTTTTGTCACTCCTGTGTTTCAACCACCAAGGGATTAATTATTGAACTAGAAATGGGATGACTGTGGTCAGGGAAGTTTGCAAGCAGGTGATAAATATAAAGGCTATCAATGGTTTAAGGTGTGTGGCTACTCAGGACAAAGGGCACTTTCCTTTGCAGTTCTCAGTTTCTTTTCAGTCATGGAAGTGGAGCCCATAAAGTTAATACACATATATTTCAGTTTGTTCTGCATTTCTATCTATAGCTGATGGGTTTACAGTTGCCCTGGTGTTGACACTTCAGTTTAACATATACTACACACACAAGTTTCCCCAGGACAAGAGCAAGCAGGTGTTGATTACAACTGATGCCTGCATTTCTAGTAAAGTCTTCCCTGAAAAATAGACTAGGTAGTCTTTCCTGGAAAGTTTTGCTGGGGAGAGAATAGTTTAAATTTCATTTGTGATTTCAGGGCCTATATGAGTGTAGACTCACTCATGAACCTATACAGGACCTGCTTTGCTTTATGCAACCTATGCCTTCCATACCACTGACATCTTCTATCCCGGTATGGCTGTTGCATCGGTCCTGGCTCTCCAGCGCCTGGGGAGCAGGATGGCACAGCTGTAACCACTCTTTGCTACCATAAAGGACACCTGGGTAGATCCTGCCTTCTGACCGTTGTTTGGTGAAAAATACTGTGTACGTGTACATCACTGTCATAGGATTAGTCTAAATGTTCTAAATAAATTTGGAGATAAATACCCAAAGCTCTGGGTCTATAAAAAAAGTGTTTGCTAAAAACATACATAACCAGACTATGTGCACACAATTGTTTGTTCTTTTCTCTTATTATAGATTATAATTTTAATTTGTAGGACCTGTTTTCCTGAAGTACCGACTTTCATTTTCTTAGTAGAGGTGCCTGACTTTTAGCCAGGAAGGGAAAAAGTTTTGTGAAGGAAGAACAATAGCTTTACAAAGATTGAAAAGAGGTATCAGAAGAGATATAGGGTAGATTTTTCCATTAAAGAAAAATTTTTGTAATATCTGAAGTAGTCTCAATCTTCAATGCAAAGAGAAACATTTAAAAATGTGACTCTTTAATTTCTTTCTTTTTTTTTTTTTTTTTCCTGAAGGAAAGGAGAATGGAAGGCATATGTCCAACCTACGGGTTCTGCGATCCTAAGCCAGAAATGACAGAAAAGATGATACTATGTGATTGCCACGGTGTAGGTTTGCACTCAGACATGAGGATCACAGTTCTTCCTTGCTTCTTAAAACCGCCATCCTGCCCATCTGTTTTCTGAACCTTTTACTTTGACAGCACTGAATTTGGCCTCTTCCATGTAACTCTTGCCATGAAGAATCCTATTTCACAGGATACAAACCCAAAGCATCAAGGTGCTAAGGGTATAGGAATAGCGTGTCATAAAAGGATTTTGTTCACTATTACCTTTAAAAGCAGTGTCTAGAGTTCAAAAATGAGGACGTGTATTACCTTCACTCTAATAAATAAAATACTTGATGTGCCCCACAAGGTCTGAAATTGCTTAAATGTAAGTTCTACTAATATAAGTAGTATTAAACAAGAGTAAAAAAAAAGTTTTAAAAACTATCCAGACCTTTGAAAAGTAAGTAATGCATTTCCTTAAGAGCTTACCATACAGCTTGAGAGGATAATTCTTATGTATCACATAAGATACAAGATCTCCATATACAGCTAGCTGTTAGTCACAAGTCTGTTTTGAAAACAGTGTCAGGGGCCTTCTCTCTGTGAAAATCATAATTGACTGCTTTTTTCAAGATTTATACCTCCTATCTGTAACTCAGCTATCTTAAAATGCCCAAGGTTTGTGCATCATCCAGTCTGACCGCTCTTGTCAGGCTATAATGACTTGCACAGAGAGGGGAGAGAAAACATACCTTGTACCTGAAATATGTGCATACAAAAGTGAGCATCACTTCCGCCTAAGAGATTACGAACTCTGTTTCTAGAGTTCCTCCTTTCTTTATTTGGACAAACATATATTTCTATCACTATCAGCGCTGCAAAACACCCATACTTAATGCTACAGATTCCCAGTGATTCTTAGATATATTTGCACTTCAAGCACAACATTACCAAGCATGTAAAATGACCAGTGAGTCTATTTTTATTAACAATCTTAGACATTCTGCTCACAAAGTACCCTTAATCCTCTCGGTAACCTTCTTACATCCTTACTCCAGTTATAAGCACTATTTCCGATGCCCAACTTCATCCCTGTAGATAGATATGTGGATAGATGGATACAAAGATGAAATGGTTGACAGATAGATAGGTAGGTACATAGAAAAAAAGATTTTTTATTAGGAAGGTAGTATCCTAACTCTTACAATCTAAATGCACTTTTTTTCTTATCTTTTGCTAGAAGCAGTTTTAATATGCATTTTCCTGAACAAACACTATTTTTACTTCATGTAACTTTATGATGCAAGATACAGAAATGGAAATAGTTTCACATAATCCCAATAGGGACCTGATTTAATGCCTGTGGAATTTGACAGAAAAAAAAATCTGACCCAATTTTTTATTCTATCTAGAAAATATATCTAAACTATGAAAACATAAAGGTTAAAGCAGAGTACATGAATTCTGTCCTGGATAAAGGGCAAAGAACTGTAGACATACAGCTACGATACTGCTCCTGTATGTTGTGACTAAAGGACAATGCTAGTGAGAGGATTCTTCTACCTCTTCTGTCTAATAAACATCAGGATGGTAAAATAAATTCAGCAGAAAAGTTCTTCCCCCTTTATTGATCTGAGGAAACACTAACCCGATAGCCCCCCCTTTCAGGGGATGCTCACACTAACCCGATAGCCTCCCCTTTCAGGGGATGCTCCCCAGCTGACCTCCATCCATCAAAGGATGGTAACTCCTTTGCAATGGAATGAGAAAGAACAAGATGGGCCATTGATGGTCCATATCAAAGGATGGTAACTCCCTTGTGATTGAATGGAAGGAAGACAGGATGGGCCATCTCTGGTACCTCTTGTCCTTGAGATAGAAAGGAACTAAAACCACTGAGCCATAAAGACAAAGGAGCTGCAGATTAGCCCAGACTTGAAGGACACGTGTATGTGACTACAAGACTGAGTTTGCGCAGAAGTAAGGGTCAACTAGCAAACACAGTGAAGAAGACTACGAGCCTTCATCTGAAGACCCCTGCCCACGACCACCAGGAAGCACTGCACAAGCACGACGGGAGGAATTTGGGGTGGGGGGATATGTTAATGATTTCTCAGAACTAATTGTAATATTCCCTCCCTATCCTCGGAGTAGTGATGCATATGTATTAGAATTAGTGAATATGTAATGTTTTTAAGCAATAAAAAGGACCTGCTTTTGGCTCCAAGCTGTGCACGCATTTGGAGGAAATGATTCCCCCGTGCGCCCAGCGCTGAATAAATATACCTACTTTATAACCTTACTGGTTGTAAAGTCGTGATTCTGCGCCTCAGTATTCAGCAAACAATACGCCAAAGGCAGACAGAATCTAGCCAATTCTCTAGACAACTAGAAAAAACAGTGCTGCAGTGAAAAATAAATTTGGAGGATTGAGGAGAAAATAAATGTCTAATTATTAGATGCCCAAGCATTTTTAAGCAAGCAGTTCTGCTTTCCAACTTGGTTGCTTATACCTCAGCAAAAATATGTTTGCCTACCATACTAGCCGCTAGTTGCAGCTAAAGCTGTGCTTAGGTAGCTGCATTGTCAGCTCATGGCAATTCTGGTCAGATTGCATGAGTTCATACTGAAGAATATTCAGTTTCCCTTGAATCCAAAAACTCAAGATCAAAACCAAAACTACTAGGCTTTGACAGGTTCAAGTTCTGATCTGTGAAATGTAAAATAGCTTCCACCCAGAAGGTGCATTAGATGTAGTTTAGATTTTTGGGTATAAAGTATGAGACTACCTGATTCAAGAAAGTTAGACCTATCCCAGTATGTCTTGTCCCAAACCTGAGAAAGTGTTCTATTCTTGGAAATATCTTCTATTTTAGATTGTTTTTCCTTTTCTCAGGGCCAGTCCTGCTATTTTATCTAGCAGCACTCTTACTTTTTTCCGGGGGTTTGAATCATTCTCCATTAACCACTGAAGCAGACAGGCCAGACCTGGCAGAAGCTTGCAATAAATTATACCAATTTATAAAACAGTAAAAAAAAAAAAAAAAACAAAACATAGGGGAACAAGTTGTTTCTCATGGCTGGGTATAGGGAGAACAGGTTACCAAAAATAAAATCTTACATAAGCATAACAAACCCATGCTATATTTTGCTACACAATTTTTCACAACCAGAGAAGACCACATGTAACCACTACAACTATCATAAAAAAAGTACTACTGGCTTTCCGAGTCACATAAAGGCACTGACTTCATTTGTGTTTCTCTGTTTAACACATTGTTTGATATCCTAGAAGTGTATTACAATCACAAAACATAAGAATCGAAGCAAATCAGTATCAAAAGGTTTTTCATCACATGCAACTCACTTGTCACAATTAAACACTGAATTTAGGATCTCCTCTGTAGACTGTGAAAAATTTCTATGAATATTAATGGCAGCTGGTGACAAAAGAAAGAAGTTGAGATGCTTGCCTACAGATTAACATAAATTGTGCAAGTTGTCTTTAATGTAGTAATGGAGTATTTTTGGATGTTTTTTTGTTGTTTTTTTGTTTGTTTTGGTTTGGTTTTTTTATTCAAATATCCTAAATAGAACTGTTTGCAATAGTAATATATTAAATTTGACCGATTAATTTTTAAGAATCCATATTGTGCTGACCTCAACAGAGAAATAGATAAATGTACATTATGAAAAATATTACTCTGTGTTAAAAATACTTTTATTGAACACTATAAACATTCACTACCAGGAAAACTGCATTTCTCACCATGCTCCTAATTTCTGTGTATAGCAAAGTAATCCCCAGCTAATCAGTAGACTTGCAGTTAAGTCTCTTCTCCTGAGGAAAAATTCACAGAAAAGTGTACAGTTTTTTATGTTTGAAAGTGTGTTCCTTCATCTAAAAACTGGATGTTGTATTTATACCCAGTGCCAGTGTTTTCCCCAATATTACACCATTAATTAAACTATTAAAATATGGGAGTTCTTTAAAATGCATTTTTCTCTCCTTTCCATTACAAGAACTATTCCTGACAACTATAATTTCTGAAACATGTTTTCTTATGGTATTCTTCACACTATAGGATAACCTGGTTTGCTAATAATTTTAAAGAAAGCTTGTAAATTAATAAATGTATAAGCATTTGAAAGAATCACCCTTCCAGAGCTTAGTTGGTTAAGAGAAATGCTAAATCAGTGCTTGCTGATTGCTGAAGCCAACTGACGGGTGGCTTCTATATTTAGGATCCTCCTTACACCTGTCAAGAGACAGAGAGAGACAGCCAGCGAAAGTGTGTGCACCAGAGCAAGCAATCCAGAGACCCATCTCTTGTAGCAAGGAGCTAAAAATAAAAGCAACAAAGAGCAACAAAGAAAACAGAGCAAAATCTTATTATTTATATTACCCCGCTGCTCTGTGACATGCTGTCAGCAAGCGCTCCGAACAGGGTATGGCCCTCATTAGTTATCAGCGACTCTGGCTTCCCGCAGGAAGCCGCAGCGATACTCAAAGCTGGATGCAGCCCAACTGTGTCAAACCTGTGCTCCTCAGGTGGATCCCTTCCCCCGCTGATCCTTAGCTGAAAGAGCGAGGGCCTTTGCGGTGACACTTTCATTCCAAAGTGCACACCAGCGAATATTCATTCCCATGCTTAGCAGTGCCACTGGAAAGGGGCTTCCCAGCTTTGATTGGCATCTGTCTGAATCCAGGCTGCTCTCTCCTAATCTGACAGAACTTCTTTCTATTCTGGTGATTCGCAGATACGTATGCGAATGTAACAAAAGGAAAATCACATAGGTTTCTTTAAAGAACACCATGCAATCAATTAATAAAACAAACCTATGGTAAAGGCTTCAGATCTCTGTCTTTGTTCTAAACTGGATAAGAGTAGTGCATTTCAAAGGGAAGGGCATCCAGCTGTAACAGGATCTTGCTTTCAACACATGGATGCTGCCTTCCTCCCACCTGAGGTGCACCACTCCTTCCAAATTATTGATCTCCCAGTAAGCAGAAATATATGGTTTTATACACATTAGCGATAAAGAAATAGCACTGCTGGGCAAGGAGGGAAAATAATGCTATTTAAGTTTACACACATACCTCTTTCTAAACGCTACATGGTAATTCCAAAACAAAGAAACCGAATTTCTCTCTACTTTCCCTGACTCCTATCACAACAATCCAAGTAACCTCTTAAACAATATCTGTTTCACCACTGGATTCCCTGAATTGTTAGAAGGAAGCCAAATGGCCTTTAAGTATTCCCCAATGTTCAACAAACTATCTATTACTGGCCAAGCTTAATTTAAGTTTCAGTAACAATTACTTTCTCAGAAAGCAAGCAAAAAATCCATTGTTTTCCATCAACAGCAGTTGAAATGCATATTTATTTGTTAAAAATTAATGATGTGCATCTTTGAGTGGGAGAAAATGCTCATTCTTCATGAAAAATGTTAAATACTCATAAATGTAGACGTTTCAGTTTGGATACACAGCACAGACAACAACTGCACAAATACCTCTGAATCTTCCCAAAAGTAGCCCTAATTATTTGCTCAACAGCTGGTTTTAACTACTAGTCTGTAGTTACACTCAGCTCATCTGCTGAATGTACATAACTAATGTTTATGTAGATATGAACTTCAATTGTACAGAGGCAAGAGGCAAATGAATGTAAAAATGTGCAGACAATAATGCATTTAGGTTCAAGTCAATAAAGAACCAAAGGGACGCGGATGAAATTTATATTATCAACACAAGCATGCAGTAGTTCCATGTACCTTAGTGTCACAGAAATAACCTCAAACTCTATAGGGCAAAATTATGGCTTAACTGATGTCAACATGAATTTTGCAATCTACATCCATGCCTTTCCCCCATACTTTAAAAGACAGGTGATTAAATGACTCAGTAGCGGATGGTATCCAGATCCAGAGCAAGTTGTTGTGCCCGGCTTGGTGCAGAGTGGTAATGCTGTGCATAGTGCAGACCAATTAGCTAAGGCAAAGATAGGCACATGATATGCCTAAGGTCACACAGTTAATATCAGTTTATAAAAGGACTTTATAAATTGAGGTTTGATGTATAGTTTATATTTCTGAAAAGCTTTGTGCCTTTTTCTTTGGATGTCACATAGATTAGTATTCAATCATTTGTAATTCTGTAGTTACAGAATATCCTACTAATTATTACCATATATCATAATGGGAAAGTATAATACTTCTGTATAGTATCAATAATAATGCTAGCACATGTAAATAAGGCAAAACACGTATCAACAGTTAAAACATATCACATGCTACTCCTATCAAAACCAATGCAACCCCAGTGCCCTCATAGAAAGAATGTCAGCCTAAACAGCTGTCAAAAATTCATTGAAGCTGAAATATAGAAATTTAAGTATCTTCAACGGGCCATAGTCCGAAGACAGAACAGGATCATACTAGTTGTACTGTAATAAATTAATGCATCTAACTCCTGTAATAAACTAGCTATGCGCAGTCCTACAAATATTTCTTTTTACTACTTTAGCACAACTAGACTGTCTGGAAATATTCAGATGCAAAAACATCTGCAGGATAAGAACGATAAGAGGGATCTACGAAGTTTTATAAAGTCCTGAAGGGTGACAACATACATTTACAAAAGACTAAGAGCCTTGTACTAAGTACTGGGCAGACTACTGTTCTGTCCTATCTATTACTAATGGTGTCACCTAAGGCAGAGTTGACACCATTCTCCCAGTTTGTAAACCATGTAACCATTTAACACCTGCCTGCATTACAAGTATGTCTGTCCTACATTGATAACAGCAATGAACACATAGAAGGAAAAAATACAGAAAGTGATTTGGCTGTCTTGCATCATATTGAAGGTGCACACACATTAGTATACATAATATTACCCCTGCCATTATTTGTTCCCCTACAGGTATTATCAGAGAAAACCCTCAGGAGACATAAACTATATTGCTTTATCATTACTAGGGATGCTGTTTCCATGCCAAACTTTCTGTCTAAGGATCTCTGTCTCATAAGCTTCTGCCATACAGAATTCATAGTAATATGGGGTTTGTTTCTTAATTGGAGCTTATTCTGCTAATAAGAACAGAGACAGACATATATGATGCATGCACAGCTGCTGTTTGAGGTTTGTATAGAGGAACACTCCGTCACCTGATCTGAGATATTGCATTATTCACATACGTTAAATTGAATTGTATACAATAAATTCAAACATATTAGAAATTATATTCAGGAATGCATCAAAAATATAATAAATGATGTAATACATTACTTTCTGTACATAGTTTCTATGACTTTTTGAAATTATTTTACCACCAGGCAAAAATCACAGATGACAGACTGTTTCCACGCAGCTTTAGCATTATTTTGTCCCATAGCATGATAACAGAGAAGACCAAGCTTAATTTCCTTAAAAGATGTGACCTAAGACAAAAGTGGACATAAGTCATCCTCACAGCACTTCTTTGAAGTAGTCTGGCAACAAAGTTGTCATACATAGAAGCCTTTAAAACTGTCCACAAATCTTCTACTGAAAGACGTCTTCAAAAATCAAGTAGAAAATATAGATTCATAGAACCATAGAATAGTTTGGGTTGGAAGGAACCCTTAAAGGACATCTAGTCCAACTCCCCTGCAGTGAGAGGACATCATCAACTAGATCAGGTTGTTCAGAACCCTGACCAACCTGACCTTGAATGTTTCCAGGGAATATGTCATATCAGAGTCATTTAGTGATAATTCCTTCAGATGAACTAGCTAATGCAGTACTTGATCCAAAAATCTGAAAGTCAAAGTCTACAGTAGAAATGTTTTATTGAGAATAATATTATGACACCATTGCATACTTCCATTTTCTAAATGAACTTAAAAACTAAAAGGTTTGAGGTTTTGTTTTGTTCTGTTTTGTTTCCCCTTTTTAATAATGTAACAGTTGGAAAGAAAACAGTTAAGCAATGGAAAAATTACTGTCCAGCTCCCAACTAATACAGGAGAGACCTTCTGCTCTTTCAGATTTCTCTTCAGTACAAATTTAGAAGCTAAACAGTTCAGCAACACCACAAAAACTTTTAGAGAATGAATCCACAAGCTACCTAGTTGTACTATCAAGGCATTGTGTTTATTTAATCGGAATTTTCCTTACCTTAATTTGCAGGCTAAAGTCTGAGAAGCAGCTGATAGCCTGAATAGGCATTCATTTTTACCACAATTCTGATAGCAATTTATATTCAGACTTTTATTCTGCTCTGATATGTAATAGCAAAAATCAGCAGTTACACAGCATATTACATTTCGAAAACGTTGTCCAAACAATTCTCTATGCCCCTTTGAAGAATTCACAGAAGAAAGATAAAACTGGATAAGAATATAAAAACAGACCCTGAAACTCCTGTTTTATTTTTGTAAATAAATAGCCTGGAAGGTTTAATCCAGCCCTAATTTACAACTTTGAAACCATGTGAATTTAAACCATGTCTAGTTTTGAGATGCATAGAATGAGCTTTTCTTCTAAAAAAAGTAAATGTAGTAATGATAAGGCATTACATTTGTAAGGAGGCAGAAAAAGAGTGGTGAATTACTTCAGTTGAAAGAAAATCATGTGGCCATTAAACTGCTGGTTTTAAAACTCCTGGGAATTTTTTTACTGTATCATTTCAGCATCATTTCAGACTCTCAAAGAACTATACAAACAATGTAAAATAACAATACTTCACTGTAAATAGCCCTTATTTTTGCATTGATTTTGTTTAGATAGACATTGAGTGCTAAAAAGATTGTGTAATTGCTCTACTCTGAAAACAGAGAGCATTATCATCCAAGAAGACCTTTATTAGCTCATTATCCAATTTTTCCAGGTGAAGGAAATGTCATATGGTGGGTGCCTATCCATGTGAAATCACCAAGTAACAAACCACAAACTGGAATCTAAATAAATTACTGGTGAATTAGAAGCTCCCATTCCACCGCAACAAACAAAACTTTGTAACTCATACAGTCTGTATTTGCCTATCATACACTTGTTTAAGGACTTGGGACTAAAACACTCTTACAATACTGCAAGTTTATAAAAACAAACAAACAAACAAACAAACAGGCTTATTTTATTACTTTGCAGATATTGTAGGGATGTTTTGTTGTAGGAAATTAAAACTATTTTATTTTAAGCAGTTTTTGACTGAGTCATTTTGCAGATGATCCCCAGTTTGCAGGTTATCTATTTGGCCAGCAAGAAAGCCTTGAATAAGTCATATCCAAATACATGTCATTAAGTGTCAGTATAGGAAATTTGGATCTGGTACACCAGAAATCTAAAATTTCAAGTATTGGTCAAATCTCTTGAATTTCAATATGGTTGTTCCCAAAATCACCACAATATTAAATATAGAGCTAGACCCACAAGAAGCATGAGTTTCTTAACCATGTAGATAACTAGAATGGTTAGTATTTCTGTGGTATACTGCTGACATTTCCTGTTTGTTAATCTTCAGGAAAAATCCCAGCTAGGAAATAATTCCTGCCCAGTAAAGAGCTGTACCAATTACTGACGTCACACAGCATAAAAAACACAGTATCGGCCAGCAATTTCTCTTTCTGTAGTGAAACAATGTCCTAGCAATAGAAACCATCCAAACACATCTCAAGAGCACCTCTTTGCATAGGATACCTTTACTATAGCTTTTGTGTTCAAAGAATAACTTTTGGCTGATACCTTGCTTTCAGTTCTCAGAGACAGATGCTTCTGCAGTCTCTCCATGTAGTGGAAGTTATTACTAGGTTTTTATTGCTAGAGACAAGATATGTCCTTTGCCACTTTACCAAAGTTATCTACAAAATTCACCTGTCATGTCAGTCTTACACTGGAGTTGTATTTTGAATAATTAGCTATAGAAGAAAACCTCTTATTAAGTCAAAATCATAAAAGTTGTAAAGTCAAATACATAAAATAAGAATTCATCTGCATCTTAGTATGTAAGCACAAGTAAGCATAATTCTGCCCTTTTATATCTATTTCATCTCCTCAATGAAATGTGTTTCCAGCAGAAAAAATAATGGTTGATTTTGTAACTGAAGACAGGATTGCAATGAAGATGTATAAGGAAAACAGTTTAAGGCCATAAGGCAATTTCAGTATCTTGCATTTCTTAGTTTTCAAGTGTTTGGCTTTGCAACTGAATAACTTACTTTTAACTTAGGGGTTTTTTTTTAAAAAAAAAAAAAAGACTGATGAGCACTTTATTCTAGAAACAGATTATTCCCACAGAAAGTAATGGGACAATTGTAGTATAGAATACTATTCATTAAGAAGAAATCTAGCCCCAGGTAATTAAATATGTGGAACAAAGTATTTAATCATCGATGTTTAACCTATGCATACAAAGCTGAAAGCATCATTACTGAATACATAAAGTGTTTGTAGAAGCATGTATATCTACAAGAATAACTGAGCATTTTTTTGCAAAACTACCTTGCAGGACATAAAAGTATTTTATTCTATAAATAAATGGAGTTATGAAAGGAAACATCACTACCAGAAAAATAACTGCAAGCGAAGTATTGTTCTATACACCCACTACAATATTCTTTACGGTCATTTGTTAATTCTATCTCTCACCATCCATGTAAGGAAGCGAGGGGAGCTTTTAATCTTAATTTTGCAGACTGGAAGAGTGTATCTATAGTAGGAACATTTACATAGCAGGTGAGTAAAGATACTGGCCAAGTGTTTATCATAGCAAAGCAGCTATCACATCAGAATTTCACCTCATGTCCCCATAAAGTACCAACATCATCTTTCAGAGTAAGACCAGCTTCACTGGAAAAATATATAAAGTTTGTCTGTAAATTTCTTGATGATTTTAAACTTAATTACCTGAAAATTCAAGATTTCATACCAGAAGATGAGCAAATTACTGTCATGCATAATGAGGGGTTAAAATAAATGATTTCTATCATTCCTACCATTCCAAATTGTAGTGCTGAGCTCTAGAACTAATTGCATAAGGAAAAAAAAAAAAAAAAAGTAAATTTGCAGAAGGCACTTACAATTATCCTGCACATTACTAAACATTGCAGTACTTTGAAAATTAAAGTATTTCTTCCTTACAATTCCATATTTACATAAATTTGTGTTTGTTCCTAATCTGGGTGAACATTTTTCAATGTCTTCTGGAACATTAAGTAGCTAATTTTTTTTCATGGACACTTGCTCAGTGGGGCACGGACAATGGATTGCTGTCAGAGCTTATCATTTAAAAGAAAGACATATGACCATATCTGATATCACGCATGGTTTCTTTGTGATATCTTACTATTCCCTTCTGTATAGCCTAACACAATCATGTATTACATTTTATTTTATATGATTTTTACAAGCAGGCCTTGACAGTGATAACTCATTTTGTTGTGATGAAACCTGCATGTATTTAATCAGAAATGATTTTATGTGGATTCATCCTTGCACTCAGGATTTAAATGACACAGGACTGATACTCATTTTATTGACATTACACTGATGCAAAGAAGGATGAAATTGGGTACCTAATAATTTTCAAAGACATTTAGAGTATATCCTGAGACATACTTTTAATCATGCAACAAACCAATTAATCCTTCATGTGTTTCTAATCAGTTAAAAGTGACTATAAGGACCAGATTCTGATTTCAGTTGCCGCAGAGCTTTTCCCCATGTGTACAGTATAGTGAAACCTCCTTAAGACATGTTCTTGCACATACTAGTGATCCTCTCCCAATTTAAATATCTACCCACATAATCCAAAATATATTCACAATAGATAAAAGTCTAATCCAAGAAGCAGCTACAGCAAGAAAAGTGACTTGATAAATAACAAAAAAAAAAAAAAAATGATAAGGGCTACACTTCTGTTGCTACTGTTTGTAGAAAGACAAAATAATTGCAATGAAAACTATGTTACTCCTGCCTGAAAACTTAACAGCCTTGGTGATTATAAGGTAATTAATGACTACTAATGACCATCTTACGCATGCTCCCAGTCCATATATGGAAATAAATTGATGTTGGACCACATAAATGACACCCATTATGTACTTTAACGACCATCTTTCTTACAGGACACCTTGCAGTATGCAACATATTTATTCGAGCAGGATGACAATTGGGGTGTCATTCCTATTTTAGAAATGGGAACTGACGGAATAAAACAAGCAGTAGCCAGTGCTGCAAAAGAAGTGGGCAGCAGATCAGGTTAATGAACTCAAGTGTCACGAGCCCTTAGCAAGTGCTGTACCCACCTATTGCCTCTGTCTTAATTAGAAAGTGCAAAATAATCACAGTACAAATTTCAGAGAAACTGGGCATCTACAGCTCCAAGTGATTTCAACAGCAAGAACAATGATTTGCAATGTGGCAAAGGAGTCCAACTACCATGCAGTGTTGGCATGAGTCAGATATGCTGGCTTCTTTTCACAATACTGTCTGCAGATTTTTGCTGACTCCTGTTAGATTCTAAAAATGCTGTTAAACTTATGTTTTACAATCTGTGTACATCCAAGAAGTACAGATCATGGGGATTATCTTTTTCTAACTCCCCAGATCTCAAGTTAAGAAAAGAAGCAGATATGATGGTACCTTTTCTACAAAAAAACCTTTGAGAACCAGGTAAACCAGAGGTATTATACATCCAAGAAAGATCTAGTCATGCAGGTTTCTGAGGTAAGGTGGGAATATAGCAAACACACATATTAATAAACAAGGCTTAACAGCTTAACCACACTTTTCAACTACAGAGGGCTTTAGAGGCATCAGCTAACAAATTAATCTTGACATAAACTCTTGCCTGACTAAATGGTAAGATACTGCAGTTTCCTACGTTACCGAGAGAAATTAGTGTGTAAAGTTAAAGCACAAAACTTAAGAAATAATGCAAGGCAGATAAAGGGAGGCAGATAATAATAATAGAGACATATAATGATAAAGAGCTCAGCCAAGATACACACAATTCAGGATGTAAATCATAGAAAACAAAATCAGAATATTTCTGTTTAAATAAAATTAAATAAATAAGCTTATTACCTCTTATATTTTATTATTTTTTTCTTTCCTTCTTTTTTTTTTTTTTTTTTCAGAATTGGTGCCACTGAATTAATTTATAAAAAAAAGTCTCAGATCAGGAAACATTCTCTGCATTAGGAAAATCACACACAGCTAACCATCCTAACAAAGGATGACTTTCCAAAGAAGATAATGGTGCAAGAAAGCTCATTGCTTATTTCACTCAATTTCCATCTTCTCTCACCATGCATTGCTACATGTATATCTCTTCACTTCTTCACCTATCATGAAATAAAATCTAATGGACTTGCTACATCCATATGTAAGAATAATAAAATTATATATGAGGTTAACAGAAAATATGGACATTCAGTAATCTCTGTATGAATTATTCTAAATACTTACTGAAGAATAGCATACTATGAATTGCGTTTTATTCTAACTCAATCTACTAAAATAAATTAGCCATATACTGCAAAAAAACAACATCTGCATTAACATCTGTATGAGAAACCATCATATTTTGGGATTAAACTCACAAAAGAGAGTATCAACATATCTCCTAGGGCAGAGTACTCCCTAAGTAAGGAGTATTGCCTCCAAGTGTAGGGCTGTATTTGAGACCCACAAGACCTCTACCAAAGAAACTATTCAAATCTAGATTAGGCGAAAATGTCTACTGTGAGGGTTCATTCATCCATTTACAAAATAAACCACTTTTCCCACTGGTCCACATCAGTATATCATAAATCAAAACTTGCCTTTTAATGGACTGTTGAACTTGTCCCTCGACATTTTGACTAGTCTATTGGGATATTGGATCTACATGTACAGGAGTATGTTATTCACCTGTAAAAATGGGGGAAGGAATAGTAAAAACCCTAACATTGTAATTCATACTTTCAGTCATCTCTTCTTCATTACTTTCCCCCTTCCTGCAGTATCAATAAACATGATTTTTCCAGCTCAGACTGCAAAATATTTCACTTAATCTTCAACAGAACAGCCCCTGTGTCTCAGTTTCCTCCTATGGAAAAGGTTTTAATTTCTAATCAAGAGTCAACACAAACCTGGTGTGGCAAATTTCTACTCATTCCAAGAACAAAGAAAACTCCCCTTTTACCAGTTTGCTTAAGACTACCTTAGTGCAGAAAGAAAAATGCAGCATGGAATTAAAAGTGACAATTGAGAAAAATGGCATGCCTTGATTTAGGCCTTAGTCCTGCTACACTTACTCAGAGAACTTTTCTAACTTTATTTTTATGCTTACTTGAAAAAAGATTTGATCCATGCTTAGCAAAATATAATAGAAACTCCAGTAAAGATAAGGGAGGGAGAGACGATATCACTGGGGAACATTTTAAGCTTTTAGACCAGTCTAGTGGGGAGCTGCACTGGGGAAATAGGAGCATAATAGGAGTTAGAAAATTGTTTGGATGAACTGAGTTTAGATTATCTCCTTTAAATAAAAATTAACATCATTTATCATCTGATTGCTACAAAAACTAGGCTGTGGACTCAGCAACTCCTTTGTGTTCTTACTTACTTCACAAATCAGGTCAAAAGTGAACCAGAATTTAGTATAACAGATAAATTTGAGAGTCTTTGCTCATAGACCTCAACTGAAGCTTTATATTTATGAGGGCTGAAAAAAGGACCACTGATCCAATATATACCTCCACGTTAATGTTTGCTGTGCAAAAAATTATTCTTATCCTATATGACCCATAGGACACAGTCTTTTAAAAAATCACCTCCTTTCTGCATTCCTTGCTCAAAATTCATGTTTCTGGAGAAACGGGAAATTTCAAAAATGAAAAATGTTTAAGTCACTATGTAGAAAAGTCAGACTATATTTTTCATCCTGACCAACTCTCAAATGAGAGGGAATGAGAATGTAATTTTAAAAGAGTGTAAAAAATCCAATAAAGCATTTTTTATAATAGTCAGCAATATTATAACTTCACATTCATATTCTATGGGTATTTCAGGCCTGCCTCAGATTTAAAAAAAGTCTGATTTTGAATTACTGTAATTAACTGCAAAAGCTTGCTGATTTGTTGATGCAAAATAATGTCAATCTTTTTCATAAACTTGTTAGAATCTTTGTAAATAAATAGCAAAGATTATATAAGGAACAGAAATTCAGCTCTTTGTCATTGGTTTGCTGTTGGTGCCCAGGGAAAGGTGTTGTAAGAAGCGGCACAGGGAAAAACCACGGTCCTTTTCCTAATATCATTAGTGTAACATTACTAAGCAGTGAGCCATGTTCTTGTCACAGTGTGCTAGTGCAAGAGGGAGCATATTTTACATTTCGACTGAAAACTTATTAAGTTTAATGAAGGTGTGAAACCTTGAGTGTGCTTAGAAGCAGAGTAGGTCAAAAAGTAGTTTGGAAAGTACTGGAGAAGGAGAAGACAAATCCCTCTTGAGCTGAATAGCTGCAGGCATATACCATTAATTTTTAGCTGTTAAAAAGTGCTGAGGCATATTTTCACTCTTACACTGATTTTTTTTTTTTTTTCTGAGAATATCAATGGGACTTTTAATTTTAGGGTACAAGCAGCATAGTTTGACCCTAAATTGAGAATATCCAGCCCATGAATATCACTGAAGTATAAACGCAGCTGAGAGCAATTTCGCCATCAGTATTACATATTTGCACCTTAAATGTGAGACACTCCTGCATCATTACTGTGTGCATCACACAGAACTGCTTGACATAAAAATAATATTCTGCAAACACTACTGATTCCAGCTCTCTCTAACTATTGGAAATTGAGAGTGAAAGAAGAATCACAACACTCTAATAGAAATGACCAATTTGCTATAGTGAACTATGGCACAGTTAATGTAAAATGCGGCTCTTGGTCTGATCCTACAGAACAGAGCATTGCTCAATATACATTTGAGAAAAGTTGAGTGGGATCAAGTTATTTAATAGATGCAGCAAAAGAAATAAATCAGAGCTGTAATCTCAAATGCAAAATATTTAAACATTCATTGATGCCTGTCTTGCAGCAGCTGTAGATGGAATGAAAAAGCTGATGCAGGAATGGGCTAAGAGTGATCTAAGACAGCACGCACAAGCACTGCCCAAAGGTAGGAGCAGAAACGCAGTCATTATTTTGTACTTCTTAAGTTCTGTGTATTTTCAAGGTGCTAATTATGTTTTACTGGGACACTGAGGACACTGAGCTGTCATTCTTTCTAACAAGAAGTCCAATTCAGAATTTGTAAAAGACACAAATAAAGTATGGCATCTGGCTTTACCAAATTATAGCTACGGTCCAACAATTTTATTCCAGTGTTGTGTTCTTATAAATCTTTTTTTCTATTAAAGTACATATTTAACAAGGCACTAGAAAACAATGTTTGCTGCAGTCCATAATATCAGCTTTTGTTACTAAGGTCTTTAAGCACAACATGCATCCCAAGCATACAGGGATCAAAAGCTTGTGTATTGCTGCAAAGAAGTACAAACCAGTCTGGGGCCCAATTCTGCTTCTGCTATGGTCAACAGCAGAGAGAATGAGTAATTTTTCTCTCAAACTACTAAAATGCTCCTAAACTGCAACCCCCTATCTCACAGAAGTTTAAGTCAAACATAGGTCTAGAAGATAATACTACCTTGAGTAAAGGATTCTCGCAGAAGGCAAGAAAGAATAAAGGCATAAACATGTTAGATCACAGCTATCAGCGGGCAACTATAGTCTGTTTTGTTTCTTTGTTACAAAAGATTAAAGTAATAATAATTTGACCGTGCTTCCATCAATTTAAAATGCTCTGCTAGATAAATATTTTTAAGATCTGTACAACAGGCCTTCTATTTAACAATGAATACATTTCAGGCTAGTGTGCTGCCAAGCTCCAGTTCTCTTTCTAGCAGCTGAATTCTTGGATAAAATCATTTTACAGGGTATGAGCAATGCAGTTCTGAAAATAGCACCACTGCAAAATGAAAGATGGCAAAAACCTCTACAATGCTGATTTATTTCAATGAAATTTTGTCTCTTACACTCAGTATCTATTTTGACATTTTCAGCTGAATTTTCATACTTAATAAAATGTAAATCTATAGCATTTGTTCATTTTGGGGCCCCAGCATAAATATCTAAGAGGGGAAAAAAAAAAAAGAAAAAAAATACCCATTCACATCATAAAATATGTAAAACAGAAATATGCTTTGTGGATCCAAATACTTTGCATTTATCACCACCACATGTACAGAGACACTCACAAAAAGAAACCATCACCGATTTGCAAGCTGTTTCACACTTATCTTTAAGTATGTTTCTACTAGAAGAATGGATTGGAGCAATAATTTTTAAAATATCGGTGGGTTTATACTTCTTGTGTAATGCTCAGCCTTCAGACATGTGCTGCTGAGAAAACACTAAGAGGTGATATTGCACTTCCCCGATTCTAAGGAGATTACATCTTTTGGCTTTCTTTCCAATTCACTGATACAAAGGTACACTTCAGCAGATGATTTTTTTTCTAATATAGGAGATTTTAAAATAGATTGGAAAATATAATTTTCAAATGAGAAGGAGCCTGATATTTTACAATCCATTATTGCAGCTGTCTTTTTTAATTAACATCAGCAATAAAATTGGCATTCTTCTGTCATAGACTTTATGCTAAAAATTAGATTATATGTATACGAGATATGTCAAAATCCTTAATCTGACAGTAGAAACAGATGAAAAGAACACATCATAAATATCTTCTATATGCATTCGGTCACTGAATTTATATAGTAAGTAACACTGTGTACCAAGCCCAGCTACATTCTCAGCAAGACCTACACTTGTTAGGTCCATGTGCAGAAACCAAAAATACAAATGTTCCAGTTGTGCAAATCCTAATTCATATGACTCATATAGATTTCCCTGAGTTGTCCTAATGACACCGAAACAGTAAGGATGATTCATGCAAATAAAAAATAGCAATACACAACTTCTTTTCTAAAAATTTCCTGCCTGCATACATATATATATGTTCATATGTATATTATTTTTATCTTCTGTATATTATTTTTATCCGCAGATGTTTTACACCAATTTATCTAAGTAACAGATCTATCTTGAATATAATGTATAATTTAATATCTACATACAGAGCAGGCAAGTGAGGAGGAAAAAAGGATAAAAGATAAAGGAAAGAAAGAAAATAAGTGGGAGAAAATTAGAGAAAATAAAATAAAAACAGACATTAAGTTATATCCAGAATGATGTAATTACAGAAAGAGTCCCACTGCTATTGAAAAACTTAATCTGTAGGCTTACCAAAATGAAAATATCTGTTTTGTTTTGTTGGTTGCTTTTTCTTTTTTAATCAGTACACACAGGTTTACCGTCAGAAAGTAGTAGCTACATCTTTATATCATACATTACTCACTATAGGTAAAAATATCAATGCTACTAAGACATACTGTGTCAAAAGTATACTTAAAAATTACAACATATTTTTAAACTCAAGACTGTTTTCATGCAGTATAGAAAAAAGAACAGAAATATGGTGAGTCCTATGCTACCTTTACTAGGAAACATGCAAACTGCATTTACTTAGCAGTATTTTTTTTCTAAGGTCTCTATAGATGTAGATGATAAATATATATGGCTACAAAGAAAGAACTGTTTTGAGTTCTGTGTTAGCAGTAGTGTGGTTATAGTGACAGGAGTACTATACAACAGTATTCTCACGTAAGGGCAAAATATCTGCTGTGCTGCCTCTATAACTGAAGTATTCAGAGTTGTTATGTTAAAAGTAACATAGTATCAAAGTATCCTGTACCAACATATAATAGATCCCTAATACATGATACAATGAAAATGACACATTTTAATGAAACCTAATATATATTGATCAGTAGCTAAGCCTTATAACTAAAGATCAAGACATAATTACTGCTATACTTAAATACTTCATTAAAGAAAAGTCTTCAATATGTGCGGCGAAATATTCCAACACAGTAAGCAACAAATGCGATTATACCACCTGCTCAGATTTTCAATTAAAATTTAAGGCTCCCGTTTCATATAACACAATCCTTCACTTACAGTTCTCTATACATTGCTGGGTAAATATATCAGAGCCTTTTTGCCTTGTCAGAGAAGTAAAATTAATCAAATGACTGAGATTCTATTAAACAGGCTTTGCTTAAACCTTCAGCATTTTTTGCTAAAAATGTTTCATACTGTCATACTACTGTATTGGTGATGAGGACTTCTAGATGTTTTAGTAAAAGCACGTGTTAAAATATTTACTTATTCAGAAGGAACAGATGACTGTAGGAAAAGTGATTGTACAATAATGAGTTGTTGATGAAACCACGTACTACATAGCCCTGATTATGCATATTTTTCATCCAACATCTGGGAAATATTGCTTCCTCAGACCAACTTTTTTTCTTAGTTAAAAATAATGAGAAGAAAACAGGTAGTTAAGAACATCATATCAGAAAACCTTCAGTTCTTCAATTATTAATGTATTTCTTTCATTTATTCTCCTCTCCTGTGTTTTTTTTCCTATTTTTAACATTTTTAAAATATAAACTCTTTCACATTAAGGGCATTTGCATCACTTCTCTTTGTTCTTCCCCATATGTAATCTATAGTAGGAAACAAAACACTGCTGTCTAACCTTAAAAAAAATTTTGAAAAAAAAATATTTTCTTTTTCACCTGTTACATCATTACTTTTTGCAAAGCATCTCTCTCTGCATCAACCTGTTATGCTGTCTTTTAAATGAACTAAGCCTTATTTGCACTTTAATTTAATTTAGAAGGGGAAACATTACAATGAAGGATGGACAGGCACTATAGATTGTTTCTACAGTATTGCAATGGAACGATAATGAGAAAAAAAGACAACAGCAAGTAGATTGTGTAGAACATGGAACTGCTGTTGACTAACATCATATTCTGAATTACTTAATCACAGATATAGTTACAGTTAAAGTTATGTTATATGGTATGTTTTCCTGTTGACAATTTCTATGATTGTGAGTGGCAGTAAAGGTAAATTCTGAAGGGAATTAGCGAACATGGACAGAGGGACAGAAACAGTTTGAAGGAAATATCACGTATTGTTATGCTAAAAAGTGATCTATTTAAACTGCACAATATTCTTTTTATACAGTATTCTTTTAATTTCACTTGGTTTCATATTTCATTCTAACAGTATAAAAATCTATGTAGAAGATAAATTGTAATTAGTTGTGTATGATAATCTTATCAGCTCAATAAGTAACAGTAAGTACAGGAGCTCAAACACAAGAAAAGGACTGACTTTAAAAACCCTGGCTTTGTATTTTGTCACTCTTGCTTCTACATGGCACATCTTTATTAACTGCAATACGAGAATATTTTAAAAGATAATTTTCCCTTCAATGAAAGGCTATATTTATTCAACTCAGAAGATATTAAGTGGCTATTTTACACTTATCTTTGTATTCCTTTCTTCCATTTAACAGTGCGAACATCCCTTTGAGTCTTTTATAATGGAACCGATACTCAGAACTGAATCCAATTATAACAACCTACCAGCAGTACTAATTGGTGAAAATGCATTGCTGGTAATTGCTGTAAACTCATCCTTCTGCACAGGATGAACGAGGGCAATAAATTCTACCCAGCGTTAAACAATAGGGAGGACTACCATTAGCACTGTTTTTCTTATGTAAAATGCATTAAAGTGAGTCATCCACTTAAAAGTTACCTACTGGTAGCTTTAACACAGATCCAGGGACTAAGGTTAGTGCCTCCAAAAAAAAAAAAAAAAAAAAAAAAAAAAAAAAAAGCAAAGAAATAAAATAATGTGAGGGAGAGAGAAGAAAAAGGAAGAAAAAACGGTCATTAGACCATAATGGTTTGTTGTGGGTTTTGGTTTTTGGTTGTTGTTTGTTTTTTTGTTTTTTTTTTTTAATTTTATTTTTTTCCCAATCTGTAGGCGAATCTCAAATATGAGGTATTGGCTTATTTTTGCTTTTATTGCATGCTTTCATTATATGATCTGTGCACTGCTCTGGGCAACACTTTCATGCTAATAAGTATGCAGTGCTTTAAAGATTTCTGTCTTACGGCCACGCAAAACATAAAGCTGCTTGCACCGAGAGCATCCATCAGCTCTCGCAAAGGTGATTTTTGAGAAGTAACGATTTGTAAGGCCAACGCTGAAGAAGCCGGTTCTTTAGTTGTGTTGCTTTAAGCAGGCTAAAACCCCTCTGGGGTGGCCCACGCGTGCGCACACACAACACCCCACCAACAACCACGGACAGAAAACAAACCCTGCAACTGTCAAAATATTCATGGTGTGCACTGGAACACAGCCAGGTAGGAGTGAGCTTAAGCATAGGCTCAGAACTCAAAGCACTGCTCGCCTGCCTTCTTTCTCATGCCTACCGCAGAAAGGCAAGAAAATCTGCCTTTTGCCTGAATTTTCATAAAACCGCTAAAGTTCTCTATTTAAAAAAAAAAAAAAATAAAAAATTAAAAAATCGTGTTAAAACTCCAGCCAGGCTGAAATAACCTTGGTGGGAGGAGGGGGCGGGCTCTGTGTAACTCGAAACTTTCCTCTCGGCACGGCCGAGCTGCCGGGGGTATATTTAGCGCCGGGAGCTGCTCCGGAGCGGAGCCTTCGCCCCAAAAGTGCCGTCGCCGGGGCGCTCCCCCCTCCTCCCGGCGGCCGCCCCGCAGGGACTCCCTGCCACCGTGACTCTTCCCCAAGCAAAACCAGCCGAAATCCGGCAATTTTACCTCAGCGCCACTTTCCGCCCGGACTTACTTTATCTCCCTTTGTATTTTGGCCGGCGCCGCGCGCTCCCCGGCACTGAGGTGAGCCCCTGTCCCGACCGTGCCCCCCGCCCCGGACCCCCCGCACCCCGCGGGGACTTACGTGGTGGCAGAAGGGAAAGGTCCCTCCGAGGAGTGGTTCATCACCAGGGACTGGAAAAGTGTCAGGCTAAAGACTAGCAGCCAGCCAGCAGCCATCTTCCTGATCGAAGATCGATCCCCCCTTCCCCAAGTCGGCGAGACAGCAATAATAATAAATTCAATTATTGTGTGTGCGATGGTGTGGGGGGGGCTGTTGTTTTTTAAAGCCTCCTCCGCTCCCCCCCCCACCCGCCCCCTCGCAGGAGGCGCAGCCCAGAGATGTGCGGAGAAGCAGGAGCGCGGCCGAGGGTGGGAAGGAGGAGGAGAAACGATGGAGATCTGTGGGTGGAGAGGGGGAAGAGGAGAAATAGAGAAGAGAGAGCGAGCTACTCTACTCTGCTACTCCAGCAGCAGCTCCAGCTTCATCTGATCCGCCGCCATCAGGGCTACTTTTGTAACAGATCTCCGCTCACTCTGCGTGTGCGTGTGTCCTTCCCTGATTTATTCCCCCGACTGCTGAGCAGAAAGAGGAGGAGAGAGGCAGGCGGAGGAAGGGGGGGGAAGGGAGAGGGGCTCCTGCGGGGAGAGGAGGGAAAGAAGGGGAGAGAGTTGGAGACGGGCAGATCGCTCCCGGCTCCTGCCTTCCCTGCCGGCAGCGAGGGAAAGTCGGGGCGGGGAGCGGGGGAGGGCACCGGGCCCTGTGGCGGCCTTACAAGGCAGCCGAGGAACTCCCTGGGCTGGGCAGGGCAGGGCAGGGCCGGGCCCCCGCGGGAGCCGCGCTCCCGCCCCACGCCGCCGGCCGTGGGGGCTGCGGGCCGCACCTCCCCGCCGCCCGGCCGCTATTTTTAAAACCGCTTCGTGCCTTATTTTAATTCCTCCCCCCCCCCGCCTCCCTCCTCCCTTTTCAGCAGCAACCTCACACAGCACGTGTGCCGCCAGTCTGGGCTGCACTTATATATGCATATTTATATATGGACGTACAAATGTCGCTCCTTTCCCCGCTGGCCCTGGGAGCGCGGCTCGGCGCGGAGGGGCGAGGGCGGCTGCCCCGCGGCGAGGAGCGGGCCCGCCCGCGCCCCCGCAGGGTCCCGTCCCGGGTGGGTCCCCGAAGCGCGTCTGGGCAGCGGGCACCTGCGGCACGGCTGGGTGTCCTCAGGCTACATCCCCGCCCCAACCGCATCGCTAGCCTAGACAGTAATTTCCAATTCCTTTGAAAATTCGGGCAAACTGCCTCTCCCGTCCTTTATTTTACCCGTGTTCATGTGCACCATTCTCCGTACAAATGGAGAAAGTAATCCAGGGAAATATTTCTTATTTACTAAAGCAGTTAAAAGTTCAGGGACAGTTTGATTTTTCTTTTCAATCGGTGAGTTATTTTTGCTTGGTTTTCCTTCTTTTGAGATGCTTTTATATTGTTATGTATATAATTAAATATAATTATGTAATTATATGGATTTATATATATATAATTAGTCCAGCAGGTGAAAGTGAAAGAGCAGACCCAGTATTCATGTTATTTTCACATTCTTTGTATTTCAGGGTTGCATCATCTTAAATGTATTAACTCACAACAATGTCTGTAAACCAGAAAAGCACTCATCTCTACTTTAAAGGTGGCAAAAGGACCAAAGCTGATAGCCACAAATGAAGAATTGAGTGTTCTCATTGCCCAGGCTCCAAGCCAGCATGATATTTCAGTTGCAATCTGTAAAGCACGCAGTCACTCATCTACATTGTTTCTGGATTGGAGCTGTCACTTTGGAGCTGGTGGGAAGAACTCCCAGTTGTCTTCACCTATCCACCTACCTGTAGGTACGTAGGATTCAGCGCTTGGATGCAAGTCCAAAATAGAAATTTCTAAAATGATACTGCAGCCTGTAGACTCAAACAGTCTGAGGAGTGTCGATAGCCGAGCTTTTGTAGGTCTCTATAGGCTTTACAGTTTTGCCACATCAAGTGGCAACACTTGATACTCAGCTAAAACCGCTCACCTGAGCACCTCTGCTTTCCTACAAGGGTGCAGAGGCACCGATGGCCTCTGCTGCAAGGTGTGACGGGTAACTGCAGAGTCATGGGCATGTGACAGGGGCCCTGCTTCACGTAGGATGTATCAAGATGAGATCCGGGGTAGAGAGAAGACTCTGGGAAATGGAGTAAAGGTTTGGAGCAATGTGCAGGGAAAAGAGACTGGAAGTGTGGAGTAGTTCAGGCTGCACAAGGCCATGGCAGATTTACTTCTTAGAGTGTAATTTAAAGCGTCTTCTCACTCTTGGGGCCCCATACTGTTTAAGGGTAACATTCTAGTATCAAGAGGACATCAATTCAGTTATGAACATGAATATTCCCAATAAAACACTGGTTCTGCTTCATGATAGGACTCTGAAGATCAGCACGAGTTCATGTCTGAACTCTGCTGAGATCCACAAATGAGGTGTTCTGTTAGTTGTGCTCCAAAACACCTACAGCCTCGCAGTGGGCAACACAGTGATGTATCAACACTGGCAACACCCCTTCAGAATAAAGGATGGAAATGCTCTACTTGGCTCCTTCCCTACCTGAAGGATCCAGCATTTGCCCATGTCACCTCTGCTCAACAGGAAAGTGCTCGTGCTCAATTCCCAGATGTGCCTGTCCCAAAAGCCCACACACAGCTCACCAAGCCATGGGCACTGAGCTGGGAAAGAGGTGCTCTCTTCTCACCTTGAAGTGGGCATGCAGACAAGGATGCGCATGTTGGTCAGGGCAAAGAGGATGCAAATGACTGTGAAAAGCCACAGGGGAAATGGTTTCAGTAGGTGACAATAAGCAAGACCACTCTCCCTCAGAGGTACTGTTTCAGTATAATGTGCAGGAGACAAAGAAAGACCAAAGAATGATATCATAAAGTAATAAATAGAAAAGTATAGGGTTACACAGGGATGTTTCTTTCATCTTTAGTACAATTTTCTGTAAGCCTGCATTTCTGATGCTGCATCCAACATTTATAGAACTCCTTAGGGTGATAATTACTGCTACTGATAATTCTAACAACAATAACACATGTCTAGCAATGCAACAGTGCAATGCATGGGTGGGTTGGCACCTCACTTAGTACAACAGGGTCTGGATTGTGACTGTTTCAGCAATACTAATACACTGTAACGATAGCTGAAATGTGAAAAAGAAACTAGAAAAAATACTGCTGTATTTTAATATAGCAATATTTGAAGCATCAAATCTATATTGCTATTTACAACTGTATAATAAGACTGCAAGGTAATCCTACAGTGAATGCTACTCAAGTGCAAGTGAATGCCTGTGGAGCCCACTGAAACTCGGAGATGAGGGAGAAAAGAAAGGTTGTCTACATGCATCTACAACATAGAGGAGATATACATAGGTCAGCTCCAAACACACTGCTTAAGGTTTTGAGGAGCAGCCAGGGCTGGAAAACGGAGCTGAGCAAGGGCTGCCAGTGTGACATTCATGGGAAGACTCAGATCTGTGATATACAAGTCAAGTTCAGCCTGAAAACTTTACGGGATTTACAAGCAAGCTTGGACCGGAGCCCAGTTTTGAGAAAAGCTGGACTCGAATAACAGTTTTCCTTTGGATTTTAGTGAGGCTCGAATCTGGGTTTTGAATTTTTACCTTTTTTTGAATCTGAAACTTAAGAGGGCAATACTACCCTGAAGCATGGGGAAGAAAATAATGCAGAAGTTACTCCAGGAGTTATGTGTTATTTACTAATTTCTCACTCTTGTTTCACCTAATTATTTATGGCTTAAAAAAGCATTTATATGCCAGGTATTTAATAAAGATGCAGAATGTTTAGAAATGTTGACGTCATCCTACAAATGTGTGGATATGAGTAACTGTGCTCAAATAAGTTCCCACTAGCTTTGATGGGAAAGTATGATTGACTTAAAACATAATACTAGCAGAATTTAATTTCTTGATACTTCTTCATCCTCCCATAATCCAGGAAAAAAAGAAAAAAAGCATGAACATAGTTTCATCATTACATTTTTAAAATCCATTTAAATCTCCTAAGCAATCAGTTCCTTTCCATTTGATAATTATACTATTTCTCTGTGCAGTAACATTTCAAACAATATATTAAGTATGTGGTTTATACTTAACAGTAATGTTGAACTGCAGATATTCTTATAATTTATCTATGTTAAGGTTCCTAAGATCTATTACAGCTGACAAGTCTTCTTTTTTTAAGCACTTAAATATAGACTTGAATGACAAACCATGAAAGTAAATCTTTCTACATTCTTACTTTACCTCATTCCAAATTTATTGCCTGTCGTATCTGACCAAGACCTCTCTGTGAAGGAGTGCAGGAATGACAGGGATTGATATAATGGGAGGGATTTTACAAAAAGTTTGCATTGCACCTACTTGGTGGACTTGCAGTGTTGGGTTTATGGATGGACTCGATCTTAAAGGTCTTTGCCAACCTAAATGATTCTGTTATGTTCTATTCTATTCTATTCTATTCTATTCTATTCTATTCTATTCTATTCTATTCTATTCTATAATTCTACTGAAATTACTAGGAATCTTTCAATTGACTGTGGTGGTCTGTATATCAGAAATAAAATTCCCCATTGAAAAAATTTGAAATTTATTTTTCATCAAAAACTTCTTCTCAGTTCAATATATCAGTAAGAAGTATTAATTTATGACCAAGCCTTTCTCTTCAATTTCTGGATATATTATTTACATTTTCATAAATTATTTATGATGTGGTGCATCCAGCATAAGAGACAAAGAGTTGGGCCTTCTGTCTCGTAACTGTAACCATTTTTCTTAAAAAAGACATATATTAAGTTAGAATAAGATTAAAAATTTTATTAATCTGGTTTTATAGTTGTACATAAACTCATTCTTCAGTAATTAGCATTGTCATAAAACTCTTGGAAAACAGTGGCAGTTTAAGATTAACATATACAGTGATCGTAGCACCTGTGTGAATAGATAGCATGCAATGACCAAGTGTCTTAAGTGTCGGGTTTGGGTTTTGTTTTTGGTTTGGTTTTTTTTTTTTTTTTGGTTATATTCAATAACTTAGTAGTGGCTGTTATTATCACTGACCCTAACCTACAGTGTGCTGAGTACACCTCACTTCTGTGATTGGGGTGACAAGCACTTTGCTAGGTGGAACCCCAAATGTCATTCAGTGCAGCCAAAATGTGCTTGCTGAAATGCTGAAAAAAGTATGACAGGGTCTTAATCAATGACACAGGGAAACCAAAATACCATTTTGTTCCTAGCATGTAGTATCTTCTTTACGTCTGTCTGTTACACAGGGCAGGAGGGGCTAAACTTACTGAATAATTCTCATTCTGTATGCTTGTGCAGGACTGCCTAGAAAGTGCAAGCAGCCTGGTCTCAATTTCTAATTTTAGGGGGGAATAAAACCTCTTATTGATGTCTGCACCAGATGGAAATGCAAGATCCAGCCATTGCAAGTGAGCTGAATTGTTTTACATATTTGAATTGGATATAATTTTATACTGTAAACTTTGTTAGCTACATCCAGCAGCAAGGTAGTCAACACTGTTTTGTTGTCACCCTTGTTTTCATTCACATTTGAGTAAGTGTGCTGAACCTAGCAGCAAAACTTTCCCTATCTGATATAATTGTTTATTTGTTTCTTGTTATTGTCAGATTTGAGGAAAACTTTAATCCTAATTCTAGTTTTGAGAGCAGGGATATATTCATTTTCACACTGAAAGATTTTTTGTTGGTTGTTTTTTTTTGACATTGCTGTCAAACCAAGAATAATTTAAAGATAGTTCAATATTCAATATTGAAACTTAGCACCCAGCATAATAAATATTTTCTTGGTGAATACCAAAGAAAACTATATTAAAACAAAGTGCCAGGCTTGTAAAACTTCAGCCATTCAAGGAGGAAATGTAATACAAAGTTTATTCAATTATCAATGATCCTGATACGTCTACGCAGGACACTGTAGCACTATGTGGAGATAGTAGTTTACTTCTGAAAGGCTCTATGTTCATTCTAACATTATTATTATGCTGCTGAGTTTGGAAGGAAAATTAAATTTTTTTGTTCAAGAATCACTGTATTGTATTTCACAATGTAATGTAGAAGTGCTCATTGTAAATCTCATATTGATGTTGTGACACTATTCACAGAAAACCATAAATGTCAGTAATCTTGCTGGAGGAAACCCTCAATTATAAATGTTAACTCATGGTATGTTCTGAGCTTGTAAAGAAATATAACTTCTAAGAACAGACTTATACAAATAGCATATATTTTATATAAGAATGGGTTAAATGACACAACATTTTTATATAACCTTGTCTATCTTCTACCCAGACCCTAATCTATTTTAACTTAATTTATTCCAACCCTTCCATTGACTTTAAGCAGATACAGTTCTTTCTTGAACCAAAAATACATACGCATTTCTTCTTTCACCTCCTAGATCAGACTTTTTTCCCCAAAATTAATCACTCAGTGAGATTCATCCTTACACCAGTAAAAGCTTTTCTAAGTGTAAGAATGCTACATTCCTGAAGTCTGGTATCTTGCAACTATATAGGACTAAAAAAATGGTACATTGTCCCACTGGAAGGAGAGCACAGCTTCTCTCTGAGGTGTCAATCAGAATAATGCTAACAAGCCACTTCCAGCCAAATTGAGTGAAGCCACCTCAATATCTCTTACCTGCTTAACCAATCTAGCCTAATTAACCAGGTGGTTATGAACGCTGCATTCAGAACTTATTGCTGAGATTTTAACTAACAGTATTTCTGCAAAAGGATGGATGTTGCCATGCTATCCATCCACCAACATTGCTCGTGGAAATTTAACGGGGTGAGCTAAAGCTTATGAAGAAAGGGGTATCTGACTCCCTTCTTTTCATAACATAGTTATTACGGTTCTCATTCTGCACATGGAGAGATATGCATGGACTACCTACAGGGAAAGAAAAAATCTTTCTTTTGTCCTATCCAATAAATAACAACAGTAAGTACTGTGCTTTTAATTAAGTTACTTGTTTTAGGGACTTCTATTCTCAGCTGAGAATTACAGCCCAAGAGCATGTGAATGTTGGTATCTTTGGACGAGATATTTTGCATGAACAAGACATGGTATTTGTTGGAGAATTGCCTCTAAGAACCTTTTATGGAGTAGTATTTGCATTCAGTGTTGGATCACCAACCTTCTGATTCTTTTAGCAGCTACAGAAAACTAGTGATGTCAGCTCCATTTGAACACAATGGACATAGACCAATGCTCCACAGAATAATGCATCCCATCCTAAAATAGGTGGTTGAGATGGTATCAGTATCCTGTTTGATCCACTTTACAAAGTATTAGTGAATATAAAAATAACTTAGAAGCAATATGGGGCAGGGAAGAGATGAAAAGAAAAAAAAAAGGAAATTAAATAAAAAAAGGAATGAAAGATAATAGAGGAAAAGTAAGAGTTAAGAACAGTAAAGTACATATCAAGAAAGAAGGGTATGTGTGTGGAAATGACAAAACAATAAATCTATATATCATAAAAAGAAAATAAAGTTTTAAAATAGAAAATGTGAGGTGGGGAAAAGTAAAGTGAAGCAGGAAAACAGGAAAATGAAGAGGAAAAAGACTGATTAAACACATGAGATAGTAAAGGGAAGGAAAACTTGGTGTTGAAAATGAAGAGATGCAGTTAAGTGGGAACGTTAACAAAAAAGAAAAAGGGGAAGGAGAACAGTGACAGAGGTTTGGTCTACACATACTAATGTTCACGTCCACTTATTTGTAAAAGATGGTATATTAGGAATCGTAAAGGTAAAAAGAAGATGCATATTGAGCAAGTCTTTCAGTATGTCAAGGGAACACACTGTGGGCTGGCAGGACTTTGTATGACCACGCTGTGCAGCTCAGAAGCCAGGTGGCCCCACTACCTGGGATCAGGCCCCACCTAATGTGCTTTGCCCCTAAGCAGAGATAATTAGCTCAGGCAATGGAGGCCACATAGCTTCTGGCTTAGGAACACAAGACCCACTGCTTGTGCTCAGGGTGAAGGCAGAACTCTCTCCTGTCTAATGCAATATACCTCAGTTGGGTAATACCGTGTGTCCTACATGTTTTACACCAACTGCAAAAATGATTTAAGGTAAATTTGAATCTTTTGTGTACCCATAGTTTCTAGTGAGAGAAGCTAGTGTGATAGATGGTAGGCTTTATGGAAGTACCTTTAAGAAATAATAAAAGAACAAATAAATATATAAAAGAACAAATAAATAAATAAAAGAACAAATAAAAGTCTAAGGGCAGATAGGTTACCTCATCTCTTTATGACTTGTTAAAAATCTTTAATTGGCAGTTCTTAAAAAATTCCAATTCAGCTTTTACAGTGAAAAGTTAAAGGATAAAAGCAGCTGTAGGTAAACTTGCACATCTAATCAGCCCATCCATATAATTAAAATGAAGGAATGGATTTAAGTTACATTTCAAGCTTCTGCTATCATTTGAACAATAAGTGAGTGTTTTTATGTTGTCTGAAGGTGTAAAATAAAAATTTTGCATTTGCTCATAATATCTATATGGGTCTAATTCTTTCCAGAATCATGCCCCATTGAACTATGTAATACTGATGTCATTTATTCATATGGGTTAATATCCCCTCTATTGTCCGAACTATTTCACAAGCCATAATATGTCAGTACAGTAATGTTAAGCCCCCTTGTTATAATCGGCTCTGCACAGTCTGCAGTTCTGTGCAAAGCAAAAAGGGCAGCTCTGTACAATCCACTCCAAATGCTGGGATTAATTATGTTGTAGACTTCATATTGCACTTGCAGATGTTATTAATTACTGACACTCCCAGTTTAATAGCTGTTTCCATAGTAACTATGAGATTTTAAAGGTGTGAAGGGAAATTAGTTGAGTAGTTGGTTTGTTTTTTTTTTTTTTGTTTTTTGTGGTTTTTTTTCTTTCTAAAAATGAGGGCAAAGGCAATTTAGCAAAATATCTATCTATCTATCTATCTATCTATCTATCTATCTATCTATCTATCTATCTATCTATCTATCTATCTATCTATCTATCTATCTATCTATCTATCTATCTATCTATCTATCTCTATCAAAATCCCCAAACCCTAAATAATGCAAGACAAACAAAAAGCGATGACACAGAGGAACATGGATGTTTTCAGAAGATACCAAGCAATTTAATAATTCCTTAAACTAACAACCTGCTTTCACTCAATCCTTTTAAATTTAATCCTAGTTTGCACTTTTTGGTACAATCTAGAAAGTTCAGTGAAATCAGAATGCATGCAGTGCAAGTGAACATGGAGCTCCGTCTGTCTCCAGCATCACAGATTTACTAGATATAAATATGCTACCAGTGGTGTTTGTTTAGAACAAAAAGGTTTAAAAAACATAGATCTTTATTACTTGAAAGAATGAAGACTTAATCATAAATGTCATATCTTATGTGAATTATACATTTAACACGTGACTCTGTCTCCTCTAATTGAAATACAGCTTTTTACATCCACTGCTCAGCATATTTACAAGAACAAGAGCAAAGTGTATCAGCTAACACACTGCATACCTATTATTATCTTTGAGTCACCTCCAAATTCTGTCTTCAGACAACACTTGCTGTTGATTAAAAAGTATTCTGAAAACATTTAGGTAGAATGTCCTGGTAACTGGAGATATGGGTAGTTTAATATTTACTCTCCTCTGATATCGGAAAATAAAGTGAAAATAAAAGCAATTACTGATAAATTACAAATTATTGCAACTTGAAACTACTGTGTGAAAAAAGGTGAAAATTATTTTGATATTTCAAGATGATACACTGAAATAACAGAAATATTTCCTTTTCAAAGGACTTTCCAGGTATTTCTTTACATTTATAACCAATGGTTCTTAAAGATAATTAAAACTGAAAGAGAAAACAGAAATTATGCTTATTGACAAAATCCATACTTTCTTAAAAAAAGGAACATTTTTCACTTTGGGAAACTGGTAGCATTATTTCTCTGTAAATAAATGTGGCGATCATTATCATACTCTAACTCTTAAAATGTCTTATGAAAATTATAACAATCTGAGATGTATTTCCATCAATAGCTGTGATAGAAAATGTGCCTTTAGATGTCCAATTCTCTCTCCCTTGAGTACAGAAAAAATTTCCCTCACTTTGAAACGCAGATGACTGACTCCAGGAGTACCACAAGAATTCTCCCCTTTTTATTACCAAGGGAAGCCCATTATCAAGTCCCACATACCCATCCATGATCTGGGTGTGAAATACAACTTTTCAAAGCAGATAATAATCTGTCCTGCGCACTGCTGAGATCCTGGTTTCACAGCTTTAGTAGGTCAGAAGTGGCGCCCAGTTTGTGACTAATCTGCAGAAGGGTACGCAGCACCTCAACTGCTTGTATGTATTAATAGTCCAGTATTTGAAATTGTCATCAAAACAACTACTTAAAGCACATGGTAAGTAATAATAATCCAGGGTATAATAAAATAATTAAACATATAAAAATAGAAACTGTAAAAAAAAATAAAAGTCTCTTAGCGTTTAAGAGGATAAATCTGGACTGAGAATTTTCCTTTTATAACACAGATCAACATTTTCCCAGTGAGCTGGGAAATTCCTGTAGGACCTAAGCATGTTCTGCCTCCCACACAACACTTTGCTGCAGAAATCCTCTTTGAAGAAGAAAGCTCCTCTCCACAAGGAACTACTGCTATGTTCTCATCTGCCACCATGGAGTGGATGCCCAGGTGCACTGTCCTTGAGGCCAGCTGAGCCACATCTTGCATGATGTCCTACAGAAAAGTCACCTTACCACCGCCTCAGAGATTGCCTGAGACCAGGCTGAGGCACCTGCTAAGGAAAAGCAGCAGCAGCGGTAGATGGGACCACTGTTCATTATTCCCTGGAAATAGAGTTCCTTTGTTTCTTTTTGACCTTGGAAATTTCTTCTGCCCTTGTCTAGCCTTTTCTTCTGGCCAGTCTCCCACGGTCTGTTTTCTAGGCACAAAAAGAGATGAGAGGGAGATGTTTTTTTGAAAACATGAAAAGTCTTAGGAAAACATTGAGAGGAGAACATAACCTTGACTGTACCTGGGTAAAGGAGGCAGAAAAACTAATGCAGGGTCAGAAAAATGAAAGGAAATGGATTAATTAAAGCATACTAAAAGAGTCTGAAGATGAAAAAGGAATCTAAGTGCTAAGTATTTTTCTTTCTAACAGAAGATCTGCTGAAAATCAATGGGGAAAACATGGCTTATATTTGTGTGGCAATTTGCATATTAATATTGTGATAGCATTATGCAATTGTATATAAGACAGATTGGGTAAATAAAGGCTGTGACCAAGTATTTCAGCGTTTCCCCCACGTCTATTCAAAATAAAACTGTCAGAATGTCACACTGTGGGCTTGTGCTTGATTTGTTTCCAGTGTAACATTAATTGATGTGTATCCATGTTTTCATATGTGATTTACAAACTCTATAACTCAAAGGGTGATTACAGCCAGGCTAGCAATCTGGATGCCAAGTCTCATTTCAGCGAACTGTCCTGGATATTTCACTCTAGAAATCATGGCTTTTTAAATGTGTGGGATACAATATTAAGCAGTGGCAATCAACAGTACAGTTTTCTGTTGGTGTAGCGGGAGGGAGTATTTTGAAATAGCTAGTGCATCTGCTTGGTAGCTATTTTTTTCTCTAACTGAAAAAATCTCTAATGTTTCAAACAAAATACCCACAGAATACCCAGAAATGTAGAAGTCTTCACAAAGAACATTCTGTTTTTTTAAAAAAAAAAATCTATTTTTTTCAAAGCAAACAAAAGGAATAGAAGAAGAATATATACAACCAGTAAAAAAGAAAAAAGAAAAAAAAAAAAAAACAACAACCAACCAACCAAAAAAAAAAAAAAAAACAAAACAAACCCCAATTTTCTTCCCTAGTAGTTCAAAGATTGCTTTGCAAAACTCTTGGTAACCCAGAAATTTTTGAATTATAGTTTCATTCCAATACAATATATAGTGGCTCAACTGTGACCCTTAAATACCAAGGCTATAATAGGAATGGTGAAAAATTCAAGCCCATTATTGTAATACCCTGTGTTACTGTAATATCATCTAATCATTTCATGTTCCATCTAGTTTTCTATTATTATTTCATTTGGTGAAAGATACCTAACAGGAAAAAAAGTTAGAGGCACATTTTTAATAACTGTGTTGTTAAAGGAGCTGTAGAGAGTTTGTGTGTCAAAGAGAAAGTAATGTGGTTGTAAGTTTATTTGATTGAAGGCTACTTCCAGTACAGGAGCTTTACAGGTTAATGTGTCTTTGTTATCGATCATTTCAGCTCACACATCAAAATCATCTAGAAGATGGTATTAGTATTGAGGAGCAGAGTACTAGAAGATGGGTAAGGATCATTACTATAATCCTGTGGAGTGAAAACTGGTACACATTGGCCACAGACACGTGGAAGGAACCAGGATCAGTAAATTATTTATTATACTTTAAACAGAAATACTAGTTCATTATTTCATACATTGAACATTCTGTCTGAAAACTGTGGATATAAATATTTTGCTTTATCCAACTTTTAGGGGAGCACCATTGCCCTCTTTTCACCAAAGGGCTATGTTGTCATTTCACGGGGATCCTGTGCCAGTTCAATCCTCTGTTCAACATAATCTCAGGATTTGTTGCATAGTAACTCTTTATGAAGACACTGCTTTAAAATGCCTTTAGCAACAAGTACAACTGTCTATGAGCAGGAGAGGGGTCAAGTCTACTACTTTTTATACAAACTCATGTATTTTGTTCCTCACTATAGCACTTGACTTATTTTTCAACAGAGCATTTAAATGATGTGAAGAATACTTGTTTGTATTATATATATTTTCTTATTTTCTTTTTCATCTGTTGTTTTATCCATATAGTTTTGCACTAGAAATCCAAGCACACCTTACTCTTCAGTCAGAAGGTGAGGAGAGGAGCCCAGCCTCAGGCTTTTCAGTCCTACAGGCAACATGAAATTTTGATGTGGAAGTAAAAAGGTTTCTTAGCAGATGAATGAGCTCATGAGGTTCTAAATGAGGAAAATAAGTGGAAAGTATTAGTGTAGTTCTGATGTGGCAAGAAGAGTGAGATAAATCATGAGAGGTCAGGTTTGGGAGACAGAACTGATAGAAGGCAAGTGGGCTTTTGAGGAGGTTTGGGGAGGAGAAATGAGACTGAAGAATTTGAGGGAGGAGATAGGAAGTGGTATCTTTCCCTGATACTTCTAGTAAGCATATTGCTATGTCTAAGAAATTAAATTGCTGCCCTTGGCCTTCATTCCAGATATTTAACTGGTCTTTAGATATCTTTGAACTATATTATGCATGGAATGTCCTGGATGTTGGGAATGAAGCCTTTAAATTTACTAAATATTTGGTGGAAATGTAGAGATAAGAACAGATCTACAGATACAGTTGCAGCCTTATGTACACCAAGTGTTCAATGGTCCATCTTCAAAGTGCTAAAGTCTTGTTCTGTTTGTATCTATCTGAGCAAATGAAGATGCAAATAATTAAGATCAGGTCATCTTGTGGCTTGGAGCTTCCTGCCAACCGGAGATAATAGAATTAAATTCTTGCTAATTCTGCTCTATGAAATTAGGTTGTTAGGAGTTAGCAAAATATGCTCAGAAAATGCTCTGTTCCTGAGGTCAAAAAGTTTTAGAATAAAGTAAGTATTGCCAAAAATCAAACTGAAATTAAAACAAGAACCAGAGGTTTCACTACTTTCATAAAGGAGACAAGCAGAGGCATTGTACAATGAAGTTAATAAAAAAGATGACATAGCTATGACACAGCCTTTAAAACAAAAAAACTACTTCTTTCATGCTGCTGAACTGAGTTTTGTAAAATGCTTCAGAAGAGATTTTGAAGGTAATTAAAGACAGAAAAAAATGTGATAAAATACAACATGGGTTTAACAAAGACTTACTTGATCGTCCTGGATTAAGCTGATATCTTCCTTTCATTTTCTGGACAAGGGAAATGAAATGCATCTAATCTACTTGGACTTTTACAAAGCATCTGATACAATTCCACAAGGAAAGTTATTAGCTAAATAGAGAAGCTAGGGATTAGTACAATAATTTTAAAATGGGTAAATAATAGACTTCAAAGAGAAAAAGTGAAATGTTGAGGTAAAATGTTTGCTAGACAATTATCTTGAATATTAGATTAGAGATTTATTCAATCTAATATTTTCATCAGTAATCTTGGCTCATGATATGCCATTGTTCTATTAAAATTTAATGATGACACAAAGGAATTACTGGTATGGGAGAGAGTCAAACATCAAACAGGATGAAAAAGATGAATGATGATGGCAGTAACAGATTAAGAAGGAAATCATGACTTTAGAGACTAATATGAAACAAATATTTCCTGGACATATTAGCTGATTACAGGATGACTATGATCCATTAGTGTTATATAGATGCAAAATAAGCAAATATAAATTTGTAGTCTGTTTCTGTTCCTCTATTATTTTTATAAAGCACTTGAATTCAGGCTGAGTGTGAAAAACCTGAAGTTTGAACCCTGTTTCTTGTGTTCCCATGCAGATATAGCCTGTGAGATCTCATCCTGACTGTGGAATAAGCTGATGGCCAACCATGTTAAACAAATAAATTCAAACTTGAGCAAGGGCTAGGAAAGGTTCCTGAGGTTAAATGTAGTTGCTTTTACAAGCTGGGGGCAGATAAGGAGTATGTCCACTCTCTGAAAATGTAAAAACAGACATAAAGGAGAGAAGACACATTTTAGCTAATGAATAATGATGGTATAAGGATAAATGGACACAAATTAGTCATGGATAGATGTGAAGAGGAAAATCAAAACCATCAGAGCAGTGAGAGTCTATGAGGGCAAAAGAGAAGGTGTGTTTCCAGATCATGAAACTGAAACAGCAGTGTAATTGCCCCTTTGCCCAGATCAGTTTCTTGTTTCATTTTTATTTCCACAGTGAGTACATTTTTCCCTTAGCATCAATAACACCATTCTTCAGTAACATAGATTACTTTGCTAAGCCTCTCCAGACAGTAGAAATTTAGTATAATTTCTCTTTTAACAGAGTTCGCATTTGCTGTTCTCTGCCTACCCTCCAGTTTTCGTGTTTATGCTCTTTTTCACTGTGCCAGTTCACCCTCTTAATGCTTTCCTCTGCTTCCTCATATGCACTTCTCCTTTTTCTGTATTATACTGTTATGTTTCTTCATCTCATTAATTTTATTTTTTATTTTCTTTCTTTTTTTCCTTTGTCTATTTTTTCTTTTTCACTTTTACTTTTTTCTCCTTTCTCTTTTCTTTTTTTTTTTTTCTTTTCTTCTTTCTTAACAAAGCTTTGCACCAAAACAGATGAAATATCATTTCTTGCTCAATGCTGTAAAAAGAAACTCTGCTGCAGGATTCTCCGTCATCATCATATAACAGCCTTAAAACTTCCAAACATAGGACTAGAACAGGAAGGCAGAATGAATACTACCTCTTGGATTTTTTCAAGCATAAATTGTTTTAATTTCTTTTTCTCTATTATCCTTATTATCTAACTGTATCAGTGATTCACCATTCAATTTAATTGCCTAGCAAAAATGCTCTGAGTCCTTTCTGCTTTATGTTTGCCAGCCCATATGCAGCCAGCAAAACCCAGAAGTACTTTGCCCCCCCTTAGATCAAACCAAACCATTGTTTGCCCTCAATATTTTCTGACACTTTCTTAAAAACAGACAGATAAAGCTTTTGTCCACCAACTTCTCAAACAGATACATTTCTCAGGAGTGGAGAAAAGCTGGGAAAATATGGATGCTTACTCCTTTATTTTTTTTCACTGAATCTTGACAGGACAAAATGCTCTCCAAGATAAGTTGTTTAGCCCTTTTATCCTGATTTCTTCTAGCAAACCATTTAAACAATTTGGCTTTCAAATAGATAAATTACCATTAATACTATTTTGGGTCAAGACGGTTGTTTGGCACACTCGAATGCTAAGTCAGCTCCCGGGCTATGTAAGCAAAGGTTGCTAAGATTCAGCTATAAACTGACATTCTTTCAGACTGAAGTCAGAATGTTAACTTCAGTAATATCAAATACAATATCTATCTTATTTTAAAACTAAAATGTGAATTTATGCAAGCCCAAATAAGGATGACCAGTTATTTTTATTTCAGAGGGATTAGACGCTCAGAGAGGAATTGCATAATTACTCTGAACACATCATGAGTTATAAATTGTTAACAGCTCAGTTCCTGTCAGAGCAAGGTCTCCTCTCAGGATAGTGATGGGAACTTGGACATTTCCCTTCAGAAAGAGGTTTCATATCTGGTTTTGTTCCAGGTAAGCACGAAATCCCAATCTTTCAAAATGTTCCACATAAATGAATGATAAGTTAGAGCCAGATAAACAGTGGTTTGATTTTACATTTAAAATATTAACATTGATGAAAAATGCAAATGCAATACTGAAGCAGTTATCACAATTGGATTGAATTTGCTAAGTGTTTTGGAACTTTTGCTGGAAAAAAATGGAGGAGTAGATTTCGGAATATGTATAACATTTAATTTCAATACTCCACTCCAGGCTCTATTTTTATGACAGCTGAAATCAAATTCAAATGATTTAACACAAGATTTACATAACTACAAAATTAACTGAAATATTTTTATTTATATAGAACAATTAAAAAATCATAATTTGACCACATAGGTTGGTCATTTTTCAGTTTGACCTCATCTAATTGTTTCTCTGTCAGTCAGTGAATCTCCCAAATCCATTATTCACTCAGCTCTTTCCCCGAAATGTTCTTTCATGGTGATGTATGGCAGAATTAGAAAGGAGGCTACCTCTAGCCTTCTGTAGGTAGAATAACAACCCCAAAAAACTCAAGATCCTGAAGTCAAAGGAGGAAAAAATTGATCAGACAAAAACAAAAACAAAAAACAAACAAACAAACAAAAAAAAAAAAAAAACAAAGAAAAAAAAACAAAGAAAAAAAAACAATCAAAACAAAATACAGAAGGACTTTAAATTACCAGCATGCTGTCAAAAACCTGTTACTACAGATTTTCACCCTAACAAGAGGTGTGTTATTGTTCAGGTTGTAACATTTTTTATGATAGAAAGTCTTCAGGACAGGTTACCTATTAAAAAAAAAAAAAAGGTGATATCTGTGCGTTGGCCTCTCTGCAGCTGTGAGTGGGGTTGGAGGTGGTGGGGAAGCCCATCACGGGCTGGATGGGAGACGAGTCGGAGAGCTGCACTGTGCACAGCTCACCTCTGTTCCCCGCTTGCATGTCCCGTTGGCCAGCACACAGCTCTACTAATCATTTGATCATTTTACAGAAACCAAGGAGAAAGTTAAGAAAGATAAGTGTTTTTCTTGCTAAACTCAAGGCCAAAGGAAGAAAACAGACCAAGAAGTATTGAAATATAACCTGTAATTTACACAGTTGCAGTGCCACAAAGGCAGGTGGGTGGCTAATACATTGCTTTTCCTCATTGTTTTCTTTATTTTCTACTGTATTTATCTTATTTGCTTCTACATTTGACTTTTTTTTTTTTTTTTTTTTTTGACAGCTTGAGTCACTTGCCCAAGGGAAAAGTAAACAATAATATGGGGTAAAATTTAAAAAGAAATAATCATGGGTATGTGTTGTCTCACAAGCAAAAAGCATTTTATTTTGTGGAAATCCCCTATAACAATCATCAGTTTTTGAGCTTATTTTATATGCTGTTATATGTTAACTTTACAACAGGAAAAAAAATCTATTGTATTTGAATTTTTATTTTTTTATTGTATTTGAAGTTTTATTGTGATACCTAGCAATCATAGGATAACACAATGCTATGATAGCAAATATTCTATTATATTATTTCACAGGGACACTGTAAAAAAGCTATACTTATAAAATTCTATTTGTTTCAATAAAAATGTGTTGGAATTGTTGCCTGTTTCTTCTATTTAAATACAATATTTTGTTTTTTTTTGTAAACCAGGCTGGTTTGCATTTGTTTGTGTTTGTGCAACATCTATTCTAATGGTCACTGTGCAAAGCTGATAGATGCTAGCCCATAAACAATGAATCATAATAAAAACTGGAATAAATAACAGATGTTTCTAGGTACGGTAGAATAGACAAAGGTTGATAGCTGTAAGGAAATACTCATTAAGAACACCACAGAGAGCTATATTTACAGAGGTAAAATTTTTATGTGTTGAGTAATTTTTTTATTGTTAATAACTCTAGAATAATTTGTCTTGGAAAGGACATTTAAGTAACATTTAGTCCAACCCCCCTACCATGGGCAGGGGCATCTTCCACTAGAGCAGGTTGAACATGACCTTGAACGCTTCCAGGGAGGGGGCAGCTACAAGCTCTCTGGGCAACCTGTGCCAGTGCCCCACCATCCTCACAGGAAAGAATTTCTTCTTTATATCCAATCTAAATCTACCCTCTTTCAGTTTAAAACTTTCATTACAAGCCCTGATAAAATATCTTTCTCTGTCTTTCCTATAAGCTCCCTTTAAGTACTGGAAGGCCACTATAAAGTCTCCCCAAAGCCTTCTCTTCTCCAGTCTGAACAGCCTCCACTCTCTCAGCCTGTCCTTATCAGGGAGGTGCTTCAGCCCCCTGATCTTCTTTGTGGCCTCCTCTGGACACACTCCATCAGATCCATGTCCTTCTTATTCTGGGGACCTGAGAGCTGGACGCTATTCCACGTGAAGTCTTATGAGAGCGGAGTAGAGGGACAGAATTCCCTCCCTTGACCTGCTGGTCACACTTCTTTTGATGCAGCCCAGGACACAGTTGGCTTTCTGGGCTGTGAGCACACTGCTGGCTCATATCCAATTTTTCATCTACCAGTAGCCCCAATTCCTTCGCAGCTGGGCTACTCTAAATCCCTTCATCCCTCAGGCTGTATTGTTATTGGGAATTGCCCTCACCCATGTGTAGGACCTTGCATTTGGTCTTGTTGAACTTCTTGAGGTTAATAATGTTAATTATCTGTTTTCATGGTCCGAAAAAATAGGTGCCTAATTCCTGGATCCTTTAGTTACACTGGAGCGAGTCAAAAGCTCCTCTGAATAAAAGCTAAGGTCCTAAGGTCTAAGTTTCTAAGCTCTGCTTTTCCAGCCTGATGATATCATACTGGTACAAATCAGAAGAAAAGGTGATTTAAGTAGATACTCAGTTAAAATCTGTTGACAAAAAAGCTTAGATATATAACATCAACATGTGCCCTCCCTTGGCTTTTGATTTTTGCTGTAGTTTTGGTTTTTGTTTTGTTACAAAGTTATTGTGATGAAATATTTCTGCCTGTAGGTTATTCATAGCCAATATTTATGGGTATTCATGGGCTAAACATAACTGAAGGCTGTTTCGGTTACCAGAGCGACTGAACTTTTTCCCAAACACAAAATGTGGCCTGATGTAAGAGTTCAGCAGTGTCCATCTGGCCGCAGTTCAACCTTCTGAAATTTTTCACACATAAGAGATTTGACCCAAGAATGTCAGAGAAATTCAACTGATATAAAACTCCAGACATAAAGCCCAGAGAAATGCAACCCCCAGTCAGGAACCCAGTCAAATGTTGGAACAATGCTGATTTAGTGAATTTTCATTGCTACTTTCATCAGTACCTGTAACTTTTGTTAACAGGCTTCCTGTTCAAATACTGATTGTATTAGGAAAGCTTTAACTATAGAAATTTGTTAATGCTGTGACTTGAGAAAACCTGACTTGATGACAGTGCCCTTCCCAGAGGATGCAATTAAGTTATCACTAAGGTAATTTCTAGTTTGTTTACTGGCTTTTAGTGGAGTTTCCTGATAGTAGCAAATATATGGCAACCTTTATATTGGTGCTAGTAATTGGTTGGGTCTTGCTAGTAGAGAGACTTACCTTCTCAGTGGATTTCAGATGATTTCAACTGCAGTTTAGGTGATTTTTTTCCCCCTATCTGTTTATCTCTTTACAGAAGAGACTCTCTGGGTTCAGAGGCAAATGGACTGTCACTACTTCTGTCTCCATATAGCAAGAGTTAATCTCTCCATTGCCAAAGAAAGAATATCCTCCTAATGTGGGAGTCTCATCAAGACATCTAAAATAATGTCACATTAGTCTGAGTCAAAAAGACAAGGATTAAGTCTGAGCGGTTCACATATTGTCCAGTAAATATATCCTGGGACCATGTACTAAACCATAAAGATAAAATAAATGGTGAACAGATAGTTCTTATATGAGATCTTCCATACTGTATATGTAACATTATCTACAAGCTTTCGTCTCACTGTTGTGATGGCATGAACAAAATTTACTGTAAGGCATATATATGGTGTAGATGTATGAGGGAGTCATGGTAAGATGGAGAAAACACACAATGGGGACTGAATTAAGGCTGCAGAAGTAGCTTTTGAATGCTTGACTCTGTCACCTTTGTAACCTTAATAATGTCATTTTAATGCATACTATGTTTTATTTGTTTAATGGTCAGAGTAGCTACATTTGGAATGAACTCCATCACCTGCACTGAAGGAAGCAACTCAATAGGTCCCGACCCAGCATGGCCTGTTGTGATCAGCCTGTGTAAGGTCATATGCATCTCCTTTAGCCCTGAGAGCTGATGACAGGGTGCAGAAAAATTCTGTCCTCTGTTTCATGAAATCCTAATTGCTCACTTTGTCATGTTGATCTTGTAACATGTCTCCTGCTCCTACTGCTTCTCAGTAATTTTCTGCATAGAAATACCCTCTGTGCACTGTCACCATTCACTCTGTGACATGGTGAAAGTACTGCACAGGCTATTTCTGTTAGATTTCACTAGGGAATGTTATTTCTCCCTGGAGCTGCTTCCATCAGCTTCGTGCTATTTCTGTCTCCAAAGAAACAATCCTAAGTAGCACCCTTTCTACTGATATCAATCGTTTCCCCTCTTCCCTCTCAGAGCTGACAATCATAGTTGACCTTGTGCCAAATTAAAATTCAAGAGGGTTACCATCCAAAGTGTTTGATATATTCTAATGCTTCAGGATCCTTTCACTGTAATGTCATCTTATACTTGAGCAATGCATTGCCCAGCTCCCAAATTACTCCAAATTCAATGTGTCCAGAATCCTGAAGCAATGCACTTGTGTTAGGGCAGCTATGTCAATTATAATATCAGTCTGCAGCATGCTATTATGACTTTATGGTCTTAGATGTCCTGAGTGAGTACAGCAATGGTTTAACAAGCTGCCTCTTTCTCTGCAGTCCTGTGGGCCATTTGCTTGGATACAGAGAGGGGATGGGTAATGTAGGGGGGTTGGGGAGGCCAACAAATTAACCTGCTCCATGCCTTGGGAATTCCCAAACTCAATCAGCTGAGCCACAACTCTAGTCTGAATCTAAAGAACATTTAACTTTTGTGATCTCCTCACTCTTTCTTTGAAGGCCATTTTAATTAATTAGAAAAATGCACCCAAAGTATGTCTACATCACTGGCATCATGTTACCCTCAGTTTTCCCACAGAAGAGAGAAACATCGTTAAACATAAACTCTCCTCACAAATGCTATCCTGTCACCAGTTATTTCATGCAATGTAATCTTCCTTTCTTCCTTATATACCTAATGACTTGATGTTGTTATTTGTACTACTTCTGTGTTGATTTATCCTACCACCATATGTTCACTTACTTTAGATTTGATGATAATGATCTTTTGTGGTATATGCACTTCCATGTCTTAATTATTGCTGAGATACAGATGTTTGGTTTTCAGAAATAAAAAGGTGATTTCTTTGTATTTTTTATCATTCAGAAATACAGGCTTATTTGCAAAAGGAAGAGAGAAAAAAAAAAGTTTTTGTTTTAAAGGATTAATCTTTAAATTAGCATAGAACTACAGAAGAAATAAGGAGGGTGAAAAAGAATATCTATCAAACATTCTCCATTACTAAAACTTTGCTTTTTTGGTTCTGACTGCTAAATGTAACTGTCGTATAATTTCAGAGGGTAGTTGAATAGATAGATTACAAAATCTATGACAGGAAGAAAACATCTAGGCAGATCTGTGTATACTTAATGATGAAAAGCAACTTCACTTTATGATGAAAAGCAACTTCACTCCTTATGGATACCTGCTGCTATAATTCCTGCATATGATGTACTATGTTATGCTAATATTTTAGGAATTGTAAACCAGCTGTCTGATACAATGGTCAAAGTGTTTTTTTGTTCAATGGAAATTCATAACTGATGATATTCATAGGGGTTTTTGTATTCTGCATTCACTCTGTTTTACAAGGTGGAGTGCCAAAAATTAAGATTTTGGCTCTAGAGAAAAGAATGCTTTTAATTCATTAATTCACTTTTGGGGGACACAGGAAAGCTTTTGGCCAATGTTTATTTTCATAATCCCATAAATCCCGTCCTTTAGAAGAACAACACATCAGAGAGATGAAAGCCATGGAAACCCATTCCTTTCCCAACTTTCTTGTGGAAAGAGTGAGGACATGCTGTTTTGGCTGGTCACACATTTCAGAAGAATGTGATTTGTATTGATAAGTTTGGCTCCTTATGATACTACCTGGAAATTTTGAATTGGTCTGCAGCAGTTATCAGAACTGCAGTATCCTTGAGGAGCCTCTTTCCCTCACTGACCTAGCATTAAGCATGCTGTCTTTTGTATACCAGACTGCAGGCTGCATCAAAATATATATATTAATATCTTGATGTTGAAAACTGTACCCTCAGAACAGAGAGGAATCAAAGATGCAAGGGTTAGTTGAGCAACTGAAACACCCGCCTCTGTTTTGTCTGCAGAGAAAGTTTAGAAAGAGTCTACCAGTCAAATCCCATATTTAATCATAAAGTGGTTTAGATAATTTAGTTTTGATCTACCAGCTGAGCTGAAAAACATTGGGAAACACTTTGATTTCACCCAACTGAAATAAAATATTTTCTTTACAAAAAAGACTGTAAAAGAAACATTTCAAAGCCCAATAATAAAATATTAAAAATTCAGTTTTAATTTTATTTCAGAGTATAAAATTAGGGCTGGAAAGGGACCCTATTTCAAAGGTTTTAGTTTTGCAAAATTAAACATATTTTAAAAATTAGATAAAAATTTTAAAAAAATATGTTAAAAATTACAAATTTAAATTTGCATAACAGGGCTGAAGACGTTTATAAATTCTGTGCAGATATCTATCTATATTTGGCCTACTTGAAGCTGTAATTTTTGAGAATTACATATTCATTGATCTTTTCTTTAATTCGTCTCTACCTATAGCATAAATTTTATATGTATTGAAAGCTTCAGTACCTATAAAAATGTGTCAATAACCATCATCAATTTTTTTAGGGGAATAAAAGATTCAATTTTTTTTTAATCATTAAATGAAAAAAAAAAATCCTTACTGTTTTTACTTCAGAGGACACTATGGGCACCCATTCTTTCAGTAATGGCCTGTGATCCTGTGGTTTGTGCATTTACATTATCATTATAGCTGACTATAAATGTGACACAGTAAACTTCTGAGTATCATATGACTACACCTATGTAAGCGATTATCCAAATATTTGAGTGTTTAGAACACGTATGTTTAACCTTTCTGATTTTATAATTTTTAGCTTATCTACTTGCAAGAGTAGGAAACATTTTTTCTGAGAGATGAAAGATTGCAACTTCAGAGCCCAGACCATGTGTATGTCTGAAAGAGAAAGGGGGAAATGTCCTGTGTTATTGGTACTGCCAACAGCAATCCTCACCCAGCTCTTGTCAGAAGAGCATTTCTCAACAGTATCTGAGAAAATGCTGTATGTGCTGCATACTTTATCACACAGAAATAAAAGTCTGAGAGCCTGCAAGATGGTAGTGCTCCAGTGTGGAGCTGGACCTCAGGTCTTCCATCTTTCTCAATAAAAGCAAGCTGCTGGAGAGCTGGAGGGCTCTGCAGGGCTGTGTTTTGTCCTTCCAAAGCAACTCACATGTGGTGTAGCCTGAGAGCCAAATAAACTTGAACTGAAAAGACATGCACACACTAAATTTGCCTTGAGAAAATTATTTTATTGTTGAAAAATATGCATATCCAAGCCTTTTGCAAGATTCAAAGGAAAGTAATTTTCATAAATACCTGGGGTTTTGGAGGCTGGAATTTCTATTATTTGTAGAGTTGTTTGCTTTAATGTTTTTGGAACAAACTTCTGGATGAAACTTTTCTTCCATAAAACCCCAGGAGAATTTTCTTCTATAAAATGTACAGGAGAGTTCTTCAGTCTTCCTGTTTTCCCAGGCAAGGAGTTGGGAGAAGACCTTTGACTCAGGTATGATAACCAGGATACTCATAAACATGAAAATTCCTAAAATAAGTATCAATATGAATAATAATTTACAGATATTTTAAATTACTGATGACATATTTTTACTTTGGTCCTACTGCTATCGTTCGTCAGATTTTTTTTCTCTTCTTCATTAACAAATTTAGAGAGGAGTTGAAAGCTTTTTATAAAAGAAGTATGTCATATCATTTGGATGATAATCTTGAATTTCTTCCAGAATCTAATATAACGACTGCAGCTATAGCTCTGTTCATTACCTGAATAGATAACAAGCTTGCCCTTCAGCCATCACAGCTCTTGCATATTTGAAACACACATGTTGACAGTTGAAAGATATCTCAGAATATCCATAATGAGCAAAAAGCCTGATTGAAGAAGAGGATGGTATCCTATTCACTGAGGTGTTACAGGCATGTAATCAATAGGACATGGAGGAAGGAGGTCATTTTTATTTCCTAAATTATCTTGTTCATTTATATGTGAATCAGATATTCATTAGCATTAAAATACTTTTTGACATTTAAGACACTCCCCTATTTCTATGAGATTTTGACACAGTTTCATTTAATTTCTTTTTATAACCTGAATATAGAAAATTATTTTAACCATTTCTACATATTCCGTCAGCTGTGGGTGAACTGTCAAGGATTTAGAGGCTTACTTTTATTTAAACACTCAAATGTACACATCTACAAGAAGATTAAGCCCTGCTTCGGGCCTGAACAAGGCATTTGTTGTTACAATCTCTAGAGGCAGTTGAGAACCCGCTGGAGCAGTGTGAAACTTTCTGTAATAGTGGCTGCTGTAAACAACTTCCAAACCCAAGTAGGCAAAGCAGAAAAAAAGATGGAAAAAATTACAGTACTGTGTCTGCCTTAAAGGCTGGAAGCTGAAGGGAATGTTTCAACTCCCCAGACGTCAGGGGGAAAGCCTGCAGTAGACTACATGGATGTTAAAACTTCTATTTCTAGATATCTCATCCCAGGTGTGAAACCATTTTTTATTCTGTTTTAATTTTACTGAGAGACCTGACAACAGTAATAAAAAACAAGTAAACTCATGGAAAGGAAAACAACAATTTGAATCTTTGCATCTGGATTGAGTTTTATATTTTGGACCTGATTTCTATTTGAAAATAGTTTTCCTTAAATCAAGAAGGATTCTCTGGGTGTCCTACCAGCACCTAATCAGAGGTACTGTTGTGCCAGGGCACTGTTTATATCTGACTTTCTGAATGAGTAAGAAACATCCAACCCATTTAATGATTATGTGCTTTTCCTCACTTTATTTCAGAATGTTGCATTACAAACTTCCTATAAGTGTGAATATCTACTTCAAGCTGCATCTAAAAACACTTGAAGGCTTTTGCCAGAGTTGGCCCAAGACATCTAGTGCTTGGTTTGCAAGGGGCTGTTATCACTTTCCCATGTTTAAAATAAACTGGATTGTGTGCAGGGGGAGCAAAAAGAAGTGAAAGGAGTATATTCATTTGTTTTATAAGGAAGGACAAAGGAAACACCTACATCATAATAGACCTTGAAGTACATCAGCTGCAGCATCTCTTGAGGAAGACTCCAGCACGTTTATTCTCATCAACTATCCACTTCTCCCGCTCTGCCTCACTACAGCTGTGTGAATAAAGGATTCTTTTTCTCCTGAAAGTTCTGAAAATGAGAAAAACAAAGCACCTTTTGAGGTCAAGCCAAGATTTATTTTAGCTTCTTGGTGAATAAAAAGTTGTTTGTTTTTTTTTTTAATAAAAGCACTCTGTCTTAAACAAAACATTACATTTGACAAGGAACAAAACATCTTGTTTTCAAGCCATGGCCTCTTAAAAAAAAAAAAGTGTCATAATGAAAAGCATTTTGAATTACAAAAAAACTAATAAAAAAGAAAAATCAAAGCTTGCTTTTGTTTATTTCCAATCTCAGATCTATATGATTTTTTTTTCAGTTGTGTTTTAATTCAGTTAATTATGTTGTGATATCAATGCACAATTTTGAAATCCTGTCAGTGTTCCCACTATTGTGTTTTTCTTTGAAAATATTCCAAAATATCAGCCACAGATACCATTTACTCCTGGTCCACTCACCTGTGTTTCTATAGACACTGTTTCTGACTGATTCAGTAATTGAAATTATCTGCCAAAGAAAGCCACCTTCCCCACCTCATTTTTTTTTTGTTTGTTTTTTAAGGAAAAAATAATAACCCACCAAACTCTAATTTGCAGGATTTCAAAATAAAATTATAAAGTGTCTGTTCCAGAGTAATAAGGAACTCTTGGTCCATCTTCTGACCTTTCACCGCCAGTAACTGAAAGTTTTCGATACTGAAGTTCCTGAAGTTTTTGATATTGAAATATCTTGGTTGATTTCTGCTCTATGACCCTCTTTTCTTCACAGCATCCCCAAAACAGCTGCCTACAGAACAGAGCAGGATTATCAAAGCAGGCAACTGAATTCCCTCATCTCATATTTAAATCCCTAGTATAAGAACACAAATATCATGTAGGCAGTGTAAAACAGCATTAAAGATTTACAGTTTTAAAAGGGTTTAAAGATAAATTAAAAAAAAACCAACCAACCAACCAAACAAACAAACCCACAACAAAAAACAAACTCAAACCGAACCAAACAACCCTTATTGAAATGAAGCAAGGAACTGAATCTTCCTCAATTCTCCATAAATAAGGACTACCCAGTGCTTGCTTCCAAGCCCATTACTAGGATTTACTTGTTTCCTGAGGTTCAAATACTGACTGCCTTGCTTATTTTCTTCAGGTGTGGAGCTGTGCATGCCAGTATAGTCTTTTCTGTCATCCTTATTAGTCTTATATGAAGCAGCTGTTACCTCTTTCAGAGCAGCAAGCAGGTTGCCAGACAGCCTGAGGGGTTAACCATCTGACATCCATATTTTGTTCTCAATAGGTCTGTGACTCATGCTTTCAGGGGAGTACAGTGGTAGGCAGGTTATGCCTCCTTTTTGTGCAGATGATAGATGCAGTTTCATTTCCTGCTGCAGCTGGACAACCAGTATGGTTGCATTTCTTTTTTAAACACCACCCCCCCATGCACCCCCCCAAAAAATATTTAGCTGCACTGTTTCATTTATTGGTAATACATGTTCATGGAACGTTACATAAATATCATTTCTCTGGTACCTTAAAATGAAATAAATTATTTATAGCCAGCTTAATTCAGGAATATGAAAAAATGGATGTGGAGGAGCTTCCTAGTGAAGACTTTTAGTGGTTTTTAACATAATACCTTATGATAAGATGCTTCTGGCTGTGAAGAAAGGTACATTATTATTTATATTCTGGTTGTGCCCATGTGCCCCAACGTGACTGTACTAGGCACTGTGTAGGTGTTGTGAGTTCATTATTCTCCAGAACAGCTTACAGCCTCAGCCAGATCATCATGGTGGGAACCAGGCCCAAAGGGTGAAGGGATGTGCTCAGGGGCAGTCAGCAAAGACAAGTACAAGCACACAGCTTTTGATTCCCCTGCCTCATGTTAACTGCCTGGAAAAATGTTTCTCTTTCAACAAAAAAGGACGGAAAATTAAAGCCCTGACAATCCTAAGGAAAAGTTGATGGAAATCTATAGAGAAACAACCAGAAACAACCTTTTTTCTCTTAGAAATGCAAAGGATTTATTTTTTCTTGCTCTCAACTTTGTTCAAGCTCCTCAATTCTTGTCAATATTTCAGATCTGTCTCTCTAATTTATTCTTCTCAGAAATCATTTTTGCATTGAAGGAACTAAAAATCACCCCTTTCTATACTAAATTTTTCTCCCCTAACCATATCCTTTCCTGTGTTTTCATTTGCTACCCTGTATGCTACATATATTCCTTAGCCTGGAACCATTCCTTTGTGATCTGAATTATAGCATCTATGCATTGTTATAAATTAGCATGAACAGTGTATATAAGGTAAATTCCACTGATTAATTGATTCTGAATAGTCCTCTTTGGCTAATGAGATGCACACATTAAAGAGGAGACCAAGAACCCGTTTTGACTTTCAATGTACCCAACTCTGTTCATGTGACTGAACTGCTCAGAATTGCACCCAGCTGTGGGATTGCACATTCAACACTAATATATTGATAATGAAGCAATAAAGCAGTCTCATCAGTGCACCCCTAGTCTAAATTAGTACATGGGAAATAAATAGTCATAAACAAATCTCTGTGAATAATAAGATATTTCAAAACATTGTCAGGTCCATTTGATTTTTTTTTTTTATGAACTGTTTTAATTAGGAAACATAAGGAAAACTTAATAATGACTGTTATTTTAATACAAGTTCACATTTGCATGTCCACCCTGCTTCTGAGTGTCTTCCACTCTCTCACTGCGTCAGAAAAATGAGTGGGCTTATTTAGAGTGTTAGTGTGGAAAAATACCCATTTCCCTTCTTTTCTCTACATGCCAGCTGTACATTTGCACTTCGAGTAGTTTTTCTGAGCTTTGGTGAAGCAGATATTTAGAAAACAGACACTTTACTCCCTGTCTCATCATCTTTCTTGAGCAGACACCCATTCTCAGCCCTTTTTTTGACTTATGATTAATACATATGTTTAAAATTATTGAGTGCCTCTTTCTTCACCCTCTCAGCTGTAATTTCCAACACTCCACTTCAGACAATGATTTTTAAGATGAAGTGGTTATAGCATTGTGTAAAGCAACAGTTTTAAAAAATGTATGCATAACTTTCTGCACCAAAAATCTGGAGTTCTTGGAATGTTCTGACTGAAGCCTTCATTTCTTTTTCAGTTCAGACAAAACATAACCTAACATCAAAACTGGATAACTCTCTTTTCAATTCTCCAATTCATACCTAAAATGTTCCCCCGCACATTTTTATGGTCAGTGTTCAATGAACTCAGTCCAATAAGCACATGAACAATTTTGTCAGTACGGACCTACGTATGCACATAAGATAGTAAGTGCAATGGGACTACTGATAGTCTGCTCAGGGAAAGATGATTAAAGGTCCTCTACTGGGACTATTTCCTAAGAGAAACAAGCTTTCTTAATGACATTTCTTTAATGATAAACCTAAAACATAGCTATGGGCTATTAGTTAACAATTATATTTCACTGTCTACAAATTAACTATAAAACATTCCGATTCAAAGATAGTGGAGAGGTCCATTGATTTTAGTACAATTTACATGCATCTCATAATAACTAGATCTCCGTGAGAACTCCAGTAAACAGCACTGAAGCAAACTTTAAAATCAGGGTGGGTATCAATGTTTTAAAGAGTGAAATACAAAAGAAAATGTAAACAGAAGTACAAGTGATCCAGTAATCAAGGATTTGAGCCCAAATTCCCGAATACTTCAATACTATTTTCCATAACCTATTGATGTGCTTTCAGTGTCAGAAGTCTGCTTACAGTATCGCATCTAGAAAGGGATAAATAACTAAAGATTCTCCTTATTACCTCTGCCACAAATTGATTACATAAAAATAAATCAAAACTTTTGAGTTCACTGTTCAGGTTTTCTTTCATAATTTTTATTTCTCCCTCTCCTTCTTTCAAACTGTAGCTGATGTGAATTCACTGAATCAAAATCACACACACACACACAAAAGGACAAAAAATAAAACTCAGCATGTGAGCTTATATGAGGTTTTTTAGATTTCTTTCTTGCTATTTAATGTCAGAGGATAATCTGTCATTCTGTCATAGTGCATATATACAGGAAGGTCCAATGAGTCCAACTTTTGTCATCCTGAGCACTTGATCTATGATGTAGATGATAACACTGGCAGTCTGTAATATACGATACTTGGTTGGTGGTTTCTGAGAGAATGCTTTATACTTTCCTAGCAGCCTCTGTTATTAAAGTCTTTATAACATTTACAGTAGTTCAGCTGCTGAAAGAAAATGAATGAGTCTTGTAATGCCTGGAAATGAATAAAAATGAAAACTGAAACAGACAAAAGCAGCAGCTGTGAGCTGTGGTCTATGGGTTGCTGGGAACTCCCTGAAGCATGACATGCAGACATGCCAGGAAAGGCTCTTGTTCTTCTGGGTAGTTGACATGGAGTCTGCATTGGAAAACAGCGATGCAAGGAGCTGAGCTGAGGTGTGACTTGCTACCCTGCTGTGTCCAGCTAACACAGTGTATGAACAGCTTCCGACTGCACAGCGAAGTTTTGCTTGGGAACATTCTGTAGTTGTCAAGAAGTATTTGATGCATGTCCTAGAAGCCACTTCATTGTATTTACCTATCATTCATGTAAGCTACCTTCCTCAACTTCCCATAACAATCAGAACAATGAAATTCCAGCATCCAGACACAGCATTTTAATATTTTTCATCCATCATAGCTGTACATAAAGAGGAGCTTTTTTAAGCTAATAGATGAGGCTAAAAACAGACCACCTGGCAGGACTGTATTACTTTCACTGCTCAGCACTATGAACTGAATGATTAGCATATCAGTGAGAAAAAAAGATAATAGTTAATGCAAATGTCCTTACAGCTCAAGTGGCAGCAACTGTGGGTTAGTGCCTTTTTTTCCGTAGGATAAGCATCATCTGAATATATACATTGGCATGTAAATACATTCATGACATTATTATAATGACATTCCACAACTGTTTGTCTGGAATTGCTGAACACAGTATTTTAAATACTTATTAAAGAGAAGAGATGACAGCTCTACCTCTTTCTTGGTAGTTAGAGCACTGTTTCTGCAGTGGGAAACCTTGATTTGAGCAAAGTAGGTAGACAATCATGAAATTCTGAGACAGATTCCTTATCCTCCCTTCATCAGGCTGTGCAGCAGAGCAAAACAAGTCTCTGAAGTACTCCTAAGTCTAAAACACAAAAATATTCACTGACAAAGAACAAAAGAGAATGACCTCATGACTTTGACTACAAACATGAGAAAAAGCTTTTCTGGAGTTCCATTCCCCTTGCCGATTGATATTGCTACAGCTTTAGCTGCCCACCCTGCTCTGAACACTTGCATAATTACACAGAGGCTGTGAATTTGAATCTCCTCATTCAAACAAAGGAAGTGAACCTGAATTTCTGCAATGAATATCTTAACTACTGTTCTTTTCAATAAAGTAGAATGCTTCCTCACCACCTCTTTTATTTCTTTCGAAAGTACTCATAACAAAACATTTTAAATTCAACCAAAGGAAATGTGTAACTTGACAAAATTGGGTCTTTCAATTTGTTTGTTTCTATTGAGAAGATTGTTCTTTCCTCCTCTCCATCCCTCCCAAATTTCAAGTCAGACTGCACTTAAGTTCTAATTTCTTTTACTCAAATGAGATTTGGAGTAAAGTGAGGTGTCTGTTTATCTGTTTCCCAAGTCTGGTCTCAGATCTTGTAGTCCAAGAGAATGTGGTGGAGGCTGCTGCAAATTTGCAATGAGAATAAGAATCAACAAAATCAAGTGAATGATTACAGCAGTCCCCAGTAATGTGAGCAATTTTGGTTTGACAGGAGCAGATTTGAAGTGATTGTTGCTGTGACTCAGAAATGAGGTTCCTGTGAAGTTGCTGGCTACTGCATGCAGAAGTCACAAATTCCTATTCATGAGGCTTAGCTGTCCAGGTGGAACTACTCTTTGCTTTATTTTTATCTGTGAATATTTGAAATTCCCTCTCTCTTCTCTCTTCACTGTGTGATGGTACTTTGTGTGTCTTCTGTTTGGTTCTTTGGTTTCCTTGATTGTAGGCAAGAAGGTTGCATAGACACATACAGATTGTGAAACAACTGCATTTGTGCTCAGTAGGATCTCTGCTTGGTGAATGGATTTGTTGATTGTTTTATTGTTTCATGGCTGGCCACAATGTTTTGTTTAGGAGGAGTTATATCCCCCTTCCTGGCACAGACTACCAACCCTATCTTCCCTTTTAAGGAAAGAAAAGCAGCAGCACTTGTAGCTACTGTGATTTTCCATGGACTCCATGCTATCAGATATGGTTTAGGGAGGTTCTTTATGTTCTCTTCATTCTTTCCCAGACACATAAAAATTATTAGAGAGTCCTAAATTTGTCATAGGATTAAATCCAACAGAGAACTGTTCAACATAAATAGCAATATCAACTATCATAACTCCTTCTGGAGAGATCAGTCTATAAAGACAAACCAGAAACATGAGTTTCCTCATTTTTGAGGGATCCCAGGGAGAGACTGTGTTGATCTAATTGTAATCTGTATCTAAATGTTTCTCCACTGGTTGCAGAATGTCGGCACATACTACTTCATTACATGTCTAAAATTTCCCACACATTTCACACCCAAACATAAAGAGGCAACTGTGCAACTTGAACACTGTCTTGTTTAGCTATCAAGGTTTCCTAAAGCAGCATCTTGGATACATGCACACTGCAGCACAACCTAAGCACTGTATTGCTTACATTGTACATACTATGTATCCTATGTTAGTGTTCCTTTCTATTCCTTTTTTGGAGATATGATACCACGTGCTATAACATTAGTATATAGTATTAAAAAAAAAATCACTCTATTGTCATTGTAAAACTGATATTACTGACAGTGATGCCAAGACATTTCTAATCAATTCAAGCATAAACTGGCATTCTCTACAGAGAACTATTTTCTCACCGAAAGACAACAGAAACTCAATGTATTCTGGTATAAAATTCAGTTTAAAAGTATTTAGAGGCTTCATATCTGCAAAGGATTTGTTATCACTTTACTAGAATTTGAGGATAAAGCATAAATGAACAGAGTTTCCAAAAAAGTGTATTTATTAGGTTGGATTTACTGATTGGTGCCATTTCTGAAATTAATGTCCAAATCATTGTGCTTGTTAATTACACATCAATATTTGATTAACCCGAAAGTTCTAAAACCACTCTTCCTCATTGTTTATGTTAATAGAATATCCATGAGCCCTTTGGCTTTGATATCATTCATATAAATAGAGGGCCACATGCAAATCCATCAACACTGGACATTTATTTTGTGCCTAAATTTTATGTATCTAATGGAGCATTCTTTCAAAGAAGTAGTTAATATAAAAATATAATTTTTAAAAAGACATTTAAAAGTTAAAATCCCACAAATACTTCCAGTGAAGGATCTAGTATACGTAAGGTGTCTGACTTATGTGAATAATATCTCACTCTGGAGACCTCCAAAGACACCTATTTCTCTCCTTTACCTTCACCGAGAAGATAGGGACTTAAGAATTCAGGACTAAGGACTTCAATTTATCTGTGGGAACAGAAAAGTCAGTATTAGATTGCAGACACATTGGTGGTTTCTGATGTTCTTTTTCTGAAGTTATTTCCTATCCTAATAAAAACAAATGTCAATATTGCCCCGTGGCAGCAACTAGTAAATGCCACTATTTTAAATGGTGACAAAAATATAATTTTGGGTCCATTCTATCTTCTAAGAATGTGATGGTTGGAAATCATGATCAGATTTTTCATTATTGCTTGGGGCCAATTCTCACAGATTTCCTACAGCTTAAGGCCAGAAAGGACAATTGGATCATTCAGTTGATCTTCTATATGTTGAATACCATTTAACTGCAATGTTACCTCACTTTTTCTCCCAGTAATGTATGTCCGTTTAAACCTTATATTTGTCTTCTCATTCTTGCTGTGAGTGAGAGGATATGAACATAAAGCTATGTGTTTGTATATGGATTTTGTTCCCTCTTGACCTCCCAAATATGCCTTGCCCTGATAGTCAAAATTTTTGTGGCCAGAATTCCTGAAAAAAGACTTGTTCATTGTCTTAAATTGCTAAAAATTTAAGTTTTGGATAAAGTTTAAGTGTTTGGAGATTTTTGTTATTGGTTGGTTGGTTGGTTGATTTGGGAGTTTTGAGGGGGGTTTTGTGCATCTGTAGTAGGATTATACTCACTATGAATATGAACATTCCTCTTTTTATTCAGTTATAAAGTAGAAAGAACATTTAACTGCCAAGCCATGATAATTGAACTATGTAGTCATTCTCACCAGGTCACAATAAATATTTAATGCAAAACAGAGCAACCTCAAAAGGAGGAATTGGACACAGAAGGATATGCTTAATGGGGTGATGGTGAAATACTTTTAGGAAAGATGTTTCAGTGTTCTACATAAAGGAACAAAGTGAATCAGGATTATTTGTCTGTTAGGTAAGCATATATGGGGTGTGTGAGCATACTTTTCTAATTACCCACTAGACTTTACAGATATTTTCTACTTTTCTCTGCCTTATATTCTGCAGGCAACTCATCTACAGATCCAGAACTAAAAAGTGAACAAAAACTGGTGCTTTCCTTTTTTTACTAGCCAGCTTGGCCTAGACACAGAGATTCCCCCCATGCATGCAGAAAGGTCCACTTTTACACATACACAGCTCTTATGATGATACTATTTCTATTGTAATACTATTTCTATGCTAAAGCATAAGATTTTTTATCATATTGACTTAACAACTATCTTTGACAGAATGATGATCTCACAAGCTATTATTAACTGACTGTGACGAAAGGTAACTTCTTATCACATCATAGTGATAGAACCATGGGTTAAAAAAAATAAACCTCTTTTGAGTCAGAAGGAATGATTTTTGCTAGGGTAAGCAACTAGTTTAATTTGTTATTTTCAACATGTATAAAACATGTACATACCCTGAAAGGAGTACTCAAATTAATTCTAGTTTATTTTGCATGTTAAGTACATACATTGAAGATATATGTTCAGTACTGAAACTGAAAGACTCTGGGACAAAATTCAAAGAAGTCAACTATTTGTAAAGCAGAATGTCATGCTTTTATTATTTTTAAATAGAGAAAAAATAAAACATTTCATTAAATGCAGAGAATTGGTTGTCATTCTGACCAAGCATGCATTTAAGCAATATCACTGGAAGCATCTGCTTATAGGTACTTATGTGACTCCCCTATCACCACAATATATATGTATCTCGCAAACACTAATGAACACTGAAATTATTCTCCCTAAGTTATAAGGTCTCTGAACTGTCTGCAGCATTTTTGTCACTACTTTCATCTTAATGTCATTTGCTAGTTAAAAGGTTTTGAACCTATATTTTATTTTTCTCTCTATCCCAATAACCAACCTTAAGTCCCTGTTCAAGACTTTAATTAATCTAGGATTCAAAATAAAATGTCTGCTCTAGTCTCCTCACAAACTGACCTCACAAAATGCTAAATCAGAAATGAACTCATTAGCATTCAGAACCACTGCAGACGAACAAAGGAAGAACATTACAGAAAATAAAAGGAGAGATATTAAAAGAAGAACATTGTGAGGAGGAGAAGGAAGAAAATAATTTCCTAAGTGGACTGGAGAGGAGTAGGTGAAGGACACCACTTTCTAACAGAGCATCTTTGCAATGATCTGTCATTTGGCAGGTAGAATGAGATTATCTGTAAATTTTTTTCATTTTATCTTGAATGCAAGGACTCATTGAGAAGCACGTTTAAACGGGATGAAAAGCATACACATAAGTGCATGTAGCTGATGCCGTTATCTTAGTGGATGCACAATGAACCTCCAGGTTTTTCTTCAACATTACATTGCCAATGTTTTCAATCTTTTTTATTTTTCCCTAATTGTGCTTTTCTCCTTCTTCCTTAACTAAACAGCCTAGCAGCCTTTCACTTCAGTAACTTGTTATAACAGTTCCCATCATTAAAACAGTTTGGTAGCTCTACCTATTATAACACCTGTGATGTTCTAAGGAATGTCTAGGACCACACAAAGAGCCTTGATTTTGGTTACTTGCCTGGAAGAGAAAAAAGCACTATAAGTGAATTGACAAAATTAATACCTCATGATATGAAATGAGTAATTTGATTAATGACTAAAGACTGATTTCTGTTGTTTGGCTGAGAGAACATTGCAGGAGTACATTGTACACAAAGTATTCTACTCCAGCTAAGTTAGAGATTGGAGTCATTTTAAAAATAAACCAGCCTAGTTGCTAAGATACTCATCAAGGAGGTGATGGGAAGGCTGAATTCCAGATTCCTGCTTTCAGAATTATTTTTACTTTTACCCAATGCATGCTTAGTATAAAATGTATAAACAGTGATGAGAACAGTTACCAGAGTTTAAGACTCTTGATGACCTAAAGACTACATTAGGCCATGTGTACAGGGTGGGTGTTTTTCCTTTTTCTTTTTTTTTTCTTTTTTTTTTTTTCTTCTTCTTCTTTCCGTTCTGTTCCTACAAATCTTATTTTCTTTGTTAGTCAGTAGGTCAAACTTCAGCATGAGGGGTAGAAGGTGACACACTGAAGCCATATGGTGGTTAAGGCTTTTTTGGGGATGCAAATTACATGCATTTGAATCTCTTAAACTGAAGATAGATAGGAATCTAAGGCACTAATTTCTACTACCTAATACACATTTTTGGCACCACTGTTTCATCTTGTTCTGGTTTGAATGAAGGTGACTCTGGCTGTTATAACTTGAATTTCCTTTAATATTTTAGTTACAACAGTTGTAATAAACTGAATAGGTCCAACCCTGTCCTGTCTACTTGTTGGAAAGTTACACAACATGATCTGTGTCCATATGGTAAAATTCTCTTCTCGTCCTGGACCATGGCAATTTCATCCATGCTACTTGTTAGGAACACTGTAAGGGTTGTGTGATTGACTGCACTGCTTCTCAACAGTGTGCGGTTTTAGCAATTAAATACTATGTCTCATTGCATCCTCATTGCCTGCTGCTATTACTTTAATAGTAAAGATGTCCCATTTACTGTGCATGGTGGTCACGCAAACATGCTTACAAGGTCTGATCCTTTAGAGAACTGAAAGGTTGTGAGTTTGGATGGGACCTGTTTCCTTGGTTGTTCACAGTACAGCTCTGGTTATGTATGGAAGATAAACATGAAGATACTAATGGAATAATTGAGTCAAATTAAAGCAATCAGTTTAGTCTCCTTGTGTATCAGGAAGGCAATGAGTACTAGTCATTTTGTTTTTCTGAGTTGAAATTTTAGATTTAAATGATTAAGGTTATGTGAGCTTTATTTATGTACCTGAAGTCTTCTTCACATCTGGCCTGTGGACAACTACATTCCTAGAACTTTATTCTCATGGTAACTCCATTTTAGCAGCAGATGAATTTTCTGTTCTCGTTAGAAAATGATGAATACATTGTTTGCTACAACATCATGAGTGGTTGTTGGGTAGAGGGAAAACAAAGGACCAGACTGTTCAAAACTCTAGCTGAAATAAGGCATAATATCCCTGAAATTCAGTAGTGTGGCTATTTTTTCTTTTTTTTTTTTTTTTTTTTTTTTAATATTATTTATTTCCAAACTTCTCTAACCTTTCATAAAACTGAATTAGGACAGATTTAAGCTTAACTTTGTTATACATATATATATATATATATATATATATATTTTTTTTTTTTTTTTTTTGCTAAGAATGAGTTTCTCAGGTTGGATTCTTCTTTATTTCCAGAGGAAAACCCTCAAGCTACATTTTGCAGTTTCTCTCCTGGGGCCAATTATGTAAAGGGCATCTACCCTGTGTTTCAGAGGCTACAATTACCAGTTGCCAAGCTTGCTCACATGTTCAAAGGAGGCTCTGCACATGTGTTTGTGTTAATTTTCAGCTCTCATGAGCACACTAATTCAAATAAGGGCTAACTGAGTCACTGTTAAAGTTATATTCCCTCATCCTTCATGTACAGCAGATTGGCTTTGCAATTCTTTAACAGGCATTTTAAAGCTCTGCAGTGAACAAAGAACATGATATACATTAATAATTGTCTGTAGTAGTCTGACAGACTCAAAAAGGATATAAGAAAAGGGACCAGCATGAAAAAAGTGTCTGAGAGAAAAAGACCCAACTGAGTTCTGTACTGATTTTGTCTCCTTGGAGTGAATATAGCTGTCATCATCTCTCCTGTAGAAAATAAGTATTAAAAAAGCCAGCTGGCAATTATTTCTCAGGATCTTATTTATAACACAAGGGGATTTTCTTTCTAAAGCACTGTTATTCTTTTTTAAAAACATTTTGTTACATTTGTGTATTAGCTTTTGAAAAATCATAGGAAAGCGCCATAATTGCTAATTAGAAAGAAGTTAAAGAGACATTAATGAAACTCCTACATTGGTCTTTTATGCAGAGAATTGATGAGATTTTTTCCTAAGCAGACACAGTTCTCAGACAGATTCATTAGCTGGTCCCTAACATGCACAATACAGTTAATGAGCAGAACAAACATGTCATTTATTCATCTATATCAAATGATATTTACTCATTTTGGGAAAAAGTTACATGTTAAATACAGTTACTTTATGAACTGAAAAAGTTATATATTTTTAATGGAGATTGAAATTAAACTTTGGAAGAAATTGTCAGCTTGTTTCATAAATTCACAGTCACTTCATAAATTCTTCATCACTTCACTTTTTTTTTTTTTTTTTCAAAATAAAAACTAAATAAATCTTTAAGATATGTGCTTAAGTTCAAGTTCAGTAAACCAAATTTTTGGGAAAAATCACACAACTTCCCATTGCTGTGCAGAATAGCCATCTGCATGAACATAATGTTGCTTTCAGTTCTTTATTTTTTCAAACAAATGATAAATAACCTGTTGAGTGATACTGTACAACTAACAGATCTTGAGTATATTGTGACAATGTCCAAAGCTGGCTTGGTGGGTCAGACGTAAGATGGTCTAAATTACCACAGTTATATATATGGAATTAAACTAAATTTCACTAGCTAAGATATTGTCTCTGCTTTTTCACCTCATTTACAGTTATGTTGTAATTATTTTTCATCATAGGTGCAAATAAATCAGATGTGCTATGCAAGTTTATGATTAGTAGTCAACACTTGCATTGTATTTTGTGTTCACTGTGACAAACCTGGAAATATATATTATTTTAAAGGATATGGTACCTGGTTTTGTGGCTTAACAGTAGCTTATTTGCAATTGTGCCCCTTCCAAAAAGGGCTGCTAAAGGACTCAGCCAGGAATATGATGATCTTAATAAAGGAAATCCCAACTGTACAACATAATAGCCTGTGGTGTGCCCATGAAGAGGATCTTTTTGATCTTCAGTCCTAGAGACATAGATGTTTTGCAAAGCAGAAGAGAAAACATTAAAGGGAATGCAAATCTTTATAGAGCTGGACCCTGGAAAAAGAAGGAGGAGAGATTAGAGGAAACTGTTCAGTTTTTCAAGGCAAGATGAAGAGCAAACAAGAAATCAGATTGCCAGAAAGATGTGAATCTGGTACACTGATGGACAGAGGGTTGCTATGGCTCCATGTGTCTCGGCTGAACCAGAAGAGAGGTTGAGATTTTATTCCCAAGGGACATGCTCACACGCTACACACGATGCCTTGCCAGCACCTGCACAAACATGACCAGCATTGATGGCCTAATGCTGGTCCTCCTCTTCTGCTGATCAGGATAGAAGTCTATACATATATGAAGACAATAAGGATCCCTCAGTAACTGGTCTTAGGGACTCAGTCTACCCAGTAGCTGGCCCCAGACCCCTGGCCTGCGGTGCCTGCAGCCCCACTCCAGCTGCTGGGTTGCAAATCTCTTCTCATTACACATATCCACAAATAGATCTACCAAACAGCTGGTCCAGACCTATGGTCTCCCAAGCTGCCATCTCTCAGACCTGCTCTTTAACCCAGTATCCAGAGCACCAGCTCCCCCATAGCTGCCTCCCAGACCTCTTATCCTGCTCACCAGCTACTCTGGCTTGAAGTTTGCCAGCAAATTGTACTCACACACACAGTCCTGCAATTCCTTAAGGAAGCATACACTCAGGTCACTCTGGTCTACTGGCCACTGTGACCTGCAGACCCTTCTCCAGTTGCTGGCAAACACATACACACAGAACTACACACCGAAAGCAGGAATAGGAATTAATAATCCTACATGGTGATCAGGCAGAGGGCTAGGCCAGACAAGCCTACAGTCCAGCAACCTATTTACTCTCAGCCAGCCTCTTTATCCCCTTTCTGCTCTATTTTCTCGTGCTTGTTCCTTCTGCAATCCACCTTGACCTCTACCTTTCCTTAACTCTGATTCTTGCTCTAAATATCCCATAATGAGTCTTGCATATTCCCACAATCTCCTTAAAATACCTTATAATATAAATTTCATGCAGTCCCCAAATGCCCTTGCCCTGTTTCCCATAAGGAGTCCTATACCCCTATAAGCAATAACCCTTTTAATTCTAAAAGTTATTCTGATAAGGGAGTTTCCTTGATTGAACCACTTTGATGGGCTTCACACCAAGGATGATGGTCTGAATGTTCTTGAATAGTTCTCGGAGTAGCCTGTTCCATGTGTCTTGTTTGCACTGGCATTGTGCCAGGCCTCTGGCTTTGTGATGACCAGCCTCTAATCACACAGCTTAGCACTGAACAGTCTGTTCCTCCCAGGCTTACGTGAGCACTGAAGGACTGTGCCTACGTACCAGGAAAATTAAACTGTAGAAAAAGGAGAGTGGAATATCTATAGGATTGGTTTTTTTCTTTTACCCTTTTTATGCTTTGCACTTTTGACCAAATGGAGATCTAATTCTTCACTTCAGAGAATCTCTTCCACTTTGCATAATACAATTATTGCTATGAAAATAATTATTTATTGGGACAGAGAATGAGAATGCTAGTGCAGTTACGTTGGAGGCCCAGATTGCAATCCCTCTACCAGCAAGCACATATTTATGTGTAAAAAGCAAGATTCAGAGTAGCAAACCTCAGGACCAGAGCATGTGGCACTCTTCAAGAAGGTAGAAATCAAATAAACGAAGAAATTGTTCCTGTGCTCCCTGATAGGCCTTGTTTGCTCAAACTGTTTTTCTTCTGAGTACAAATGGCATGTTGCTATGATAACAGCGGGGGTCTGCTACAGGGCACCTTGCCAGGAAGACTGAGCAGATGACGCCATCTGTAGACATATAGCAAACTCACGTTCACAAGCCATAGACCTCATGGGGGACTGCAACCACTCTGATATATGGTGGAGGGATAACACAGCAGGGCATAAGCAATCTAGGAAGTGCCTGGGATGATAACATCTTTCTCCAAGTGATAGATGGGCCAAAAAGAAGAGGTGCTATGTTGGACCTTTTTCTCACCAACAAGGAGGGGCTTGTGAGGAACATGAAGCTCAAGGGCAGCCTTGTCTGCAATGACCATGAAATGGTAGAGTTCAAGATCTTTAGGTCAGCGAGGAGGGTGCACAGCAAGCTCGCTACCCTGGACGTCAGGAGAACAGACTTTGGTCTCCACAGGGATATGCTTGGCAGAGTAGCATTGGATAAAGCCCTGGAGGGAAGAGGGGCACAGGAAAAATAGCTAATATTCAAGGATCACCTCCTCCAAGCTCAACAGCAATGCATCCTAACAAAGAAGTCAAGCAAAAAAGCCAAGAGGCCTGCATAGATGAAGAAAGAACTTCTGGAAAAACTCAAACACAAAAAGGAAGCCTACAGAGGATGGAAGCAAGGACAGGTAGCCTGTGAGGAATACAGAGAAATTGTCTGAGCAGCCAAGGAACAGGTTAGGAAAGCCAAAGCCCTGATAGAATTAAATCTGGCCAGGGATGTCAAGGGAAACAAGAAAAGCTTCTATAGGTATGTTGGTGATAAAAGGAAGACAAAGGAAAATGTAGGCCCTCTCCAGAGAGAAATGGGACACCTGGTTACACAGGACATGGAGAAGGCTGAGTTACTCAATGACATTTTTGCCTCAGTCTTCACTGGCAAGTGTTCCAGCCATACCGCCCAAGACACAGAAGGCAACGGTGGGGACTGGGAGAATGAAGAACCACCCACTGTAGGAGATCAGGTTCAAGACTATCTAAGGAACCTAAAGGTGAATAAGTCCATGGGACCTGATGAGATGCATCTGTGAGTCATGACAAAACTGGTGGATGAATTGGTTAAGCCACTGCGCATAACATTTGAGAAGTTATGGCAGTCCAGTGAAGTTCCCATGGACTGAAAAAGGGGAAACATAACCCCCATTTTTAAAAAGGGAAAAAAGGAAGACCAGAGGAACTACAGGGCAGTCAATCTCAACTCTGTTCCCAGCAAGATCATGATGTGTATCCTCCTGGAAACTATGCTAGGGCATGTGGAAAATAAGGAGGTCATTGGTGACAGCCAGCATGGCTTCACTAAGGGCAAATCATACCTGATAAATTTGTTGGACTACTACAACAGGGTTACAGCGTTGGTGGATAAAGGAAGAGCAACTGATGTCATCTACCTGTACCTGTGGAAAGTATTTGACACTGCCCACATGACATCCTTGTTTCTAAATAGATGTGCTGGGTTTCGGTGGAGCATTTTTTTGGTAGCGGGAGATGGGGCTACAGCAGTGACCCCTGTGAGAAACTTCTCAAAAGCTCCCCCGGTTCCAAGTCAAATTCACCTCTGGCCAAGGCTGAGCCAATCAACTGTGCCTCTGCAATAACATATTTAAGAAGGTGAACCTGAGAGATGGTTGGGGACTTGTGAGGAGGAGTTGTGAAAAGGATGAACACCGAGGTCAATGGAAAGAAGGAGAGGGATGTGGGGGAGGTGTGCTGGAGCAAAGATCCCTATATACTGTGGTGAGATGGCAGGGCTGCCCACTCTGCCACTCATGGACATCTGTGGTGAAGTAGAGGCTGACCTGAAGCCTGAGGAGAAAGCCACTTCAGGGTAGGTGTCTGCACTTAAAATAAGCCAGGACCCTGAGGGGAGAAGTGGTACCCAATGCTGTGGTTCAGCGCTGGGAGGACCGCAACACGTGGGGGTGACCCACTCCGGAGCAGCTCGGGAACGGCTGCGGCCTGTGGGGAGGACTCCTGCCAGAGAAGGTTTCTGGAGAACTGTCTGCAGTGAGAGGGGAGCTACATGGAGCAGGGGAGAAATTTGTGGCATTCACCCCACCTCCCAAGAAGAAAGGAGCAGTGAGGTGACTGTAAACCCCATGCCCTGACCCCTGCGCAGCTGGGGGAGGAGGTAGAGAGATGGGGAGCAGAGCTGAGCTCAGGATGAAGGGAGGGGTGGGGGCAGGTTTTTTTTTGTGGATGGTGCTTCTCATTGTCCCCACATTCTCTGTTACATGTTGTCTTTGTTAGCATTTGAATTAAAGTGACGTTTTATTTTCTTCACCTTAGGAGTCTGTCTTTTGCCTGTAACCATAATGGGTGAGTGACTCCTTCAGGTCCTTGGATGGATTCATTAAGACACTTCTGCTCCATATTCTCCCCCCCGCCCAATCTCTGATGAGAGACGGAGTGAATGACTGGCTTCATGGTGCTCAGTTGACCTCAGGGCCTAAACCATGACAACAGGAGAGCCATGGATTTGACGGATGTACCACTCAGTGGATCAGGAATTGTCTGGATGATCGCACTCAAAGAGTTGTGGTCAATGACTCAATGTTCAAGTGGAGAGCAATAATGAGTGGCATTCCTCAGGTGTTGGTGTTGGGACCAGTGCTGCTTAACGTCTTTATTGGCAACATGAACAGTGGGATTGAGTGCACCCTCAGCAAGTTTTCTGACAACATCAAATTGTGTGGTGCAGTCAACACACTAGAGGGAAGGGATGCCCCTGACGGACTCGAGAGATGGGTCCATGAGAACTTCATGAAGTTTAACAGGGCTAAGTGCAAGGTCCTGCACTTGTGTCAAGGCAATCTCATGCACAAATACAGACTGGGAAATGAGTGGGTTAAGAGGAGAAGGGTCCTGAGGATAAGGATTTAGGGGTATTGGTTGACAAGAATGTCAACATGATCCGGCAGTGTGTACTTACAACCCAGAAAGCCAACCGTGTCCTGGGCTGCATTAAGAGAAGTGTGGCCAGCAGGGCGAGAGAGGGGACTCTCCCCCTCTGCTCTTATGAGACCCTACCTGGAGTACTGTGTTCAGCTCTGGGTCCCCCAACATAAGAATGAGATGGACCTGTTGGAGCAGGTCTAGAGGAGGGCCTGAAGATCAGCAGGGGGATGAAGCATCTCTTCTATGAAGACAGGGTGATAGAGTGTGTATTGTTCAGCCATGAGTAGAGAAGGCTCCAAGGAGACCTTATAGCGGTCTTCTAGTGTTTAAATGGCATCTACAGGAAAGGTGGAGAGGGACTTTTTACAAGGGCATATAGTGATAGGATAAGCGGTAGCAGTTTTAAACAGAAAGAAGGTAGATTTAGGTTAGATGTTAGGAAGAAGTTCTTCACTGTAAGGGTGGTGAGGCACTGGAGCAGCTTGCCCAGAGAAGCTGTGGCCGCCCCCTCCCTGGAAGTGTTCAAGGCCAGGTTGGATGGGGCTTTGAGCAGCCTGGGCTAGTGGAAGGTGTCCCTGCCCATGGCAGGGGGTTGGAACTAGATGATATTTAAGGTCCCTTCTAACCCAAACCTTTCTATGATTCTATGATTTTGTGATCTATTGTACGAGATGTGAGTCACTGATGTTTCTTTCTTGTTGTGTGATGACTGGGATAGATTTCATTTGTGAATTCTACTAGAAGTTTCAAAATAGATCTTCAGGCTATCAGTAATTAATGGATCAGTGCAAGTCCAAGGGCAGAAATATAGATACAAACAGGGTGTTTAGTTCTCTTAAATGTACTACTGTGTGTTTAGGGGTAGACAAACAGTAAGTCCTAGAACTCTCCCACCCCATAAAACCCTAGAATCATCTCATCATATCGCTTCATTGGGCCAGGCCCACCATTTTAATGTTCTGGTGCAACTATGGGCACCCAAACCTGTTGGAACTGTAGTGAATAACATTAATGAATCAACAAAGCCTGAAAACGTTAATTAAGTAAAATTCTGTCCAAAAAAAGCAGCTATTTTTATGCCAGTGTCATAGTGACACCCAGCCATACCCATGCAGAAATTAATAAAGTATAGAATAAAGACAGCTGTGATAGCTTTAAACACCTTGTTTCAGTTCCAGCAGGTGTCTAAATGCTTTAGACAGTTCCTCATAAAGTCTTGGCCTATGGAGCATTAAATCTGAAATGTTGTGCAAGAAGTCTCTATGTTCCACACAAGTTGAATTATCTCTGTTTTTACTTGAAGTCACTGTAGCACACATATACACTCTTTTTTTTTTTTTTCTTAGCTTGATCAAATGATGTCTGATCAATTCAAAACTCAGCACATATCAAGGGAAACAGCATGGCTAGAAATATCACAAATCCTGAAAACACATACATCTGACTCTGCAAGGTGTGACTTCAAAGTCCATCTGATGAATCAACTCTGTTCATAAGGTTACTGAACTCTGTTAGCTCTATTTCTTAGTATTAACTCAAAGTAAAATGTGCACAAAATGAAGAATTGGGGCTTAGCGATTTCAAGTTTTCACCCATATATTCCTGTTGCTGACAGAAATGGGTAAGATTTTCAACAGCAACTGCTAATCTCAAATGCTGCAGATTTTGGTGTGACTAATTATGCTTACTCTTTACAGAAAGCACTGGTGTCTTGATTTCTAATGATCTGGCTTCTTTAAGAGATGATGTAATGGCAACATTATTTACGCTATTATTTTCTTTTCTATTAGTAGCATTTCCATGTGGAGGTAAAGTTGCCATCACTTTTGTGGTTTGATTTGCGCAGCTACAGTGAGATGTGTGTGCTATTAGCTATGTCTATCAGATGTTTGGATCTTTCTTCTAATACAAGCTAATGGACAGATAGTACCATTGATTACTAAGCAGAGTTACCCATTGATTTCACTAGACTGTCTGCTGGAAAATCAATAAAATGATGTGGCCCAGATTTCACTGAAAAAAATCTACAGCCCACTTTATTTGGACTATAACTGACTTTGTAGGGCAAACTACACATCAGGATATTTTATGTGTCTGCTCATTGTGAACTGACTAAATGTGAAAGCTATTAACATTCAAGTATGGAAAATAATATAACACATAGGGGATCTAATTTAATTTCTTCTTCTGACTTGTGTTGTCAATTATACTGGTTTAAAGTGAGTATAAAATGTTACTATTCTGGTTTGGGTTTTTTTCATTCTTTCAAGTATAAATGAGTTGGGCATGTGTAGACTAAGGGTTAACTGAAAATTTCTACTTGAGGTTTTATGCTATTTCCATTCTAATTTTATAAAGGAGATAGCATTTCTGTAACATAATCCTTCTGTATCATTTCTGTTACACTTTAGTAGTGACTATACCAAATATCAGCTCCAAAGCATCTGCCTTTTGTTATATGACCTTGATGTTATTCAGCACCTAAAGAGGAAGGATGGTCCAACATTGAGGGTATCAGCCCTCTTATTTCAACACCCCAAGTTCAGTTCCCTATTTTTGCACAATTTGTGCAAAGCCACTAAAGCCATACAAAGCAATATCCCATAGAAGTGATACGCTAGCTCTATATGAGCTGGTGTTTTGAGGCTGGCAGAGATGTGAATTTGAATCCTGGAAGTTTCATGACATTTTTATAGGCCATGTGTACTAATTACCCATGGATCTTGCCATGCTTGAATGTCACTGCACAGCCAAACACCATCTCAGCAGTCTGAGCTTCACCTTCCCATCTGTGAAATGGAATTAATAATACCTTGGCATCTCACCGTGGTGCTGGGAGGAAAATACATTTAAGACTGTGAGTTACCCATATTCCAAGCTAATAAGGGTGTTGGAAATCTTTGGAATATGTAGTTACGTTAATTTGATACACCATTTTAATTCAGCATAAAATATTGAAAGTCTTAAACCTTTCCCATGCAGAGTTCAGTCTAGCTCTGTGATGTAATGAAGACATTTAATTGCATCATTCTCTTTTATTTTGATGACAAATAAATGAGTCTTAGTGGTGTTGTTTTCAGGGACTGAGCTTCGAGCATCTGCCAACAATTTATTTTTTTACCAGGCTACCCTAACTTTTACAATCCAGACTTGAGCTCTATCCTGACTACTAGGATTGGGGGTTTTTAAAAATATTTTACTAAAATAATGTTATTTTCTTTCAACTGGAAGATGCTATGACAACGTGGAGTAGGAGTTAACTGAGTAAGTCTTTTCTTTGTATCCCAGTGATGCAGGTCAGAATTTAGTGGACTGAAGGCCTAGAGGCAAAATCTGGCAGACAGACTTTTGAATTGCTAAAAGAAATAGAAAGGAGGCAGAGTGTGATCTGCCTTCTCCAGGCTGTGCTTTCCGCTCTCCCATGTAGAAAGGACAAATTAGTTTGAGAGATCTAGAGCAGGAAGGGAGATTCCCCGTTACGCTGTCAGCATAACACAGGAACACTGCAGATTGAACAGCCTGCTGGGAATTAAAACTGTGGAGTCATTCCTATTTTTCAGACATGCTGAAGCACTGACTATGGATTATTTGTTTTGTTTTGTTTGATCCTAACTTCTCATTGATTTTTGCCTTACCAAAAACGGTTGGCAGAGCTGAGAAGTCAAATACAGTCTTCCAAAAGAAAATAGCTTACAAAAAAGTAAAGATAGACAGAGGCAGGGAGAATAAAAAAATCCTAGAGATCAAGTGAGATGAGATGATGACAGAAGGGAAGAGGTGTTTAGAGTAGAAAGATTGGTGCCAGAAACTGTATATACATCTCTGTTTTTTGTAGGAGAATTTCCACATGTTGCCAAGGGCTGAGGCTGAGCAGGATAACTTCTTATTGTGCTCAGCAGAGTGAGAGAAGACAAAAATTTAACTAATGGGACTTGGACAGTCTGTAGACTACATCTGCAGACCACACCTTTTATACAGAATTTCAATTGGTTTTGAAAACTGTCCTTTGCCTTCACTCAAAAAGCAGTGAGGAGCGACTCAGAACTGAAGACACTGTCACAACATATGATGAGTTTTGTTCATGGCAGTAGGTAAATACCAAAGCTGATGCACAGTTCCACACTTTGATGCTATTAATTAATCAGTCAGTTGTTTAAAAATTAGCCTCTAGCAAAATATTTGAAATGTCTGTATCAATGTTGGAGACTTCTTCAGATTCAGTCTCAGACAATGAATAAGCTAACTTAGCCTGAGGCTCAAAAGAGCAACATATTTTCTTAATTTTGCAGTCATTATTGTATGATAATTACTTTGTAAATTCCCGAGTAAGATTTGTGATGCTTCCTTCTGGGTATCCATATTTTGATCGTCTTGTCAGGCTTCCATATAAGGACAGGTGTCCTTAAAGGCATGCTAATGACGTACCTGTCCTACCAGTATAAAACTTCTGATATTACTGGAAATGCTCTTTACTGGGATGAAGGCAGGTGAACTCAAGGGTGTGTGATATCATTCTAAGCTGGCCACTCTGGCTAAAAAGAGCTTTCCAGTCTACAGAAAGCACCTACATAATGCCTTTCAAATTGAAAACATTGTAAATTTTTTTAATCCTTAACTATTTTAAAGTTTCTCATGAGAGGTTGTACCATATTACCAATGGCAAAACCAACAGCAGACATCACTGAATTGCCCTTAGCATTGTCAATACATTTGGTATAACCTGGAAGAAAAAAGTCAAAATGAAAACAATAACATTTCTATTTAAAAATAGGTGGGTCATGGAGGGGTCCATATGAATGAAAATATGATTTCTTGTCAATAATAAGAGAATTTTCTTCATCATAAGGACCACTGACAGTCAAGAGTACTCCATTTTGTATGTTGAGTAAGGTTCAGATGATAACCAGAAAAGCTTTGCAGATAGATATGTATGATAGAGTGGTTAGCACATCTTATATCTCCATTTATTAGTTTCAAGCTCATATTTACTGTTGTTTTTTAAGATCTTTATATCCCTTTATTCTTCCTAACATGAAGACATATTAAGAATAAAGCATAAATCTATTGCTTGCCTTATTATGAATTGGCCCCATAAAGACAGATTTATATTTCTGATTTTTCTAAATAGTGACAAAATCAAGCTTCTGATCTAAGAACTTTCTTTTAAGACTGTCTCAGTTAAATGAGATCATAAGTGAGGACACTTCTTCTAGTAAGAAAAATCAATAGTTATTATAAAAAATGTTCTCTTTTTTTTTCCTTATGGAAGGTCAGCAAATTCACAGAATTAGATTCAATACCAAAGATGGTATCAACCTGCAAACTATATGAACAGTGTTGGAAATATTCTGTATGCCACCTTTTCACCTTTCACGAAATCAGTATAGGAGAAAGCTGCAAGCTCACAGATGTGGGGTTTGTTTTGTTTTGGTTTGGTTTGGTTTGTTTTTTTCTGCTGCTGTCATGGTTATTTTCAAATGCATTCTTAGATCATGGATTCCTCAGGGAAGGTCCTTTCCTTGTCTAGCACAAAGGTGATCGCTTTGCTGCTATCCTTTTGATTTAGAAAGAAAAATCCCATGTCTGATGTACAACTTTGATTTGCTACTAATTAAAATTGCAGTGTGGGAACTCATCATTTCTCCTCCAATCCACCCTGCTGAGGTTCAAGGCTACCTCTGGAACATTTCCACCCCCTGATGTGTTAAGATTGAAGACAAGTCCTTGTTGCTGTTTACATAGTTCCCCCAAATTTACTATAGGCTTTCTGAATCTACAAGCAGGTGAGGTACTTTAAAGTGTGAACTGCGGCTAAACAGAACACATATTTGTACTGTCTGGGTAATGGGTTAGTCTATCACCTTTATATGGAAAGTGAGTGGTCTGACTTTTCTGTCTTTCAAGTTTCCTTTTTTCTGTCTTTCAAAAAGACAGTGTCATGGGAACTTCTAGTGCTACAAAGATCAATAGCAAATTTTCACTTATGTGTTAGTTTTGGAGAAGTGAATCATAACAATTAGGTTTCCTACATTACTGTCACTGAACAGAAATCAGTCCCCATCCAAGTCACAGAAATTTTTCCACTGACAGAGGCATCCACCTGTACTCCACAGATATAAGAACAGAGATCTCTAAAACATTTCTACACAAATATTTGGGAGGCTTGAAACAAGATTTTTTGTGTTTTTTTTTTTTTTGTTTTGTTTTTTTTTTGAGGGATTTTCTTTTTGGATCTGTTTTTTTTTTTTTTTTTTTTTGTGTGTGTGGTTTTTTTGTTTGTTTGTTTGTTTGTTTTTTTCTTTTTTTTTTTTTTTTTTTTTTTTTTTTGTAAAAAGGCAGTCCTAGAAATACATCATTTTGCAAAATCTAAAGTAAAGATTTTCTTCCTCTATCTTCCCCCCAAAGCTCCTGGCAGTTTCATTTTCACACTTCAGGCCAACACTAAAATTGACATTAGCTTAGAAATGGGCTGCCAAATAGTATTTGCCTCCCTGTCTTTCCTTTTTTGCCTCCCCAGGGTGATTGTCAGTGAGCCAGGAAGGCTGTAGGTCAAACATAAAGCCAAAGCATTTGATTCACACAATTTTTCTCCAGGACTGGATACTAGAGAAGCAGGAACTTGTGGTGCTTAGCTAGAAGTATCCTACTGGGATACGTATTCTCAATTTTTTACAGTTTTCTACAGACATATAATAATTATTGTAAAGAGCTATTCATCCAGGTTCCATCCATGTCTTCAAAACATTACTCCAATAGAAATTAAAGAGAAAAAAACTCTGGCACTCATTAACATGATATATGAATCAATATTCATTGTTAAGCAAAGGACTAGAAGTATATCTTAAAATAAAATACTGATTTAGAAGATTTATGTAGTCCTATTTGTGTTGCACATATACTTCTCTGCTTCACACTGTGGAGTAGCCACATCACCATGACTCAAGGAGGCAAATAAAAGCACTGAAGTCTATTAGTCACTCATTTTCTCCAGTGTATCAGCACTGAGTTATTTAGCACAGTCACTTCTTTTATTTTGACACGTTTGGGAAAATTCACAGCATCTAATTGGCTTTCAAACTCCCACTTCTACCTATGTGGTTTGTTAATCTGTCATTAGTACACATGGGATGTAAAAGAAAACATGTAGAATAGTAATATTGACTGCCTCAAGAGCTGCTAAAAGGTTTCATGTTGCACTCTAAGAGCCTTTTTCATCTTGTTGCTTTTTTTTTTTTTTTTAATTTACAAAATAGAAAATAAGTCTTTGAGTCTTTAGCTTGGCTGCCATTGACATCACTCTACTGAAATACCATGGTTTGACAACATTTTCTCATATATTATTGGGAAAAAACTCCAATTTCCTGGCTTCAACAACCATATTCCTCTCTTTTGTTGATGTGGTTGGGTGACATATTAAGGATGAGTTTGAATATTAATATGACTGTGGATCCTGAACCCGTCTATGATGCAACCAGGTTGCTGGATGCCTGTATGGATCCAGACAGGCACAAAGTGTTGTCTTCTGATTACAGTGCAGCATCAGGTCAGAGACTCAGAAATTTTGTTTTAATTTTAAATGTTTCTTGTTCTTATTTTGTGTGTAGATTGGATTTTTTTTTTTTTTTTTTTTTTTTAGCATTTCCATTTCCCAGCTCTTTTGTTAACCATAAGAGGAATTTCTATGGAAGTTGTAGGTTTTTAAATGTGTGCACAATACTCTTTCAGTGCTGACACTATCAAACTCAGCAAAAAACACAGAAGCAGTAGACACATTCTTAAAGTCACAAAATTCTCTTGGCATTTTAATCTGGTGCTGCTCATGACAAGTGATTAGAGCTCCCTCACAGAGATGGAATCCTGATTTCAATTTTCCCTACAAGGCATTTCAGCTTCAACTCCCTGTTGTCAAGATACACTGCTCAAAAAAAAAAACCCAGGGAGATGAAGAAATACCTGTCTTGCTATCCAGTACCTTGTTTCAGGCTGTTTACACATTTAACATTATTCAGTTATTAGATAAAAATCATGGTTTAGGGACCGCTCATGTTTCCCGTGCAAAGGGCAGTGATTTAATCAACAGTTGTCAGGCATCCTCTTGTTTGACTCCTATGGTGAAGTGTGTTGCATGAAGTATCTTGCATGATTCTAGGTGAAACTGTTTGTTATCAATAAGAGGCAGAAGAAGTCACGATAAGGGTCTTTAACATGTTATCTGGTGCATTTTCTGAAGTGAGTGACAGGAATTTGATAATTATAAAATTAAGGAGCTTACAAAATTATCAGTTTTACTTCCTGGGGTTTTCATTCTTATGATATTGCTATGTAGATGATGGACAGCATTACCACTGTGGCTGAAATAATCAGAGACCTCATTAGCACCATGGTGCATCAGTCCTTATGTAAAGACTCAACTTCTGGAATGTTAGATGGGCAGAAGTGATTAATCTGCAGCCACAAGCATGGCATGTATGTCAAAATCCTGTTGAAATTCAGGTTCCTAAGCTCCACAGAAAGTTAGACAGGACAGTCAGTACTTCCTGCTAGGTAGCTCCAGAAAGGTTCCTGGGAAGAGAATTATTAAATCACCTTCTTGATATGTCCAGTTTTCCTGTAACTTCTGTGGAAGAAGGAGATTTAAAATTTCAGACACCCCAAATTGTTCTTTGAAAACAAAGGCATCTCTTCATTGGTTGCACAGGCATCGCATGAGTTCAGCTTGGGATCTCTAAGAGAGTCTGACAGGACAACATGCCAGCCTGTTTAGGCATTGCTGTTCCAAAATTGGATTACTGAAGTTAGCAGTGAAGAACACAGAAGACAGCTGTTACAGCTGTGCAGAGACCTGTGCTATTCGGGAAATACAAATTGTATTCCTGCACATTTTGATGCTCTTGGTAACATATTCAGACCTTAGGGAGGAACAAATTTATATATCAGGCTCTTTCATTAAATTTTGTGTGCAGATTGGATTTCAGCATTTTTTATGACCAGTGGTGGGTCCTCTTAGAGAGTTGAGCTGTTATAGCTCAGTAATCAAGTGTTCCAAAAGCAGGAAATGCAACATGCTGACTAGGGTTAATTTGGACATCATTAATTTCTAACAAAACATCACATAATTCCTAGTTCTATAATTAATATCTAGGCACTGTGACTATTTCAGTAAAAATTCCATGAAATATCTTCTTGAGAGACTATAACAAAAGTAAGCAAATTATTGACTAAAACACTTAACCTTTAAAATCTTGCATTTGATATAGGATACACGAAGATCAAACCACCTCTACAGGTTACTATACCTTCTTTGTCTATGTGACTTACTGTAAAGTTATTGACATACATAAAATTATCTCACTTTTTTATATTTGTGTGAAAACATTTGAACAAGAGCAATAATAAATCAATTATAACTATCACCAATGATAAGACATTGCTCATATTTAAATAAAAATAAACAATACAGCAATGTAATCAAGATTAAATTAGCTAATTAACATTTTAGCCTCAGTTATTTGGATGGTGCTTAACCAAAAATAAATAATCTTTATGAGTGCTAAAAAGAATGAACTTCATCTGATTATAAACCAAACTAAATGACTTTTCTCAAGTTAATTAGTCATTGTATCTATTTTTTTTTTTTTAATTCTACTACTGAAGATGTACTCTTACTTAATGACTAAATTGCAGTTTAGAACAAATTATGATCCTTCTTTTTTAGATTTTTGTTTTTACCCAGCAGCTATTCCCCTATTTCAATGAACCAAGATACAGGGCTTATAGAAGACAATTCTCAATAAATATTCAAGCTGTCTTGTTTTCTATAAAAAGTTATAGATGCTAATTTCAAATATCTTCTACAGAATGTATTTTGGTTTGTACTTTAATGAAGCTGTTGGAATTCGGGAACATTTCTTTCAGAACTCTTCCCTGAAGTGGTTCTTAACAGTGCAGTCACAGACCAAGGTACACAGCCATATTTTTGCACCTTAAAATAAAAAAGCTAATGTGTCTCTACGTTAGCAAGGTAAAAGAGAAAAATCTGGAACATAAAATGTTGGGTATTTATGATGTTTTCAAAATGTTTTCAGCTGTTGCATTTTCCTTGGACTGTGAATAGAAGTTGTGGTGTAAACAGAAAACAAGGGTTTTTTCTTTGTAGGTCCCTTTCAGGAGCTGGAAAAGACTGGTGAAATTCCATCATGGAAATAAAGGGTGTGATTCTTTCTTTAATTTTTCATTGTGGAGACTGGAGATTCTATGTTACAGATTGTTGTCCTACCTAAAAAGGGAATCCTTCTTGGACTTCTTTGGTTTTACAGTTCACAGATATTGATTTAATCACTCCAAATTACATTAATTAATGTTGCATATATTAATTGAGTCATCATCAGTGTGCAACATTTTAAAGAAGTTGTAATTAAATCTTGAAGGTACAAAAAAAAAAAATCAGGTTGCATGAGATGATTTTCTGAGGATATTCAAAATGGTCCAATGCATGTCCAAGATCTTAAAGTTAAATTGCCTCACCAGTCTGTGGAAAGCCAGAATAAACTAAACATAACTAGTTGTGGGGAGGGGAGTGGAACTTTGTGACAACCAATTATTCTGCATTTGCTCATTAAAAAATTTTAAAAAGTTTTAATTTACTGACATTTATCCATCTTCTTTTTTATTTAAAAATAAACCAGGTTCAAATGTAATCTGTAAAGCAAGCCAATTTTTTTTCTGAAGTCTTTCTTATATAACCACAAGCGACATTCCAGTTTCATTGCTATCCCTGTTGATATCAACAGAAAAGCAATTTTTCTTATTCTTGCCATGTCAATAAAGAATCTGGTGGCTAGTGTACAGTGAAATATTTCCCCATTTAGAATCATAGCCTTATTTTTTCCTGTTTATGAATAACAAATTGCTGGGATTGCCTACATAAATCCATACATATGTTCATAATTTGCATATACACTATGACAAGCCAAAGAAATTATTTGAAATTCTCTTATGAGAAAGAGTCCATATCATGTCTTCTAAAATCCAGTTATTATAGTAGGGGAGGTAAGACTATAATAACTTGTGAGATCAAATCTGCAATTTTCAATTCAATTTTGTGAAGTTTATGAAACAATAATGAACAAGAGGTTATGTGTGTGTTATTCAAAATGAGACATAATTTAATTACATGTGGTTTAACTGAAAGTGTAGAATACCAATGTATAGAAAAATATATTTAAAAAAAAAAGTATTGGTTCAGCCAGATGATCAAAATGAAGACAGTCACACATTGCCAATGGCCAAATTACTGTGGCATAAAAGATGGCTGAAGTCATATATTACTCATGCTGACTTATGGATGTGAAATAAGAAAAGATGATTATTAGAAAATATCCAAATAGTTGAGATATGCAAAATGGACAACTTGTCATATTGACAGAGCCTAATGAGTTTATAGTTGAATAGAATAAAGGTTATTATGAGAGGAGAATGCATAGTGCATAAAGCAATGCAGTAACAAGAAAGATAATGACTACTGTAACAACTCCTGGGCTTACACCACATATTGTCCATCTTCCACTTCCACAGATCATCTGCTGGCAAAGCAGTCTGGCCTTAAAAGAACAAGATTTTGCTCATTTTATAAAGTATTAGAGCTTGGAGTAAAAACATTTATGAACTATATTCTTTTCATCAGAGACACCGTTTTCCTGTTTCAAAGCATATAAATATAATTGGGTTACTGCAACTGAAAGAATTAAAATATCTCAGCTGAACTGTAGTAACTGACTGGCTGAGCACTTAGACCACTACAAATGCAATGTTGGACACTACCTTAAACCACTTTCATGGCAGGAGAGTGTACAAGTAGTTACTGCAGGAAAGTTAAAAGGTATTTCTGTAGGCTGAAAGTGCATGCAATTATCTTTCCATATTGTCAGTGTTGCCATATATCACAAAGTTATCAAGTCTTTATTATTCTCTCAGAAAGTTTGAATTTTCTATAGTTACTTGTTATTTGTGTAAGGATATACTAAGTTCTGCTGCATAACGGGAACAAGCAGAATTTAGCAGCAGTATTTTAAGATAACCTATTTTAAAGGATGAAGGAATGTTAAAATCAAGCTTTAGGTATCGTATGGCACACAAAAAAATGTTTCGCATATAGATATAACTGCTTATATATCTGGTAACTACAGAAGGGGAAGACAAGCAAAAAGATCATCTCTTAAGCTTGAAACACCAAAAAATCCCTAATGAAAAATATGTTGGCTACATCAGGCTACATCATATATAGATATCTTAATTGGATAGAAAAATTGAGGTTATATCACAAGTGTCTGAACTGAATAGAAAACCTTAGCTTGACTTAGCTTTCTTCCTAAAAATGGAAATTAATCTCCTTTGAGTTTTCTGCCTTTTAGAGGACTCTACTGAGTTGTAATGCCTCCTTCTTCTCAGATGGAATCAACTTTTCTGACTCTTATGTCTGCATGTATTCTTCATTCTCTCTACTTTGGAGAGGACTTTCAGAAGGGTTGTATGAGATAAGTGAAAGAAAAGAAAAAAAAGAACAAAAAAAGGCAGATGACATTATGCATAGCTAGATGTAAAATAATGAGAAGAAGAAAAGACAATCATAGTTCTATATACAAATAATGTGCACAGAGAAAGCCATTACCACTCAGCAGCAAGTTTTTGTTGCTGAGAGATTTCCATTGAAGTGTCAGCTGGTGCTCAGTAGCCATCACAAAGCAAATGTTAGGAATTATTAAGAAAGTAATAGAGAGCAAAACAGAGATCACTGTTCCACTATACAAAGTCATGGGTTCACCATATCCTAGAATATTCTGTGCAGTCTTGAGCCTCTCATCTCATATGCATGAAGCAGAAAAAGTGCAGAAAAAGTTGGCAAGAAAGATCAAAGGTCTGTAACAGTTTTCATACAGGAACCCTTGTGTAAGCTAGGTCTTATACAAGGGTGTAAGTGTAAGTTCCAGAGTTTACTGTCTTGAAAAGAGATGACATGGCGGAAGGATATGCTAGAAATTTTTAAAAAATTGAATGATATAAAGACAGGGGGTGGAGATTAAATTGTACACAGTTTCTTCCAGTTGAACAAGAGAGAACCAAATGAAGCTCACAGAACACATCTCTTTTTTGTTCAAGACAAGACTATAGTTGCTTATGCAAGAGAGGAGATGTGAGCAAGTCCTTGTTGAAGTCTACCTTGCATTCTAAAAATTTCCATGGACTCAAGGGGAGACTGGACAAGTTTATGAGGAAGAAATCTATTGAGGTTTACCAAAAACATAAGCCCTTCATTTGTCTCATCATATCTCTGAAATGGAAATAGTTGGAGAATAGGAGAATGATAAGGAGAAATTTGGATTGTTACCCTTCTAGTTTGTATTGTGTCCTCCAGACTTGTGCTCATTGCTAGAATCGGGTTGCTGGAGTACACCCAGTTGGTCTGACCTACTATAGATATTTGTACATTCATATATTCCCTTTCAACCAAGTTTCCTTATCAGGATACCAATTGTCACATTACAAAGCTGAATTTCAATACATGTCAAAATGTAGGCATTGTGGTGAATGTAGAAGCTGGGATCTCATCAATAATTAAAGAATAAACTAATATGATAAGATGTATATATATCCAGTGTCATGCCCACTGAAGCTGGGTCAAGTGCATAGAGGTGTAAAACATCTATGTATTTCATCCCACACTTCTGTTCTCCTAATTATAAAAGCTTGCTATGGGCTTAAAAAAGGACAAACAGGCAGTTGAAGAGACAGTCTGCAGATGGAGGGAGGATGATCAGTGGTATGTAGCAAGAGTAAAACTATGTAGACACATGTACAAAGAATTATCCATCTGCCTGTTTGGCTTCTGGTAAACCCCAAGCACTTGTGTCTATACGTAGGCAGTTATTATGAGCTGTGATGATGACAACTACATATGTGCTTTGGAGATCATGAATGTGAAACTTCACTGCAACTATGCTTTCCTGGGTTTTTGCATATTTAGACGCCTTTTCTCACCATTACAACCCACCAAATAAAAATAAAATCCCTTGAATATTCATAGTTTAAAACATCTTAATAAATATATAAATATCTTAAGACATAAAATGAATACAGTGATCTCATTTTTTTTTTTTGTTTTGCCTTTGTCAGGTTTCTGATGATTGGTATGTACTTTTGACAGACTAGAATATGTGATAACTTCTACCCATGACCAGCTTAAACTAAGTTACTTATCCAACCTAAATGTTATTCTGGAAAACATACCTGATTCATACTATTATTATTAATCTTTTATATTTATTTATCAGAGACTATTAATAATCTCTGATATTGTCCTACTGTCCTTCCTAGAAAATACGTATATATCTATGCACCTTACACACATAAGGTGGCTTGTGGTGAAAGCTACAATGCGACCTTAAACAAGAGAATTATTGCAACATTAATTATTAAAGACTCCAAGAATAGTCTTGTAGTTAAAGAATGGAGCTTAAGACACAAGTGGTAAGGGGTCTTTTCCTGGCTGTGTTACAGACATCATAGTTATGAAATTTATTCTCTTTTTTCCATGTTTTCACAACAACAATGAAATTTTCTAAACAAAGGCAATGTAAGAAATTGTAGTTGCTAATTTTTCAGTGGTTGGAAAATCTTCAGTGGAAGGACAAATTTTTAACAAGTTTCTTGATGAATGATACATATTTTCTTGTCATAATTTACCTATATATTTTCAGCTAAAAGACTAAAACTATAGAGACTATTAGAGACTGTAATTTGCAGATAAAATTTTAGAATGTCATCAGTGTAATATTTCTGTGTATGGAGATAGTTTCTAATAGCAATTTATCTAGGGACAAAGTGCACTATCCACACAGTGGGTTTATTTTAAAAATAATAAGTACTTAGAAAAAGCAAATGTTTTTGTTCTATCTAGTAGTGAAAGAAGTCACTTAAAAGCAACCAGGAGATAGGACTTTGTGAAAAAAAGAGTGCCACTGACTTATTATTAAAGCAGTTTATGCGAGATTTGTCTGAGTATCTACCTAAGACTATCCCTGAAGAAAGCTCAGAGATTGCCTGTGGTTGAAAAGGCTGATGTTTACAATAGTTATAACACACCAAGATGATTGAAATGTTTTCAGTTCTGATTTATTCTTAAAAACATCTAGTGAATCAAACAATAATGTAAAGAAAGAAGATTCCACTTCAGTTACCTGTACAGCAAGAATTTAGATCATCAGGTGTCTAAGTATCAGTGATATTTTATGACATTCAAATGGTAGAGTAGGGTTCCTGTGGTTTGGATGATGTTTTGGTTTTGTTTTTGTTTTTGTTTTTTTCCCAACCAGAAGAAAGTATTATCCAGGGAAGGATTAATGATGGAGACACAGTAAAAAGATAAGAAGAAATCTAGTGCTCTTTAAGACATATAGTATTCTCTACTTGGTTGTCACACAGATAATTTTTAATGTCCATACTGTTACTGTAAACACAAGAAAGAAAATGTATAGAACACAACACACACATGTACACCATAGCTCTCTATACATATGTGCAAATACATACATACAGAGAAATATTACATTTATATGTTTAGGACATCATAAAAAGCTCCCTTGTGTCACTGGAAAAAAAAAATCCATACATATATTTAAATGTTTGTATACACATTTTGTTTGTTTGCTAATTAACATGTAAAACATATTGATGAAGAAGTAAAACTAAGAAAGCTTGGGAAAGTGAGGAGGAAAAGTATAAAGTCTATTTGACAATAAAAACTAGAAATAAGATGGTTCAATAGCTCTTGATTTAATACTTCTGGACAACTCCCCACTGGAAATCAAGAATTAGAAATCAGTGATATGTGCTTTGTTCATCTCCTCATCAATGTGTTGAGCATGAAAATAGGATCTAATTTAATGAAACAAACTACTCACCCTATGAGCTGATTACATGATGTGCATGCAGAGTACTTATTCTTATATTAACATAAAAGACTGAATATGAAAACAATAAAAACACATCTGTTACTGATCCTTGCCTTTATTAGTATTTTTCTTTTTTTCTCCTTATGGACTTCTGTCTTGTATTTGAAATTTCATGGTTGCAGCATGCATTTCCACTCAATCCACAGCAGTAGATAATAGTTCACTGCAATTTTCCCTAGTTCTATCATTCCAATCCCAAAAGATTTAGGTCCACTGAAGAATGAGATTTTTGTGATTTAGTTTTTAAAAGAAGGAGGAAAAAAGATTATTTTTTCTTATATGTCAGAAGCAATATATGGCAGAATGTATTCTAGGACCATATTCTTTAGACAATAATATTTCTGAGTAGGATGATAAAGACTAAAACAATTTAATCAGATAGATTGCTTAGTTGACCATAAAGAAAGATTCTAGTGGCTTTGTTAATCTTGCTAAATAGTTGATAATCTGTGATTAGTAAAAATTCTATCTGAAGAGACAGTTTACATATAGGTGGAAACTCTGAATGGAATGACAGCTGTGTGTCAGTTAATGCTTTGTGTACCTGCCCATTGCTGAGGTCAGGACTCCCTGGTATGTTCTCATCAGTGATCCCCTTATATACTTTCCCCTCACATGAAAACAGCAGATAAATAAAAAATGTGAATAGCCTTTTTATATAGTTCTGTGTACATTTTTAGTGTCAGGGCCTTAAATTATTATTTAAACTTCTGTTGGCATCCTCTGAAGGGCAATGACAGAGAAAAATGAGTAATGACATACCCCTAATCAGCCTTTTGACATGCTTTCATCATTACTTGGCCCTGCCTACTTTTTTTTCCATTTCAGGTTTGCGTAGTATAGATAAAGTTCAGTCTATTCATCCAATCTGCAATATGTTTTCCCTATACTAACTGCAGTATATTTTTATCTTCAAAAGTTCATCAATGTAATTTGAAAAAAATGGCATGAATTCACCTTGCGAGGGATCTGGCCTATGGATCATATGATAGACATATCTATCTATTTGTTGAAATTATACACTACCAGGTTGATCCAACTCTCTGTATATTTATTTGAAAATGGTGCAACTTATGCAAAGTAATATTGAGCCTTGGGTGCTTGAGATAGAGACTTTCTATGTCTTGGTATTAAGCATGTGTGTGTGTGTCTGCACTTAAGTCCTGGCTATTTATATTTTGAGAAAATCTGTGTTTTATACCTGCAACAACTACATACAGTCAAACAATAAGAAGACAACATACTTGGAGGTCTTCACTGTGTGGAAAAAATAGTTCAGCTGGTTTAAAAATAGGCAGAAAAAATAATCAGAAAAAGGGAAGATTATCATCGCATATGTGGATAGATTGCTGACATCATAGAAAAATCACTCCTCAATTTGGTATGTTCATTGTCATGCCCTTTTATATTATAAGTTCTCACATGGCCTTGGTGCTGTTCTGGAAAGCACACTAATTAACAAAAAAAATCCAAAACAAAACAAAGAAAAAACCCAAACCCACAATGAAACGAACTCTGCCCAGAATCCCTATAAGAAAAAAAAAAAGGGATTAGAGAGAAGTGATATATCTTTCTTAGAATATAGCTCATCTTCATTAGTGAACCAAGAAATGCATGTACACTTTCTTCTCTTCTCCGTTGCTTAGACATAAAGAGCAGTGGTATAAGCTCCAGTGCCATTACAGCCAATTTGCAATAACCTATTTACACCAGCTGAGGAACTGGCTCATAATGTTTAAATATGATGAGAGCCCAGAAAATTTTCTGATGAATGAGTCACCCAGTTGTGGAACCAAAATTCACTCCTGACCCACTATGGCTACTACATTTATATTATAAAGAAGGTCATGGTTGTTTTTATGTCGAATATGGTACCCTGAGGATTTAATTAAATGGGATTTAAAATTATGAATACCAAAGCCAGACAGGTCATATTGGATAATCCAGTTTTATTTTACAGTAATTGGTTACACAAGTTATTATTATATTATTTAGAACATCCTGATTCTCAGTGGAAGTCCTTTTGCATTTAATTAACCATGAGTACAAAATGACTTTAACAAACTGAAGCTATTAAGCCCTCCTTATATATTCTTTTCAAATGGAAATTGACATTTTCATTTAAATTCTTAGAATTCTGCAGTTTTTAATGAAGAAACAAGGTAAATAATACTGGCTTAATTAATGTTTTAGTTATTAGTTTTAATTACTAGTTTTAGGTGGATATTTCATATTTGGATTTTGATCTGAGGTGTTCGTAACTTGACTGTCACATGTTCTGATTTTTTGGGTAACTTGACCTCCATTTTATTAAAGTTCACAGAACTCTAAGTTTCTAATCACAAGAAATGCTGGCTATGATTTCTGTGTTTTTGCTGAGGTCTACAGATTTTGATGTATTTATTAAAAAAGGTGAAAGACTGTGGTGATGATAAAAGGACAAGAGGAGATTTAATCTTTACTTAACTGAAAGACCAGAAGACTAGTTTATTAGTGTATACCTCAGCGTGATGGTCAAGCATGATGAAGTACTCGGTAACTTCTGGACCAGGCTGGTCTTTTTTATTGCTTTTGTTAAGCTTTTTAAGATGCTGCTGACTACAGTTTTCAGTACCACCCAGGGGAAAACAGGATATTCAGACTGTAGCATCAAGGCAGGCCTAACTCAGACACTTTACTGAGAGTAAAGGATGGGTCAGTGACAAACCCATGGCAAAAGCTCCCTTCCCCACCCTTCTGTGGTCCATATGGATATAGACAGCTGATAGAAATATCAGTAAGGAGTTTGTTTTCAGTCATTATTTTAACTAACTGCATTCTGCTTTAGCCTGTTTGGCTACAAAAAGTTTTTATTTATCTGAGTTACTATCAAGAACATGCTACAGTGGAAATGCTCTCTGGCACATCATAATGTGTAATATTAAACAGTGTTTACTCACATGTTCATTCTGGGCAATTGTGCAATATAAGCATAGTCAAACCTAAATCCATTACAGACCATAAAAGACAGGTTGCTATTTATACTCTTTGATTAATTGTTCTATATGACTGAGAAATAGATGAGAATTTACTGGAGTCTTTTGATATTCAGTGTTGCTGTGTCACAGTACATTGAGAATAATGAATAGGACATTCACTTTGGAGCAAAGAACATTAGTTTTCTTACCCAGGAAACAGGGAAGCCAGCTGGAGAAGAGAAAATTGCCAGGTAGATTGTCGACATAAAAGCAAAGGTAACATGCTGATAATAACCAGGGGAAATATGAAGATAATAACAGAGGATGATAACAATCCAGCTGAGGAGAAGAGGGGGGTCTGGAAGATCAAGCGATCCCAAGCTGTGCACAGCTATTATGCAGATGGAGGGGCACCTCTGCTCCTGCAGAAAGGAGCTGGTTTATTTCTCATGTAGTAGAATGTGTTCATTCCAGCCTTGTACTAAATAAGATCAGGCCTTCCTTTCTTCCTGTTATCAGGAGTATGTATTTCTTGACAGATTTCCACACAGCTGCCTTGTTATTGTGGATGTATCATTATTTATCCCACTTTGTCCTCCCTCCCCCTTCATCTTGGCTGTGGGGCTCTGCAAGTTGCAGGCAACTGTCATGTCAGGTATATGTGAATCTGTCAGATGCACAATGAGGAAAGATGGAGGGATCACTTCTTGCTGCTGTGTTTATTATGTTTTCTGTCTTCAGCAGGCCTGTTTGCAGAGAGATGCTTTCCAGAGAGCTTCCCATCAAGGATCCTGGGAGGAGCGAGGGTAGCTGCGGTACTCATACTGCTGCCCAGCAATGACAGAAACCTTGGATAATCTCCCTGCCTCCAGCAGCTTATCCTGGAGTACCTTTACTCCATAACACACCTACTCCTTGCAGCCTGTCCCAGCTCCTTGTAGCCATCTGCCATTGCTGGCAGGTGAGGAGCAAGGAAGAGGAGCCAAGGAAGAGAAAAAGAGGAGGGTCTGGGTAAGGGGATGCCAGGGAAGAGCTCCCAGCAGTGACAAGATGTGGGGGCAGCATTTTGTCCTGCCCTGGAAATCAGCTTGCTTTTAACAAGTGCAGTTTTCTGTTTTTCTAATTCTCCAGTAGGGGTGGCTGCACAAACATCTTTTGCCTGTTTCTTTTCCAAGATGCAACAATTTACTTAAGGATAGATTTGAAATGGGAAATTTCCTAAACTGTATTTCTTGTTCATTTCTCTTTTTTTTTTCATCTTTTACTTTCTTTCTTCTTCTCCTCCTTTTTTTTTTTTTTTTTTTTTTTCTTTTTTTTTTTTTTTTTTTTCGGATTTACCTCACTGGGACTAGGATTTGAACTCAAAGTATTTTCTGGGCTAGTCTTAGATCAGTGTCCTGACTTGAACTTGAGTGACTCATAACCTACTGTGACTTATTAAAGCTTGCCTTTAGAGAAAAAAAAAATGGTTTTTGAAATGTGATAAAAGTTACTGGGTATTATATTGTATATTTATAGAGGTGACTCACACAATATTTTGAATCTCAGAAACAGCAAATGTATCATAAGATGCAGAAGCTGAAATTATGTAACAAGTGCTTTTATTAATTACTGCATTAAAAACCCTATGTCAGACCAGTGTCTTGCTTACACATGCACTATAAAGCTCTGCTTTTGATAGCAACTATTCTTTATTCTTTTTTTTTTTTTTCAAACTGTAAAACAGTGTCCTTCTCCTAGACAAAATGCACACTGGAGAAAGGATACAAGTATTTCCCAGATCAATTTTCCATTGTTGGTTACTCACAAGCGAAGTTATAGGAAAGATGGTGAACTGTGGCTAGATAGCCAAAGATTTCCATTACCATGTTCTTACTAGAAGTCTTGGGAAAATTCAGGTCATTGACTTTGTAATGATAAGTCTATCTCATCTCACACAACTCCTGCCTGTCAAAAAGGATTATTCAGGAGGGGCAGGCTCTGCTTGGAACCCCTGATACACTGAGAAAGATAACCTGAACAGCAGCAGCATGGGAATGGTCACAGAGCACAGACATTAAATATTTTAGAAGTGAACTCTTGCTTACTGCTTTTTCAACCCTCTTCTAAGAGCTTAACCACAGAAATTAAAGGTATGCAACAATTTTCCGATTACTACAATAAATCCTTTAGCTCAGGTAATGCAAGTACTTAATACTGAATGCAGAGTTCGGTCCATGGCTCTCCCTACCAATCCATGTTATTCATATAATCTGGTTATAGAAATTTTGTCAGCACCATGCCTTTCTGTCATGTTAAGCTCTCTAATAGTGAGAGCTTATTAACTTGTGCTTTATTAGATTCTGTGCCTTTACAACCAAGTCATTAGACACAACCATTAACCTAGTCTCCTTTTGTTTCTGTCTTAAGATCCATCTTCACCATGATACCCATGCTTAATGAGAGTGCTTAAGTAGGCAGGCTGCAAGTAATTCATTTGTATCTCTTGTCCACTTGTTTTATGGAGTAAAAAAAAAATCTTTAAAGCTTCCATCTGAATGCTCAACCAATAGTTTTTGCAATCTCGTGTTCCAATTAGCTGCCCTCAGGTTCAGCATCTTTCTTCCACACCGGCTTTCTGCAATCCCTGATGTGCGTTGCTGTTGTCTCAGTGATTTTGAGGCAAGGAATGTTTCCTGTTTATGTTCATACAATAGCACAGTGAGAGCTCTGAACTAATTGGGGTCTCTGGCTGTTACTTTCTTACTACTAATATACATTATATATACATTCAAACAATTTGGAGAGGTTAGTGAGGAGATTCTGGGTTTGCATTGTTGCTTATTTTTGCCACTACTGCATAGTTATTTTCTATTATCCTCATTAATAGGCAAACACAATGCTCTGTTCAGGTTTAAGATGTGACAAATACTCACTTTTAGAGAAGAACTCCATATCCAGGCAGAGATAGTTCAGATTTTGTTTGGAAAAGGTGACAGAAGTGAAGTATACATTGAAATTTACTTTAGTAAAATCAATAAAAAGACTTCCTGCCAAACAGATATTATTTTTAATTGTTATTATTTATTTTATTTTTTGCTTAATTTTTAACTTTAAATGTAAGAATTTATACAGATTTTTTCTTATACTCTGATCTCACTGGTATCGCATGGAAATGTTCATTAACTTGAATAGCTTTACAAGGGCTGTATTGTGAACAAAAAGAGGCAACCTCTGATTTAAAAATAGTTCTTGAATTGTTCTTACTCTGATTCTATTCTATCTGACAGTCTTCACTGGGGCTCTTCAACTTAGCCTGGCAGGTTAGACTACACCAATAAAACCCTATCAGAGGGCAAGAGGAAAAGAGTCTAATGTATGTGTAACAGCATGCTTTTCTGCTGGTGATTTTATACACTCAGTCCTGGTTAAGAAATCTTTCAGGACCGTAGCAATGCTTCTGGAAATTAGTAAAATCTATTGGTACATGAAATCCTACTTTAGAAGTTGTTCCTTACAGCTATTAAAAAGGAATCTGTCATAGAACCATGAGTAGAGCTTTTTGCAAAGCATTTGTTTGATGTATAGTTGCTCCCTAGAGAGAAGAGTGTCCATGAATGAGCTCTGCGTAAATGAGTGCACTTGGCACATCCTAGAATAATGTCAAAGCTTCACTGGCTCCAAGGGGGAGTTTTGCTTTGACAAACCTAGTTCCAGTGCCTTTTGCTTACAATGGATTCAGGGAATTTGGAAATATATGAAAAGAATATATCAGCGCAATGATACCTACAATAAGCAGAAGGCATTTGTTAGGAGGCAATGGAAAAAGAACAATTTCTTTTTATAGTTTTCTTAGAAATTTGCTCTGTTTTTTCACCTGAATGTATCTATACATCAATCTCTTCAGCAAACAAAGAAAAATACTTCAGTTACTCTGTCAATACAGGATGATCTTGAAGTGTATTTTCAGAGGAAAATGTGTTATTATTTATACTTGTTGTGTGGATGCAGGATGCTCTGCCTAAGGTACATTCATGATGGGGAGAGGCAGGTCTGATAGCTCGCTTTTGAGTCCTGCCACTCTCAGGAGAAATCAGTCCATATTTTCCTCTGAGATACCTTCCATTAAGTCAAGCAAAGTAAACGTTGCTCGGGAACTGCATGTTTCCAGCTCATTGAAATACTAAATGGAAGCACCTGGTGGGCGAATTGTTTAATGCAGGCATAATCGATCAATGAGAGTACCGCATGGCCAAGCCTCCTTGTGCCAGAGCTGGTTGTTAATTAGGCAGCCAGGCCGGGGGCTGTGGGCAGGTGTGCATGTGTAGCCAACCTGCCTGGGGATTTATTTTTCTGGAGTTGCCTAGTGATGTGACACAGATGCTTGTACTCCCATGGCACTCCCAACATCCCCACTCCTGACAAGAGGCCACTGGGAAGACTATATGATGCTCACAGAGTACAACACAGACCCATGGAGAGAGAAAACAACAAAATAGCACACTGGCATTGTGACCCATGGCATCTTGCAGAATGCAACCAAAAGTGAGCATCCAACCAGGACCCATTACCAGAACTCATTCAGCTGGGGCAGGTTAGCTCCAGAGCTAGGATCCAAACAGTAGGGGAGTGATGGCAGTGTTCCCTGAGTCAGTCTGGTAATTAAAGGTGTTGTTGTGTTCCTGGGATTAATTTAAAAAAAAAAAAAAACAAACAAAAAACAAAAAACAAAAAACACCCAAACAAACAAACAAAAAAAAACAACAAAAAACCACACCAACCAACAACAAAAAAAAACCCACAAAAAACAACTAGATCTCCATGTAAAAATATACAAGTTATCTTGGAAGAAAGGAGCTCAATTTTCTTCACCTGAATATGTTCTAGCTCTTCTACCATCTTACAGGGCATGGGAACCACTGTAGAATCCCGTGGCTCTAAATTAGAAGAGCAGTTCCTCCAAAGGGTCGTTGTGCATGCCTGTTCTGCTCTGGAGAGAGCTTTGAAATCTGAGCAGCCTTGAAAAATCCTTACCATTGCAGCCTTGGTCCCTACCCTTGAGACCCAGAAAGGTGCAGAAGTTAACATGAACACTCCTGCAGTTAGCTACCTACCTTCAGATAGATTTCTTTGTGAGCAGATTTTCTAAAATACTTTTTTCAGATGCTTGAACTTGTTTAAAGTCACATGGTGATGTGAGTAGCCACCCAGAATATGCACATTACAGTCCTGAAGTTTTCACAGTCCTTTAATAAAGCCAGTTTAAATGGCAGTGTTGCATCAGTCCTGGTGGAACGGCTGGGGAATTCAAGGTCCAATGGAGCAGCTAGATATTGCAGTGCATCTCATATTGATGGAACTTGTGTTCGTGGCAAGATTACACAGAAACAGAATTAGCACATGGGATTTGCTTACTGCATCTAAAACTACAGTGGAGGCATCCCAAACCTAGCTGTGTCTGAGGCAGTCATAACATATTCTTCCAATGTTTGATCATTGCAAACATATCTATGATTTTTTCTGAGTTATATAGTACACCTGCAATTATTTTTACAGCCATAGTTCTTAGACTTAACTTCCTGCAGTATTTTCTTTTGCAGAGATATTTTCTTTGCAAAATATAGATAAACAGTATTAGCACTTTGAAAAACATATGGAAGTAAGCTTTTATTTGCAAATTGTACACTTACTACTGGTGTTCATTTGTAAAATACTGGGCTACTATTCACAAGTGATTAAAAAATAAAAACTTATGAAGAAAGAGCCTGTTTACTTTAGAGGAAGAAAACAGACATTCTAAAACCTTTTACAAAGAGAAAGTTGATTTTCTTAGATACAAAAATGAATATAAGAATTTGCTATCAACTATAAACTAAAGACTATAAAGACAGAAGTTTGGTTCAGATGTCTAAAAAGTGGTCCTGCTTAGTATCCCTAAGCCCTGCTTAGTAGCTACTTAATTTTAGACTGTGTAGACCTCATGTTTTCTTATTCTGAAATTTTTCATAAGCTCAAAATTAAACTTTTATGTGAAACGGAGTTTTATACTTCACCTGGAAGGCATTTTGCTACAGGAGAAATCAGAAAAATTACATTTACTAAAGATACCTGGGTTGTAATAGATAGTTTTCTTTCTGTAAGTTGTATCTAATCCTGAAATATGTTTGTAAAAGTATTTGGTTGTTACAATGTCTGTTTTTGCATGAGCACTTTCCCATTCCAACCCGTATGAGAACATGAATATGCAAATGCAATTTTTAAAAGATATTTTTAATGTTACACACTGATAATGTCATGTGATGTTAATTTATTCCAGAAATATTTTCAGTCAAAAAGAATATGTAGATATTTTTGTCATAACTCATCCTTATTAAGTTGATTAATTTGTTTATTACAGTTGGGAGAAGAAAAGTAGATTGTAAAAAAAAATAAGTTTTTCTGAATATCTGAAGAAAAGTGTTCATTTCTGCATGAAGTACCTGCACACGTCACTTATAGACTTGAATGTTGCTGAAACATTGTGTGCATTTGTACTTTCTTGATTCCTTCTCCTTGTACCTGATCTAAAGCATGATTAATCTTATGTTCATTCTGGCTTTGGATCAGGTTCTTTTTCTTTTTGTCATCTTTTTTTACTCCTTAAGTTTTAGGAAGCGATGTACCCTTTCTCACCAGTTTTCCCCAGATGGGCACGTGCTGAAATGTTCAACTCCTGTAACTGCTGATGTTGTTTATGTTAATTAGGGCACAGCAAAATCTATTCCTTTTTTTTTTTTTTTTTTTTTTAACAGGAGAGGGGCAGAATGATGCATTTGTTCTCAAGGGATATGTCCATTTTCTATGCATGAATGCACTATCCAAAGCTTTGCCTAGCACATGTGTCAAACACATTTGTCTCATCTAATAGAATAATTAAATCGCAGCAACTTCTTTTGTATAAAGAATGAATGTTTTTTTTTCTGGATTAACTAACTTATTTTCTGGAAGAAAAATGTTACAGAAATTTTATATATAAAAGGTTTTATACATTGAAGAAAACAAGCAAAACTTATAATTAAGATTTTTTTTTTTTTAATTTGAATTTTAGAGGACAAACCTTCTGGCATCAAATTTTTTGGATTTCCACTGGACACTGAACTCGAGATTTCCTTGAAAATACTTCCCACTTGTGTAAATTCAAGTATTAATCAAGTTCCTATTTCAATCATTTTTTTTAACTTCAGCACCTAAAGCTACGTAAAGGTATTTCTGAAAGTGCTATAAGGAACCATATGTACAGAAGTATTTGCAGTGTCAAGCCCCTTAGGTTATACAGTATTTTGGCCTATGACAATTTGAAAAGACAGCAGTTAGTTTCTGAAAGAATTGAAAATATTGTTGTTCATTTATCAAGGATTTTTTTCATATTCTTCAGTAGTGAGTTTTATTATCATCTTGTTATCTGTGACATTTCCACTATGAAATGCAGTCTTTGCTGATAAATAGTCACTCACAGTTTCAACACGTTCTACTACTGAAGAAGCCTAAGAGCAGAGTCTGCTTCCTCTGATATTTGAACTGCTTGATGTTAGTGATCATTACAGAATACTGTTGGGTCAATTTGCATTAGAGTCTGACAACTGAGAGAAAATAAGTAAGAGTCCCCAGAAAAGTTAGATACAAATAATAATGCCATCACATCAAATTCATATTTGTTTACAAGTATGAGAAGTTAACAATAAGTAAGTGTGAGGTTCTCCATTAATTTAATTCTTCTAGTGCTAGAAAAAGATATATATATATATAAGTTTGCAAATTTGCAGGTAGCCGGGAGATTTTTTACTTTAATGCATCTTCAAGGAATACTTCTTTATAAACACCACATGATGTGTTCATATTTCCTGCTGAAACTCAGATTTCTGACATAAGTAGGTGTTGGAATTCAAACTCATTCAGCAAAAGCTGCACTGCAACAGTACAAAAGCAAAGGAGGGATGCAGTCAGGAAAATATGAAGCACTTGGTCTGATGCTCCCAAGAGAAGTGAAAAGACTGCCACTGATCACAAGTGAGTGCTGGATCAGGGACTGAGAAAAAGATTTGGGGATAAGGAGAGGAGGGTAAGAAGAGAGAGAGCAAATATCAAGCCACTCATCTAAGGGTGTGAGTTCAGAACCATCCTTGTCTCTAGCAGCTTACCTCTATGTGTTTTGGTATGTGCATGTGATTAAAAGAGTAATTTTTTATTCAGATTAATAAATATTGGTTGATTTTTACACTTGTTAGAATACAGACAGGGATTTTTTTGTATTTTGGATATAATCTTCAGTACATTCACTGCAAATGTAGACTCCTATATTTTGATTTAATTTTTCCATTATTGCTTAGAATAAAATCAGCAAGGTCTAGTTTTTTTTTTATTCTGGTTATCTTAGGTGACAGGTAGCTACTTGTCTATCAATAAACGTAAAGAAAAGTAAAAACTCTAGTTTTTAAACCCAGATTAGGGATAGCTGCTGATCATGATGTGCTTTTTAATCTGCAGGGGAGACAGTCTAGTAAAGAATATAGTTTGGGGAGCTGTGAGAATTATTTATGTCCTCCAGCATATTTTACGCAGTTTCTGAAGTAGATGACTCAGTTTTAAGTCTACTTGGAGACAGTGGTTTAATGTAGATGGCTCCTTGCTTCATTAAGCAGCCTATGATCCTACCTATCCTTGCGCAGGGGAGAGCAGGGAGAGTTCTGGTGTGTTTGCATCTGGGAGGCTGTGGGAGACTGGGATAACATGCATACAAGGCAGCTGGAGAGCTAGATCCACATCTTGATGTTTCCACATGAATTGAGCCCAAGAAAACTTTGATGTTGTAGAAACTGGGGAAAAGGATTATTTCTTAAAAATTTAAGAACACCTAAGTTCCTCAGCTGCTGCACTGGAGAATTAATAAGTAGTTTGGACATTGGTAGCATAGCCTTAATTTTTGCTGGATGTTATATAGCATGTGCTGTATTCTAGGAGAAGTTGAAGGAACAGCTGCTACAGAACATCCTTGAGCCCACACGCAAAATTTTTAGAAATGTAGTTGTAATTGTCCCACAGTAATTTAAAAACAAAATATGAAAGAAGCCTCAGGAAAATATTCATTTAAAAAAAAAAAAAAAAATAAGTACTGAAAAACTTTTTCTGAAAATAGTAATATTTTGATGCAATATGTGAGGTATTCATTTTTCTAAAGAGAAATCACCAACATTTGTAAAAAGTATTTTGCATGGCTATGGCAATAAAAACAAAATGAGATCATTAAAAAGTGGACTGATCAGAATGTTTTACATATTCTATGCCTTTGTTTAGCAAACCATGATTGTATTTCTGTTTGTAATGGATTTTTGTCTTTCTCTGCAACTGCCTGGCCTTCTGGCTTCAATATGACTCTGTTTGGCTTCCTAGAACACACAGCTGATAAAACATAAAAATATTGAGTTTGAATTGAAAATTATATTGAGTTCACTGTTCACTAAAAGTTGGATGCCCACCAGACATTTGAGATAATGTTTCCTTGTCCCTTTGGTTTACTGGGTATTACTATATATTTCAGTGCTGGTTGCAATAAGCAAACCATTAACTTTGTTTTGTGATCAGAGAGACCTCCAAGATACTTTGAACAATTCATGAACAGCTGAGAGATGGCAAAGAGCCTTTTTTCCAATGCTTTCAAAATATAACCTCATTTTGCATTTTTTCTAAACGTAAGAAGATTGTTATGGATGATATAACAAGGGATACCTACTGGGGATGATCATCTGAGAATAAGTTGAGCCTTCATCTTTATTAATACAGTTATTAATACAGAATGATTGCAATTACTCTTTTGGAAAAGGTTTTATTTGGTTAATGAAATCCAGGAATAGTTTTCCCTAACAATGCCCTAGGGCTACTTTGAAATGACAGTTGTGGCTCAAATGCATTATTCTTAAAGAAAAATTATCTCCACGTATTTGCTTTATATTTGGTATAAATGAAGCACCTACTGAACAAATTGCAGCTGCTATTTTCATAACACGATTAGGATTCCTTTCATTAAAAAAGCTGATTTCTAATAAATGAAGCCTCTGGAAAAAATATTAAAGGACACATTTTCAAAATATGAAATGTTCTACTTTTCAATAATGCTGTGCCAAAAGCAGATCTTCAATTAAATAACAAATAAAAAAAAATTATTTCATCAAAAGGATAAAAAAAAAAAAAGGGTCATCACAAGATTCAGTGTGGTGTTTACCAAAACTGTTATTCAAACTACTGGATTATTAGACAAAGGATGTCGTGGGAGGCCACAGCACTGTCATCTTGTTGCAGACTAAACTCATCTAGGAGCACCAGCTATGAGGAATGCAGAAGAAAGACTGCTTATTCTGTGTACTTGGACCAGGAATGATTTTGGTATTTAGCTACCCAATATAAACAGCACAGACACTGCTTGTGTCACAAATAGGTGGAGCTAGAGCATTTAGGTATCTCTCACATTATGGATCACCTAAATAGGAGGTTCATATAGGATATCTTTATTTGCAGTCAGGCAGTGTTTGGATGTCCAACAAGGATGGGAGCAACACTGAATAGAAAATTTTCTGACTAATAGTGTGCTTATAGAAAGACGAAGTCTTAAAGTCTGAGTCTTACAGTCTGAGGTCTTTTGGTATCACCTCTTGTGAGAGGTGAGGGCAAGAGGGCTGAGAAGTAACAGAACAAGGATCATCTATTCCAAGACAGGAGTTACACAGTGCAAATCCTGTAATCTCTGCTCTAGCTGGCATGCCAGAAATGAACAGAATAATAGCATTTATCTCACAGAGGATAATGTGAGAACTGAGAGAGTATATATAATAAAGATTAAAAAGAGTTCATGTACTAAGTTAATAACAAGAATCTAAAACTGTACCAAAATTACATTTGCATCATTTGGCAAATATGAACTGGTGAGGTGACTGAGGGAGTGGCAGTACCAGATCATGCTGCCAGTGACCAGTCCATATAGACAAAAATAAATATAAGGCTAGAATTAGACATCATATTTATTAAAGTGTAAACATCCATGGTTAGCTTAAAATAATCTGAGTGGCTTTTCAAACTTCTTTATCTTACAATTTATGGTCCTGCATTCTCTGACTTGTATAGGTATATTTGATTTTGGATTGTTTTTTGTTAGAGAGGTTACATTTTGTTTTTCAGAGAACCTATGGTCCTGAAAGGGAAAATGAAGAGTTGATCCAGAAGGAAGAACTGAAATTCAAAGACAAAGAAGTTGTCTGAGAAATGATCCTGCTGTGAAATGATTGATATTTCTTGTTTGTATAGCAATGGTGCTAATGACCTCCATACAAAGTCCCAGTGTACTTACACCCACATGTCCACTTGATAACGTAAATATAAGCCCATTCAAGATCCACCTTATTAGTGGTGTGACAAGCACCATGCAAATACAAGTGTACAGCTTCCAGAGAGGGGCTGCCCAACTAAGCTTGTGCCTGCCTGCATGACTAACATTCATGTCACCTAACTTTATAGTATATAAACTGATCACCTGAGTCTGTCTTTGTAATCAAAAGAGAAAAACAGAAACTTTGAGGGTGGGATATAGTCGGTTGCTTGTGACTAGAAGCATTACATTTTGGAGTGCCAATTTTTTGCAAAGGAAGTCCAGGGTTTGTAATCCATCACCCATGAGTGTCTAATTAGCCTTGGCTTTTACATACAGGTAGCAAAGTCGATCTTTGAGAAAACTGACTGTCTAATTAGATAAAAAATTAAAATAATAGTTTGGTTACTTGCAATGTATTCAAAACTTGGAAGTATTGTGATATTTGATTAAATCATATTATTTATAGTAATTTGTTCATCCAACATCTTCTGCTGATATTGTCATGGAGACCAAGGCTGATAATGTCTTGCAATCCTATAATATATACAGAATGAGTACTGCATCTCGTAATTCATGAAGCCAAGTTTATACAGTGTCACAATTCTCACCTCACAAAGTGGAATTATAGCTGTACCTTTGTTATCAGGTCTGAACTTTGGATGTTTACTGGGTGTGTCACTGACAAAACTGAGCAAAAAGATTCAGTGCTAAAGATTACTTATGCATGTTAATATTCATTTGTTTAGTAGAGAAAAAAAATCCACTGCAGTAGGTTTATTTTGGTTGTAATAAAGAATACAGCCCGAGTAATCTCAGTGTACGGAACAGCAATGTCATTCACAGCTACATAATCAGACTAAAGTGTGCTTGCTAGCATGGGTCATATTCCTTTGGGAATCCAAATGAGATTTGTATGGCTTCTGCACTCAGTGTTTTGTTACTTTGCATCACAGAGCCTGACATCAATATTTCACATGAAGAGGAAAATGACAAACAGTGCCAGTGTCCATCTGTGAAACATAACACAGATTTATATTTTTAATTAAAGCAAGAAAACACAGTTTTGAAAGTCCAGCACTCACAAACACCTACATGTATAGAAGAGGTTGCTTTTGTGAGTAGCCCCTGCAATTTCAACCAGAGTGAACACAGTCCAATTCTAACAGGGATGAGGAATAGATGATTGTACTATGGGAACTTGAGCTCTGGGCATGAATAGTGTGGTCTTGCATATCTAGTTGTGGTGATTTAAGACAGTACTGCCCCAGCTGTTCACTTGAATTTGCAAAGCAAATCCACATTTACTAGTTACAGTGAATGTTGTTCATACTCAATGAAAATTCCACTCACATATTTAAAAAAATACTTTTTGTGGTGACTCAGGCTAAGCCCAATGACTTTGAAGTGAAAGTTCACTAAATCAGGCCATTGACTTGGCTCGGCCATATAATTGGTATTCTCAGGAACGAGACAGTAGGAATGAATCTTGGACAAAAGCTTAAACCACTATAATTGCCAAAGTAAGACCTCATTTATACTTTCTAAGTCATACCACATGTATGTGAGGACTATTTCCCCTTCAGTGATGCAGATATAGGAGCAATACACCGCTTCATTTCCTCTTTTACCTAAGACATAGACATCAGAGACGGAGCCCAGCAACTCCTTTGCTACTCTACCATAAAAAAAGAAGATCCAAATTTCCTAGGGCAGGACATAAGACTTAGACAATGTTATATAGCTTGAAGCTTTGTCCAGCCATTGCACTAGTTTTATGTCTAGATACCCAAGAAAGTTGAAAATGTCCTTGATCTTTGCAGGGAGGATTGGGCTAGATGACTTTTAAAGGTCCCTTTAAACTCAAACTAGTCTGTGATCCTATGTGTATCACCTGTATGAAGCCATGCTTTAGAAAGGGTGGAAAACAAACTCCTCTATCCCTGGAGAATACAGATACATTACTTAGGACATACCAGATAAACCCAGATGAGCCAGAAGCAACCATTCACTGTCTTTAATCCTGCTTTTAATTCACTCAGATGAAATATATTAAATATGCGAGTTAAAGGGCATGAGGTGTGAAGAGAATGAACAATGAGCATTCACAATTGCAGACTTGTCTATCATTAAAAAAGCATAAATAGGTTTTTATTATATTCAGACAATGTGATCAGCATTGTAAAAGACTCAATGCCAAACTGTGTAGGTTCTGTGGACAGAATGAACTGAAGATCTAAGGAGATAATTAATAAGAATATAAACATAAAAAAATGAACTCACTGCTAACTCATTTCTGAAAAAAAGGCACATATTCTAGGAATGAATAGATGCAATTATATTAACACTTCCCAGGCTCTTTTAAAACATTAACACTACTCACAATATCAGAATACCACTGCTATATTTTTAACTTGGCAGGCTTACAGACCTTGTGCAACAGTCTCACCCAATATTTATCCTTTCCTAGTGATTCAGCTTGATTCAACCTCAGCTGAATATCGTTCTTATAATTCTTTTACTTACACACTGGAGTGTGCATTTGCACTGTGCAAACAAATTAGAAATACTCATTCTCACTTTATGATTAAATTGCATGGGATTCTCAAACTGTCATAGAGTGAAGTCCCAAACTGCATTTGAGATTCTTTTATAGAAAGAATTAAGAACCAGTACACCAGCAGTGCCAGCTCCTTGGCTGGTACTGACGTGTGAACTGTGGTTGTTTTTACAGATCTCTGTCCCCCAAACCCATCTGAGGTCTTGCTGCATACTTTCACAAGTGGATGACTGTCAATTAGAGTTATGAGCGCTCACCCCATTTACATAGGCTTTAAAACCTAGCAATTTAATTTAGTTGCCTAAAGGTAGGGATATTTATTTTGGCTGGGTGATCTAGGGTTATTAAAAAGAAGATTAAGTAAGATCATATTGCCCATGCAGTATTATGACCACACTGAGAAAAATATACTCCCCTCAGCAACATCAGAGAGAACATAAATTCCTATGTGAATTGCTGTGTTTTATGGTATACAATCCAAGTAACTTACTGCAGTGTCAGAAAGATAGCTTTAGTGATAAACTGGTCCAATAAAGTTAATTCTGTAAACAAATATTAAGTAAAAACTACTGTCAGAAATACATTAGGTGCTTTTTCTCTCTCCTTCTCCTGGAAAGTCTGTCCTTTGGCAGGCAGCTATGCACACTGTGCAATTCATCTGTCTGAAAGGACAGCTGATGTCACCTCCTGGCCAGCTGGCAAGGTGTTACTATGCACACGGATGCCAGTACATTCCTCTGAGAGGGAATAAATCAGACAACTGGCACCTGTGACACTGATGTCCATTCAAACACTTCTACGTTCATGTAATTTAAACTGTAGTGGAAGGGCAGTTAGGATCTGTCTCCTTTGTTGGAACCCCTTGGCTGGAGAACTTTCTCTTAAAGCCTGTGAAAATAGCACATTGAGGCAACGTGGTGTGGAAAATAGGTTCCTCCCACATGTAATCAAGCAGAACTAGAAAATCCTTCTTGGAAAAAAAGAGATAAATGATAAATTCCTAGGGATTGACCTGATTGCACATGGGAGCAATATTAAGCAATAGGGTTCATATGTATCCTGTAGTCTGTGATATAATTTCTTTTTATTAGAGTACACTTGAAGCAGCGTATATCTGAGGAGAGTCCTTCCTACCTTAACGTATAATTAATAGCACAATAGGAAACAGGATTGTCAGTATCAGTGGTGTGGTACAAAATGCATTATCACTCCATATTTTTTGGCCTCTTCTAACTTCAATGTCCTCTGTAAAGATGCATTAGACTTGAGTGAAATAAATCCAAGTACACCTGTCTCCCAGAGCCCTTCATATATTTCTAATACATAATACCTAGAAGCTGGCAAATGAAGGACAGTGTCCAAGGCTTTTGAAGCTTGAACTAAGACCAGGTTTTATTCCACTTGTGCGGGAAATACTAATAATTATCACGTACAGGTCAAAAATATTTGTGCTGGGAAAAAATCCCCATGAGAGTGGTTAACAACTTCAACCAAAGACTGTAGCTTGAAATCAGAATTAATCACCATTACTATAAAAGGTATAGTAATGATTAAGTATTTTAGATTACATACATTTTAATATGGAAAAAACCCTTGAGTTTTTAGGGGACCATTTTATTTCAACAGAGACATACACAATTCATAACATTTGAAATCTAAAGTAGTTACAAGTTTTTGACAAAAGTTCTAGCATCTCCAGGGAATTTTCCCTGTCCTTTTCTGTTAACCAGGGTGTTGTGGTTTGAGCTCAGGGAGTAACTGAGCACCATGCAGCCACTCAGTGCCCCTTGCCCCCCAGAAATGAGAAGGGGAAAATAAGCCAGTCTTGGGATTTGAGACAGGACAGGGAAGGGTAAATCACCCATTATGGTCATAGGCAAAAGTCAGACTCATTAGGGGAAGAAAAAAAAAAATAGATTTATTACAGACACTAACAACAACATTTAACAGAGGAGGACAGTGAGAAGCATTGTCACATCTTGAGAACACCTTCCCCCCATCCCTCCTTTCCTCCTGGGCTCAACTCTGCTCCTGATATCTCTACCTCCTCTCCTCAGCCACACAGGGGCAGGGAATGGGGGGTATAGTCAGTGCTGCTGCTTTTTTCAGTGCTGCTGCTTTTTCCATCTTTGGTGGGGGGAGCTTCTGGAACTTGTTCCCCCTGCTCCATCGTGGTCCCCCTCTCACAGGAGACAGTCCTCCACAAACTCTCTCCGACGTGAGTCCCTCCCACGGGCCACAGTGCTTCCTTATACTGCTCCAGTGTGGGACACCAACTGTCTCCAACTGGAGTCCCTCCCACGGCTGCAGCCCTTCTGGAGCTGCTCCGGCGTGGGACACCCCCGCATGCTGCAATCCTCCCAGCGATGAATTACAATAGCAGGGACTACTTCTTCCCACGAGATCCCATCCTCATTCAGGTACAGTCACCTTAGTCAACAATGGGAGGCCCCTCACAGGCCATAAATCAGTGTCTACTCCACTGTAGGCCTTCACGGGTGGCAGGGGGGATCGCCCTGCCGTCTCACCACAGGGTATGGGGGGGGTCTCTGCTCTGGCACATCTCCCTCCTCCTTTCTTCGTCCATTCCTCCACTGACCTTGGTGTTCACACAGAAGTCACAATTTCTCCTCACAGTACCAACTCCTCCTCACCAGGTCCCTTCTTAAATATGTTATCACAGAGGTGCAGCTGATTGGCTCAGCCTTGGTGAAGAGGTGGAGCTGACTTGGATCTGGGGGAGCTTCAAGAAGCTTCTCACAGTTGGGACTGCTGTATCCCCCTCATCTGCTACCAAATAAACCCCACCACTCACTCAAACCCAGGACACAAGGTATATTACTGTGGTGATACAAGTGGCACATAGTGTAAGCACTTGAACAAATGGCATTGTATCTTCTCATCCATGATATGCACTCTTCTGATGCTATATTTCTCCTGTGCTTCTACTCTGTTTTACACATGAAGTATTTCCAGTTATGATCTAAGGTAAAATGTAAACATTCTTTAATTAATTCCAGTTGCCTTACATTTTCTCTAGGCTAAGAACTTGCACAGGGATGGTTACAGATGGTGTGCTGATGTATATGAACCACTGTACTTTCCTCTAAGTGTGCAAGAAAAAGAATGGTTGTGAGAACTTCTATTTATTGCAGACAACCGCTGTCTCAAGCTGTAGTACTGGTTCAAATATAGGCTTGTCCCTTGACAGTGGTGTTCTAAACATTACATTATGGTTATATGCACTTTCTCTGGATTAATGAATATTCAGTTATTCATCTCGAAGGCCCAGTACTAAGGGCGCAAGGCATTCAGATGTAAGACATCTGCACAATAGAGAAATAGATCTGGAGCCCAAACACCCAACCTGAGTGGGCTAGTCATTGCAGTCCTGGCAAAAGAGGCACACTAGCTCCTGGTCTGCCTGCTGCATGTGATATTTTTAATGCATGACCCCGTCCAGCAAAAATGTAGACATCAGATATCAAAGAAAAATACAGGTTACCTGCCAGTAATCTAGCATGATTTTGATTTGTGACTTATTAAAGATATAACATTGGTATGTTATCAGCATTGTTCTAGCTATAAATGCAAAGCACAGCATTATGAGGGCTGCCATGCGGAAAGTTAACTCCATCCCAGTCAGATCCAATACAACTATAAAGATGTTACATATTTCTGGGTCATTTGGAACTGACCAGGTGACTCACAACAGATCTTCCAGCACGCTTTGACCTGGATTCCTTATGTAACTTACAGTTTTGCTTTTTATTGAAAACTATATTCCCTGACATACTCAAAATGGCTGCCCAGGAACTCTGTGGCTCCTGCTTCATTAACAGTGAGCCAGCTTCACTGTACTAATGAAGAAAATATCGCAACACCTCAATGGACTTTTTAATCATACTCCTTACTTCTTTGCCAATTTAGGGTGTTCCACGTGTGCCCAGAAACAGATCTTTTGTTTCCTGAGAAACTGTTCTGGTGGAAATTTAGGGTAAATGGATGATAAAGTTTCATTTAAGTTTCATTCAAGTTTCACTGGGACCTACAATGAATAGTTTATTTAGTAATTTTGTATATCTAACTCTCTCCCTGCTGAAGTTCTATGGGTTCTACCTACAGGGATTAAAGGGACATTTTGGATTATATAGTCCTTTTTTTCTGTCAATCAGACCATCCACAAGCTCTATCTTATTAATATTGAAGATTTTTTAGTGCATTGTGTGGTTTCAGGACTTCGCGGCTATAATTTCAAGAAATTTCACACTGAAATTATTCTTGGACAGTGTATATGTTTATCCCTGTATTGGAATTGGTTATAATGTGAAGCTCTTCTCCCTTGATGATATTTATTCAGCTTTTCTCACTTCCCTCACTGCCTGGGTATTTTTAAGAAACAATAAAATCTCCTCCAGCTTTTTCTTTACTATGTTGAATAAGCCATGCTCTCATACTGTCCTCTCCTGTGGTAGTCCTTCCACCATAATGCTACTACTTGTAACTCTTTTCTACTCTAATTTTCTCCATCCCAATCTCATTTTTCATTTACCACTTATCTACGTCATTAAGGCTCAAGTGATGATCCACCATATTCTGCACCAGATCTCTGCCTCTCACAGGGTGGGCCCGCAAAGGCAGGCTAAGGTTAGCAGTAGTTAACAATACTGTTAACTGTTATTGCTGTAACACTTGCATTTGCTTTGAAAACCTATATTTAACAGAAAGGAACAGGGTACAGACACACTATAGACAAGAAGGTTCTCAGTCCAGTAACATGTACATGAAGATCAGTCAGTAGAATTAGATTTACTAAGCAGAGATCAAAGGAAGGAATAGAAAATGCTGATCAGGTTTTGCCTCCTTCTCCTTCCCTGTCCACTTCCCTCCACGCCCCCATATAAATAATAATTTAAATTTTCAGCTTCTAGGAAGAGAGTTTCTTGAAATATTTTTAAAAATAATTATATATATATATATATAAAAATAAATATATATATATACACACTATTGCCCATCTATTTTAGGTGCTGTGTGAATAGAAGATTTCTGTCTCTTTCCTCTTCTTGAGGCCCTTGAGTAAAATAAGAGGAACGATCTCTAACAGTCTACTTTTCCTTCAACCTCCTGGCTTCAAAAAGTTGCCCCATGTTTTCTGCACTGTCCTAGAGACTCTAGGCTGATTTCAAGACCAAAACCATGTATCAAGCAGACAACGATCTTGTAAATCGAGCCTTATGAAAAACCAGGACGTATCCTCTGGAGTGTACAAAACACATAGTTCCCAACATGCTGGTATTCCCTTAAGTAGAGAAGGCAGCCTATAAATGTGTAACTGTATGGATGGGCAAGGAGCTAGGAAAGAAAATTGCAGAGGCTTCTCTTTAGAGAACATGTAAGTGCAGCAATTGAGTTTTGACCACTTTTATTTTGTGATTATCTTCTTTGTCTGCCTCTCTTGCTGCTCAACATTTCCTGAGAAGTAGCAGCAGCATATAGCTCATGTAACTTGACTGTTTGTCTTCTGCCCACATGATCTGTAACTGTAACTGCAAAGTTGAACAATCTTGTTATATTCACTTCTGAGGGTTCTCAGAAAACCTGTGAGCATGACCAGAAGCTCTAGGATTTCTGCATACAAACATAAAACTTCATTGTATTTGGTTTATACTTGGTTCATATTTAGAATATGAGTTAAAAACAACATTTCAACAAATTAACACTAGATGTTTTATATCTGAAAAAGAAGATGGATGCTCTCAGTGCTGTTGCTTGCCAAGGTAAATTTCTGAATTATCAATAGAAGAAAGTGTCAGGGATTTTTAAGGTCTGAATTTGCTATATGAACACAAATTAATTGGAGCCTACAAGGCCTTCATGTAAACACCCACCAATTAAAAAAATAAATATGAATGATCCTGATCACTAATAGGAATTTCCTCAGGGACTTCAATGAGAGTTGGGTTAGGTAATGAATACTTAGAAGTTCTTCTGTTAAACAGCAGCACAGACTTGTTATTGGGGGGGTGGTGGTGGAGGTGGTGGTGGTGTAGTATTTTTCTACCAGTAATATAGAGTCAATGCTTTATGTTTGATAAAGCTTTTCTTTACCCAGTAAATACCAAAAGATAATGAGATTCTGGGAGTGTGGTGGGTTTTTTTTGTTTTGTTTTGTTTTGTTTTTTGCCAGATTTTCAAATTACTATTTCTAGCCTCCTACTATGTGAAATGCTGGCAGATTTCACAAGGTCTTTGCATGATCCTTCATCACTAAAATCCTTCCTCCGGTCTTCAGATATTTATTTCTCTATGCTTGTGCAGAAATTACAAGTTTTACAAGACATCTGCTTTAACCATTCAACAATGAATTTTGACATTCTGAACAGGAGCAAGATAGTTCTCAAAAAGCTTGACTTAAAGACTTCTGAACTGGACGAATTTCTGGTTCCACATTTGTAGCTAAGATGTTGGAGTGTCATGGAGAAAAAGACAAGGACTGTGATTCTGGAGTCTGCTTTTTTTTTCTTGGTTAAGTAACAATTTTCACCTAGAAAGGTGTGAAATAAGCGAGGACTTCTTTTCTGAGATGGATTTGAATAGCAAGTTTCAGTCTTTAACTCAACAGGCTACAGTAACTACAAAGCTTGAGGGCTGAGAGGGCCTGTGTGGTACTCTTGGAATGAGTTCTCTTGGAACATGTTTCTGGGCACATGAAGGCAAATAAGTTGATTAACAACAGTTAGTATGATTTTAGCAAAGGTAAAACATGAAGGACCAACCTGATTGCCTTCCACAGTGAAATGACCAGATCTGTGGATGAGAGGACAGCAGTGCATTACATTAACCTGGGCTTTAGTAAGCTTTTGACACTATCTTCCACAGTGTAATTGTATTCAAGATGGGATGATGTGGGTGAAAAATTGTTTGGATGATTTGGCTTAGAAGATAGTGGCTAATGGTTCTTTCTCTAACTGGATGCTGGTAAAAAGTAGGGTACTACAAGAGTCTAGCCTAAGACAAATCCTGTTTAACATCTTTATTAGCAGCATGGAGAAAACAAGAGTGCATTCTCAGGAAGTCTGCAGATGATATCAGATTGCAGTGGCCGGTGAGACACCAGTAGGCATGCTCGAGTGCAGGGTTGCCATTCAGAGGGTCCTGGACAGGCATCTAGGAAGGAAGAACTACTTGCAGTGATGCAGGCTGGAGGCTGCATGGTTAGATGTACCTTTATGGAGAAGACCCTGGGAGACTTGGCAGCAAGGTGCACATGAAACATTAATGCATCCTGGAAGCAGAAAAGGCCAAGAGCACCTTGGGCTATGTGAACAGAAGCATGGCAGCAGATCAAGGAAAGTGATTATTCTCTATTTGTTAGACCCCATCTAGGTACTGCATCCAGTTTGAGATCCCCAAATCAAGAAATACATTAGAAAACTGGAGTGAGTTTGACAAGGGGACAATGAGATTGTTGGAGCATCTGCCCTGTGAGGAGAGGATGAGAAATGGGGCTTGTTCAGCTGGGAGAAGAGACTGTGCCAGCCCTCCCATACCTACAAGGAGCTTAGCATGGAGATGGAGCCACTCTCTTCACAACATACATTGAAACAAGAGGTGTTCAGAAACTTTTTCTATGTGAAGACATTCAAGCAGTGATACAGGTTGTCCAGAGAAGTTGTGCAGTCTCCATTCCTGGAGGTTTTCAAGACCTCAGTAGATAAAGCTCTGAGCAACCTGGTCTGATCTCATATCTGGCCCAGCTTTGAAGGACTAGGTGTGGAAGGAGCTCGCTGTGACACAGGGCATGACCTAGCAGCCAGGGATGTCAGTCCCAGCCAGGATCAAGGCAGGCAGGAGGCAGGAAGGGCAGTCCCAGCCCCGGGCATTGGGCACCTCCCTGGGGACACAGATGGGATGAGCTGAGCTGGGATGTCATCTTGTGGGCAGTGGCACAGACACTCAGTCTGTTTTCAATCACAGACACCATGATAACGCAGTAGGGGTTGTAGATCAGCTGGGGGCCAAGGGCAAGAGCCTCAGCTCAGAGCAGCTCCCTGGGCTGGGACGGGTCCTGGACACAGCCTCCCCACCAACTGCTGAAGCTTCTCCCCATGTCCTGGGGAGTGGGCTGCTCTCAGCAGGGTGGCTCTGCTCTGCTCTGAGCCACTTGCCCAGGCCTGAGCTCCTCCAGGGCTACAGGTGTGCTCAGTGCCCTCGCACAAGGGCTGGAATAGGTGACCTTCAGTTGTCCCTTCCAACCTGAGGTGATCCTACCATACACACACTGTCAGATTTGAACACTAATAGTGATAGCGTTGTTCCTGTCTACCAATGAGCTTTTCCATGTCTGTGCATGATGTGTATTCATAGTGAGAAAGATAAAGAAGACAGAGAGACCGAGAAAGTTAAGAAGACACCTTCCTTGCTGACAAATAAAAGGTTTTTAGAGAAGAATAATATTTTGGAAGAGAATATTTGTTCTGTGACCTTAAGGTCCTTTCACAATATTAGTTGGTCATATCTCACAATGTTCCTGCAAAGGAGATACGTATTGCCATATTTGTTTTAGGGATGGGAGAATATAGATGCAGCAAACGCGTGACAGATATGTGAAGATGATACGGTGTCCTGGTTGTGGCTGGACTAGAGTTCCCATTGGTTTGGCAGCGGGAGGAGTGCTGCAGCACCCTGAGACCCCAGGGGCTCCCCAGGTCCCAGTGCCCTCACCTGTGTGCGGGGGCGGGGGGAGCACAGCTGGAGGGCTGGGCCCCGATTGGCCGATAGTCCATGTCATGTGACATTTGCTCACTATATAAAGGCAGGAGTGGGCTGGGAGGGGCTCTCATTTCTGGGAGTGTGGCTGTGGTGCCTTTGTGTTTGGGATCGCCAGCTGGGAGCAGGTGGGTGTTGGTCAGTGGGTGGTAAGCAGCTGTAGGGTATGTTACCCGTTGACACTGCTGTCAGCGTATTGTTCTGTTACTCTTATTAAACTGTTTTTATCTCAACCCGTGAGTCTCCCTTTGCCCCTCCGATTCCCTCCCTGTTCCCAAGTGGGGGGAGGGTGGATGAGCAACTGCCTGGTGTTTAGCTGCTGAGCACAGGCTCAAATGACAACGTACGGCAATATGGGGCTAGAGCACGAAGACTCAGGCCTACTCTCTAGACAGCAAATGGGACTGCAGTTTCCTAATCTGGCCCAAATGTACAGCAAAACATTAATCTCATATCCTTTCTCTAGTAGCACCCTATTGATACTTCCAGGGTTTAACGTATGTGCAGAATATCTTTACACCATGAAAAAAAAAAAAAAAAGTAAAATAAATAGAAAAGTTCTTACTGACTCTTTTATGGTTAATACAATGTAACACAAATTCATATGCCGTTATGTAAAATTAGAAGCAATAGATAATTCAAAGAAGTTTATCCTGTCAACTGCACCTTGTCAAAACAAGTCTGAGTGACTCATAAAATCACTGCATTGACCACAAATGAAATAAGGAAACCCAACCAATGTATGGACAAAGAGAACATTCAGTACTTGGCCTTTTCTATTACATTTTCCTGTTTGCTGTGAGAGCAAGTTTAGAAAAAAAATTGTCTGCCTTTTATTTAATCCATTTACTGGGGCATATCAACACAAAGCTTTCACTGCCTGGACAGCTTTAACATTTTTTCCCAGACTCAGTCTTTATGGTGGCCTGGCTGGTTGGATATATTTAGCCCTGAACAGAGACCCAAAAGGTAAATAATGATGCTATCGGACTTTGAAAGAACAGATTGTTTAAACTCAGTGGTGAACAGAGCATTAATCTGAGGCTCTTATATCATCTCAGATGTACTTAGAAACGTCCACAGACACCATTTAAATAAAAATATTTAGTGTTGAAAGGAGCAGGTTTGATTCTCTGTCGTACATGAAACAAGAACAGAATGAAAAGAAAGTATCATCTTTCTCCAGTTTTGGGACTTACAGAAATAGAACTGATCTCTACCACAATTTAGTATAAACATCTCTACTTTACATGCCATAACATCACCTCCCAGAAAGAAACCATGCCACAAGTGATACTGAAAGCTCTAAGGCATGAGGCTATTCTTATTTTGAATTATTTCTGATGCATCAGATTTGGGAAGTTAAAATCTGTTTGGAGGTTGTGCAGTGCTGATAAACTTTTCTATGGGACAGCTTTGTTACTGCTGACTTTGCTTGATATCAGTTTCAAAAAATTAAGTTTCTAGAATATTTTACTCTCAAATAAATAAATAAACCTTTCCTTCCAGATTTTTGAGGATGTGAGTCTACATTCTCATCCAAAGGTTAAAAATTAAATTTAACAAGTCTTTCAATTTTAGTTATAAAATATTGCAGAATGAACTGGGCCTTTGAGATGTGCAAATTCCAGGTCTAAAGTGCACTTTATTCCCCAGCTTCTCTTGCTCATATGACAGAAAACTATTATGACTAATTGGAGATCTGTTTATAAGAGTATGGTGTTTTGAGCTACTCTTGAGGAATGAAGTCTTTGGATAAGTTTGTGGAGGTCCAGTGCTGAGAGTGAAAGAGCAGATAAGTAAACCAGATGTTGAAACTGCTTGGGAATAAATTTGTAGGGGAAAAGAAAAAGAAATTAAAAAGCAGGAAATATTCTTTAAAGATAGACTAAAGAAAAAAAAAAAACTTGAAATCTAGTGGAGGAGGCCAGACTGTCAGCAGATATTGTAGCATGTGAACAGGGCAGTCTTGGAGTTAAGCCAGAGTAATGTCAGCAGTTATGATGACTGAAATAAGGCACAGGAAGAACTTGACTTCCTCAAGTTAGCAGTGAGAACACTTTAACCAGAAGGGAAAAGACTTATCCACACAAGAAATGGCTAAAAAGCTGTTTTTATGTTTTATTCATACTTCTTTTATTTTAGGAAATGTGACCATCTACATTCTGAGGGTGACCTGGAAAACATGCTCAGTCTGCAAATACCACGGCAGTATGGAAATTTCATATCCTTCCACTGTTCCTTTTCTATCTTTCTGTGGTCTTCCTCTTTTGCATTCTTGCCTCTTCTATCATCCCAAGCAAATAATGTTTCCATGTTTTCACTCCTCCAAAGTTTTTTTAACCCCATAATCAATGTTTTCTGAAAAATTTCAACCCTGTATTCATCACTTACATTCTTATATTATTAATTGCAATAGTAAGCAAGTAGCAAAGCAACAGTGAACAGTGTAAAGTACATTTAAATTATACAGCAGCAACTCAAGTTCAAAGCTGAGTCATGTCTCCTTTTCCACATACATTTAACTGGATCTCTACTGACTTACTGCTTTCCATCACATATACACAAAAACAGTTTTAGATGTTTCTGAATTTCTTGATGATTTTGACCATGTATCTAGCACATGCTCATAGTTCAGTTTTATCAATGACATATTTTCAATTCTTGTATTCAGGCAAATAACCTACTATGCCAGACTTGGATGTGTCCTATCTGCATGTGCTGTCTGTCATGCAGTGCCCTCTCCATGACTGCTGGAAGTCAGACTACTGATTATGAGAATAGCTGCTCATTAGTGTTTTGTTGGCACACAGTCATCCTGTTATGATTAGCTTGTGATCCACCGACCACTGCAGTCATCCATGTAAATAATCCATTACCTACTTACAAGTAGTCAGCCAGATACATCATGGTTCTTTTTTTGATAATGAAAGTGTTTAGTTCAATCGTAATTAGATCATGGCTGACTTAGACAAGCTTCTGTTTTTGTTTGTGTTTTTTTTTTGTTTTTTTTTTTTTTCTTTTAAACCTGCAGCTGATATAAGACTTTGCACATAAGATTTTACCTTCATAGTGCAGCTTGCCCTCAGCTTCATATCACTATTTTTGACTACAGCCCATTGTTGAGTTGTGACATGATGACACATGTCATTCTATATGTTCTTCACATATAAGATTTGACAGTTGCCTTCAAGAGCAAGAGTTGTACCTTTGTGGGAACTTACCTTCTTAAAATTTTTCACTGTTTTTGCCAGCTAAGCAAAGTCCAATCTTTCTGGTCTGAACAGTCATTTCGCTTGCAAGCTGATACTTTCTATTGAAAATAGAAGTACTAACAGAAATAAAGACATAAAAATAGAAATAGGAATTTTTGTTGGAATTTTCCAAGGAAAGAGAAGACTAACTTTTTCATGAGAGTTACTGCCTGTTATTCAACTTTCAGGTCCATCTCAGAGACATTGTTTGTTATTAAAACTCATTAGAAACTGTATTGCTGAACAAACTTGCAGTTTCTTCAGACCCTCAATTTTCTTTGTATCATCATTCTTGCTATTTTCCATCCCTCTTGGATTACTGTGTGAAGAAAAATCCTAAGCATAATCTCAACGCTTTCATTATCTGGCTCTCCTCCTACAGACGTTGGATATTAAATCTCTTTCTTAGCATTGTCCCAGTATTTGACATTTACCATTGCAGTATTTATCTTTCAGAAGCTACATCTTTGTTGACTTTCTTTCTAGACCAAATATTTATTGTACAGCCCTTACTGTACTTGTATCTAATCCTGCCAACCTTTCCAACTACAGCAGCCAGATATCATTTTTCAAAAACCTATTAACCTAACACTAATAAATAAGGACCTAGTGAGTTCAGAATTTTCCTGTCATTGGTACTAGCCCTGAGAGTCCACATAGCTTTGATTAAAGCCCCTTTACAAGCTGTAAATGAGTAGCAGCTGTTCCTGACATCTCTAGGAAACTTGGCAAATTAGACCACCTCACATTTGACGAAACTGCAGGTGGGAGATGACAGATTTCATTTGTGGTCTTCAAATCAGTTCCCTCAAATTAATGTTCTGCATCAAAGCCAATCCTATTTTTAACTTTTCGATGAAGCGAGAAAAGGAAAGGAAAAAGATGAATGCCTCTTAGATAACAGAGTTACCTGGATAACCAATATACCTGCAACATTAAATATGATACAGAACCACTATAAACAATGCTTGTGTGTATACTGAAGCTTCTTCTGCCTGGAACATGTTGAATGATGGGCTGCATCAAAAGCTTGATGAAATAGCAATACATCACACACATAGTAGGAGACAATAAATCATGTTATGGGGTGCGATGAGTGAATCAAAATGAATCAATGTTAAGTTATGGAAGAGAAGAACCATCCATACATTTTGCCCAAACACTGGGGCAGACGTGGGCACTAACTAGAGGGTTTGATTTGAAATTTTGAACATAAATTTGAAATTTTGACATTAAAAACACACTTATTTTTTGTGCCAGTCCTACTTCTGCTTTATTTTCTAAGGTATTGTATGCAAAGCCTGGATATTTGGAATTTTGCTTTGTTTTATTTTAAATTCTATCTTAAGTTCTGTAATTTGAATAACTTTGTTTCAGTCATTTATATATATTGTATGCATCTGTCCTTCTAAATTTGGCCTGCAAAAATAGTCTCCACTTAAAATCTTTTCTGCTTAGAAACTGAGATTCAGAATATAGATTAACTTGATGTATTAAAACTTGAGAAATTGTATAAAAAATTTTGAAACCCAGAAAACTGTCAAAAAATCAACACAGCTTTCCAATTGTTATAGTTCTGAAAATCACAACAGTTTATTCTGTGACTATTCAGCAACATATGTATGAATTTAAAGAGCAAGTTAAGAAATACTGCTGTGCTTGGTAGCAATGGTGGTCTCACTGGGAACTCAAAATAAAACCTGGGAGTTGAATGTGAAAAATAACTTTATTTTTGACACCTAAAAGTAAAATTTAAACAACCTGATGTTATGGGATTTCAAATGTATTATAAAAATTTGTTTCAACTGCTGTTTGGTGGAGAGACTGGCAACTGAGTTCTCTTTGGACACTTAATTAAAATCACAAACAGAACAACAATTTATTCCAATCTCACTTATTAATTGACAGAATACCTGAGAGAATATCTGTCATATCTCAATGTTAATGGGCCTTTCTAGCTCTGTAAATTAAAGGAAGTAATAACAAATTTCCAGACTTTCAGTTCTAGTTTAAATGTCAGCTTAGTCACTAGAAAAATTCCCATTGACTGGAGTGGTTTGGTTCATAGCCTAACAAAGGAAACCTGCACAGACTTAAAAGCATAATCTTGCTATTAAAGCCATGTGGTTATATTTGTCCCCATTTGATGTCCTATGAGGGACAGTGCTGCATACCCTAAATTGGATAAGCCATTTGTTCCCTTGGAACATTCTCCAGAGTATCATTTGTGGTCCTTCAAAATTTATTATTAATTTCTTTTTAAAAAATCTGCCTTAAAATTACATTTGGCTATTTTGTTGTGCACACCCCAACCATCCCTTGTGAAGTGTATTTTACAGAGTAAGTCTGAAAAAATGGTAGAACAATGATCCTTGGTAAACACATTAAAAGAAACATATTGTTTTGCATTGACTTTGACTGGTATGATTTTTTCTCTAGCTCTCCCTCTGGACCCCTTTTGTCCTCCAATACACAGTAGCTTTGCTACTTTTCTCCAACAGCAGAACAACTTTGAAACTTTACTTTCTATGAGAGAAATTAAAATGGGAAGTGCAAGAATCCTCCTAGCCAGGGGCATTTTTCTGAAAGTGTCAGTGTCTGAAGATAAGTAGCCTTAAATGCAGCTTCCTCTTAGTGCTACACAAGGCTCAATGTTTCATTAACTCACAGCTCTGTGGATGTTTTTTACATTTTGATTTTTATTTGAAGAGCAAAAAATTGAAAGAATAAAGAATCTAACATTCTCTTAAAGCCCCTAACATCACAGCAGCCAGTATCCTGGTGAAGGGTGGTCAAGGAAAGCACTCAGCTGTTACAAAGCTGCTAAAACCAACCAGAATGTCAAAGCTTAAGTTTCCTCCAAAATTTTCAACTCTTAGTCCATTACAATATTGATTTTTTTGAATAATCTGTGAATTCACTTCTCTTTTGGGACCTCAAGAGGTACAAACATCTCTTCCTTTACTAAGATGTTCTATGCACTGCTTCAGGCTGTTGCATCAACTATTTGTTGTTACAGAGAGTGTGAAGAAAGGCCGAGGGAAAGCTCAGATGTATGTGTTAGGCAGGCAACTTGTCTAGATCATGTTTCTGCTGAAATGAGAACTTGTGGTGAGAGAAACCTAGAAGTCAGTGAACCCAAAAGATACAAACATGTTGTCATTGCCTTTGGAAGCATAACAAGTTGTGTGTGTAGCACAGTCTATGTTGCACAAAAAACCCCATTTGTATTGTCTTTGTATATGGCATTGGTAGCACCACCTCCTAGAACTCTGAGTTCTTTTTTAATGTATCGAACTGAGTCCACTTCCAAAGTATCCATGTCTCACAAGCTTTACAAAAGGATAATAGGAAAGCCCTCTTTCCTTCATTGTAGGAAGGAGAAACTGCATCTCTGTGACTAGGTCTAAACTGGGGGATCTGGGAGCACTCCTGCACTGGTCTCAATTGTATACTCTTCTCCCTGTGTCAAGGAAATCTGGATATGTGGGCTGTGGAAGATAACTTGGGAGATGGGATGCCAGGACACACCATTGTGTCATTGTGTGTCATTGTCGTGCACAAGGTGTCTAAGAGACTAGTTGGCTTGTTACAAATCAAATGAGAAACTGTCATCACAGAAAGGAATTTTTGACTTTTAGACTTAGTTACTGATCATATTTTTAACCACTAGTGTCAACAAATTGGAGAACAAACCAGAGGTTCTGTAACAGTGAGGAGATGGCTATAATTATAGCCTGAAATCGGTGTGAGATCAGTGACCAGAGGAGGTAGGAATGTGCTGCAAGTTCTAGTCTCTAAGATGTCTGATTTGATTTTTTTTTGTTTTTCTGCATTTGAAAAATACAACAGTAGATTAGAACTGCACAATCCTATTTCTGTGCTCAGCAGAGCTTTAGGAGGCTGTTATTAGCTGCTGTAGCTGCCAAGGTTAATGGTATCTTGCCCCACCAGCATGACTCAGACATCAGCTTCTAGGAATTTCCATGCTTCCAGTGAAGGTGCCAATCCTGTTGGTAGTTCTGTCCTACACACCACAGTCCATGAGAAAAAAGAACTGAGAAACCTATTGAAAATCCACTCCATAATGATAATAATATATGACTTCTACCAACCTGGGGATAAGCCAAATCACTGACATAAAGTATTAGAGGTAGAAGACTCTATATAGCTCTTTTGTGTCATCTTGTCTCTTACGAAAAAAAAGCAAAAGCTGTTAAGAATATGATCTAAAACTGTTCACAGGTCTGACTTCAGAAAAACAAACAAACCAAAGACCTCATGCACAATTTTGTAATTAGGATTCTGTCTGAAACTGACATAGTTCATTTCCATAAGAGAATTGGGCATTACATTACTTTCATTACACTACATTTTGTTAATATGATTCATCATATATATTTTAAAATGAAGTCATTTAACTACTATTGGCCATAAACCTAACTTCTAATAAAAATGAAGCCATTTAACTACTGTTGGCCATAAACCATACTTCTAATTACTCACTTCAGTAATGTTCGCCATCTAATTCTTTGATTTTTCTGCATTAGACTACAACAAATATAAAATAAGAGACCTTAGCTTGATGCTAAAGGATATTTAGCTTTGATTACTGTAATCCATCAAATGTCCTAGTGAGTCAAAATGGAATCTGCAATCCTCTTAACAATAATTATTGATTTCAAAAAGGTGATATTTTGGGTAAGCCTCTGAAAAAATATCATTCTTCTCTTGTGTAAATATGGGGAGTGATGAAATACATGCATCTGTATTGTCTCATAGCAAATGATGTAAAGGCAGGAATAGATTAGTCTGCAGCACACAATTAACCTAGGGCAGGCTATAACACAGGAAGATATAATACTGTATAGAACACTTATGCCCTATTAGCAAAAACCAAGCTGATAGAACCGTTGCCTTAAATCAAATCTTAACCATCCTGGCCAATTACAACTCCAGCTGCAATGTGCAGTAAGTGGATAGGACATGATAAATCTTTCTATTGTACCAGACATATCAAGATACAAATGTGCTTGACTGCGTACTATTATCTTACAGCTGAGTCTCATGACACTTCATATCTCATTCTGCAGCAAGATTTTAAGCAAGCATATGTTAAATGGTTTAATAGAAATACAGGTGGTAACAAATAGCCCTCTTTTTGCAAGAGACATTTCCAGCAAGCTTCTGGTCGCATACAATGTTACCGTCTTTGTTACTTCAGTCTGCAAATGCAGGAGAGAATGAGTGGACTTGTCATCTATATCTGGAGTTCATATAATGGATTGCTCACTCTATTATGCAATGAGATAAAATTGATCAGTTTTATTTCATGGTTCTCAGATAATAGGTAAATTCTGTTTGTTTCTAACACAGAAAGCCAAACAAAACCTCTTAAATCTCACTACTTAACATGTGACTACCATTCTCCAACAACTATCCTGACAGCTTGAGCCGAAGCTATTGACATTTGCTGTAATGAGTGATTAGTATTGGAAATGTGACATGTTTCTAGTTTTGTAAAGTGATATAAACCTGTGAAAATGCATATTATCAGATGCTGTCATTTCAGATACAGTATTAGGCATTGTTCTGAAAATAATAGCAGACTTAAATTTAACAGGCTGAATTTGTAGCCATAGAAGTTGGTGCCATGACATTGTCTTAATGTCCATTTTTGAATCTTTACATACTTTTTAATTTACAAGGTGCAATAATGAAAGGTTAATTATAGACAAGAAGGTACTTCTACTGTTCTAATATCCCTTAGAATTGTAGAATGTTCTCACTCAGAATACAGGCTCATCAGGATGCTCATATGTAGTTGCCAGCTGGTTGGTCCTCAGTAAGGTAGTTACCTTCATTGGATGAGTTAGTCTGATTTGTCCTGGTTTTGCGTCTCAGCAATACAGCAAGCAAAGCTCTGCTTTCTCTGAGGCCATTAGCCAATCAAAGCGGTGGTCTGGCAAATGTACTGGGCAGAAATAACAGCTATATATTAATTATACAAGTCTTTTTAATGTTGTACAATTGCTATAAACCTCCTTTCATCTCAGGTTTCTTATCAGCTGAGTATATCATTGACATCACCAGTGGCCTCACATTGCCTCAACAGTGGCCCCATCCCTTCTTTATTTCTCCACTTGGTCACAAATGTTAAATAGCTTTTACTGGAAAAACAACTGGCATACAGACGTTAAGTGCACTATACCAGGCAAAGTGGGAATACAGGGGGATTGTTGGAAAAGCTGCATTATATCTGAGATGCCAGCAATGGAAAGAGGCAAAACTGCAATGTCTGTGTGGGTATACTTTAATAGAAAAAGGAAGGGCATAGCCAAACTCAACTGGAGTAAATTCAAGAAACATTTGACTGATAAGAATTTGAGCATGTGTAATGTTATTTTTATGATAAACATTCTGGCCAAACAAGCACTTGGCAGTTTTCCTCTGAAGCTGTTTTTTAATGTTGTTGTTGGCCTTGGTTTCATTAGCCTAAAATGTGTCAGTGGTTTTGTGAAAAAAAGCAATACCCGTAAATTACTCTTTTATCATAGTTGTCACAGTGATAAATGAAGAGAGATTAATTAAATGTATATTCAAATGAACTGCATTGACTTTAAAGACTTATTTTAGTCTGGGATTTAACTGAGGCATGGGAGTGGTGTCATGGTGAGAGGAAGCTTTTGTCTGGAAACTTCTGAGGTTTAAGTGTCTGGAAATACATGAGAAGGCACTGGAGGATTATCATTTTAAATGCAGCATCTGGGTGCCCCTTTGTGGGCTGTGGTGTTATTGCACTGCTGAGGACTCATAAGGTACCTGCAGGATTTCATTACCTATGATTATTGGTATCTGTCTGATGTTTATACACTTTGCAAAAACCTGTCATTTTGAAATTACACTTTTGCTGCTTCAGTATCTTTGCCGTCTCATTATGTGGTATAAACTATCCACCTGATATTCCAGTGCATTATAGTAGTGTATTAAATTACAAGGCAGATTAATGTTATGAGTCATTTATTATCCACATCTGAGGCAAAACACCATCACAAAAGTAGAAATATTACCGTATGAGGAAACACAAGCAGAGACTAGAGAAGCAGGAACAGTTATAAGCAGATATAAGAGGCGTAATCTTCCATGCAGAAAAAAACAAAAAACAAACAAAAAAAACAAACACAAACAAACAAACAAACAAAAAAAACAAAAACAAACAAAAAAAAAAAACCAACAGAATCTTGGTGCTACTCATACCAGTGTGAGAGAAATAATAGATCAGAAAAAGGTCTAGCTAGTCAATCTGTACTTCTAAATACTTCTGAATTATAATGACTATAATGGTTGTCTTTATCACAGAATCACAGCATGGATGAGGTTGGAAGGGACCTCTGGAGGTCATCTGGTCCAATCCCCCTGCTTAATCAGGGCCTTCTAGTTGCCCAGAAATATGTCCAGTCAGGTTTTTACTCTCTCCAAGGAGGGAGATTCCACAATTTCTCCAGGCAACCTGTACCAGTGTGTCCTGGGTTGAGTGAGTGGTAGAGTTTTTTGGTGGCAGGGGAGGGGGCTATCGGGGCGGCCCCCTGTGAGAAGCTTCTCGAAGCTCCCCCAGCTCCATGTCAGCTCCAATTCTGTTTGGGAAATTGAGCCAATCAGCTGCGCCTCTGCGATAACGTATTTAAGAAGGGACGTGGTGACGAGCAGTCGGACTTGTGAGGAGGAGTTGCTGCAGCTGCATGAACACCAAGGTCAGTGGAGGAACAGAGGAAGAAAGGAGGGGGGAGGTGTGCCAGAGCAGAGACCCTCCTGTATCCTGTGGTCAGATGGCAGGGCGGCCCCCCCCTGCCACCCATGAAGATCTACGGTGGAGCAGACATTGATTTACAGCCTGTTGTTCCTGCTCAGCTGATCAAGGTTCTGTGCCCGAAGAAGGCCGGGGTCTCATGGGAAAAGGTAGCCCCGCTGCTGTAATTCAGTGCTGGGAGGATTGCAGCATGCGGGGGAGTCCCACGCCGGAGCAGCTCGGGAAGGGCTGCAGCCGTGGGAGGGAATCCAGTCGGAGGAAGTTAGTGACCCATGACGGAGCAGTGTGGGGAACGCTGCGGCCCATGGGAGGAATTAAAGTCAGAGAAAGTTTGTGGAGGACTGTCTCCTGTGAGAGGGGGACCACGATGGATCAGGGGGTAACAAGTTTTGGACACTCCCCTCACCGAACATGAAGGAAGTGGCAGCACTGACTGCACCCCCCATTCCCTGCCCCTGCGCCACTGGGGGAGGAGGTAGAGATATCGTGAGCAGAGCTGAGCCCGGGAAGAAGGGAGGGGTGGGGGGAAGGTGTTCTCAAGATGTGGCAATGCTTCTCACTGTCGTACTCTGTTATGTGTTGTTAGTGTCTGTAATAATTGTATGTTCTTTTTTTCTTCCCCTAATGAGTCTGCCTTTTGCTCGTGATCATAAAAGGGGGATTTTCCCCCATCCCAGTCCTATCTTGAACCCCAAGCCCGGCTCTCTGTCCCTTCTCATTGCCAGAGGGGAAGGGAGAGAGAGGTGCTGCATTGTGGTTGGCTGTCAATCAGGCCTAAACCACGACACAGTGCTTGGTCACCTTCACAGGAAAGAAGTATTTCCTGGTGTTCATATGATGCCTTTTGTGTTTCAGTTTGTGCCCATTGACTCTTGTCCTGACACTGGGCATCATTAAAAGTAGCCTCACTCCATCTTCTTTACACCCTCCCATCAGGCATTTATATACACTGACAAAGTCCCTCCTGAGCATTCCGTTCTCCAAACTGAGAACCCCCAGCTCACTCAGCCTCTCCAGCTCTCTCAGCTGTCATGGTTTGATCTCAGAGGGCAACAGAGCACTGTGCACTCACTCCTCCCTTTCTCCTCTCCCCTCCTCCCTCCCCTCCCCCCTCCCCCCCCCGCCCCAGATCTGGAGAGGAGAAAAGAAAGCAAAAGACTTAGGAATTGAGATAAGGACAGGGAGGGATGAAACACCCATATGGTCATAGACAGAAGAAAGACTCATTAGGGGAAGAAAAACAAACACAAATTTAATTCAGACACTAAAAACAATGACACTTAACAGACAGAGTAGGACAGTGAGAAGCATCACCACATCTTGAAAACATCTTCCCCCATCCTTCTCTTCTTCCTGGGCTCAGCTTTGCTCCCGGTTTCTCTACCTCCTCCCGCCAGCAGTTCAGGGGTCAGGGAATGGAGGTTGTGGTCAGTGCTGCTGCTTCTTCCATCTGGGGCAGGGGGAACTTCTGGCATTCTCCCTCTGCTCCAGTGTGGTCCCCTTCTCACAGGAGACAGTCCTCCACAAACTTTCTCCAATATGAGTCCCTCCCATGGGATGCAGCATTTCCCTCACTGCTTTAGCGTGGGATACCCAACGTGTTGCAACTCTCCCAGCACCAAACTACAACAGCGGGTGCTTCTTCCCACAGAGCCCTGACCTTCTTTGGATGCAGTCACTTGAGATGGTTTGGGCTGCTTCATAGGCTGCAGGTCAGCATCTGTTCCACCATGGAGTGGTTGTTGTGGGGGAGCAGTCCCTGCCTTCTCACCACAAGCTGCAGGGGAGGCTCTTCACCAGCACACCTCACCACAGATTCTCCTTTCATCAGCTGACCTCAGTGTTCACACTGTTCTCCTTGCAACTTCCTCTCACTACTCCAATTCCTCCTCCCCGGTCCCTTTCTTAAATATGTTATCACAGACGCACAGTCACCATCACCATCAATAATTGGCTCGGCCTTGGTGGAAAGACAGGTCCAACTGGCAGCTGGGGGAGCTTCAAGAAGCTTCTCACAGGAGCCACCACTGTAGCCCCCTCCCCTGCTACCAAAAACTGCCACCACTCACTCAAACCCAGGACACAAGCCCTTACTAATCTTTATAGCCATTCATGGTGGTTGCACCAATCCATGTCATTCCTGTACTAGGAAGCCCTGAACTGCACCCAGCACTCCAAATGTGTCTCACCAGTGTTAAACATAGGGGAAAGCACATCTCTCTTGCCGTCTTAATACATCCCAGAAGGCTGCTGGCCTTCTTTACTGCAAAGGTACATTGCTGGCTTATGGTCAACTTGGTGTCCTCCAGGACTCTTGAGACCTTTTCTATAAATCTGCTTTCCAGCTGGTCGATCCCCTGTTCTGGCACATGGGGCGTCTCTTCTCCAAGTGCAGGACTTGACATTTTTGTTTCTTGAACTTCACAAAGTTGCTGTAGCTTCATCTCTCTAACTTGCTGAGGTTTCTGTGAGTGGCAGCACAAAGGTTTAGTGCATCAGCCACTCCTTAATTTTGTATTGTCTTCAAGCTTGCTGAGGCTGAACTTGAGCGGTCATTAATGAATATATTGAACAGTATTGGCTCTGGTGTCAGCCCCTGAGGTATTCCACTAGTGATTGACCTCTGGCTGGACTTCATGTTGCTGATAACAACCCTCTTCATCCAGCAGTTCAGGCAGTTTTCAGTCCATATTACTGTTCATTTATCTAGACCATACTTTATCAGTTAGTCTATGAGGATATTATTGGGGACAATGTTGAAAGCCCTACTAAAATCAAAATGAACAACATCTCATGTTCTTCCCTTCTCCCCCGGCTTAGTTATTTCTTTGTAGAAGGCTATCAGGTTGGTCAGACATGATTTCCCCTTCATAACTTCATGCTGACTACTCCTTCTTGTCCTTCATATTTTTGGACTTGTTTGTTCCATAAGGACTTGTTCCATCAAGTTCCTGGAAACAAGATGAGGCTGACTAGCCTTTTGTTCCCCAGGACCTTCTTGCCTCTTTTGAAGATAGCAGTGACTTTTGCTTTCTTGCAGTTCCCTGATTGTCATGACCTTTCAGTGATTATTGAGAGTAGCCTCTTAATGGCATCAACCAGCTCCTTCAGCACTTGTTGGGTCCTGTTGTGACCATGTGTCTGTCCACTTTGTTTAAATGTTCCTTAGCTTGATAGTCCACTGCAGAAGGTAAGCTTATTTATTCCTCAATTAAGACTGATGATTCATTGTGATCTTCCAGAATTAAAGAAAAAATGGACTTTGACTTGAAGAACGGAAATCACAAGAGATGTACAAGAAAAGAATCATCTCACTTGTGTTGCTGTAGAACCAAAACTTAGAGTAAAGCACACTGTTTAGCATTAAAGTGGGTGACAGTGATAGTAACTGGCCTCAATTTTTTTGTGTTCCTGTCTAGTCTGACACACATTGACCACCAAAGACGTGTCAAATAGTTCAATTGCTTTGTTTCACATAGAACAGCACTCTGAAAGTTAAAAATGTTTTTATCTCAAGTATGTGCTTTGGGGGATGGGGAAAAGGGGCTGTGGTTTGCAGAGGGAGAATCACAAGTTGCATCTCTGCCACTATAAAGTAATTCCCTGTGACAGTGGTGAAGTCTAGGGTTAATTTTGCAAGGAATATATTATTTTTTGGATTAAGTGTTCTGATAAAATAGAGGATCTGTACCACTATTTTTATTTAAGAAAATATTTCAAAGCACTAAATGAGAGCCAACAACAGTGGTTCTTAGTCACTCTTTCTTCCAGTACCTGTCATGGGCTGGATCACATTCCTCTGGCCCACACCTCTGGCTGTGCCAATGCTGTGTACCATGGTTGTTCCTCGCAGGATATTTCAGTATATTTCACTCCAGTCTTAAGAAAACATACATCCAAACATTTAAATTTCCAGTGAAACAGGCCATCTAGCTTTTTTCAGTGTTTGTCTTTTTCTCCATCCTATGTCCACCATCTCTTTAGATGTCATTTGTCATTACAAATCAACTAGTTTTTCCTCTTCATGATTACTTTTTTCCTCATTTTCTCACAAAGATCATATCATGAAGGAAAGCTGGAAATTGTATGACACCAATGAAAAGCTGAATATCAAGGTAATGAAAAGAGAGTTAAATATTTCAGTAACGATTCTCTGTACTTCATGGGAAAACTTTAGAGCTAGACTGTAGATGTTACATAGTAAGCATCCTTAAAACCCTACTTACCACTATAGTTTGGATCCTGAACACCGTGCATGGCAGGCAGTCTCCTTCCTTATTTTATTAAATGATTGGTCAGTGTGAAATATATGGAAGCAGTTACATAAAAAAATGCCATAGTCTAAGACTGACTGACCCAGATGAGTGCTGACACAGTACATAGAATCATAGAATCACAGAATTGTTTAGGTTGAAAAAGACCTTTAAGATCATTAAGTTATTAACCTAGCACTTCCAAGTCCACCACTAAACCATGTCCCTAACTGTCGCAGCTCCACATCTTTTAATTTTCTCCAGGGATGTATAAATATTTCACCTATGGTGACTCCACCATTTCCCTCAGCAGAGTGTTCCGATGCTTGACAACCCTTTTGGCTCTGTCCTCCTTTCTCTCTTATTTGTTTATAAAACCCTTTTTCTCTTAAATCAGTACTATTAAGCTGCAGATTCATGCTCCCCCTCTGTGCCTCTCTCTTCTCACTGAGTTCTTAATTTTTTTCTACCAAATGACATATGTTTAACTGGAGAAGTGCAGATACTCACAATAAAAATTCTAAACTTAAAATCCTAGAGAAGTTCAACACTGTCAGTTCTATTACCTATAAAGGTATCTGGCATACAAGGCTGCTAAAATTATTTTCTGGAGCCTACCTGCAATAAACAAATATGAGTGGAAAAGACATCCAGAAATTGAGGCCCATGAAACTATATCACAACTTTATTGTGTTGTTCTCTGGATATTTAAAGAAACTCCTTCAAACAAACTCCTGTTCTCCCATGACAAATTCCAAACTCCTCTTTGTCCTTCGTATGAATTCACTTTATCACAGCTCCTGGCTCCATAAGAGAATACTGTACTGTGTCTTTCAGCTTGCTAGACCTTGGCCTTGCGCTGAGCCTCCCTCTTTTAGACTAGCTCTGCTGCCTGCTTCCTTTCTTCCATTTAACTTTCTCAAGCATCAACAGAAACCCTTGCCAGCTCCCCACAAGTCTTTAATAGCAGTGTTAACTTTTGACTTTGTTCCCATTTTGAATGTTGCTGCAACAATAACAGCAAGAATAGCTTATTTTTAATGGAAACTGTATTTATTTGGACAATGCTGGTTTTCCTACAGTTCATGGCTGAGTGTGTAAATGAAATTTTCAAGTTTTCTATGTATTGTGTAAAATGATTCAGAGCCTTGTTTACCTTCTTTTTCCACTGAAACAGATATAACTGAAAAAACAAGGGTTGAAAGTCAACTAGTTTCTCTTCCATGCATCTCCAGCAGCACAGCTGTGTACTTAGCTTTATAGAGAACACTGTCAATGAAATTAGATAAAGATGTCCATCATAAACCAGATTCTCAAAAGGTCAGGGACTCAATGTCCATGAGATATGACATCTCAAGAGTGAGCAACATATTTGTCTTCAATACAGAATAAATACAGATTGATCACAATCATCACTATAGTATATCATAACACCTTTGAAAAATAAAGAGGAATTATTATCTTCAAGTTAATTCACTCATGGTGGATTTGGAAGAGTTAGAGCACATGTAATTCTTAGATTACTGAATCTATGCTCATCATTAGTTCTCCATTTACAAAATGGGGGTATTTTCTGATCCAGCAGAAGTGCCAGTCTTCTGTATTGATAAAATGATGAAGAATAAAAATTTGAAGTAAAATTTGGTTGTAAAACATTAATTTTGCCTTTATACAGTGTGACATGGTATTTTAAGCTTGAGATCTGGGCCCATATGAACCTCATGAGGTTCAACAAGGTCAAGTGCAAGGTTCTGCACCTGGGTTGGGACAACCCCTGGTATCAGTACAGGCTGGGATATTAAGGGATTGAGAAAAGCCCTGTGGAGAACGTCTTGGGGGTACTAGTAGATGAAAAGGTGGACATGAGCTGGCAATGTGCATTTGCAGCCAAGAAAGCCTACTGTATCCTGGGCTGCATTAAATGAATGTGGCCAACAGGCCGAGGGAGGGGATTTTCCCCCTCTACTCTGCTCTCGTGAGACCCCACCTGGAGTGCTGTGTCCAGCTCCGGGGCCCCCAGCACAAGGTAGACATGAGCCTGTTCGAGTGGGCCCAGAGGAGGGCCACAAAGATTATCACGGCAATAGAACACCTCTCCTGTAAGGAAAGCCTGAGAGAGTTGGGGTTGTTCAGCCTGGAGAACAGAAGGTTCTGGAGACAACTTATTGCAGTCTTTCAGTACTTAGAGAGAGCTTATAAGAAAGAGGGACAAAGTTTTTAGTAGGGCCTGTTGGATAGGACAAGGCAAGGGTTAATAGTTTTAATCTAAAAGAGGGTATATTCAGACTAGATAAAAGGACAAAATTTTTTTATGATGCGGGTGGTAAGACACTTGAACTGGTTGCCCAGAGAGGTAGTAGATGGCACATCCCTGGAAATACTCAAGATCAGTTTGAACAGGGCTCTGAGCAACCTGATCTAGTTGAAAATGTCCTTGCTCACTGCAGGCAAGTTGGACCAGGTGACCTTTAAAGATCCCTTCCAACCCAAACTCTTCTATGATTCTATGATTTTAGCATTTGTTCACAGCCTTTTTAAAAGAAAATTTTATATATTACACATTTTTTTTTCTTTTATTGCATCTAGATTATCAAGTAGAACTTGAAACTCAATTGAAACCATGCCTTTTTTTTTATGACTAACATAGGTGTTACCTCATAGAAATGTTAGATACAGACTCTCAGTCAGGAAACCCTGCTCAGCCTGATGTAATACAAACATTTCAATGCCTTACTCAGCTGTCTCTGCAGGAGATCCAGACCTCTTAATTTACTACCTTTCTCCCTCTTCACAAGAAGATCCAGTTTAATTGTCTTCTGGCAGTTCAGAAAACTGTGTAGAAATGTCTGGCATCTCCATCCTCTTGGGAGAAAATGTAGCTAACACTTACCAAGAGCATGTTTAATGGTATGACACGTGCTAATGTTGCATTGTCTTTACATAATTGTCCGGAAGCCAAAACACTCACCCAGGAAGCGAGACAATTCTACACACCCACATGGGCTGAGATCAGACTGTAAAAGGAGGATCTAACCATGGATTATCGTGATGAAAGCACTACCTCCACACTTGTTGAGGGAGATGCAAGGTTTCAAACCCATCTTCCAGAAATGTGCATTTTTTGTTAGAGCCTTGTTGCATTTATTAAAATCACCGCCCAGGGCAGGGACCAGCAGCCTCTCCTTCCCAGTTTGCAGGCCTTTTGCTCTCTCCCTGACTGTTGCACATCTGACTGCACTGTGGCTGACTTTCAGCAGGAGGGTGAAAGATGTTGTTACTCAGTGCTCTGTGGCACTTAGGGCACTCCTCTGGGATGGGGATAGAAAGGGTCGCTTCCTCCAGCTAGTAAGAATCGAACAAGACCTAGATGACTCGGTGAACATGAGAGAGCTGAGCAAAGCTGCCGCTTCATCAGATGAAGCTGACTGTAGCCTTGACTCTTTCTGTCTCTTTGGACATCTCCAGGGAAATTAAGCAGAACAGAAACAGCTGTCTATTTAACCAGGATTGCAGTAGAGCTCCCACCTTCGCAGAGCAGGCAATTCAGAACAGTCATGGGTGACTGAGATTACATGAACTGAGGTCACTGATGTTACAGGGAGCTTTAAGCAAAGTAGGACAGTACCTAAAGAGCAGACACCTATATGACCAAGGTTAACCAAAGTGACATTGCTGTCTTACAACGCTATGAGTCTCGTCCTAATTTGAGAAGATTCTTCTGCATTGTTTGGTGAAGTGATGATGCATTCAGCATGTTATTTATCATGTCTTTTTCAAAGACAACACTCCCTGGTCACTAACGTGATGACTAATTTGACTGTTCAGTTTCTTCCTTTATGCAACAAGTGAAATAATAAGGAATACAGATTCTGAAGGTATATTGCTAGCCAAAATCTGCTCACATCTATACTGGCACTGTTGAATCATCTGAAGGTGGGCAGCTTGTATAAAAATTGGACACAAACCCTGGTTTGAGAATCTGCAGAAAGGTTGGGTTTGTATTTTTTTTCTTTTTTCTTCAGCTTGTTTTGTTTTGTTTTGTTTTGTTTTGTTTTGTTTTGTTTTCCTAATGTGCTAATGCTACCAAATTCCCAAATGCTTAAAACTTAATCATCAGTAGCTGACTAGAAGACTGAAGGACAATTGTAGCAGAGCTGTTTATCTGCTTGGATAGGATTCATTTCCTCAGCCCTTATTTCACACAAAACCAGATGTACCTCTGTCATTCCTCTGACCTCTGTGGCAAGATGAACAGCTAGGCTGATACATTTATTGATCAGAGAAAGAAGCACTCCATGGCAAGTAAGCTATAGATGCCTTGCTGTGAAATTGAAGATTTAACATCTGTCCCATGCAGATGGTAATTAATCTTGAATCTGTAATGCCCACAATTGGTTGGTTGACAACATTACTTTCTTAATCTGGGAGCACGGATAAACAAATGTATTGGATTGCTCTGTGGGTAACATTTTATGAATGTGCTATAATTGCATATGCAGCCCATAAATCAGATAGATTTCTCATCTACATTGCTAATTGTGTTTATTATTGGAAATGCTTCTCATCTTGCTTGGTATTCACTAACTGGTTGTTTTCCCACTGTTGCAATCCCACACCCATGTAGGAATTGAAATCTTTACTGCTGCAAATATTTTAGGAATATTAAATATTCTCCCAATTCTAATTACCTGGTAGCTAGGTGCATGCATATAAAGATAGCTTGAGTATTAATTTTTATTTTATTTTACAGAATCTGAAATTATTAAATAAATTTCATTATCTAAATAATATATGGGTTATGAGACATTAATGGTTGTTTTTATATTAATTTCTGCCCTGATACAGCTTTACCTTTTGTACCTCTACACTGATACTTTGCATTCTGAAACTGAATTCTTCCCCCATAACTTCCTCTAAGGATTTATTAATTTAATTTCTGTAGATATATTTACTTTTTTGGCAGGGTGCAAGTACTTCCAAATTCTAATTTCTCAGTTATTCTTGTACATGTAGTTTATTATAACTAGAAGACTTATTGGTATACAAAATGTTGAAGCTGCTGAAATTAAGCTGGTAGTCTGCAGCAAAAAAAAAGATCTTCCAGAATTAAGGATGTTTGTTGTAAATAAATCTGTGTCCCAAAGAATCACCCATAGGAGGGGAATTTTGAAAATATTGGCTAGACCTGGTTAGACTCAGAGCTTTCAAGATACAGCTATCACATACTAATTAAATGCTAGTTTAGGCATGTAATAATTCATGTATGTATTTGGAATCCAGATAATCATAAATTGGTCATTTCTTCTCTGACATATGTTGGTAGCTTGGGGGAACTGACTAGTTTGTGTCAAGAAAATGCTTAGAGTCATGGTTGCACATCATGGTATTTGAATTAAATCACAGGCCTCACACTCTAGTGTAGGCTGCTTGAATTTGGGGTGTAAGAGGAAGAGGAAAGAAGGAACTTTCACTTTTTGAGTTGTGCAAGCAGTGGTTCTCCCATTGTTTTCTCCTCTATGCTGGCATTGCTAGGGCTTTACTTCATATTTCTGCCTGCACCACAAGCAGCATCAAAACACAGTCCAACAACAGTAAATAATTTCATATTGGCCTCTGAACAGACCTCAGCAGATATCTGAAACTTTTGATTTCAGTCCTAAGTTAAAACCATTTGAAGTCAATGGTAAGACTGCCATTTAGTTGAATGGTCTCTGAATCAAGCTTTTAGTGATGTAACATTGAGAGGTTGATTTAAACTGGCTGCATGTTGATTTAAGAGCTTGCATTCATTACAGTAGTTTGAAGTAGTCTGTATTAGGCTGTTACCTGAAACGTTTGCTCCTTGTTTTCTTAAAGGAAGATATAGATTCTAGAAACTGGTGTTAAATCTGGTCTGAAACAGAATTTGCTGTGCCTCCACGTTTGTATTATTCTGACTTTAATGGGTAAGTTATTGATAGAAATCAGGAGATGATGGCTTTTGTTGTGAGCATTTCCAAGCATAAAGACTGTACTTAGATGGTTTTGAAACATTCTGAATTGAGTCATCAATCTTTTGAGTGAATATTAGAGTAACATTTGCCCTGGATTCTAATAGCCTAGGACTTTTAAAATTTATGTTGCAGCTGTAGCAATCATCATTAAATTCATCTGTAAGTTTTCCAGACTACACTGTTTTTTTTGTAGAGTAGACGAAACATCAGCATGAACTCTAAAGTGAAATCAGCCCTATTGTGCAGTATTCTCTGCTCTTGTATTTCCATGGATGGAGAGCTTCTACAAGGTTTCTGGAATCAGGTCATGTGTCCTGGGTTTGAGTGAGTGGTGGGGGTTTTGATAGCAGGGGAGGGGGCTATAGGGGTGGCCCCCTGTGAGCAGCTTCTCAAAGCTCTCCCAGCTTCAAGCCAGACCCACCTCTGCACCAAAACTGAGCCAGTCAACTGAGCCTCTGCAGTAACGTATTTAAGAAGGGACGTGGTGAAGACCAGTCAGACATGTGAGGAGGAGTTGCAGCAGCTGAGTGAACACCAAGGTCAGTGGAGGAACAGAGGAAGAAAGGAGGGAGGAGATGTGCCAAAGCAGAGACCCCCCTGTATCCTGTGGTGAGACTGCAGGGCAGCCCCCCCCCCCCCACCCATGATGGTCTACAGTGGAGTAGACACTGATTTATGGCCTGTGTTTTTCACCTAGATGATCAAGGTGCTGTGTCTGAAGAAGGCCGGGGTCTTGTGGGAAAAGGTATCCCCGCTTTTGTAGTTCGGCACTGGGAGGATTGCAGCATGTGGGGGTGTCCCATGCCAGAGCAGCTCCAGAAGGGCTGCAGACCGTGGGAGGGACGCCAGTTGGAGACAGTTGGTGTCCCACGCCGGAGCACTGTGGGGAACACTGCGGCCTGTGGGAGGGACTCACATCAGAGAAAGTTTGTGGAGGACTGTCTCCTGTGAGAAGGGGACCACAGTGGAGCAGGGGGAACGAGTTCCAGAAGCTCCCCCCGCCGAAGATGGAAGAAATGGCAGCACTGACTGCACCCCCCCCATTCCCTGCCCCTGCGCCACTGAGGGAAGAGGTAGAGATATCGGGAGCAGAGCTGAGCCTGGGAGGAAAGGAGGGGTGGGGGGAAGGTGTTCTCAAGATGTGGCAGTGCTTCTCACTGTCCTATTCTCTCAGTTAAGTGTTGTTGCTGTTAGTGTCTGTAATAAATTTATGTTCTTTTTTTCTTCCCCTAACGAGTCTGCCTTTTGCTCGTGACCATAAAGAGTGATTTTCCCGCTGCCGGTCCTATCTTGAACCCCAAGCCTGGCTCATCTGCTCCTTCTCATTGCCAGAAGAGAAGGGGGAAAGAGTGGCTGAGTGGTGTTTGGCTGCTGACCAGGCTCAAACCACGACATCATGTCACTACATTATTCTAATAACACAAAATCAGGGGATCAAAATTCTAACAATCCAAAAACAGAGAACAAAAATAAAGGTGCTACAGCTAGTAAATCACTGTAGCATCAAAAATATTACCAGATTTATAGAATTTTTCTTCAGCAAAAAGCTAAAATTCCTCAATAGAATTTCTGGTTCCGTTATTTTCATTACAAAAATACTCTTGTCTTTTGTTTTTGTTTTATGCTGCTATTTCTTGTTAAAATGTATCGTATGAAAACCAATGTATTCTTTATTCCCCAAATTGCTTGAATATGCCTGTCAAAAAGAGCCACACACATAAATTTAAGAATAAACAAAGAGATTCCCTTAATTTTTCATGATTGTATCAGACATCATTTTTTAAACTGACTATCTCTGAGCACTTCTGCCAATAAAACTCAATAAGAAAAATGTCTGCAGAGTGTAGGCATGAAAAAAGGTGTGAATATGGCCAAAATGAATTTGTTCTGGTATTTGAATGAATACCGGTAGGACAGAAATAATAGCTGTATCAAACTTCAAAAACTAAACCACCTGTAACTGCTAATTTAGAGGATGGCAATTCAAATTGTCGTGAGGAAGCTGTGTGTGTAGAAAGAAATTAACTATGCAGTAGTTGTCCACGTGCAAGACTTTAACTTGTAGTAAATTTGATGGGTTACTTTGCAATGAATGTTAAATCTCTCTTGCAAAGGTTAAGATTTACTCTGGGCAATTTATTGTGGAAAATGTAACCTCTTTTAAATCCAAAGCAACACTTTCTCATGGTAATTTGTTTCTGTGTCCATATTATCATAATCATTATACATCTGCAAAAAGACAGGAATTTATAATTTTCATGCCTGATCATGAGAACTGAATCATCAGTAAATATCCATAATATTACATTCACTATTTCGCTATTTCAGCCTCCAAGTAACTGTATATTCTTGTCTTTTCCTTACTGATATCTGTTGCTTATTACAACTAATTTAGAAGCAAGTCCTTAGAGTAGGAACCTCTCTTTTTTGTTTTTCTTTAAAATGCTATGAAGCCACAGGAATAATGTGTTGTCTTTCAGAGTAGCTGACCTATGAAATGTCAGATGAAAGTTAAAATCTTCCATAGTATGCCAATGTCTGGGATCCTAGACCTGACAATTACTATTTTAGAAGTTATTCATCTCCAGCAGCACACTGAATTATCACACAAACAAACAGAGAAGTTGGACAAACTTTAACTTTGTCATCTCTTATACATACTCTGATAACAGCTTTGCAAACTGATGTCATTTTTTGCTATGTGAAGAACAATACAAATCATTTCCCAAAATATATCTCAAAAATCCCACAGTTTTGATTGTGTTTATTTATATGATATAATCTGAATGTTCTGGACCCAAGAGAGCTGGCCTATATGATGCAAATACCACTGAAGCAGCCAGCATGACTTCCAGATACCAGAGAGAAGGATCAGTCTGACTGAGGAGAGAATGCTTAATTAAGGGATGGAGATAGTCATGTTGCTTTGCCTCCTGGTTCTTTAATATATGTTTTTCAGTTATAGAAAGCTAAGAAGTGCTGAGCTCCAGACTTACTGTCCCAGGTTTGAGTGAGTGGTGGGATTTTTGTGTAGCAGGGGAGGGGGCTACAGCAGTGGCCCCCTGTGAGAACCTTCTTGAAGATCTGCCGATTCCAAGTCAGACCCACCTCTGCACCAAGGACAAACCCGTCAGCTATGCCTCTGCGATAACATATTTAAGAAGGAATCTGGGAGGAGTTGTTGGACTTGTGAGGAGGAGTTGTGACATCTATGTGAACACCAAAGTCAGTGGAGAAACAGAGGAAGAAAAGAGGGGGGAGGTGTGCCGGAGCAGACACCCCAGTATATTCTGTGGAGAGATGGCAGGACAGATCCTCCTGCCACACATGGACGTCTTCAGTGGAGCAGACACTGATATAGGGTCTGTGGGGGGCTCCATAAAACCAGTTAAGGCATCTGCATCCAACGGCAGCCAGGACCACACTGGAAGAAGCAGCCTCTGCTGTTGTAGTTCAGCGCTGGGAGGATTGCAGCATGCAGGAGTGTCCCATGCCGGAGCAGCTCAGGAAGGGCTGCAGCCTGTGGGAGGGACTCCAGTCGGAGAAAGTTGGTGTCCCACACTGGAACAGTGTAGGGAAATGTTGTGGCCCATGGGAGGGACTCACATCAGAGAAAGTTTGTGGAGGACTGTGTCCTGCGAGAGGGGGACACAGTGGAGCAGGTGGAGGAAGTTCCAGAAGTTTCACCCCACCGAAAATGGAAGAAACGGCAGCACTGACTGCACCCTCCATTTCCCTACCCCTGTGTGGCTGGGGGGAGGAGGTAGAGATATCGGGAGCAGAGTTTAGCCTGGGAGGAAAGGAGGGGTGGGGGGAAGGTGTTCTCAAGATGTGGCAATGCTTCTCACTGTCCTATTCTCTCTGTTAAGTGTTGTTGCTGTTAGTGTCTGTAATAAATTTATGTTCTTTATTTCTTCGCCTAACAAGTCTGTCTTTTGCCTGTGACTGTAATGGGTGTTTCATCCTGCCCTGTCCCATCTCAAATCCTAATACCTTTGTTTATTTTCTCCTTCTCAATGCTGGGGGGGAATGGGAAGTGAGCAAATATGTGGTGTTCAGTTGTCTTCTGAGCTCAAAACACGGCATTACTTACTGGGAGCACTGGTTTCACCTGATCTATGGGGCATCCTTAAACAGTGCTTTAACATTAGCTCTGACTAACATTTGTACAACAATGATCCTTTAAGTTAAAAATTAATTCAGACTTGAAGGACAGTAGTGTGGCTATCCATAGCAAGGAGATATGGGGATAGTGGTGCTCAGCACTGTTCCTGGAGCCCAACTATCTCATCCAGCAGCACATCATACATGGTTATTATCTACCACAAGAGGGTGGCACCTGTGGAAACAGAAAAAAAATAGATCTTAATTTTGAAATATTGAAGATAAGGTGGGGCATGAGGAATACTCCTTTCTTTTCCAAATACACATGTTCAATGAGATCTAGGATTTCTCTCTGCTGGAAATTTCTGGGTTGTAAAGAAAATAACAACACTCAAAGAATCAGAGTATATTTTTTCCTGAGGATGGAGTGAAAGTAGACATAATATCTACAATGTAAGCACTACAGACAAGACCCTTGGTGGGGTTAAATGGGCATTATCCCAATGAGTTGAGCAGAGTTTTTCAGTTTATAACATTCTGGATTAGAATCAACAAGTTACTATAAATAATCTTATTTAAGCTATTGCAGGAATAATTAGTCACATATTTCTTCCTATTTGTTCTGATTTTTCCTTCTAAATCTGTATTATGCATGTATGGAGTAATAGAAATATATAAGGTAATATGATTTATTGTAGAAAATTTATTTTCCCCTTTCCTTCAAGATTGGTCTCATAATCTCATTGAGACTAGATTCTTCCTAGTATTTACTTGAACCAAAAAGAATCTGTTTGCAGTGTTTTTACCAACAGAATCCTCTTAGCAACCATTTTCCAGTTTTATATAAAACCCACAATCTCCTCTGTGATCCTTTATGTAGATGGTTTCTTCAGTGACAAGATCTGTCCTTGCACATAGGAAAACTAAGGCATAAGCCAGCAGCAGCTAAATCTAGAAGAGGAGTTAGTGCTTCATGAATCATGAAAATATGGAATACAGTGACATTATCCTATGCATTTAACTCACATATATGTTTTATTTCAGGTATCAATAACATCCTAAATTTGCTTTTATTATCAATATAGACAAGTAGATGCCTGAGAAAGTAAGAGTTCCTGATTGTCTAAGTTTAGGTTCCTAAAAATAGGTGGGTTGAATTCTAAGTAGCCTTCACTGAGCTTTGTCTTTTTTGTACATATTTTCCCATCCAAGAAGTCTGCATCCAATATCATGGCTATTTCAATGCATTAAAACAGTATGCATTGGAATTTATGTTTATTGCCAGTACTTTGTGTTTTCATTGTTTGCTTGGTTGCTTGCTTGCATGCATGTGTTTTGTTTCATAACCCTTAAGGAAAAAATTGCTTGTGGATTATAAAGTTCTGGTCCTGTGTTACACTAATATTACTGGAACATATTGTTTCATATTATTCTTTCAAGATGAATCATGCATGTTGATTAAGGAAAACAAGACTTTGTTGATGTTATTTAATCTTCAAGTGGGTGTTGATGAGAACTGACAAGAAACACTTTGAAAAGTCTTGTAAAGAACAGTATTTATGCAGTTTTCCATTATGTTCCTCTCATTCTGTGTTCAAGCAATGATGCTTCATACAGCAACCTTCATTAAATATTGTTATAGAAAGGAGGAGCCAGGTTACGATGAGTAATGGAACGGCGCCAGTAAAGCCTTGCAGAACTAACCTCACTTTCATAATACAATTGGTCTTTCTTGCAAAAAGTCATAAACCAGGGAGACCAATTTTCTACTTACTCCCTCTTCCTCCCACATCTAAACACCTGTTTTTCTTCTGCCTCCAAAGTTGAAAGGATCTCACTGACCTCAATGTGCAGAACTGTGTATTTTATATTCCTGAAATGCCCACTGTAAAAAAATATAAAGGAACTTGCATGAGACCGCTGCCGCCCTCAGAAAGAAAGCAGATGTGCTCTAATGAGCACTCTTCGTTTGCAACTTTCTGCACATTCTCAATATTTCAGATGCTGATTTTCAAATGAGGGGCCCAAGGCAATATGCTTAAAAATAAATCAGCATTATAATGCTTTGAATATTAAAACTGATGTGTTAGATCAGATGGGCATGCTATACTGTAAATTCCTTGAATTAAAACCTGTGTCAATAAAGGTAATAATACTAAATCATAAGTCTTCAACATATTTATAAGGTCTATATAATAATGCTCACAGTCATGCCAATTCCACCTAGGTCAACAAAAAAAGTTATCAAAATGAAATGTGAAGCTGGCCAGTGCATGGCCTATAATTCAGGAAACAAATGTGCAGGATGCATGAAGCTATTCATGGCAGTGCTGCACAAGGTTTGACCAGAAGCAATACAAATGCTTGCTGGAAGCCATTCCACATGAGAAAAGGTTCTATGACATGACAGCCTGACATTACCAATATATCCGGAGCTCAGTGAAAGTAAAGGAATGCCCTGCAAGAAGTGTTAGGCTGTCCATTTGTGCAGTGTTTTGGTGATTCAGGCAGTGTGAATAAAACAAACAAAAAAAAGCCTTGTTGTTTTGCATTAAGGAGTAATTTACAGCCAATGCCAGAATTCCATGTTGTTCTTGGAATGTACACTTAGCAGGAAAAAGGACAACAAAAAGAAATCTATCAAAAAGAGTGTCTGTGAATATTGATCAGACTGTAGTCACATTAAATGTAAGGTCTGAATATAGAAAATTTCCGGAGATGTGTCGGTCACTGTTTGTTTTATCCACTTTTTTAAGATAAGTAAATTTTTCATGAAGAAACGTCTAATGAATACAACTGAATTTATAAGCAAAGGAAAATTCTAATTATCATTTGCTCTTTATAAAGAAAGAAGTGCAGTTGGAAGACTGGATAATTCAAGAAATAAGAGCTGATTTGAATTCAGCACAGTGGCTGGGAATGATTACTACTTGGTAACTATTCAGGAGTTTATGAAAATAAAAATATTCATAGGTTCTTTAGGTACATTTATGAGATATATATGTATATGTGATATGTATGTATCTAAATAATCATGCAAAATTAAAATTCAGTGATGTAAGTGTGATCAGATCTGAGGCATAGCTGTGGGTTAACTAAGGATGCCCAATGAGCTAACATCATATTTTACAGTATTACTTTCATAATATTCCAAGCTAGTGAAACTGAGACACTTTTAGAAGAAACAATGCTACCAAATTGTGGGAAGAGCACTTGAACATGTTACCAGGAGCAGAATATTGAAGAATTTGGGATTGAAGCTGCCACTGCACCAGAAATACTTGACCATAGCCAGGATAATTAAATTTTACAATTCCCACAGTCTGTACACTTCTAACATTGATTTAAAGCAGTTCAATAACCAGAAAAGAAACTCACAGTACCATAAGAAACTATTTTGGAAGTATGAAATATATCCCTTCCTTTTAGATAATCCATCACAGTTCAGAAAATAAGCATCTTAGCTCAGTAGTTTCTAATAGAATGTAGTCTAAAAATATCATAAGGGTCTGCTCTGTAGCCCCTCAAAATCAACAAAAAGTTTCTTATTGATTGTGAAGGGTTTGGGTCAGGAGAGCAGATTTTGTATGGAATCAAGAACTTAAATATTTTTCTTTCTTCATATCTGTTTGAACTAACATGAATGAGACCAGTCATTGTCTGTTTCTGTCAGTATAGCATATATACAACAAAAAGGTAGACTTCTCACATAGAAAAAGACTCTTGTCCTTCATATTTTCAGTGTATATGCTGATGACATTATATTTCACATATGTGGACATCTTCTTAAAGCTGGAATTGATAGAAGAGAAAGATCTGGAATGATTTTGGTATTCTTGAAAGGTAAAAAGACATCCTCAAGGAGGAGTTCAAAAAAGAGGCTTAAATGTAAAAATTCAAATTATTTAATTTCAGACAAGTATGAATGAAGACCAATTCACAACTGGCCCAAAAATCCAGAGGTTATGGTCAAAATGAAATGTCCTGAATGGAGCTAAAATAACAAAATGACTATAGGAAATCCAAAGTCAATTCTGGCACATGGGTTATATCAAGGAAAAAGGAGGTTTGGAAGAGGAGGTTGACAAATTAGTGATTGCTGGTCACTAGAATACCCTTTGAGCTTATTGAATGCAATTTGGCACACACCTAAAGATGACCTACCTTGTTTTAGTGACTGCAGTGGCTTCCTGCTAAGCATAACAGTATGAAATAGCAAAGATGAAATAAGGTAATTTTTTTGGATCCTAATCAGAGCACAGCATGATGATCAGAGAACTGCCATCTGAGCTCTTTGCCCTGAATAATCTAATTCTTTCCTTTTTCTTGGGTTTTCTGTTTAATTTAAAGTATACCTGTGCCATAAGTTTTCACGTTTGTTTTAGCCAACAGTGCACTATCCATATCATTTCAATGTGTCCTCTCTACAGCAGTATACTTTAAGGATGAAACAATTTCATTTCAATTTCTTTTGCAAAAAATTAGAATGAATACTTTCTGGTCCCTTGCCAATATAGTGCAATATAATATATGATATAAATTAAGAATTAACATTCTCAAATACTGAAAAAGTTGTATTCTATTATTTCTGTGCATCTGACAAAACAAAATACAATTATTTTAAAGATACGTAATTATCTAGTGACTAAAATATTAAAAGGATTGATGGACAAATATTTTCTCAGATTTAGCTTTTCTCTCTTTTTTTTTTTTTTTTTTTTTAATATATATATATTTCTTTGACTGTAGGATATTACATAGTCTTCAGTGTTGGTCTAATCCTATATTGTCAGAGAAAGACAATGAGAAACCGACCATATAATGTTTTTTCTATCAACCTGTAAAATTTATCTTTTAACTTTAAAGGAAGCATACTGGCTGAGTTTGAACAGTTAATTTTGTGTTCATTCAGCCAAAAGTAATTTTACAACATGCAGTGATGAGAAGATTAAGTCATTTGTCCTAATTAGTGTGTGTTGCACTACATTCTAGGGGAGAAAAATCCTCAACAAGCAAAGCAACATGATTTCTTTAGCCAACTTCTTTTTTGCATGTATGAGAAGAATCTAAACATGTTACAGAAGAAATATTCCTGAACCTTTAGACTTTTAGATCCACATTGGGTTTTTATGTAGATTGATTCCTTAGTGAAACTGCTAGATATGTACCTAAATGTAAATCTGATACTTTTTCTAAATACTCTTGTTGCCACTGGTCAATATAAATTACATTCTTCTCTACCTCTCATTCATCAAGGAAATACTAGGTGCAAAGATACAAGCCTGGCTGCTAAAATCAAGTTGTATGGATCGTGTCTCCAGTTAAAATCCATTTCAATCATGGTAGAAGTTAAAATCCATGTCAGCCAAGATGGGAGCTATTCTGTTCACAGAGGGAAATAAGGAGGCAATTGGGGTGTTGAAGAAGAGGCTGCACAGCAGCTGGAGAATTTCCCTCCCTATGACTTACAGTTCAAGCCACTTACCTCATGAGGCACCCACTAAACAGTGCAGATATCAAAACTGCCATTTGGAAATTGAAGCCAGCTAAAGGAAAGAAGAATTAAGAGACTGAGTCTGTTTAGGCATGGTAGTATAGTCCTCCATTCTGTAATTTCTAAGTTACAAAGCTGTTGTCATGGAGCACTTCAGTCAGTAAAATAGAACTTAAATAGCTGTTTGGATTTGTGCTGTCCAAGATCACAAGCAGGAGAGTGTTAATGAGTGATATAATTATAACAATTTAAAAATCCAAGTGTTCCCATAGATTTCAGAAATACTTCTGAGTATGTTCAACTGAATGCACTTCTCAGCCTTCTCTGTTTTGTTTCTGCCATGTTATTTAGTTTTTTTTTTTTTAGGAGGTTGGTTTTTTTGTTTGTTTGTTTTTTTTGTTTGTTTGTTTTGTTTTGTATTTGTTTGTTTGTTTGTTGTTTGGTTGGTTTTTGGTTTGTTTTGTTTTTTTTTTTTTTTTTTTTAATTACTATTATTATCTCATGACCATGAATCTGAACAGTAAGAAATTTTACATGTTATTGTGACACTGTTCTTTTGCACTAGTCAGACTCCTTGGTTTGTTAGCAAGCATGGATCTAAATATAACCGGGTTGGCAAGCCCATGGCTGTTGAAGCAACTTAAATGCAGATTCAGTGTCAGGGCTAAACTGGTGCAGGGCTTCTGTGGAAATTCACAGGGGAGTCTGTGACATTCCTAGCATAAGTCAGCCAGGGATGCAATGTATGCTTATGCCATCTTCATCATACAAGGATGAATGTTTTTCAACTCCACTTTGAAAATTGCTTCCCTTTTCTGCCCATGTGGCTCCTAACCACATGAAGCTTTTGACAAATATCTCTTAGGGGTCAGTGAGGCTGACCAACCATAGCATACATAAACAGTATACACAACTCTTTCAGCTATGCTTTTTGTTCTTTTGTAAATGATAATAAATGAAAGACCATATACAGAATATAAATTGCTATGACTCTCCCTCTGTTCCATTTAAAAATTAACTTTTAAAAACTGTTATCCAATAAAATATTGTCAGGATGTTGGAGCTGTTTAGTATCATAAGCATCAGTAAAATAATGTTTTTAATAAACTCTGTATTTACTGTTAGAATTCCTGTAAAAATTATCTGCAGATTTGTCTGCCGTCTATGGAATACATTAACGTCTATCACTTTGTGTGTACCCATTAAAATTTTATAGAATAGCTAGTGCAAAAAGCTCTTTAAATCATTACAAGATGTTGTCTGGTTATTTTATGTTGATACACTAAATATAACTGTAGTGAAGAAAGAGTGCAACTCTTGGTTGAATATTTAAGTCAAAGTAGAGGATCTATAAAACACACTTCTTTGAGACAGCAGAAATTATCAGTCTAATAATATTTTCCTTTAAATATGAGTAATCGTTTGGCATATGCAGAAAATGCTGTTAGTTGTAGTGCAATGGAGGTCTTAACCTCCTAGCTGCCTGTGTTATAGCTGATGATAATGAACAAGCTGTAAAATAATGGTAAATATCCAAAAATTATTAAATAGACATAGAAAAATTTTAGTAGGATTCAACTAAGTCAAGGTGAGTTCTTCATTGCAAGCACTATCTTCCATAATGAACATTAAACATCACACAATAAATTGGAGGTAAAATAAAAAATTTCCTGCTAGAAATGGCCCAGTTCAACCCTACTGAACTTCAAATCAGGCTGTGAATTTCTGAACTTTTCACTAATTTCCAGTTTCCAGTTCAGTTTGTTTTGTTCGGATTTTATGCTCTTGATTTTGTTCAGGTCTTGATTTTGCATGTGGTTGTATAATTTCTAGAGAATCACTTTATCACAGAAAAGGATATGAAGAAAAAGAGGAAAGTCCACCAGCTGTGGTATTTCCAATTCTTTCAATTCTTCTTTAAAATCCACTTTTTCTTTTCTTACACTGTCCCCACAACTGCCTTGTATCTTGGCTACACTACATAGGTTGTATTATAGGTCTTGGCACACCTACAATGCTAATACATGGGGGAAAAAAATGAGCTAAATCCTCAAAAGAGATTTAGAATTAAGTGTTCCAGCACAGAAGTTTTCTGTGCACTTTTGTTATGGGAATTTAATGCTGAAGTGTGCAGCAAATATTACACAAGAATTTAGTGCTTAAATAGAGCTTCATAGAGATTGGTCTGTGAGTGAGAAGACACTTAAGTTCACCACAAAGCAAGCTGAGGAAAAAGGCAATACTGAAGAATTGTCCCTCAAAATACCTAACTGAACTGGAGTAAGCTCTTTCTTCCATTTAAGACTTGAAGATATGGACCCTTTTTGAATGGACGCAATGATATCAGATCAGTCCTATATCACAAAACAAACAAACAAATAAAAATTAAGGAATAGAACTGTTGGTAACAGTTTTATCTCAGACAACTAATCGAACTCAGAGATGTAGAGTATAATTCATGTACTTTTTCCTGTGCAGTAGATAGAGAAAATGAAGATTTTACACCCAATACAACCAATTTTCACAGAACAAAACAAAATAGAGGGAATTCGATGAATAGAATGTCACAATTTATGTATATGTGATGCTATTAGGAAGCCTTCTTTCCTTTCTTAGGTTAAACTGGAATTTCAAGTTGTGATCTGTTACCAAGAAAATACAGAAATTACAAAATTACAGAAAATACAAGTTGATAGCTCCCAGAAGCAGGGGTATCATATACATTGTGTATCCAACAATAATAGCAAATCTTATCATTGCAGCACTGACATTTGATTTTTACTTTTGTTAGAAACATGCATGTTATTTTTTCTAAAGATTTGTTAATACAGGAAATGGCACATTTTCACACTAAAAATCACTGTCCTTTCTTATGCTTTGTATACTGTTTTAGTCTTTACATATAAGTTCAAATATCTCACCTAAAATTCTAATATTTAGTTGTTTTAAAAGGGATCCACTATTTGCATCCCCTCTTCAGTGCTAGTAGGAAAGCATTGGAGGTCAAGCTAGCAGAGAACTGCTTGGAAGTCCTAGCATCGCTTCATCCCCTCCTCTCAAGCATCCCAAAAATTCAGAATTATTTTTTCTCTACCAAAAGTCCAAATCATATTTTCAGCCTAGTATGGCTCAAGGATAGTTTTTTTCCTACAAAGTTTTGCTTTCATCTTATTGTGAATTAGCTTTTCATGGCAGTTCAGAGATAATGCTGTTTCCCTTCCCATCCTCTGTATGTGTCATCTCTCTGTTGTACCTGAGACTGAGAAGTGCAAGTCTAGCACTGTGCCATGCTAGATATAAACTTTCCTAGCATTTCTTTACCACAGTAGAAACAGTGTTCAACAAACTGAACCAAACTTTTGCAATTCTGGCCACACCTATGCTAATAGAAAAATTTATTTCATTGTGGTAAAAATACTTAAAAGGGCACTACCCATAATCTGATGAATCCAGTCAATATTCTTCAACAAAAGAATAAACAAAATACCATTATTACATGGTTTCTTATTCTTCTAAACCCCGTTATTATAGGATTTCTGATCCATATCTTAGAATCAGATATGTGGATTGTTTCCATGCAGGCGTAAGAAGTAGAGATGTGGAGAGGTTCCTGAAAAACACAGCTTAATTCTAGATATAAATCTCCTCAATATTTAGTGGATATTTCAAGCTTTAATCCAGTTTTATATAGGTGAATATTAATCAGAAAATTAACAGCAGGATTAACTTCTGCAGTTGTCAGGCAGGTAACATCTAAACTATTGTTTTAGTATCTTTCCCAATGCAAAATAAAACAGGATCTTCTCTGAAGACAGCAGAGAACATCAGACATATCCATGAGGAACATCTTGTCTATTTTCAAGATATTGGGAAATTCTATTAATTAAGTTTCAAAATATAAATATGGTAAGAACCCCCATTTTTAAAGGGGAAACAAAGACCAGGGGAGCTACAGGCCAGTCAGTCTCATCTCTGTGCCCAGAAAGATCACGGAGTAGATCCTCCTGGAAACTATGATAAAGCACAGTGAAAATAAGGAAGCGATTGGCAACAACCAACATGGCTTCACTACAGGTAAATCATGACTGACAAATTTGGTAGACTTCTACAATGGGGTTACAGCATTGGTGGATAAGGGAAGAGCAACTGATGTCATCTACCTGTACTTGTGGAAGCATTGGACACTGTCCAACATGACATCTTTGTTTCTAAATAGGAGAGCCATGGATTTGATGGATGGACCACTTGGTGGATAAGGAATCAACTGGATGGTCACACTCAAAGAGTTGCAGTGAACAGATCAGTGTCCAAGTAGAGAACAGTGACAAGTGGCATTTCTCAGGGGTCAGTACTGGGACCAGTGCTGTTTAACATATTTGTTGGCGGCATGAACAGTGGGATTGAGTGCACTCTCATCAATATTGCCAATGACACCAAACTGTTTGGTATGGTCAACACAGTGAAGGGAAGGGATGACATCCAGAGGGACCTTGACAGGCTTGAGAGGTGGTCCTATACAAACCTCATGAAGTTCAATAAGGCCAATTGCAAGGTCTGGGGCCCCCAGCATAAGCAAGACATGGACCTGCTCAAGCAGGTCCAGAGGAAGGCCAGGAAGATGATCAGGGGGCTGGAGCACCTCCCTTATGAAGACAGGCTGAGAGAGTTGAGGTTGTTCCACGTGGAGAAGAGAAGTCTCTGGGGACACCTTATAGCAGCTTTCCAGTACTTAAATGGGACCTACAAGAAAGCTGGAGAGGGACTTTTTACAAGGGCATGTAGCGATAGGACAAGGGGCAATGGCTTTAAACTGGAAGAGATTTAGAGTAAAATAAATTCTTACTGTGAGGGTGGTCAGGCACTGGAATACATTACCCAGGGAGGATGTGGAAGGTGTCCCTGCGCATGACAGGGGGGTTGAAATGAGGTGATCTGTAAGGTCCTTTCCAACCCAAACCATTTTATGATTCTATGATTGAAAACTGTATGCACTGCCTTTCCTCTGTGAATTCTGTAGGGTGATGAATAATTACTCCCACAGTTCTTCTTCCCCTCTTGAGATTTATAATTCCTTTCTCTGAAAGCAGAGGAGGGTTGGAGAAAATGCACAGCTCATTTTTTATTGCATTTTCCAGTGGGATTATGATATTCATGGAATTTTCCTCTCTGACTTGCTATGTGTTCCCTATTTTTTAATTGCGAATGTTCAACTAGAGGAATAATAAAAAAAAGTCTTCTTTTAGTGTAACCCTGAAAGACATGTCAAATGATGCTACCATGGGACTTTCACAAGTATCTCAAAATACACATAATAGTCTAGTCCTTATTGTTAATTTACTCTGGAGGATGACATACTGTGACATAGCTAGAAGTCAAAGAGAAGCATGATAGAAAGATCCCTCTTGAAGTTCATGGAGTTCATTATCCTTTCTAGATATTGCCAATGCATATATATTGACCTAAACAAGTCACTGGTGTAAGAACATGGCAATATTATCAGCACAGAAATCTTAACTCCTTTTCTAATTCTAGATTTTAGAATGCAGGAGAAGATATGTCTGTTTTCTCTTACGACCTGAATTAATGTGCATTAAGCACATGCTGATTAACATCCTGAACTGTAACATAACCAGCCAAATGTCACGCAATGGAGCTTTATCTGACTGCAGAATATATAAGTATTCTTAAGCTAAACCTCATGGAAAATCTTAAAAGTAAACAAGTTCTCTAATAAAGATCAAAATCCATGTGTCTGAATCACTACTGTTAGAGCATTAAATACAGTTTTGACAGAAATATTTTTTCTTCTTTTTGGATGTCAAATCCAGGCACATAAAGAAGAAAGGAAGAAAATACTACAAGTTCTATGTCTTAACATAACCCAAAAGAAGATTACATAGAGTTCAAAAAGTTTGACAAAGTCTCTTGATAAAGGAGGTCTGAGTTATATTCTACAAATCACTTGGTAATGATCACTTGAGGTGGGAGAACACAACAAAAAGGAACCCCCCATCAATATGTTTCAGTATGAATTAAGAGCATACAGAAAAAACTCAGACTTTGGTCCATCAGTATAAGAAATATCAATGATCATACTTTTAAATGTCTTCATTTAATGTTGCTCACAGTATTTAGGTCCCAAAGGCAGATATTAATGGCCAAGTAAATCACTGAGATTGATATTTCTTTGTGGTCTTCAGACATACCTGGACCACAGGAACATGGACTTACATGGAAGTCAAGACAAACGAATCTGTACCCAGTATCTCTAGGTATTACCTATGCAAGCATCACAGTTGTGAAATCTCATTAGAACACACACTCTTTCAAGCCTGTATCTGATTCATGCTTAACTATCCTTTGATGGAACGATCATTAAACTGAGTCCCACTAATTTCTGAGGAAATAATTTTATCTTGAAATAAACTATTCTAACAATGCTACAGTTCAGTATTAGAAATACTGTAATCAGAAAAATTACTTTTGGGTGAGCTGTTCATTATTTTTGTGAAATTTGGATAAAAAAAAATATTTTAAATGGACTGTCACGTTTCTCCAGCTGCTGTCTGTAAAGAAATAGAATTGTAATATATTCCCAGTTAGTGTAAGAGTATGAGTGACGAGTTTTTCATGCCTTTATCCATCAAAATGAAGAGATTCGATTTGATCTCAAGAACTTCTTCACCCTGCTGTCAGCTGTTGAGTTACTGATTTTTTTTTTCTTTCTACCCCTTCTACAGTTTCTTTTCCTAGTTTGATGAACCTTCATTGTGTTATGGAGGTGAGACAAAGGTCTCATGATTTCAAAAAAGTGACTTCTCATCCTTGCCAGTCTGAAATCCACCTGGGAAATGCATAAAAGAGTAGCCTTAGCATTCAATGTGACAGCCTTGATAAATCTTAAAGCTGTAGCTTGAAAACTTATTTTTATTTTGACAACTGAAAAAATAAAAAAGGAGAACAAAAAAATGTATGAAAACTTCAACAATGCAATTGGGTCAGCTCTCCTTGATTAAAAGGTGTCATCTGGATGACAGAAATAATTTTTAGTGATAAGAATAACAGTCCATGTCAGGCATTTAAAGATTTTTTTCAGTGGACTAGGAAGGTTAAGGTACTAGAGACTATCATGCTAATGTAGAAAACGGCAACATGGAATCTTACAGTACATATGCTAAATGAAAAAAAAAGGTTTCAGTTTTCAAAATGTCTAATTTTCTATTTATTACAGTTGATAAGCTGATACTAAAAGATACTATTAATAATTAATTAAACTAGCGGTTTCTGCTATTTCTTCTTTACAACATAAAAACAAACAAACAAACAAACAAAAAACAACAACAACAAAAACCATAAATAGTATTTAGTTTTGTTCATATCCATTCTATAATGACAAATGTCATCCCATTTATTTATATTCTGATTCCCAGCAGGAAAATTCTTCTGAGACAAGGGCAAAGCATGGACATAAAAGACCTCTAATTTTGATCTAAGGTTCCCCTATCTCAAATAGCTCTCTGAACTGGTTCCTGTAACAATTTCCAGATATTTGCTGCCAGTTCCAGACTTGTGCTTGGTTTCCCAGCACTCACACGCTTCCCTGCTAATTCGCCCAAACTGACTCACTGATGTCAGTTGTGTTATCACCAGGATACTCAGCACATTGACCAGCTGCCCAAACCCAGACACTACAATATTCCACTACATCCATGCAGTTCATTGAACAGCTGCAGGCAAAGGAGCTAGGTATTTATTTCTTCTTATCAACTCACCATGCTAAGCACCCAGAACCAGGAATTCTGGCAACCCCCTCAGGTGTAACTGAAAGCCAATTACTCAAACACCCAGCAAAAGTAGTATTTGCCTTTGGCAACAAGCTGAACTGTTGCATTTTTATCACTGCTATTTTGCCAAAATATATCATTTAAGTGCATCTTCCTGTTTTTTCTGGTTGACTTTTTCTGAGTTGAACAATTGGATGTTGTTCATTGTAAGCAAGTTACATTTTTATTATAAAGGAAAACAATCCATATGATATATGGTGGAGAGGCAACAGGAGAAATGCAGAAGGGAAGGTGTTAACCATGGATATGGGCAAATTATGAAGTCCCAGTTCTGGAGGAGAAGCTAGAGAAAAGAGACTGTGATAGGAGAAATGAGAAAAGCAGAATTTTCTCTAGAGTGCCTCCCCATCTACATTTGTCCTTTAAGAAAATTTGTTTAATTAAACAGCACAGATTTCAATTTAGAAGCTCCTTGGTACTACATATTCATGCTACAGACTTCACTGCTTTTTTGTCCTGTGTGTTACCCTCCAATGCAAATTCCAGATAAACAGTAAAATCTCTGGAGTAAAGGCTGCTCCTCCTGGTCTGTGTTTTCTGTACCCCAGATTCTCATTTCAATGGGTATTTGACACAGTCATAAATTTAGGATTACAGCTAAGAGGTTAATGATTCCTTCAAGAGAATGGAAATTTTGGCTACCTCTAGATCATGTTTAGTGGGTTGGGATTAGGGAGTGGATTGATGGAGAGTCTGTCCTCTGACTCTACTCCACATGTCATTATTGACACCTGTGGACTCTTTGGGTTACCGTTCACACATCATGAGGGCAAATTAAGCAGTCTCTCTCTGCAGGACCTTTCACATCTCTGGCAGGAGACATTAAGGCTCTTGTAGAAGAATAAAAAGGATGCTGCTTCTACGCATAAGTTTTGGATATTGGGAGCTGCAGAGCTTTTTTGAAATATATCACCTTTTAATCAGTTTAACAGAATTAATTTCACCAATTTGCAGAAATATGTTGGTATCCAAAACAAATAGACAGGAATATGCCACCCTCTCTCTATAGGTACAACATGCCTATAAGAGACCACACTGATAAGAAAATAGGTTGAACATGAGCTAAGAGGTAGTGTGGACACTCGATTCTTTTTTTTCCCCACCCAGATGCTTTAAAATTTGTCTCAATTTGCCATCAAATTATATTGGCATATTGTGACTGGTCATCAATGCTAGACACAGGTCTGCACTCAGTGTGCTCACCAGACTAGTCCCTTATGATCACACTGTATTGAGAAATGGTAGCATTAAATGAAACACTTTACATATAACAGATACTTCTACATAACAATTTAATGAGTTCACAATTAAATCTAAATTTAAAACATTTTGTTTATCCTTGGCATGTCCAGAGGCTTAACAAAGCACTTAAAATCATAATTCCTAAAGTAAACTTACATTGTTTCATTCATATTGCTGCTCTCATAATTTTGAATCCTTAATTGAGCCCATTACACTTCAAAACCCCTTGTTCACTTTCACATCTTTCTCTCTTACTACATTTTTAACACTTCATTTGTCACCATTTTTTAATCACAAGATGGGAACATGAAGTCAAGACGCATATTTCTCAATAGTAGTGTTGATGCCACCCCAAATGCTCCCAAACTTTCCTATTCCTTCAGCTTGATATGTTTAAAAAACTGATTATCAGTTTCAATTTTATACTATGGGAACTCATCCTCACTTAGTCCTCTTCACATTTTTCCCTAGTATGATACAGCGAATGTGTTTAAGATTAAGGCAAGGTTCTTAAGATTCTTAAATTTAAATAGCTATTTATCTTTCAACTCAGTCCCATCCTCAGCTGTAAAATACCATACAACTAGATAGGCTTTGGTGCTAGCTGCAAGTGTTACCTTGCTACTAACATAGCAACTGCTGAATGTTAACAGTCACAGAAATCACGGTATTAATTCCTGCTTCATTTTGTTTGCAACTTGCATTATGCAGGTTGATATTGCAGATTTTTATCTCAGTTTCATCAACTGAATTTCTTAGGTGGAACAGCATTTATTAGGTAGAAATGGTCTGGATCTATGAGAGACTAGACCTTGTCCTTATAGATAAAAGAGACCTCAAGAGATTGATTTTTATTTTTTTAAAAAAGCTTATATCTGCCACACCTATGGGTTTCATTGAGACACCTCAGATCTGTATGCTTAACTGAACTACATTATATCATACATAACCACTAAACTGTGATTCAGTTTACCTGAAATTATAGCATGAAACTTATATTAAGTATGACACCACTTCTAGCATATTAATAAAAAATAAATACTACAAGTCTTTAAGAATATATATACTGTGACACTAAATGGGTCAGAATTCTTGCTATTGTTGTTTTCTGTGTTTACAGTCACTATTGCATGGAAACACTGAAATAGTTTTTTAACTAGAAAGGACTAAGTTTAGCTTCAGAAACAATTTTACCATTAAAGATGGAAGGTTGTTTCCTTTCCTCTCTATCTTAAGCTGCTGAAAATGGCTGAGGAAAATTCTGATTGAGTCAAGGATTTAAAGCTATTTCCCACTGTACTGAAGTGGGCAGAGGACAGCATACAGCCAACCTCCCTCCAACATCACTATCAACTGTAATTTCAGCACAACAGATCTGGATTTGTAATATAACACCAATATTCTGGCAATATAACAGGTCTGTGTAATATAATGCCCTAATTAAGATCTGTAAATCAAACACCAATTTCCTCAGTGATAAACAGACAAACTTGGGCATGTTGGCTATAGGTGTAATGTGGGATTTCTATGTCAAGTAACTTTGGCTCATGTAAATTCTCAATGTTACCTAGGATTAATCTGGCTTGGGTCTTTTGCTGTTATTGCCATCAATAGGAATAAAGAATACCTTATTATTCTCAGGAGAATGGGCAGTGTATAATAGGGGAATCATCTCTGGGCCCAGTGTTGTGTCTTATGGAACAAAGTTACATCAGCAATGATCTTACATCAATTTATAGCTGATCTGCTATTGATTTCAGTAACTTGGTCCATTACAGCATGTTTGTTTAACACTATCTTTTTTCCAGTAATTACACTATTTAATATTTCATGTAATTGTCTGCAAGTAATAGAGCAGAAAGCCATGAGGCATGGTTTTGCTTCTTCTCCCTTTTTTTTCTTTTCTGCCTTGCTTTTCCTTGTGATTTCTTGTTCCATGTCAAACAATTAATTTATGAGCAGACTCTGAGTCATGTCTGGCCTGTTGATTTATTATTGAACAGTGCTGAAATGAGACTGTCTATTTTGCATTTTCATCTTTGAGAATGGCAAGCAGCTGCTGATTTTATATTACAATTTCTGATTTTCTGCAAGTCTATGGGTCACAATTATTTTAAAGTTCCTACCATAATTTGCCTACCTACATCACGTCACCTCTTCTCAAATATAATAAACTGTAACCTCAAGTAATTTTCTTAATAAGAAGAGCTATGAGATCAGATATAAATGTGAAGAGTAAAATAGTTATAATCATTAAAGATCCTGTTGTGAAAAATCAGGTTTTAGTAGTAGTCTCTTGGTTAAGATATAACTTAAGGAATTTAAATATATCTCTGTAAAAAATGTCATGTAAAATACAGTTGAATAAAGGAATCTTTGCTCCATATTTCACACTGCTTTGGATTGTTTCTGTTAAATTGTGTTGTTACATTTCTATGTTTAGATGAAGTATGTTATTCTTATTACTATGTAAACTCATGTTACCCTTTATGCTTTCTCTATGTGCACATGTATGTACACAGACAATTTTAATTTAAGCTAATGTTCTATGAACATTTAAACACAGCAACAGGCAGTTAAAAACAATTCATGTAATCCAGACCTTTTCCTAGCCTCAGAAACAAACAAATGCTACAACTTCTATGTTCAGACCAGTAAAACACCTTCAGATAGAAAAATGTCATGTAAGATAGAGCTGTGATATGTATGTGTCCTTTTCATTGGCTGTGGTTCCAACGTGGGTGTGGATCCATACTCAGGAAGCATTATATAAATGAGAAGATGCAACATACTCTTCTTCCTCACACTGATTAAGTAAAGCACTTAAGTACATATGTAACACTAGACATCTAACCAAAATCAGAATATCTACACTGTGAGTTTAAACTCTGACTTGAGAGTGGATAAGTTAGTTAAATTATATGTCCTTTTCTTTTCCATCTACAAGTTTGTGAGGGCATGATGTATTCACATAGAAGAGGCTCAGGATACCATCTCTGGACTTCCTTATGTACTATTTTGGCTAATAAATCCAGTTTCTCTGGACTACATAATAAAGATACGGAATTCACAAGGAGCCACCAAACAAGCTCAACTTTCCGGTCTTACTAGTGCCTTAGGCTCTGTTTCAGTTTTATCAATGTTTTTGTGTTAATAATATATAAAAAGATATGATTAATCACAATAAAATTAATCCTCTCGTTCAGCATATTTTATTTTAATAATCACTAGAGATATTTTAAATTCAACTGCGTTAAACTTAGATTGCATGTAAGGGTGGATGAAAATTAAAACCATTTCCCAGGGAAGTGTGAGATGTCCATGCTTGGACACATTCAAAACTCAACTGAACAAATACTGGAGCAATCTCATCTACCTTTGAAGCAAGCTGTGCTTTTAGCAAGCACTTGGACTAGATGATTTTCAGATATTTCTCCCAATCTAAATTACTCTAAGACTTTACTAGTCTCTTTCAGTGTCCTGTCCTCTATCTTCTCTTTCTTCCTCCCCCCAAAAAAGAGAAACACTCTACAGTTTGTATGACATAAGTAGTTGCTTCTTCTGATAGTCCATGAAATTGGGACGCTGTCACATCCTGCTCAGATGAGGGACACAAGTGACTTAGATTCATAAATCCCCAATGGAGTTGACAACGATGACATGAGTCTCAAAGTCTATGCACAGACATTTATTAATTTTCCACAATATTTTGACTGGATACACGATAATTGGCTAAGTATATGACAAATTATGGCAAGTGATACAGTCTGCCTTGTGTTACTTAATGGTAAGAACGCAAAAGGAAAAAAAGAAGAGAGACAGAGAGAACAGAGAAATAGAGATCACCAGTCCAGGTTCCTGCTTTGGCCCCATCCAGGTTTGTCAGGGATGCATCCATCTTCTTCATGTCTTCTTTTTTCTTTCTATATTTCACTCCTTGTTCCCCCTCAATTTATAAACACTTTCCTTGGGTCCGTCCCCTAGGTTGACCCACGTACCTACATATCACATGTGTGAGTGGGAGTGAGGTGCTTCATGGGATGATGTAATTAACATGATGTTGTTAATCTTCATTGGCATATGCAGGGGTGTCAACTTTAATATGCATTTTGTAGATAATGAAGCAAAGGTCATTCACCTGACAGATGGCCCTTGAAACTTTACAAGATGCACCAGAGCAGAATCATCCTGCCTCCACAGGGCCCCCTCCTCCAGCTGCATCCTGTGCTATTTGGCCAGCCCTGTCAGCTCCAGCCTCCACATTACTTACCCTGTGACTATAATTGTGTTACTTGTGAGTGTTTGAGACATTCCTTGGCTCAGAGGGCCTCTGCTCCCCACCCATCCCTTATCTTCACCAAGCCTTGTCTCTTGTCTCAGGCTGTTTTTCTTAGTCTTGCCTTCAGGGAGCTACAAGTTGTCTCTCATGGATATTACTGACCTCACCTTTCACTTGTTCCACAAAACTTGCCAGAGAATAAAGGATCTTGCAGAGGAGGAAGAAACATCTTTCATCTAAACTTGTAGTTTTTGTATTTGTTGCATATGAATGTCCTGTAGTCTGATATGCTATCCAGCACCACAAGCTGGTGTCATTGTCTTTATGATTTTCTCATTTTTTTGAACCCCTCGGGAAATTTTGAAATTTCCTCTCTATTTTCTATTCTTTTGTCTTCTCATTTTATAGAGTTCTTAGGGGCTTCTTCATTATATTGTTACTTTAACATTACCCATGTTACCATAGTACCTCTTAAGTAGAGTTAGAAGATAATAATTTTCTTTTATGTTGTTTTGTTAGGAATAAGGCCAAATTCAGATTACTATACTGAATGTAGTTTAATATTCTACTCAACACAAGTGTGAATATTTGTAATTTAATGTTAAAAATAGGCAGTAAATCATAATTTTACATAATAAACTACACGTTTTACTATTTTATCAGTGAATTACTAAAGAAACAGATGCATATGATTTATAATATTCTGCTAATGCATATTCTTTTCCCAGTGGGTGTTAAAGATTTGCATATATGTAGAAAAAAGAGACTAACCCCCAGATCTCTTATTTTTTAGCTAACAGAAGGGCCCCTCCATTACTATCCCTCAAGCTGTATGGTTTATTGTGTTGTTGAATGAGCAGTTAGAGTACTCTCAGTCTTCATTTTACTGACTAGTGATTTTAAATTTGAATTAGAATCAAATGAAAAATTCAACGCAACTGCTATTTTCAATAAAGCTGTTTCTGTTTAACACAATTCAATATTAATATTAGAGCAATACTGAACATTTATCAGTCACTTTTGTTATGTAGACAAAAGAATACATGTGCATGACACTTTACCTCAATCCCACACCAGAGTTTACAAATAATTGCAGAAAACAGTCACCCTGTAGAATTGCCAAACTGAAATACACACAAGAATTAGAGTATGTAATTGTGTGAAAACGGGTGATTTTTTCCTGAGAAAAAAGCTAAGAACAAAGTCAAGGGAAAACCAGACAAATAGATTTACTCAGTGAAACTGGTGAGTCTCTAAATTAAGATAGGGGAAATAAAAATTTAAAGAGTCTGATTTATATAATTTATATATTTAATATAAAATAATAACTGTGAGAAAGGAAAAAGGAGAAATGAGACTATAGAGAATTGGGAGGATGGAGACAGGACAGTTGTGTTTGTCAGCTTCAGCGGGAAATGAAGAACATATTTTGAGCCACTACAAGCCTCTTGTTTTAATATGAGACTGAACAACTGGAAGGAATTCACTTATATAATACTGCATTAAAGAGATAAAAAGGAGAGATTAAATACATATATAGTAGATGGAAGGATTGAACAAAAAATACAGGAATAATGGAAACACCTACTGTGATATCCCATATGACAGAATGTCTTACATATTAAGAAGTATCTAAAATCTTATGCACAAGACATATCTATTTCTAGTGTGTGTGGTGAGAGACTTGAGTGTAAAGGCTCCCAATGTTTTTAATAGGCTATAGCTATGGTTCATAAGGTGTCTGCCTTTCAGAATTATACCCATTATCAAAGAATTCAATAACATTATTTTGGACTTATATTACAGTAAGACAAGAAGTGTTTTGGATGAATTTAATAAGGATAAAAATGTGGTTCTGTTAAGTCAATTAAACATTTAGTATGAAAGTCTCTTGATAAATATATGATTGCTGTTTTGGTTCTTATTGATTTTTTTTTTTATGTTGTTACCTTATATTTTTTACTGCTGTAGGAAGAGAGATCCCCTTGAATTTAGAAAATAATAGACCAGCTTTTTTACAGTCTTCAGATTTACTGGCAGAAGGAAAAAAAAAAAAAAAACAAACACAAAAGAATAATTGTTGCTTAGTCCGCTCATAGATGTGTTATCCAATTCGTTGCAATTGTACACAGTTTATAAATATAGTAAAAAATAAAAAGAACTAGTAAAACCAGCTGCTTATGGTTATTTCAAGCAACTCTTCTGATCAGGGTCAACAGTACAGATCAAGACGTGTTTCAAAATGCACCTGCCACTTGAGATTTTTATGCACCATTAATACATTTGGATACTGCACTGGCAACTTTATCAATTTAAATTTTCTTTCCAAACATGTATTTTTTAAACTAATTAGGTTTTTAGGAAACAAGCAGTCATTTTCTACAGGAAGTCAGTAACCATAAATCACTGGAGCTGCATATTAAGCATCAGTTCTTCCCACTTGCTCAGTCACCATATGGCACCACACACTGTGCTGAAAGATAATCACTTTATTGTTGGCTGGGTTTTTAATCAGATACATCTCATACTGTTTTGTTAAACATTGCCTTGCAAATAAACCAGCCTTATAGTACATTTTTTGCCTTGGAAGAAAACATAAATAAGACCTAGTGAAACACAGGAAGGTCTGGTTAAGCTTGAAACCCAGATTTTAATAAAATGATCGGGCGTGAAAGAATCTATATCATTATTTGGAGTACCACAAAGATGTACCAAGAGAAACTGTGTTGTGATCTGGGGAATCCACTGCATAAGTTGTCTGTTTTCTAGCAGTAGTTTCCTGGCTGCATTAGGCTTGACAGCTGTTGTGTTTGGTGGCTATCAGACTGTAATCTGCACTACATCCAGCAGCTAATGGGCTGCTGTGGTCCACCCACACTGGAAGTGTGCACGAGCCATGATTTTATACAATGTTTGCTCCTGTAGTTCTCTCCTGCTTTGTCCTCACAAACAAAAACTCGTGTGGAATGTTGTTCCTGGATGTTCCCCACACAGGAGTCATGGCTTTTGATTTTACATTGTGCACACCCCAACAGAAGCTCTCTGGCTACTCTGTCTCAGGTGTTCTGCAAGGAGAAAGGAACAGAAAATTTGACTAGATCTACATTCACAGGGATTGTACTGGGTTTTCATGACAAGGTTTTGGTAATGAGAGGGCTACAGGAGTGGCTTCTGTGAGAAGTCGCTAGAAACATCCCCTATTTCTGACAGAGCCAATGACAGCTGACTCCAAGATGGACCCACTGCTGGACAAGGCCAGGACTATCAGCAATAGTGGTAGTGCCTCTGGGATAACTTATTTAAGAAGCGGGAACAGTTGCTGCACACTAGTAATTGCAGCTGGAGAAAGCAGTGAGAGCATGTGAGAGAAACAACTCTGCAGACACCCAGGTCAGTGAAGGAGGAGGGGGAAGAGGTGCTCCAGGTGCCGGATCAGAGATTCCACTGCAGCCCATGGTGAAGACCATGGTGAGGCAGGCTGTGCCCTGCAGCCCATGGAGGTCCATGGTGGAGCAGATCTCCACCTGCAGCCCATGGAGGACCCCACGCTGGAGCAGATGGATGCCCCTGAAGGAGGCTGTGACCCCATGTGAAGCTTGCGCTGGAGCAGGTTCCTGACAGGACTTGTGATCCCATGGAGAGAGGAGCCCAAGCTGGAGCAGGTTTGCTGGTGGGACTTGTGACCCCATGCAGGACACACACTGGAGCAGTTCATGAAGAACTGTAGCCCATGGGAAGGACTCAGATGGGAGAAGTTCATGGAGGGCTGTCTCTCATAGGAGGGACCCCATGTTGGAACAAGGGAAGAGTATGAGGAGTCCTCCCACTGAGGAGGAAGGAGTAGCAGAAACAAAATGTGATGAACTGACTACAACGCCCATTCGCCCTCCCCCTGTGCTGCTGCAGGGGAGAAGGTAGAGAAATCAGGAGTAAAGTTAAGCCTGGAAAAAAGGGAAGGGTGGGGGGAAGGTGTTTTTAAGATTTGTTTTTATTTCTTATTATCCTACTCTAATTTCACTGGTAATAAATTAAATTTCCTCAAGTTGAGTCTGTTTGTCTGTGATGGTAATTGCTGAGTGATCTCCCCATCCTTATCTCAACCCATGAAACTTTTCTTATATTTTCTCTCCCCTGTCCAGTTGAGGAGGGGAGTGACTGGGTGGCTTTGGTGGGTATGTGGCATCCAGCCAAGGTCAACCCACCACAGGGATGAAAAAGGGGGAAAAAAAATAATATGCACACTAAGGGGGAAAACCCCATCCTACTTAAAATAAGATTTTTTACTTTATGACAATGTTTCCTAGGAGAAGTAGCTGAAGATTCATTCTTCTAGAATAAGACTGAAACAAGCTCAAATATAAAATAGGAACAGCCTGAGATGAAAAAGAGAGAAATTAGAAGTTCTTTGTATTTCTGATTTACATTAAATTACATGCAATTAATAGAATATTACGTTTATATAATCAAATACTGACATTAAATGAGCTGTGCAAAATTCTCCATATCTTTTTGCATATGAATTGTGATACATAAGCCCTTTGGGTCTGTTGTAATCCCCAGACAACCCCCTTTCTCTCATTTCCTGCACTCAGTATCAGATTATTCCTCAGGGGGTTTGGAAGGGGCAGCGGTGGGGAGGAACAGTTCCTGACTGTCTGTTGTGGTTTGAGCTCAGAGGGCACCTGAGCACCACACAGCTGCTCATTCCTCCCTTCCCTGTCAGCGATGAGAAGGGACAAATAAGCCAGACTTGGGATTTGAGATAGGACTGGGAAGGGCAAATCACCCTTTATGGTCACAGCCAAAAGGCAGATTCATTAGGGGAAGAAAAAAAAAATTTATAGATTTATTACAGACACTAACAACAACATTTAACAGAGTAGGACAGTGAGAAGCATTGCCACATCTTGAGAACACCTTCCCCCCACCCCTCCCTTCTTCCCGGGCTCAGCTCTGCTCACGATATCTCTACCTCCTCCCCCCAGCAGCACAGGGGCAGGGAATGGGGGGTGCAACCAGTGCTGCTGCTTCTTCCAACTCCAGTGGGGGGAGTTTCTGGAACTTCTCCCCCTGCTCCAGAGTGGTCCTCCTCTCACAGGAGGCAGTACTTCACAAACCCTCTCTGATGTGAGTCCCTCCCACAGGACACTACATTTCCTTGCACTGCTCTGCCATGGGTCACTAATTTTCTCCAACTGGAGTCTCTCCCATGGAATGCAGCCCTTCTGGAGATGCTCTGGCATGGGACACCCCCTCATGCTACAATCCTCACGGTGCTGAACTACAAAAGCGGGGATAATTTTTCCCACAAGACCCCAGCCTTCTTTGGGCACAGCACCTTGATCATCCAGGTGAAAAACACAGGTCATAAAGCAGTGTCTGATCCACCGTAGATCTTCATGGGTGGCGGGGGGGGGGGGGGCGCCCTGCAGTCTCACCACAGGATACAGGGGGGTCTCTGCTCTAGCAAACCTCCCCCCTCCTTTCTTCCTCCGTTCCTCCACTGACCTTGGTGTTCACTCAGCTGCCGCAATTCCTCCTCACAAGTCCGACTCCTCCTCACCATGTCCCTATTTAAATATGTTCTCACAGAGGTGCAGCTGATTGTCTCAGTTTTGGTGCAGAGGTGGGTCTGACTTGGAGCTGGGGGAGCTTTGAGAAGCTTCTCACAGGGGGCCACCCCTATAGCCCCCTCCCCTGCTATCAAAACCCCCACCACTCACTCAAACCCAGGACACTGTCTGAGGGGTTTCTGACTCTACTGGGATGGAACATATTCAGTGTGGATGTGTTCTTCAGAACTGCACAAGAAGAGATATTTAGATACTCACACTTAGGGAAAACCTCACAGGACGCTAAAACATTTATAAGACATGGAGAAGTTCTCTGTCAAGTGTTTTGTTTCTTTCCCAGATGGTGCTTGAACTCTCAAAGATTTGCATGTTTCTTGATCTGAACAAAATCAATATCTTTCCTTACCTGCAGAAAGTCTGGACTGTTTTTGCAGAAATATTTGCTCCAAAACTTACCCTGATAGACTCAAAAAATGAAAAAAATTATAATGAGTACTTAATGGTTAGCTAAGTTTTAAACAACTAAAACCAGTGTCTTTATTTGTCTTACAACCACTCCTCTATATATCTACATGTCCATCACATTATAGGTAAATAGTGGTTTCAGAATAAACAATCATAGGCATAGTGCTGGGAAATCTCAGGATATCAAAAAGATGACGCTGATATCATCTGCCTCTTGAGTCCTTCTGACAATACAAAAGACTCCAGAGTTTACTTTATCTTGCTTCTCTTCCAAGGAAATATCAACAAGATATCTCAGTAGATGCTTGTCTTAACCTTCCCTTTAAAAAAAAAATAAATGATGATGTAGATCTGTTAACATTCCAGGTGGAACATAGTCTTGAAAAATTCCCACTAACTTTGCTTTCAGTCTGTAGCTCATAATGTGTACACTGGGGGGTATTTAGTGGAATGGGTTAGTAACTACACCCTCCACCTTTTCTCCTCGGAAAGCCCACCCAAGGAGGAGATACCTTTTTCCATCTTCCCCTTCTCCAAGCTACTTGGAAGTATACTTGAGAATGCCAAGAACTCTGGATATCCATGGAATGCTCATATTAACGTTGTTGTCTTGTTGCTGGAAGCTGTAGTGTTCCTGGAGGTGGTTCTGGTTTTGTTTCGGGTTAAACAACTCTTTCTGAATACCACCCAGAGGTCTACCCCAAGATTGGAGAGTTATGAGTGGCTGGGAGTGTGGGGTAGCATGGGCAAGTACCTAGGACAGTGGGGACCTCCAATGTTTTGGAATTTCACTCCTGAACAAGTGCGGGATCCTGAGAAACTAGTAAAATATTTAGAAAAGGTGTTATCCTGACACCTCAAGAGAGATGCAGATCATTGCAACATGCTGGGGCCTGGCCCATGCCTACCCAACCCTGCTCACCACTATGCAGTATCCTCAAAAAGAAGATGTCTCTGCATCTGAGAGCAAAACAACCGGCACTGCAACCACTCTGACACCTCCACCAGACACTGCAGCCACTCCAACTCAGGCAACAGACACTGCAGCCAATCTGACCCCTATGATAAGTAGTGCGGGTGAACCGGAGAATCAATCCATGACGGTGTCAGTTGCTCCCATACAGAAGAAGAAATATGTCCTGGGTTGAGTGAGTGGTGGAGTTTTTTGGTGGCAGGGGAGGGGGCTATCGGGGCGGCCCCCTGTGAGAAGCTTCTCAAAGCTCCCCCAGCTCCACGTCAGCTCCACTTCTGTTTGGGAAATCGAGCCAATCAGCTGCGCCTCTGCGATAACGTATTTAAGAAGGGACGTGGTGACGGGCAGTCGGACTTGTGAGGAGGAGTTGCTGCAGCTGCATGAACACCAAGGTCAGTGGAGGAACGGAGGAAGAAAGGAGGGGGGAGGTGTGCCGGAGCAGAGACCCCCCTGTATCCTGTGGTGAGACGGCAGGGCGGCCCCCCCCCTGCCACCCATGAAGATCTACGGTGGAGCAGACATTGATTTACAGCCTGTTGTTCCTGCTCAGCTGATCAAGGTTCTGTGCCCGAAGAAGGCCGGGGTCTCATGGGAAAAGGTAGCCCCGTTGCCGTAATTCAGCGCTGGGAGGATTGCAGCATGTGGGGGAGTCCCACGCCGGAGCAGCTCGGGAAGGGCTGCAGCCGTGGGAGGGAATCCAGTCGGAGGAAGTTAGTGACCCATGACGGAGCAGTGTGGGGAACGCTGCGGCCCATGGGAGGAATTAAAGTCAGAGAAAGTTTGTGGAGGACTGTCTCCTGTGAGAGGGGGACCACGATGGATCAGGGGGTAACAAGTTTTGGACACTCCCCTCACCGAAGATGAAGGAAGTGGCAGCACTGACAGCACCCCCCCATTCCCTGCCCCTGCGCCACTGGGGGAGGAGGTAGAGATATCGTGAGCAGAGCTGAGCCCGGGAAGAAGGGAGGGGTGGGGGGAAGGTGTTCTCAAGATGTGGCAATGCTTCTCACTGTCGTACTCTGTTATGTGTTGTTAGTGTCTGTAATAAATGTATGTTCTTTTTTTCTTCCCTTAACGAGTCTGCCTTTTGCTCGTGATCATAAAAGGGGGATTTTCCCCCATCCCAGTCCTATCTTGAACCCCAAGCCTGGCTCTCTATCCCTTCTCATTGCCGGAGGGGAAGGGAGAGAGAACTGCTGCATTGTGGTTGGCTGTCAATCAGGCCTAAACCACGACAAAATACACTAAAAGTTCCCCTAGCATTGTAAAAGATGATGGTGAATCGGGGCAGTCACAAGAATAGGAGGAGGAGGCAGAGCCAGTGGTAATCACCTGATCCCTATCCCTGAGTGAACTACAAGACATGAGAAAGGATTTCAGCCACCATCCAGGTGAACACCTCCTTACCTGGCTGCTCTGATGCTGGGATAGCGGGGCCAACAGTGTGGAATTTGAAGGTAGAGAGGCCAGGCAACTGGGATCCCTGTCCGGGGACGCAGGAATTGACAAGATTATTGGAAGAAAGACACAAACGCTCAGCCTTTGGAGACGACTACTGTCAGGCATGAGGGACAGATATTCCTTCAAGGAAGATCTTATATGTCATCCAAGTAAGTGAACCACCATGGAGAGAAGCATCCAATACCTGAGGGAACTGGCTGTGCTGGAGATGGTTTATTATGACCCAGATGATGCGCGGCTACCCTCAGATCGCACTAACCCCTTCATCAATAATGGGTACTATGAGCAGCATTAGAGGGGCCCTTCCTCTAGCCAGATGGAGGAGAGGGACAACCGTGTTTACTGGACTGTGTGGATTCGATGGCCTGGCACATCTGACCCCCAGGAGTATAAGGCTCTAGTGGGGACACTGGTGCCCAATGCACCCTGATGCCGTTGAATTTCCAAGGAACAGAGTCTATTTGTATTTCAGGAGTGACAGGGAGGGTCTCAACAGCTGACTGTGTTGGAGGCTGAGTTGAGCCTAACTGGAAATGAGTGGCAAAAGCACCCCATTGTGATTGGCCTGGAAGCTCCCTGTATTCTTGGAATAGATTATCTCCGGAGAGGGTATTTTAAGGACCCAAATGGGTACCAGTGGGCTTTCGGTATAGCTGCCCTGGAGACAGGAGAAATCAAACAGCTGTCCACTCTGCCAGGGCTCTCAGAGGATCCTTCTGCTGTAGGACTACTGAGGGTTGAAGAACAATGGGTGCCAATTGCTACTACAACTGTGCACCAATGGCAATATCACACCAACAGAGACTCTGTAGTTCCCATCTACCGACTGATTCATCAACTAGAGAGCCAAGGGGTGATCAGCAAGACTTGCTCACCCTTTAACAGCTCCATATAGCCAGTGTGGAAGTCTAGTGGAGAGTGGAGACTGACAGTGGACTATCGGGGCCTGAAACAAAGTCACACCACCGCTAAGTGCTGCTGTGCCAGACATGCTGCAGCTTCAGTATGAATTGAAGTCAAAGGTAGCCAAGTGGTACGTCACAATTGATATCGCCAATGCCTTTTTTCTCCATCCCTCTGGCAGCAGAATGCAGGCCACAGTTTGCTTTCACCTGGAGGGGTGTCCAATACACCTGAAACCGACTGCCCTAGGGTTGGAAACACAGTCCCACTATTTGCCATGGACTGATCCACACTGCACTGGAACAAGGTGAAGCTCCAGAACATTTACAATACATTGATGACATCGTTGTATGGGGGAATACAGCTGAAGAAGTTTTTGAGAAGGGAGAGAAAATAGTCAAAATTCTTTTGAGATCTGGCTTCGCCATAAAATGGAGTAAAGTCAAGGGCCCTGCATAGGAGAGTCAGTTTTTAGGAATCAAATGGCAAGATGGACGTCGTCAGATTCCAATGGATGTCATTAATAAAATAACAGCTATGTCTCCACAAACCAGCAGAAATGAAGCACAAGCTTTCTTAGATGTGGTACGTTTCTGGAGAATGCATATTCCAAATTACAGTCAGATTGTAAGCCCTCTTTATCAAGTGACTCAGAAGAAAAATGACGTTTTATGGGGCCTTGAGCAAAGGCAAGCTTTTGAACAAATTAAACAATAAATAGTTCATGCTGTAGCCCTTGGGCCAGTTTGAGCAGGACATGATGTTAAAAATGTGCTCTACACTGCAGCTGGGGAGAATGGCCCTACCTGGAGTCTTTGGCAGAGGGCACCAGGGGAGACCCGGGGTCGACCCCTGGGATTCTGGAGTCGAGGATATAAAGGATCTGAAGCCCGTTATACTCCAACTGAAAAAGAGATACTGGCAGCATATGAAGGGGTCTGGGCTGCTTCAGAAGTGATTGGTACAGAAGCACAGCTCCTCTTGGCACCCTGACAACCAGTACTGGGCTGGATGTTCAAAGGGAAGGTCACCTCAACACATCATGCAACAGATGCTGTGTGGAGTAAGTGGGTCGTGCTCATCACACAGCGGGCTCGAATAGGGAATGCCAACTGCCCAAGAATATTGGAAGTAATCACAAATTAGTCAGAAAACAAAGATTTTGAAATGTCACTGGAGGAAGAGGTGACCCGAGCTGACAAGGCACCGCCATATAATGAACTACCGGATAATGAGAAGGGCTATGCCTTATTTACCGATGGGTCCTGTCGCATTGTAGGGAAACATCGGAAGTGGAAGGCTGCTGTGTGGAGCCCCACACGTCGGGTCGCAGAAGCTGCTGAAGGAGAAGGCGAATCCCGTCAATTTGCAGAGGTGAAAGCCATCCAGCTGGCCTTAAGTATCGCCAAGCAAGAATTGGCCAGTCCTTTACCTCTACACTGACTCATGGATAGTGGCAAATGCCTTGTGGGGGGTGGTTGCAACAGTGGAAACAGAGTGGCTGGCAGCATAGAGGCAAACCCATCTGGGCTGCTGATTTATGGCAAGATATTGCTGTGTGGATAGAGAACTTGGTTGTGAAAGTACTCCATGTAGATGCTCATATACCCAAAAATCAAGAAACGGAAGAACATCAAAACAACCATCAGGTGGATCAAGCTGCAAAGATTAAGGTGGCCCAAGTAGATCTGGACTGGTAACATAAGGGTGAAAAATTTATGGCTCACTGGGCCCATGACTCCTTGAATGTGAAACATGTGCTGCAATCAGGCAGGCCAAGCAGTTAAAACACGTTTGGTATGGAGGGAGATGGTTAAAGTATAGATATGGGGAGGCCTGGCAGATTGATTACATCACGCTCCCACAAACTCGGCATGGTAAATGTTATGTGCTCACAATGGTAGAAGCAACTACCAGGTGGCTGGAAACATATACTGTGTCCTATGCCACTGCTTGGAACACGGTTCTGGGCCTTGAAAAACAAGTCCTGTGACGGCATGGGACCCCAGATAGAACTGAGTCAGATAATGGTACTCATTTTCGAAATAATCTTATAAACAGCTGGGCAAAAGAACATGTCATTGAGTGGATATATCATATCCCCTATCATGCCCCAGCTTTGGGGAAAATTGAGCGGTACATTGGGCTACTAAAGATCATGAAGAGAGCAATGGGAGGCGGAACTTTTAAGCATTGGGACACACATTTAGCAAAGGCCACCTGGTTAGTAAATACTAGAGGATCTGCCAACCAGGCTGGCCCTGCCCAGTCAAACATTCTACATACTGTAGATGGCAATAGAGTCCCAGTAGTGCACCCTAAAAACATGCTGGGGAAGAACGTCTGAGTTATTCTTACTTCAGGTAAAGGTAAGCCCATACGTGGAATTACCTTTGCCCAAGGACCCGGGTGCACTTGGTGGGTAATGCAGAAGGACGGGGAATTCCGATGTGTACCTCAAGGGGACTTAATGTTAGGCGAAAATAGCCAGTAAACTGTATTAATCACCACACCACCCTACCAATGCTTTGTTATGGCAAACATGAACTTGGATAAAGTTAGGACTGTTTTCAGCAACTGATGCCCAGCGACTGCCGCAGACTGTGAATACAGACAGCATCAGATGCGTCAGCCACCAGCTCCGACTGCAACAAAGACTGCATGCCATCCTCCTGCCAGGTCCAAGGACACTTCTGCCCTACTGACTGAGCAGTGCTCCTCCTGCCTGAAGGGACTATTATAACAGATGGAACCTGAAGCTATGGACCAAATGAACTCATGATACATCCTGCAATGATGGACCATGGACTGAGGGAATGACATCTGTATGCGTATGTCTTTGACCAAGGAAGAGGATAGTAATTAAAAAGAATGTATTAGAAATATGGAACAATGAGCATAACGTAAATGATATCGAATAATGGGGTAGATACTGTCCTGGTTGGGGCTGGACTAGAGTTCCCGTTGGTTTGGCAGCAGGAGGAGTGCTGCAGCACCCTGAGACCCCAGGGGCTCCCCAGGTCCCAGTGCCCTCACCTGTGTGCGGGGGCGGGGGGAGCACAGCTGGAGGGCTGGGCCCCGATTGGCCGATATCCCATGTCATGTGACACTGTGCTCACTATATAAAGGCAGGAGTGGGCAGAGAGGAGCTCTCACTTCCTGGAGTATTGCTGTGGTGGCTTTGTGTTTGGGATTGCCAGCCAGGAGCAGGTGGGTGTCGGTCGGTTGGTGGGTGGTGAGCAGCTGTATGGTACATTACCTGTTGATACTGCTGTCATCGTATTAGTCTGTTACTGTTATTAAACTGCTTTTATCTCAACCCACGAGTCTCCCTTTGCCCCTCTGATTCCTTCTCCATTCCCAAGTGGGGGGAAGGTGTGTGAGCGACTGCGTGGTGTTTAGCTGCTGAGTAGGCTCAAACCACGACACTCATAATGTTATGATGAATTAGATATGAATTAACTCAATTGAGTGCTAGGTAACTTAACAAAGACAAAGGGCTCCTTATTTTTCTAGCTTATAGATAATTCTCAATTTTAAGGCTTTTATTAATTAATGGATATAACTAAGTTCACTTGCACTGTTTGCAATTTGATATGCATGCTCTGTTGGTACTTTACATTTCATCTGAATATACTTATGTTCACCATCAACTTATAAAAGGAACAAATGTGCCAATCAAGGCAGCAAGACAATTTGTAGATAATGGTTTTGGTTATTTGGGTATTTGCCCTTAAGCCAAGTCTATAATTGTGGCCTGTAATCATGTGGACTTTTTCACTGCAATATTCTCAAATATGATTTACTGAAGGTTTGTTTCAATGTTTATAAGTAAATCGCAATTTTAATCCCATAAACATGTATGCCTTGCCTTTTGGGAAAAAAGTTTCTTCCATATCCTCTATTTGTTTGCTTCATTATTGAATAAATTTGGTTTACTCTATAATTTGTTGGAATATTTTTTGATGGCTAGTGTTTAAAGAAAAGAATAGCAGGGCAAGGTAAAAGTTTAGACATTAATATTGCCATTATTCATAGTTTCAACTCCTGTGTAAAGCATTCTGGAATTCTTGGGTTTTATACTAGTCATGTTCCAGGATTTATTATATTGGCAGGAATAGCTCTAGTTCTTTTAAGAAAGAACAAATAACAATTTTCCAGTTCTATGTCAACAAATTTCTTCATTGTTTGTCTTGTATTTTTCTGTAATCTTTCCAGTTCTCTCAGGGTTGAGATGATCAGGGAAGATAAATTCTTATTGTTGTTTTCTTTCATATTAACAAGACTTCTCCTATAAATAAGTTTCCAGTTGATTTGTTCCTAGTTCCCAGTCTGTGCCTAGACCATCTACTATATAAATCCTGATGTGAAAGAGAGGTTAGTGCACATATGGGTGCATATTATACAGTATATGATATAAAACAATACAAATGCCACTGTTAGGAGCTGACTTTTGTACGTTCATACACAGAAGCCAGGATAGCCCACAGTACCCAGGTGGCTGTAACACACGGGGAATGGACAAAACATGCATTTTTGGTTTGACAAGCATAGAGACTGGTATTAGGGAATGGGTAGTATGCCTTCGAGTTTAAAGGGAGTAAGAAAGGTGTAGAGTTGAGGAACATAGGAAAATAGAGAAAGTTAAATACTCCTGAGCATGTGTGTTATCTCTCATAAATCCTGGGGTCCTAGAGGCACTGAGCATGGCATTAACCAAAACTGTTTGTGATTATGGCAACATTTTCTGAGACATCTAGATAATCTGTTTTTTATAAAATGTTTTGCCAAACAGGAGTTTCTGTGTACAAATTTGATTAATCAGTTATTCAAGCAAATTTTATGTCAATTGCCAGGAGATAGGAATAAAGTGCTTGGCTCTGGGAAATTCATCTGGCCATATTTTATATTTGATGGAACTCCCAGGCAGATTGAACTGAACCTTTTCTGTTGCCAATAGCATCTCATGGAAGGACACCTGGATATGCTTTGACCTATAAAAAAAATGCTGAAATCAGCCCTGTAGTTGATGGAGGTTTATGTTTAGGTCTTAAGTTCTCTCCGTTCCATATGCAGTGTATGTTTGGGGGGAAGGAGTAGTGGGAGAACAGCTGATAAGAGTGATGTTTGGTGTTAGGTGTCCACTGCTGCATAAGCTTTAATTAAAATGATCAGAGCAGTGTGTCTTCCTTGTGCCAATTTTTACTTCACAGGAGTCCTAGTAAATGAAGGCAGCATTAACTGCTTCTTACTCTTTGAGTTTAACTATGAATCTCAGAAGTGTATCCATCTCTGTGCAGTAATGCTGCCAAGTTTCCAGCTGATCCTATCAAATACTACCTAAAATAAGATATTTGGAAAATCTGTCTTTTTTTCCTATAGACCCTAACATGAGCCTCAGCACTTTGCTTCAGTCTTTAATGATGAAGGTTTCAGGAATACAGATTTTTTTTTTTTGTATCTGCATATACCTCAAAATAGGAAAGCTCTCTCTTTTTTTTTTTCTTGCTGTTTTCAATGAAAATTGTGACTGAGAACTGTTTTGGGGTCTATAACAAAATTATATTTTTGTCTTCTCTTTGAATTCATCTCAGCAGTCCATTGACTCCTTGACATTACCAATGCTCCCTGGCTGGGGACTGAGTGCTGGCAGTTAAGTACAGACACTGTAAGCATAAGTGTGCCCCTTTGTAGCAGCAAAGAGCTCAGACGGAGAGGAAAAGAGGGGAGAGAGTGGTGGGATGGCATGAGAAATGTGCTAGGGTGAGTGGGTCTTCCTGGTATCTCAATTTGTCTATGGGCTTTAAAGTTTTGATGAGCAGCAGATTATATAGGGTTGTTTTGGTAAGGTGCATATTTCTCCTGGAAAAATGGATGACCTTTCACCAAACAGTGTGAAGCACAAGTAGAGTTATACCATTGCTCCTCATTGTCTAGGATAGATTTGCATAGTCTTAGTCATACAGAGGTGAGTAATTATGTGAGTAATGCCGATGACTTCTGCAAGTTTAGTCAGTGTGTGAGTAGGAGAATTATACTGTTGTCTGAATGTGATATCATGAGCAGCTGCTCACAGTTCTCCCTACCTTTCTACTGCAGCACACAGAATCTTAAAAACTGATTTACTGGAGTGATTTATCCTTCTCTTGTTTATTGTTTATGAGATCTTAAAGTTGAAGACTTAGTTTTTCATTAGAGATTTAACTGAAGTACAACCAACTTGTCTGGGGATATTATCCTGTAGCTTAAGTCATGTGAAATGTTTTATGTTTTGTTAGAAACACATCTCAGAGAGAATTTCCACTGAGTTACTATGTCCTGAATGATGTACTCATCAGTGAAGAATAAAGTGTCTAGCTTGGATAATCTTCAAGAAAAGTGATTCTTAGCATTCTTCATAATCTTGTTTTGTTGCCTTACCTAAATACATCCAAAATACTGCATTTGGTACACTTCCCTTTAGGAGTGAAGTTCATCTTGGAACCACGGATGATGTTTTTGGTTTATCAAGAGAGAACATACTACTAAGTAGTTCAGGAGTGTTTACTGTAACAGGATCATTACCTTGTTGATCAATATCATAGAGATGTAGATCTACATCTGGCATCTTTGATATAACTGGTTTCCTTTCTACTCAGCTGTTGATCTAATCTCAGCTTGAAACAACTTTGATTTCCTCAGTGAGCGTTTCTTTCCCAAGCAACACATCTGAGATTTCATGTAGTTGGCTGCAGATTCCCTCCCGTGTTTCATTTCTGGATGCTTAGCATAGTGTTTTCCTGGCTTTGCTTGATGCTATTTGGTTTGGGAATACATTGTAGGAGAGACTCTTCAAATTTCATTCTTTAGTCTGGTTTCTGGATTTAGCTTAGACCTTTAGTGTATTATAACACCAAACTACTCTCCTTTTTGATCTAGCATTACCCCTTCTGAATCCTGTTTCTGGTCCACGCTTGTATCAGTGGCCATAGCTACCTGTCTGATTAATATCTCTTTACTAGATGCTTACAGACAGCAGCTTATTCTGACAGCTACAGGCCCTTTCTACAAGAAAGCATATGCTTTTCCTATCCCTGAGTGTTCTTCCTATCTATGGAGGCACATCCTTTTTTTTTTTTTTTTTTGAAGTGCTGGCTGTTTCTTCTTCTGCAGTTAAATTCTCCTTTAGAGGGAGCTGCTGATTTTCATGCTGAGTTAAGCCTAAATCTTTAAGCAGATTTATCTTCAACAGAAAATATGAGCTAAAATAAGAGGGATTGATTTGCTCAAGGGCACCTGTGACTCATGAGCACAGCTGAAGTAGAAATTGAATCTCGGTTCTTCAGTGCCACCTTCTTTTACAGAAATGTACGTTCAGACATCCTGAATGGAATCAATTTATCCAATCTAAAGCATCTAAGAATTACGTGTTTAAAGCTCAGCTTGTTACTTGAAACTTTTTTAACAATCATTGCAGAGAATAGCTTCTGGAGTGGATGTCTTGTCTCACCCAAAGAAAGCTTTTTAGGGCAGGTCAATGACTTGCCATTGATAAGGAACATATTGTTTGTGCAGGAAGCTGCTGGTAAGTAGGCTAACTAAAGATGACTAACCTCTTGATCCCTGATGTTGATCAGAAGAATTCAATCCTAGGAGTGCAAAGCAGATGTCAGACATAAATGTTATTTTTGTGAGTAGGAGTTACTATATTAAAGTGAGAGAGTATTAATTGCTTCGTCCCTGATTTAAAATGTGAGACAAGAAACTATGTGTGATTATCTCACAGTAAAGAAAGGAACATGCAACCTGTATGCAATCTGTGCTCCTGAAGTAAAGAGGACTACATAGAATTGAGACAATATTGGGGAAATCAGGACTGGAGAGTAATTGCATTGAGAATCAAAAAGGTAACCTGGTCTTTATGTGATTGAACAAAGGGATGTAAAGAGACCATAGCAGTTAAACAGCAGGAATCTTATCCCTCAGAAGATAAAGCATGCTTACCAGTTCAGTGACAGTAACATGTGACTCCATTTTACCTTCATGATAAATGTAGAAATCATTTTACTTTGAGTTTTTAAATTTCATTTAGCACATTTAGTTGTGACACATCACCATGCACAATGAGAAGAATCCTCAAAGTTGCCACTTAGAAAAATGAATAAAACATACAATTATATTAATATTTATAACTGATAACACAAAGACGACCAGTAGCATCTAATTAATGCTCAATGGTATGAAAAAGTCTGTATGTTATCCCTGTTGGACAACAGACAATGAAGCTGGATTCTGAGCTGACTAATACAACATGCCTCAGATGTCATGTTGTTTACTACTGTCATGCTGTCTTATTACCTGCATGTGATATATACCCTTGGTGTATGGGTTTTCAGAAGGTCTGATCTTTTCCTAGACTATAGATGCCCTGATAGGTAGCTGTGGTATTTTGAGACAGATGTGTTGGAGCCAGTCAATCTATGCTAATATAATCTTTTGAGCATACTTGCTCAGTCAATGGTTTGTTACTTGTTTTAAATAATAATTTTTGTCCTTTAAGTGCTTTTTGAAGAGCTGTGACAGTCTATGAAAATCTGTATTTCATCTTAATTTGTAACCATTCTTTAAATACAAGTATTCAATGAAAACAAGCATTCTTTAAAAAAAATATTAACCATGTAAATTTTTGATTGTTCCGTGCAAATTTAAGGTCATTAGAAGAATAGAGAATTTGCATGATATAGGTAGCAAAACTAACCCAGATACTGATGTTTTATACTAAAGTTATTGAATTTATCCAGTTGTAAAATTGAGGTGGCAAACCTCTTTAAAATGCTGTGATCAGTAAACTGCTTTATCTGACTCTGTAACTGTAATTTAAAGAGATAAAGACATCAGAAGAGACAGTATAAATTACAACCAGTAGGCCCCTTACATTCTAAGAATGCCCACATGGCTAGGGTGTAAGGAAGTAAAGATGGGGCCACTATACATACTTAGAGAAAAGAAACTATAAGAATGTATAAATTAACTAACACCTTCTTTTGTATTAATTTGTCCTTTGTAAGTTTTTTTCCTGCTCCTTGGCATATAAGCTACTCTCACTCAACCTCCCACATTAATCATACGGCAGATCTGAGTAGGCTTAAGGGAATAATTTGAAATATGCTTATAAATATTCTTGAAAGTATTTTTTTGACCATTATGAAATAAAGCAGTAAGGATTCAATTTGACACAGACATAGGGATCTGAATACATCTGTTTTTATATTTTATACTTCATTTAGTTAAACCCTTATTTCAAATATGGGCAAATTATTAGGATCTTTCTTGGTAGGAAAGCATGAGTTAGCATGTATTTTATGTTCTATTTATCTTTCTGTATTCTGATCTGCTCATCAAAGTGTGGGGTGTGGAGTAACTTGCTGAAGTGCCAGAAATTTCTGCCTTTGGAAGGTCTGATGCCCCTTATATGATTGCTCTTCTGAAGACATAATGTGTTTCAGTGGAGAGTAGCTGAGTGGAAATCATGAATCTGGAGTTCTTTCATAACTCTGCCACTCTCCAACACTGTCATCTTGACCATATTATCCTGAAATAAGAAATTTTACATAATGAAGTAGAATTGAGATATTTGTATTTGATATAGTGTTGTAAATGCCTAGATTTTATACTCGTTTTTCTACCATTTCTACCCTATCTTTAGATAGAAAGCAGAGCTCTGCTTCTTCACATCATTAAGTCTTAGCAGTGTTCAAAGAAATGTGGTACTGCTTAGGTACATCTGGAGCCTTCTGCTTAGGGGACCATATCCAGAACAGACAATATCCTGGTGGTTATACTAAGTTCAAAGCAGAAGGATTATTTTTCTCCGTCTTGAAATGGGAGAAAATGAAAATTTAGTTAGTATGGAATATTCAGCTAAAAACATAGGTATGGCAAGGCCAGGGAAGGTTTTAAGGGCTGTTTCAACACTTGAATCCTTTTAGTGTAGCCCTAAATTTTTCTGTAGCCTAAGTTTTTTTTTGTTTTATGTATGACCTCTATCCAAATGTACTGAATTTCAAATTAGACTTTCAAGTCTCTGTATAATGTAGGCAAAAACTGATTCTTTGTGGAGCTCTATTTATTTTAATTGAGTTATAGGGTTCTACATAGATTTTCATCTGGTATTTTTCTGTATGTTTTTCCTCACTTGTGTTTTTATAACCTGATTTTATTCATCTCAATTCTCTGTAAATTCAAAACGAATTATTGTGGGAAGTTTGTTAAACTGACAAGAAAGTACATTTCTTTATATATGGATTTTACCTTCTGTCTACCAAAGTACTGCCTTGAGAAACTGAATAGCATGTTCTGAAATATCACTTCCTCAGTAGCATCATGCCCAGAAGTGTCATCCTACACAGGCACTGCAATTGGGTGCAACATTAAGTGCAGCAGGCACAAAAGGAAAAGGAGGCACTTCTATATAACTGTGTGCAGAAAGAGGTCATTTCATTACTGCTAGTTTGGGTAAGTAAAAAGGGAAAGATGTAGGAAAGGAATCCAAGAATAATGGATTTCACAGCATTCAAACTGTACCCCATGAAAGCTCTATCACTTCCAGAAGGAGGTATATATTTTATGCCTGTCCCTCATTGCTTTTTCAGGTGGGTACCCTAAAGGACAGAACTATTTTCTAGAGTCAGGAAGCCTCCTGTGTATCATTTCATGGTGTGTTACAGTGACACTATGTTCTTATTGCTTCCACAGCCCATGCAGTTCCATGGGGCATACGCATTCTACTTTTTTATTGCCTCACATTATAAGCTATGCTTCAGCTAGCTTCCCCATATCTTTGCTTCTGTACTTTAAAATTGAACTGCTTGCGAAAAGCAGAGCATGATTATAAGACTTAAAGAACATAAGAACATCCATATTCTGTTAGACAACAGGTCCATCAAGCCCACTAATTTGTCTCAAGATGCTGCCAGCAGCTGATGCTTAGCAAAAGAGTATAAGAAATGGTGAGGTAGCTGCTTTGGTCTCCCTGCCTCATTTCATTCCATTATGACATTTAGATTCAAATATTAATTGTAACAGTCCTTCATATTTACATGTGTAATAAATCATAGACATTAATGCTAAAAGAAATCTGGCATGATACCAAGGGTTTCTATTAATAATTTGTAGTGACAGCAAATTAAGGATAGAAAATTGTTTCCAGATCTTCAATTTGAATGTCTTACACTGCATTTTCAGGCTTTAATATTTTTTACTAGGTATTGTATCACAGATGTCATGGGTTCTCTAATACACAAAACAAATACAATTTTCTTATTTGATTTTTTTTTTTTAAAGAAGCTGTGAAGCCTGCATTACCCTTTCATGTGTTCTGTGAAGAATTCCTTTATGGAAAATACATTGGAAACAGTATACCAAGGTTACTTACAAGGTACAAATCAGGAATAACAAACACATGTAGACAGGTTTAAATTCTATTTGAAAGTTAATTAAAATAATACAAAGAGTTCCTGGATTTCAGTGGGTTAAAATCACTTCTTTTGGGTGTCTATGTCTTTGATGCCTCTTTCTAGATGGTGCTTTTACCAAGAAAGGTTGGACCATATAATCTTTGAAGGTCCCTTCCAGCCTGAATTCTATGATTCTGTGATTGATTTTGATATGGATTTGTTCATATAACTTAGTGTAAATACGTGTCTAAATTCTTTTGATGAGGGGATTTGATGTCTGTCAAATGAGAATGTTTAATATTGAACATGAACACAAGAAAAAAACATTTAAATGAACTGTTTCTTCTACTGTATTCTTTAGATCATTTGAAAGTTAAGATTTTTCCCTTTCTGCTTTTACATTTACTGCTAGATATTTATAACTGTCAATGACATTCAGTAGGTTTCATGAACAAAGAACACTGTAATGAGGCCTGAGATGATGTTAGTGCTGTTATTTTTTTCTCACTTTTTAATATAATGGAGACAATAAAATCTTAATCACTGACAATCACTAGTAAACTATCATCACAGCTTGGTCCCATGGGGATGTTTTACTCATACCTTGCATAACATATATGCATTAAAAGCTTTTAAAAACTTATTACTTGTCATCAATTTTAATAAAAACACCTCATGTCTGTTATTTTAGTTTTAATTAAAAGAAAATTTCATTTTTTGTGTGTGTGAATGGAAATTAAGAATTAAATTTTTCGGCACATACATTATCAAGGGGGATTAACTCAATGATTTATTCATTGTTTTTTTCTAAGTGTTTAATTAAAATTCTTATTCTTCCTAGAGAGGACTGAAAATTATTAGGGTAGGCAGAAGCAGCAGAACTTTAAGTTTCAGGAACTGAGGAATGCACAGATCTGTGGTATAATGGCTTTGTAATTATTACACTATATTTTTCAGTATATAACTGAGGGCCATTTCTATTCCTTTTATTTCTTGTATGCAACAAATGGTTTTGTCAGCAAAGTGGAACCCATATTGGTTCTCCAAGATAGACATTAAAATCTGTGCCTCTTATCTTACACAGACTCCACCATCTCTCCCCATCACTCATCTTTTTGTCCTGTCGTCTGTTAGAATAATATACATGTCACATGGACTTAGTTAAATTTCTGTGAGATGAGGTGTTTCCATTTAATTCAATTATGTTAATCAAGTACATGAATATGACATTGTAGCAGCCTTTATTGTTATCTTAGGTTATATTAGGGTTATTGAATAGTTTAAAATTCTTGTCCCAACATTTGAGGACCATAAGCATTCAGGCAAAAACATGGCTGCTCAATAAAATTAAATGAAGTAAAAGGTAGACTGAAAATAACTGAAAAAGACTGTTTAAGTGATTTAAAAAAATCACATAAGTACAAGATGTACACCATCTTTAATTTACAACTGTTTTCAGTTTATCTTTCTTACAGGAGGTGTGTCTGTTGGATCTGGTTAAAATGCTTTATTTCAAGACCTTATTCAAGTTATACAGGATGATTTACCTTTCTAAACATTTATTGAGACATAAATACCATAATAGTCACAATTTAACCTCAGTCACTTATAATGATTTTTTTCCTAATGTTTTCCTGCTATGCTATTATTCTATAAAAAATGTTAGATATAAATCTATACAAAATGGGCATGTATTATCAATATATTAGTAAAATCACAAAATACTTTCTGGTATGCTTCTAGATAATGTATCTATCAAGATAACTTAAAGGAATAATACTTCTGTTGTCCCTCTTTTTTCAACAGAGATACTAGGCCAGTGTGTACATTTTAGTCATGAATGCAGGGATGAGTACATGCTGTCTGTGAAAAGGGTGAGAATTGTTGATGACAATGACAACCCTAGAAGTCTGCACAGGAATTAGAACATCTTTTTATCTGTGATAACTAACGAAGTATTGGCACATGAAGTTGTTTCATTTCTACATTTATTATGTAGATTAATCAATAATCTGGGCAACCAGTTTCAAAATCAATCTTAAATGTATGCAGCCCAGCCTCCCCTTTGTTAATCAAGCTGATATGGTTAATTGTAATATTAATGAGAACAAATAAGGGACCTTAGAAATGTTTCAGCCTTTGAGGACTGTGAAATCATAACACCAGTGAAGGACCTCAATTTAGAGACATTGCATAACAAATATAACATAACATAGGTTACGAATCCTATTAGTTTTGTATATACTCAGATGTTTTTGTTGACTTGTGTGAAACTAGTTAAGTTCCAGATCAGGACCAAACTTCTTGTCTTTCAAAAGAGCAAATTAAGCTATGATTGCATAGCCTAATCATTTTTTTTTCCTAATCCTATTTATGCCTAATGTCTTTAGATAATATTAGTTTATTTTCTTGATAACCTTTATGAAGTTTTGCTGAGCTATATGCTCTTTTGATACTGTGATTTTTGACCTTACTATTAATGTCAGGTTTTAGTTTCTCAGTTTTCTTGTCTCACTTCTACTAAAAATCTTAAATACTTTATGTTTGTTCATCTAAACCCCATAAATTTACAATTTCCACTTTAAAAGTTACAAATAGATTGAAACTGAGCTTAGCTAATAAAAAAAAATCCCGTTACTTTTGTATTTGGAACTGTAAAACTGATGATTTATTCATCAGAATTATTTTGTTCATTATAATTCTTAAGATTTCATTTTAAAACTTTCCTAGATGTTTCCATCTGTATTTTTGCCAAGCCCTCATTCTTAGCCATGTCTCATGTATCGAGGCGTGTATTTTACTGACCTACCTTCAGTCATGTAATACCTACCTGTGGTCTATTATAAGACTGAGTGGGGCTGCACTCTCAAGGTTGGAGTTCTCTCACCTCGCAGTACAATGAACTATTGACAAATTAAGACATTTCATGTAAGGTCTTGTTCCTTTTATGATGAGTCAAAAACAAAGGTCTTTCAGAGTGTGATTCAGCTTCCTTAATCTTGTCTACACCCCATCTTTCTCTTACACTAATCCACAGAAAGATAAAAAAGGCTTATGGGTTTATAATACAGCAATATTTTAGGTTCATTAGAGACTTTTTGGTTATTTGCTCTCTATCACGTCTTAAAATCTCTAGGCCATTAGTAGGAAAATCATGTGAAACATCAGTGAAGAATTAATATCTAGACCTGTCCTACAACATATTTCATGCTTTTTAATGCTTTTTTTTAGCATATATGAGGTTTGAGTCTCAATTCTCATGTAAAATCAAAATTCCATTGAATTTAATGGGAAAATATGATTAAGATTAGTTATTAATATCACTTGGTGGGTACCACTTCTTTCCTGACACTTCCTAAAATAAACCTCTTTCACTTGTTTCAGGAGCTAATTATCTGGACTGAAAGTTTTCAGGTTGGATATCTGCCTCAGTTCTGTTGTTAGGCTTGTTTATTTATAGAAACTTTCACTCAAAACAATTCTTCTCTTTCTGAGAAATGGCAAAGCAAAGTGTATTGGTAGAAAATATGCTGGTTTCTTTAAAAAATTTTAGGGCCTCCAAGCAAGAGGGAATTCATAAATGATGGGCAGGTGATTTTTTTGAATTCAGAAATATGAATCTTGTCTTTAAAGCTGGTCAAATATTTGGTCAAATTACTTAAATTTCAAAACATACTTTCCACAGCTTTTAAGACTCAGTTAAGATGCCTTCCACTCAACTACCAGGATACTCCTCAAAGTCTTAGCTGGACTACTGCATACTGTGCTGTGTATGTGCTGCTCAGGACACTTTAATGCAGAGCAGATACATTTATTAAGTCATCTTTTGCCTGTGTTTCAGTGGAAAAACTGAAAAGGAAGATTTCTACTACAGTCTTCCCTCTTGCACAAGGATTGTAGGGAGTAGATGGGGACAAAGAGTTGGGAACACTGGCAAAACCACTAAAGGAAAGTGATTATGTTTTGGACTTAATTGAAAGCTCAGTCTGCTTAGATAGTGTTATTAATGAGATAAGGTCATTGCAAGTCAGTGGGAAAAGCTTAGGTATAATCCACAATGTTATACAGAATAAGATCTGAATTAGCAGTGTTCTCAATATTGGATGTTAATGATGCTCTGTCTGAAGGACATATTTAATAGTTGGCACTTTTAAATCCATGTAGCAAGCAAGGTTTAGGAGTCAGATGCTTTCTTTCTTTGCTCTTTTATTTCCATACCTATGTACTGAAGTGTCTGTACAGGAAAACTGAACAATTATTTGGAATAGAAAATAAAAATGTAAAAGAGTTCTTTGCAATGGACTTTTATTGAAGGACTACAGCTTGGTGATTTTCTGTCTTCTATGTGATGTCATTGTATATGGTGTAGCTGGTAAAAAAGTGGGTGACCTAATTTTGAGATTGATTTGTTGGTCATAGCAACTGTCAGGAGCAGATTTTTGGCTGCCACTAGTAGGACTTGTTGATGGGTTGCTGTTATCTCATAACATCCTTCAAGAATACAAGCCTGATATGTGAGATGTATGTGAATATGGGAGAACATCTTACAGCTGAGGCACACATAATCACTGAAGCCTAAGATATTTAAAATTAAGTGCATAGAGATAACTACTACTTAACCATCTTATAAATCTCATTCTCAACAGCAGATTAATATATATGATAATTTTATAATCTTTCATGGTATGGCTCTCAGTCTCTTTGTTTTAAAAATAAATCTTGAACACCTTTTTCTAACAAAAAATTCTGCATCCATAGTAGACCCTGGAGGAAACAATTCAATAGAAGAATACATATGTATCAGGAATTCATTGAATATTCTTGATTTCCCTTGGTTCCCTTAGATTTTCCGTCAAGCTTTAAACTCCTAGGACCAAATTAATCTCCAATGTATACTGAGTTCTCTGCAGTCAATGGAGTGATGTTGCAGGTGTGTTTGAAGCTCTGAACACATTAAGAAGTTTTTTGTATTTAGTCATAATAACTATATAGTTTATACTGAATTTCCGATGAAAGCTTTCTGTTTAGGTGTCTACAGAACAGTATTGTGTTTCACTTAAAAGCGAAATACAGTAAAGTAGAAAGTGATGAATGTATCTGATTGGATACTCATTACCATGGACAAGTGATTAGTTACATTTTTCACTCAGAAATGGCTTGTTTTTTAATAAACAACTATTTTTTGTGCCCCTGGTTCCCAAACTACCTGAAAATAATTAGTATCGCTGTGGAAAACTAGGAACAGGGGTACACTTCAGTTACAGATATACCCAGCTTTAAAGTATGTGATAACAGTACTAGAAGCAGTCTAGTATGGCAACATTAAACTCAGGATGTGCTGCAAATCTCTGGATCAATTCTCAGATGTAGATCTTAAATATCAGAAACTATTACTGCTAGGTTTGAGAGGTTTAAAGTTTATTATCATTCCACATGATGCTGGAGTCACAACAAATACCGCATAGTCAAATGCTTAGTGATTTCAGTCCACAACTACTTGTGAAAAGCTTGTATAAATTTCTATTTTGGTGGTTTTATTCCTAAGGCAAATGAATTCTTTGCTGCGAGCAATGTGCAACTCCAAATAATTCCCTCAGTGAAAGAACAGGGAAAAAAAAGATTATTAAAAATAAAACTTAATGAGAAAAGATGGATAATTCAAAACAGAGAGTCCCATTAGTTTGATATTTAGAAATCATAAGGGGTATTGTAGCATGATGGGAACAAAAGTTTTCTCCCCCAAGCGGCAAGTTCTCCTTTAGAAGCTTCTCCAGGTAACATTTATTTCTGTGAAAAAATTTGTCTGCTTTTTTGTGTATTTTTGGCAGGTTAATAATCTATATGAAACATTAGTTTTTACTGTAATTTTAATACAAGTTATAGCTACTAAAATTACCCCACAGAAGAGAATGAAATCCCCATCGTTAAAGATTTTTGACAAATCTGTACCTTGAAAAATCTGTTTCACTATACAGCTGGATGCTTATAGGGCTTCCTCCTTTTAGATAGGAACGGATATCAGTCTTGAGATAGATATATATATATATGTTTGTCAAATAAGGAAATAATGCTCCATTTTTTAATTAAAGGCCTATGGTGCAAGTATGCGATTTTAGACAATAAAACAAAATAAAAAAACCTGATGGGAGTATGAATTTATCTCCAAGAAGTCTAATTCCAGGGCACTGACACTGGGGTTAGGCTTTTAAAATATTCCCAACTTTCCAAGAAAATCAAAAAGTAACAAATAGCAGGCTGAAAAGATGAAATTGCACAGGGTACTTTGACACATAGGACAGCTGACAAGGCATCAGTCATTTCCATAACCTAGTTCTCCATAAAGGTGGCCACATTGAAGCTGCCTCACCTTTGCATGTATCTTTTGTCCAGACTAACTCCTGAAGTATGCCAGAGGATATTTCAGAAGAGTTTTACATGGCAAGGACCAAAACCACATCAGCGATTGGCCTGAAATTTTAACATTGCATAGAAGGAAACATTTGTATCTTGCTTAATTTTCTATATAATTGAAGTCTTGAAGCCACCTGTCTTGTAGCTAGACCTGCTGGAAATAACTCTGAAAGTGTTCTAGTCACCATAGTTCCCAGGAGAAAGAAGCGGATGGTTCTTTCAGAGAGCTTCACATAGTAACCACAACATGAAGAAAGTTTATGTCTGTAATCCCCTTAATCAGGAGCATGCATTTCCTGCTCAGTCCCAACAGAGAAAATATGTATTATGGATAAAAGAAAATGTAATATTTATTTTTTGCTAGGGTTATATAACCTTATATATATAACTTTGTGTAGATGACAACATATCTTAGTAATCAGACAATTAAGCACTGGAAAGGTTTTCAGGGAAAGGTTATGGATTCTCCATTTTTTGAGATACCTAAGAGTCTATCTCACATGCAGACTTCATATAAAAATCTAATCTGCATTTTGATTTTTTTTTTAGTGTAGAGATCATTTGCCTTAAACGGACCAACTGACTCTGCCTTTTTTTCTAAACACTCAGTGATTGCATATAACAGGCCATTGTCAGCTGCGTGACAGTAACATCCCCAGTTATATTGCCTGACTGGTTACAGTGGGAGCCAGTTTACCTCACCTAAATGCCTAAACTTGAACAGACCAGATGTCTCATTACAGCCTTCAGAAACAGCCACCTCTCTCTCCACAACTTATTTTAGAGGATTAATTTTAATCTTAAGAATCAGGCATTTAGAATGCTTAAATTAGATGAACTAGAGTCCCACAATTCCTTGTTTTCATTTTAGCATTATTTTAATGCAAATTTCAAGTTAAGATATTATGATTCATAAAAAAATAAAAATTGCAGAGCTCCACAGAACTTAGACCTGCTGTGCTTTTAGTCTCAAAATAACTTACATTTACTACATATCTTATTAAAACTGTGAAATTTGTGTAGGGCAGTAATGAAACTGTCATGCTAAGCATATAATGAGCTATTTTGCTTTGTTGCTAACTGCCTCTTTGTTTGTATTATATTTCATAAGTGTACCGTATCTTCATAAATATGATTGAATACAATAATAACTTTAAGGGAACTACAGCAACTGTTTTGTTTTGTGAAAGGTAATATTTTAGTGTCTTGCCATTTGTATTGGACTTGTGCTGAATATGAATATTTGTTAAATTAGTTTAAAGAAAAAAAAGAGGAATTATTTAAAGTAAAATATGGCATTAATTAAAAAGAAGCCTAGAACTGTGCTGAACTTTTGTTGCACATAAATGTAACCTGACTTTGAAATACAAAATTAAGCAAATTAACTAAAACCGTAACCTTATTTTCTAAAGGTGGGTAAACAGCCAGCATGTCATGGATTTCTTTAGAAACTAAACAGGCATTCACTGTTTGTAAAGACCTCTTCACCTGCAAAAAATCCATCAAGTGAGAATGTTGATATAGTTAAAGTACTTCAGACCTTGAAAATTGCATTCCTGAAACAAATAAGCTGATAAATTCTTGGGGTTTTGAACAGACATGGTAATGAGAGGCACAGTCTTAGAGATGGATGTTAGGTGAAAATCACACTAAGTCAGATAAATTCATTTCTGTAAAATTATCACACCTGTGTATCAATGAGGCCTAACTGTGAATTTGAAGATTTGGCTTGATGTAAGCATTTTTTAAAGGCTTGTCTGTGTTGTAAGCCTTTCTCAACACACCAGTCACTGCTTTTAGGAAATCCTTATTTGAACACCTTAATAGCATTATTTTCAATTTTTTTTTTTCCCAATTTCCAACTCCTTAAAAATTTTCTCATAGGAAAATAGTTACCTCCAAAATAAATTTAAGCCTACTAATAATAGATCTGTTTTTTATTAACTACCTTTAACAATCTTCCCAGAAAGATTAGAGGTTACAAAGCATTTTGTTAAATGAACAAGTAGTAGTGAAGTACTTAAAGAAGGCAAAAGTATGCTAAGTGCGTCGGTGTGAAGTACTGTTTCACTGGAAAAAAAATGAAATACCGGTAAAATGAAAAATCATTTCACATTGACTCAAGGGGGAAAAAAAAGATAAAAGGAAAGATTTAATCCATTTTTTTTATTTCCAAAAAGCCCAGAGATTTAGTGTAGGTGCTTCTTCTTGCGTCCTCTGACAGCTTTTGGTGTTTATCTTTGTTCCATTCATGATTCAGAGAAACTTGAATCAGATGTTGTTTCTTTTTCCTTGTTCTTATGGAGTGATGGAAGATGATTTTACTCTTTTCTGGTAGACTACAGCTTCATCCCCTACATACCTACACAGGTTTTGATGACTGTGCTCACTCACCTAGTGTCTCTGACTGCCTTGGATATTTGTTAGGGGTCTTCAGGGTCTGCCACCACAGAGAGGCCCCACTGCTCCTGGCTCCTACCCAGGCAGCTGCCAGCCCCCTCTGTTACTTGACATTTAGTTTTTCACATCCTCATTTTTTCTTTCTATTGAATTATTGAATTTATAAACAAAATGTTCCTATTAACTGTATTAGATAAATAAACCTTTAATCTCCTTAGTTGCCAGCTAAATTGTGGCTTAGCTCTTAGAGTGCTATATCCTGAGGTGACCAATCTAGACCACCATCTAGGAGGTCTGTTCTCCAGGTTTTCTTAACTTTAGGGATTCCCATATTAGCTAGGGGTCTCTGGAAAGTTTTAGGTGCTGAATTTTGGTTGTTTATGTTAGTTCAGATATGTTTGAATTCAGGACACAGAAGATTTAATTTCTGAGTATGAAACAAGTTTCAGTGGATAATCAGATAAGATTCATCTCAGTTCACTTGCCAGTGGGCAGAATAGTCTTGAGACCTGTGAAATGGAGTGACTGCGTGCAGGCATGAAGGAAATATAAAACCAGTTGGAGAACTGGTGACACAGAGCCTGATTCAAGCACTTGTGGTTGGGTCAGTCTGTTAGAGAAGGCAAAATGATTTGAACCTGGCTCATTGAGATGGATTTGCCTACCATCATCAGGTTAAAAAGGATAACACAGGTCTTGGGAGCAAAGACCAAATGACTCACCCACACATCCAAATGTGCCAATGTCACTGTTAAACCAAGGATCCCATTTTCTTGTTCTTCTTGTGGTTCCATAACCCTTGTATGCTAAAAGCCACCATGATAATTCCATGTTCCTTCAGTAAGAAAGTTTAGGAAACCAGACTCCAGGTCAATCAAAGTGTCTGCCCTGTTCTGTTGATTCTCTGTATTCAGGAAAAGGGGTAGATGCTTAACCACTACTCTAATCCATCAATTCAATTAAATGTCTGAACAGGATGAACTGGAATCCCACCCACAGATTTTTTACAGGCACCTATTTCTCTCCACCACCTGCATGTGGATTATATGGTATACCAGACAGATAAATTTTGATGGAGCAGTGTATAATGTAAGTAACTAAAAAGGTGGCCTGATATTTTTCATTTCAGATATGCAGATGACTCAGAGACAGGATGATTGAATAATACAAATTCAGATTAAAAATAATATTTAGTGTAATTAAACATATGAACAACTTAATGAAAAGATTGTCATCTATAACTAGGTATCTTTCTGACATACACTAGCATAAGGAGAAGCTATGATCTTACTGCAAAAAGGTTGAGAAATTATCCTCTTATACCAATTTCTTGTAATGTATTTCTCTAACATTTCACTGCATATATCACACTATTACTGAGGTGACTGTATCTGCAGGACTTGCAAGTTGTGGTAACATAAATGGCCTCTTGATTAACTCTGCCTGTACTTTTAGATACTCTGGGTAAGAAATTAATGACGGTCCTTTAGTACACAACTGCCCATTATAACTGGAAGTTAACATTAAAAGCCTGGAAATAATCTAAATTAACTAAATGGAGTGGCTATTATATGAGTGCTATGTAACAGACGGTATTAAATTATGATTTTTTAGTTATGATGAAAGTTGTTGGAAATCTCTGCTATTTTCTAATAGCAAGTAGTAGCAAGCTAAATCAAATTTACATTCTCTTTAATTTTTATTGCTTGTAGAATGAAAACTAGAGTTTGTATAGTATTCAGTGCAAATTATTTTTGTGAGATTATGAAAGTTTCGTGGCAAAAACCTGATTACACTCATTGGAAATAATTAGTGTTGTATGTTGACAAGGAAGAAAAATAATGTAAAAGTTATGTTTTCACAGTTACCAACAAGGTATGTTATTTCTGTCTGCATAGATGACATGCTGAGACCTCACAACATGTATATACATGTAGTACAAGTTGGCAGAGTGAAAAAATTAAACTCTTGTATTGCCTACAGAAAGGGCATCATAAAATAATAGTGGGATAAAGAGCTTTCAGTCCACAAGACAGAGTAAAAATAATTGCTTTAAGTGGCCAGAATTAATAAAATAATGAGGTTAGAACTCTGTAATAACTCTGTCCAGAAACATTCTATAGGTAGAGACAGAGCCCTGTACTTAGACTTATTCCTTAACAAGGAAAAACTGGAGACTTCCTTGTAAGAGACATTTTGATTTGTCATGGGATGCTCAGCTTAGATAAAGAACACTTATCCTATTGGGAAAAATCTTTCTTCATAATAGAAAAGCCAAAAGTTTCCTCTAGTACCTCAGTAGACTATTATTGAAAGAAAAAAATGTTACCTAAAGAAAAAGCTATGACACTAGTCTTGTGATAGCTACTTGATGAGATGTCAGATGAAGTTTCCCAATAATATCTCCACTAGATGATGTAGTAAATTTTTCAGCAAGTCTTAGGTTCAAAAAGTCACCAAATCAGACTTTCAGAAACATTTAATGAAAGGCTGATGTGAAGCATTCATTAATTCAGCAAGTAAACAAATCCCAAACAAAACAATTTGAGGTTGTGTTGAATTTATTCTTCAATAGAATTAAATTTTAAAATTATTTGAAAATAAAGATGTTTTCTACACTTCACATAGTTAACTTCTAGGACTTTATACTGTGAAGTTATGTGGACAAGGCAAACACTTTTCTATCATGCTTTCACCACTTCACTGTTACATTTGTCAAATTTATTGTTACTCTTGAGGTGGGGGCCAGTAGGATTTAAGACCTACAGCAGCAGCCCTTGTGTACTGGGTCACCCAGGCAATCTCTTCTAAAAATAAGCATTCAGTGGGATATATTCAATACTTAACCACAATTACTTCAGTTGAAAGCTACCTAAAAACTCTGTAACTTCCTTTCTTCATTGTCTGAACAGCAAAAAAAATTAGAATAGATGCTCAGTCTATATGTTACTGACTGTTTACAAAAGTGTTCCAGCAAAATTGAGAAGGTACACTCCAAAAGGAAATCAGTAGTGTGTATAATGTTTGAGGCTGTGATTTCTACTGGAATTTGTCCAGCCTGAGTTTCCTCAACATAAAACAAGTGTTTGAGTAATGTCTTCAGTCTCTGTAATCCTCTTCTGTGTGGGCCAATAGTAAAGGAAGAGAGAGTGAAATATCTGTCCTTCTCCTTACTGCTGACATCATCAAAATAATTCATGGACATATGATACAACTATTCACTTTATTAGCTCCAGTGGAGATTCTTGTCTGGCTCCTTATTTAAAAATTACTTTTTCTCTCACTGCCTGTTCCTCTTCCAGTCAAGGAATACCAATGATCTAGATCACCTACTGCAATTGAAGTCGCCTATTAGGATTTACCTGTGTCTGAAGGGATTGTAGTCTTTTCATCCCCAAAATATCTTTCCGTTACTAGGTCAGGGAGTAACATTCCCATATGTATCAGGATGAAACCAGTAATAAGTCTCTGCACATCTGTTGTTTGTTTACATGAACTCTATGTTAGCCAATCTTTCCTCAGGGTTTTTCATCCAGTTTTTATGTAGAAAGTTTCAAGCTGTTAGCCTTGAGGAAGCTTGTGCTCAGTTCTGCCTCCAGAATGGTTGCCTGAACTTTTGATTTCAACTGTGACAATTGTAATACCTTCCCTCTGGGCTCACTAAGAGTATCGCTGAAGCAAAATCATGTGTCAGCACATCTATATATGACATACTGATGAATGACATTAGGATCACTGCATATTCTTTCTGTGTTACAGATCTTGGGACAGAATTTTGAAGTCAGTAACAATATCAGGTCTGCAGTAGTGGGAATCTTAGTGCAGTAAAGACATTCTTAAAAAGGACTTGATAACTTGAATTGTGGTTTTGCAATTTCCTTTCAAAATGCTTCACAGTATTCTCACAGCTGTGTACCACAGACTAGATAGTGTCTTTGATCCCATCTCAGAGTTTAGTGTGAAAAGATTCAAACTTCATTGTGTCTGTTACTTAGTTATAAAAGTTATCTCTGACTTGACTGATTGGAGTCTTAGCAGGCACATAAGATGTAGTGGCTTGTGATAACTGATGGTGATTAAAGAAAGCACTCAAAACTCTGGGTGCCAGAGAGGTAGTGGTTATCTGAAGGACAGGCAGAGGAGCCAAGAACAATGCTCTGATATGATACCAGCTTCTAAAATCCTGTCAGTGCCACAGCTGCTTGGTATTTTAGGTGGATAATTTTGCTGCTCTTATGTCACTTTTCATTATTCTTGAAAAACATAGAGACTTGCTCCTTGTGTGACTTCGTCACAGTTTGGAAGATAATAGAAACTGGGCTTGGCTGCCTACCCAGGCTTACTGTGCTTGGAAAAGAAGATGATTATGTATGAAAGCAGAAACACATAATCCAAAAGGAAATGGAAAAAAAAAAAGCACAAGAAATGTTCCCATTAACTCTGTGTATTCCTGCTTTATAGTAAACTGAGTCCTGATCAGCCTGATTGTAATCAAAGGTAGAAATTGATAGTGAAATAAATACATGTTAAAGCTTATCTACCTTTCTTTTTAGAGAGGTCTCAAAGCTCTAAAGACAAGAAAAAGAAGCATTTTAATTTTTACTCTGTACGTGAGAAAACTATAATTTAGAAAGCTAACATTACTTTCCCAGAAAATAAATGCTACTGTTATCAAAGAATATCACAGTCTGGGAACTTCTGCACCAAAGTCCATTTTGGAGTTCAGCTCTTCCCTTTCTGGCTAAACTCTTAAGAATGAAACATCCCATGAAAATGTTTTCTTCGTAGTTCCTTTGGTTTTCCATTTTTCTGATCTGGTAAAAGATTTAATTATGACTTTGTTCCTTGAATCTCAGTGAGAGTTCTGGGCTCCATATATATCAATATATGTTTAGGAGATTTTGAGTTTTTCTAATAATTATTTCTTCTTATTATTTAACTTTTCATTCCTACTATTCACCGGGGTGGTTAGACCTTAACATCTTCTAAGCTCTTCTGAAACAGTTGTACCCAAAACAATAAAAGTCAAAGAATTGATAGGTACATTTGTATAACACCAAGAGCAGCATTACCATCTTCCTTCTGAATAAAATATTTAGGGAGCACTTAGAACATATGGGAAGGATGGTCATTCTCATCTAATTTGCTGCAGTAAGTACATTGCATGTTAACTGGATGTACACAAGGCCTTCTCAACATTTCATTCTGCTACAGATGTAAGTAGAAAGTTATCAATTTCTATTAATGTCTTTAGTAATTTCAACAATTCAAGCTCAAGGTAACAGAAAGCTCAGTAATTGTTTCACTGACTGCTGTAATTTCTTTTCTGGACAGGGCTTAGACTCATTGTGTAGTAAGGACTGAGTGCCATCTAGTGTATACATTGCAGTGCATGGACAAAAATAGCCTAGGAAAGTCTAAAGAATCTAACGATTACAGTTCCTAGTAAAACTGTGCAGAAAAGGTTGCTACATCTGAAATAAGAATCGTTAAATTACATTGTCTCATTAGAAAAATTAAGAACATATTTCATAATAAAGGGAGAGACGTATGGTTATGAAACTATTGGAGAGTCATGTATATTATTTCTTCTATAGACTAAGCTCATTAAATACACCAGGAGTTCCTTGTATCTTTTCCCCACATGATTTCCCACTGTACCACCTTCTTATCCCTCTTTATGTCTTAAAACAGTTAAGCCATTTACAACCTGTAATTTGCTAAATTACTACTTTCCTTCTGGGAGAAAAGTAAATCTTAACTGAGATATTTGGCAAGGTTAAAAGCTATTACATTGGTCCAGCTCTTTGAACTATAGGCAATTATAATCCCATTAGGTGACAAATTGACTTATCAATTGCCATAGCTTTGTTGGTCCCACATTTCCTTTTCTAGTTTTCACCAAAATCGATAGGATCCTTTCCACTGATATCTGTCACTATTTTCTGAAAGAATGATTACACTATGGCCAGGCAAACAGAGGTCTTGCAGAAAAATGGCACTAGTGTGAATATAAGTTCTTGTTTCACTTTGGACAGTACAGCCTGAAGAATGCAACCATATAAAGGCTAGGTTTAGCCCTCTATCAAAAATTATAAGGTGATAAATATCTATGTAAAGCGGTAGCTGGTATGGTTTGAAATATCAAAAATGCAATTTAACACTCTGATCTTACACGTATAATATCTCATAAGTGTTTTTTCCAGTGGAAGCTGGATGTTTACAATACTTACATTTGCATGCATTAGTCCTGGTTTTGTTTACTTGATTCGATATATATAATTTCTCATTTCATGTTGCAAGTGTAAAAAATGCTATCTAGGAGCTGGTTAATGACCAGCTGGAGACAGCAATAGATGCATTTACAAACTTAGTATCACATCATTTAACATTTAGTTCAGCTTTCTTCAGAAAGTTGCTTAGGTCTGTATCTCTAGCTGCTCCAAAAACCTGAATGAGATTGAACATTATTAGAAATTCCATAACATGTTTCTTATAAAAAAAAAAAACAAAACCAAAAAACTTTTGAGTGTTGTTGTGTTAAAAGAAGAATGTAATAGCTCAAAGGAAAACTTCTATAAGGTCACTGAGAAGGCCTCAAAGTGGATCAACAAAATATGAATCCTCTTCTTTTAGAAGAAAAATAACCACTTGAAAGGATAAATGGCTCATGAAGTGTTTAAGTACTGTATACTACATGCAGCTATATGGGTACAACGGGAGAGAGAGAAAAAAATATCCCTATCTGCTGCTGTCAGTAGAGAAGCTAATTATCCATGAAGCTGTTGCTGTTTGTACATCTGAAGTGAAAAGAGTAGAAAGAACTATTACATCCAAGTTTACTGGCTAGGCTGCAGTACCAATCACCTTACTATGTAGGGAGGTTGGAAAAGAAAACGCACACATGCCCACACAAGGACAAACCTGCTTAAAATTCTGAATATACTTGATCTAGTTAAATAGCAAAAGATAACATCTGAGAGATGGCTGCTGAGTTGCAGCAGCAAAGTGTGGCAAATGGCAGATAAAAAAGGAGTGCTCTTTCTCTGGGAGAGGAGGTGGAGGACCTGCTGCAGATACCCAGCGGCACTGCCCGGGTGCAGCACCCTTACCCAGAGAAATAGGGCTGGAGTGATCCTGCTCTCCTGCTTCCGCTTCTGCCCCTGTTCCTGCAGGGGCTGTGACCGCCCTTTATACCTTCTTGTTATCTCCTTGGTGCTTTCATGCTATATGGGGTGTTTTATATGCAATTCATACATGTTCTTTGTTGTCTCTGCTGTGTCTAAGCCAGGTTCTGCCCAGCTCTTAGGACTTCATTGCTCTAGTGAGCAATAATATGCCAGTTGTGACTTCTGCTATTCCCCAAGAACAAATGGTATTACCCTATACCTGTACTGTCAGTTCCTCTGCCATCAACCTAGGCTTAGGGTCTTGGTATAAACCAGGTGAAGGATTGAAAGCTGATAAATTGGTACTATTTTACATTAACAGACCTGTTTGTGTTCATTAAATGTATCATTTTTATTGTCTTTGAAATGGAAAAATTTTCCAACTTCACAGAGAGATTATATTAATTTATGAAAAAGATGCAAGAATGAACTAAAACACATTTGTCAGAAATCAAGAAACAATTTTAGATTAATATTATATAATAGGCATTGTCATAATGATAATTAGTTATATATTTGTGTATTTGAGGGACAACTTACTAGAAGTGGTGTAGTGACAGAAACAGGCTTAGCAGCCCAATCAAAATCAACATGTCACCAAGTAAGTTTGGAGTGGAAGAGATTTACTGTTGAGATATCAAAATACCAGGTGTGAATGAGTCATGAACTCCTCAAATATCAGGACTGAATCATGACTCAGTAAATACCATGTGCCTTCTTCACACAAATAAAACAGTAAGAATCCCTCATCTTATGAGACAAAGCAGAACAATTGATAAGCTCCTTTGATGGAAACATGGTTTCCATAGGGAGATGAAGTAATTTATCAAGATAGCTTTTGCTGACATTTATTAACAAACAAAAGCGAGGTTTTATGTGAAATAATATTTTTCTGAGTAGTTGGTTTAGTTGGAAAAATTAGGCAAATTTTTGAACATCAAAGTCCTTCAGGTTTAAGATAGTCTAAGAAGAAATTGAAAACATTTGTTTAGGGCCTAGATAGATATCATTAAGGTCATCTCTGAGAGATGTTTGGTTGTGGAGTAAACAGTTTATTCTCAGAGGAAAAGGACAGGAGGGCAGAGAAAAAGAGGAAGAGAAACAAATATGATAAGGTAGCTATATTCTGGATGGCAGAGAGACATAATTTCTATAACAACTTAGTAGAGGAGCAGAAGATAACAGTATGTCTTAAAGAGCAATACCACTACTGAGTTTCCTTTTTGTGTATCCAGTAGAATTATGAACCTTAGTTCCCCAGATCACTGATAAAATAAGATTTGTGTGTTTCCTCTGAAGATAAAGTCTTCAAGACCAGAAATAGAATGACTTTTCTTTTTTAGAAGTATTAGTCTTTGTTATGTAACCTTTTACAGTAGTTTTTGAGTGCTCATCCAAATACAAAAGGGACTATGATATTGTATACACTATTTGAGAACAGAATATAACTGACACAGCACTTTCTCTTCAGAAATTACTGCTAGACAGTCACTCTCCAGTACACACGAAACTTGCATAGGCTAACACCGATAGACATCGAGAGAAGTAAAGAAATTCTGTAGTATGCAAGCAGAAGTCCTGTTCCATCTCTTGCCACAGGACTTAAAAATCTGATATAATAATACATGGAGAACAGCGAGTATCACAGTGTTGCCTCTACCAGGCTGCAAGGTTTAGAAAGGAGCTGGACCTTTACTGCTACAGCTGTGGGGTGGTGAGAGAGTTCCAATGTCTGGAACAAAGAAGAGAAATCCAGATGTTTACTTGCTTACACATGAATCAAATTTCAGAAGTGTCCATCCATGATTCATTCAGATGAAGACAGTGTTACACTCAAAATCTTGTTTATGGGCAAAGAGGAAGCACACCTTATATTTATATAAAGCCAGGAATTTATTGCTAGTGTAATCAAAATCTTCAGAGTTTAATCACTATTAGTCTAGATCTAATTGTTAAAAAAACAAAGAATACAGTTAGAACACAGAACAAAGACTCAATAGTAATAATAAAACAGTTGAAATTGCTTTACATGCACTTAGTTTCTACCCCTTTCCTGGTGTTATGCCTATCTGTCCTGAGGCTGGCAGTTTCCTTCTGGTAGTGGTAAGTGGTGAGTTGTCAGTATCTGGAGCCCTTTGTCAGAAGGAATATGATGTTCATGACAATGGTTTCTTCTTCATGCTAGGATTTATGTAATAAATATTGAGTGATTTGTGGGAGCCATTTTGTTGGAGGAAATACTGATCCTGAGCAGGCCATGTCTGGCAGTTGTGCCACCTGCTTGGCCTTGCCTTTATCTAACTGTACAGCGAGGAAATTCTTATGAGAACACCCTTTAGGAGTAGTTGGTTTTTTTACAAGGAAATTATATAATAGCTCCCATGACCATGAGGGAGAGTATCTCTCCATGAATGGGATTTGCTCTGCTCTGCACAGCACACTGAGGGGAAAATCCATCCAGGCTCCATCTGATGTTGTATGAATGCAGACTGACCAGTGTCTGAAAGAATTTACTCCCTGTCTATATTCCTCTATTTATTATGTCTTATTAAAGCAGTTAGCTTATTAAGCCATTTTTTTGTCAGGCCTTATGGAGATCCTGCGCTGGCTTGCTCTCACATAACCCATTAGGTGCAGAATATGGTGCCATTTCTAAATGTTTACTAACACCCATTTGTCCTTTCTTTGTCTTCACTGGTCCTGCACCTCCATCTTACATCCAAATTTATTATATGCTATAATCTTTGCATACGTTAGACAAAAAATGCTAGATTTGTTTGTTCTCCCTTTTGCTCCTAAAACTAGCACTGTGCAGCTCCAAACTCACCATTGGTGAGTTAAAGCAAAGTTGCAGGTCAATAGTAGTTCAGACAGAACAAGCCAGGCAAGCCTCTGTTCTGAGGCCTTGCAAACTCAGTACAAAGATTTAATAAACTCTAATACTGCCTTTAAGTATTTCTAGAAATTTTTCATTAAAAATAAAGACAATCATTACTCTTCCATTGGCGCAAAATTTTTTGACCGGTAAGGTTTATTATGCATAAATATGGATCTTGTCAGTTATGAGAATACCATCATTAACATTACCACTTCTAAGCTCACAGGAAATTTGCAATATCTAAAAGAAGTCTGTGGATAAATATATTCAAGAGATCTGGATTTTGTCATCTCAGGTCTGTCAATAGGATTTCTGACTTTAGTCACTGGCTAAAAATTCTGAAAGAAGCTATGGTAGTGGTAGGAAATGGAATAAAATACATAATAAATTTAGCAAAGATGGATAAATAAGTTTAGGCTTATGCCACTGGGAGTGGGTTACATTGGACAGTAGATCCTAGTAATGGTCAGCATCACAGAAATATTAAACCTGGACTATTATGTCTGTAAGATTTCAGTTGAATCATCTGTTAGAGTTTTGCTAGGGAAAGGAGTTTCTTGGTTATTCTTTGAGTTTAGAAGTCATATAGATAGACTATGCTGTACCCAGTTTGGGGTTCTACATGTATCATCAAACATATGCTACAGTAGACAACTGGGATCCATCTTACAAGGGTCCCTCTGGAACCTGTTAAAAAGGCAGCCAGATCTGTAAATAACCTGACCTCAGGTGGGACTCAGTTTACCCAAGTTTACCCACATGGGTGTTCAGGGCTGCACCCTTGCAGTGTTCCAGCAATTCAGCCTACTTCATGGCTGAGCTTAAACAGGTTTGGCTTCCAATCTAGGTCTCTGTTTCATAGATTCATAGAATGTGTTGAGTTGGAAGGAATATTAAAGAACATCTGATCAGTCCAGTAAGATCCTTTCATGACCAAATACTTATCCTAGAAAACTCTCCATTTTAATCAACAACTCTGTAGCAAATACAAAAAAAGTTATATTAGTTGCCTGAAAAATATTTACAACTCTGCCAGTTTATGGAACTAACAGAACTGATGTAAATTGAATTTTTCTTTTTTAAGTCAGGTCCTTGGCTAAGAACATAACAAATGCTAATATCTTTTGCCAGTTTTTATTTCTGCCTTGTATCAGCTCAAGTTCTGTAAAATACAGGTAACCAGGGTGTGGTTTTTTGTTTTTTTTTTTTTTTTTTTTTTTTTGTTTTGTTTTTTTTTTTTTTTTTTTGTTTTGTTTTTTTTTTTTTTTTTGTTTTTTGTTTTTTTAAGGTTAAAATATTCCAAAATGAACAATAAAATGAAAAGTTCAAGGAATGTGAAGAACATGTGCAATTCACATGGGCTATTCTTGTTTGATGCAAAATGCTGATATGAAGCATGGCTAACTACAGGAGAGAAGGTTCTGGAACTGTACTTACTGAAGTAAACTAAGGTAAAGAACAGACCAAGCCAAGGAAACCAAACTCTCGATTATATACTGAACTTAATTATTTGAGTATTTTCCTATACAAAAAAACAAACAAGCAAGTAAGCAGACAGACTCCAAATACCAGAGAAACTTAAGAAGCCTTCAGAATTGTAACAAGTTTGGGGGTCAATAAGCTATGGGTAGCTTTTCTCTTCCTTTTAGATGTTAAATTTTTTAAATTTCTGTATAGCAGTGTTAAAAAGAAAACGTGCACTTTTCTCCTTTGTTGTTGACTAAAACACAAATCCATGTTTTCTGGATTTATGGCACCATCTTCTGGCAAGACAGAGTGTTTGCAAATAATTAATAAAATGTATTGTGAACCATATAAAAAAATATATCTAGGTGGTTCCTCTGAACTATCCAGCTCCAGCTCATTTCAGTTACCAGAATTGCCAACTGCTTGTGGTACCTTAATCAGGGCTGGGGGAGCAGGTCCATACTATTAGTAGAGTTTTACCAAAAGAAAAACAGAAACAGAAATATTAATGAATTTTTGAAGAGACTCAGAAAGAAGATACATCCTTTTATTTGCAGTCTGTACAACGTTATGGTGAAGCTTCACTGTGAAAAGAGATGGACTTTTTTTACCTTTTCTTCCTTAGTTGAGCCTTCTCTTCCTCTTTCATGACAGCATGGGGAGTCACATCCACATCCAACAGCCAACGACTAGGTAAAGAAAATCAGTTTTGAGGTTAGAAAGTGTGTGTTACCACATGAACAAGGTGTCAGATTTTTCCACAATACTTAGTGTTTTGCTCCATGATTCAGGCTCAACAGAGCCGTCAAAACACACCAGACACAACGTCCCAAGGTACCTTCTGGAAGAAATTATCTTTTGATTTTATGGATTATTCAGTGGTATGATTCTACCAACTTTTATTAAAAACAGCTGTGAAATAATTTAGTTGCTTACAGATCTGGGAAATATATCACAGGTTAAAGAGGAAACACCTACATAAATACAAAGAAACTGATGAATTTCTGGTCTCCAACTAATGATTTTTTGGTTATACAGTTTACTGGCTATGTCCTGTAATATCATCACAGCCACCAATTATCTGTTAACATCGTGCTACTGTTTTTTGAAGTTGTAGAAATTATATGATTAAATCAAACTAAAACTGCAGAGCATCAGGGTGAGTATTCAAATAGCAAAACCTATTAAACACCAGTTTTCCAAGAAAAATGTTGGATGATCCAATTTTTTTGGTGATTCAGTAATGTTCACGATCATATGGGCAAAATTACCTTGGTAGAAGAGACAAGATAATATTAAGTCTCTTGCATTTCTAATTTCTGTGATCTGTAACATGCCTCATTTGCAACAATAACTTCAATTTTATGCAATCTGAACTGAAAGAAGATAGAGGATAATTTTATTAACATATGTTAGAAGAGAGCTCTTGCTAGATATAATTGTTTGAGTGGGGCATGATGTTGTCTCATCCATGTGTCCAAATGCAAAGGTAGCAGCATTGACCTGAGATACCTAAAGCTTCTGTCAGCATTCTTGTAATGAGTCTTCAGGCATTTTCCCACATGATTGTACTTTGCAATGCAAGAAGAATGGGTGAATTTTCTTACCAAAATGCTAAAGTCTTGTTCAGTAATTAGGTCTCTATGTATATTTCTGTTTATTAATACATTGTCTGTACAGAAAATTATAGAGCTTAAATTTAAAAATCTTGGCCTATAATTACTTGCATATTTGTAGATGAAGAAATAATTTACAATTCACAGATATATGTGGTTTGGATTTTTTTTCTGTTTGTATCTGTACCTAAGCATTTTAAAAGCTGTACTGTGCAGTAAGATCATAACAAGAACTCTTGTTACCTTTCTGGATTCTTTTTAACATACACATCACATGTAAATTTGCTTGGATAGATACCTGCTGTTTCTCCTGTTAACCGTTCTATGGTTCTATGATGATTCATGATGGAGATTGATAGAAGCTAGCATAATTAAAAAAAAAAAAATTACTTTTGTCTGAAAATAAAATTGTTTAGTTAGACATGTAAATCAATGTTTAGAATTCTAAATGTTTCTGAAATTGTTTCTGACTTCTGACAGAAGATGGTCCTCTAAGCTGGTAAATTGGTCAATTAGATTTACTTTTTTCACTTAACAATTAATGATCAAAATTATATAAAATTCTTTCTGCAGAATCACATTTATTTGGCAATATCCGTTGGTGAGGAACAAGAGTATTCCATATATAGATCTATTTATATAGAGATATATTCCAGATAGTTCTTTAAAATCAGTTGGAAACATCAGTAATTTTGAAAATATATCCTTAAGCAAGTTGATGTTTCTTTCAGCAATGGATTTTTATTGATGTCTTTGGTTTGCTAATATTCAAGTAGTGGTATATATAACTTTGCAATTTAAAATGTTTACTGGTGCAATTCCAGTAGCTTAAAAATAGGGTGTTCTGAACTTCACTCATATTACTTTTGACATAGATGAAGTATGAGAAAGGTGGCAGATGGATACATGACTAACTCCTATGGCCCTACTCTGAACAAGAAATAGTGTCTTATTGCACAGACCAGCCATTCACTTTTTTCTGGCAAACTACTGGATCAAAGCGCATCCTATTGTAGCAGACAAGTCCTCAGACAATTCCTCAACATACTCATGTTCAAGTATCATCATAAAAAATATTAAAAATGCTTTTTCATTTGACTTGCAGAAGAATGTATGACTAAGAGAGCATTACTAAGTACTTAATGTTATAATGTTATTTTTTAAAAGGTATGTTTTTCCCATGTTTTTCAAAAAACTCTTGCTAGCCTGCCAAAAATGACATCTAGCATAAAAATGTTTAATTAAAAAAAATATCAGTGGCAGTTCAGCAGGATTCATGGTTAGTTTTTGCATCATTACTTTCAGCTGCTCAGCCTGAGACTACTAAAGGAGAACCCTGCGCACCCCTTAAGTCTGAAATTTTGTCACATCATCATTGCTGAGTGTCTTGAGCTGTCCGCAACACCCCAAGCTTGTAAAAATTAACATTATGAGCTAGTACAGGACCTCAGAAATAAATTAAATTTGTGTATTGATTACACCTTACTTATGTTAAATCTGTGCCTCAGAATTCTTGGTCTAAATAATTTCTTGTTAATTTTTAATGAAAAACAGTATTTTAATTTTTAGAAGGTTAGATATACTCACAGACTTTGCTGCTTTCTAAAGCCAAGACTTCCTCAACACTGATGTGGCTAAGAGAATATTTGTTAATACACGTTTCCACGTATCATTTTGTTCAGGCAAAAATGTAATTTTAAAGACATTTTTTTCCCTTACAAAGAAAGTACAGACTCATCAGATAGGGTTGCTTCTCCTCCTGAATTCTACTGGAAGTTACAAAATTTACTGTCTATATCTAGCCTAAGTGCCTGATGAGTAAACCTGGGGGCAATGCTCCTGTCGCTGCTGCCATCTGCTGCTTACTTTAAAATCAACAACACTTAAATGTCAGAAAAAAATAATTCCGATATGAAGCTTAGATTTAAGTGTCTGAGTTTCACAGATGTTAATAAAAGATGTAAAAATTGCAGCTTACAACTGGTCTTTATTATAAATAATATATAAAAATTACTTAACTGGGTTCTTCTTGGTAGTTACATCACTGTTAATAATATTTTAAATATGTGGAAATTAATAGAAGTGTCTGCACGAAGCAATTTTCTATAAAATGCTTATTAATGTTTATTTTTAGTTTATCATTTTAGAAAAGCTTCTTTTTTTTCTAACTTTGTCACCATATTTATATCACCATATGTGTAGTCATATTGTCTTCATCTTCAACTTATGTCTTCTAAGTAAATATGATAGCATATATTTGTGGGGAGTGTTCCAGGTTTATGTAGCCCCTGGGTTTTCTTCCTCAGAGAGTTTACTCACTCTTTTATTTCCTTATTCTCATATCTCTAGGTTGTTGTCTAGTCAGCATTCTTCATAATCTTTTAAAGTTCAAATCGAGTTTTTCGAACACTGACTGAAACGTATCTGATACTGGAAATGTATCACAGACCCAAGACTGTCATTAAAAGGTAATATTATAATTCAGAGCATCAGGGAATCTTGGTAATAATTAATGTATTTTCTACAAATAAAAATAACTTTAAAATTGTTATTATTTTTGTGCTGGTTAACACAGAATGAATTCAGCAACTTCTGCACAAACCCTGAAGCTTCCATTATCTCACTCACTTTTACTCTCATCTATAAACTTGTGAAAAAGTATATTCTTCAAAAATCTATGTTTGCAACTACTGAAGTATTTTTAAAAATCCCATACTGTATCTCTATCTGGTTCTGGGCAAGGGTAACCACTTAACAGTGTAAATACACACGAATAAAACAAGAATGTCGCCTGAGGCTTGAGCATATCACTTTTGCAAGCACCCTTTTGTGTGGCTAATAGTTCCCAACACATGAGGTCAGTTGGACTGGACTAAGGAGAATGCATTTGATGAGCACTTTTTCTCTTAACAAACAAGATCCCACTTCATTTTTTCGTTAAAGCTTAATTAATCTACCACATAAATTTTTAATTCAGGTTTAACATTTGATTCTAACAAATCAAATATTGTATTATTAAACTTCTAAGAAAATTAGTTCCAGTACCACTCTGGTTTTTGAGCAATGTTATGAATGCCATAGCCTCTGCTGTCATGTAAGGTTTAAATTGCTGGAGCTCATGTGCCTGGTTCTGGAGGCTGGTGAGGAGATGTGTTGCGGACACTACCCTGCTGACTTAAGTCCACCAAGGCACTTCAGCAACTGTTATTGGCTTCTATCTTTAATCATCAAACTTGGGTGTCTAGTGAACAGGCTCTGTATGTCACACTTCGAGCAGGACTCTGAAAAGGGTGATTGAGAACAATCTATTTAAACTCCTGGACCTTTTAGACCTTTATCTTTAAAGAGTAATAATTTAAATAGGAATGACTGGGAAAGACCATTCTAGCAAGCTAGGTTTCAGCAAATTTTTGCTTTAGTAGTGTAGAGAATATTCTCAGGCCCATATCAGTGATTTCTGTGCAGTTGAGATCACCCCAGCTTCAGAAAGATGTTCAACACCAGTGGTTTCCTGTCCAGTCCATGTGTAAGGGCCCTGAGTGCATCCTCACCCCTGTGGAATGTCTGACCGGGCTGCTGGGGAAGTGCAGGGTAAGGGCCTGCTGAAGTCAATAAAGAAGAAAAACCTATTTTCCAGAGCTTGATGAGAAACATGTAGAAAAGAGAAATATGAACCATGATCATTCACACTTTAGGTGAGTGCCTAATTATTGTTGAATGCACAACAATACCAACTCCTCATTCTTTCTCAATCCACCATAGGTGTCCAAGTCCAGCAAAAGTTTTTTAATTTCTACACTTGAGAAAGATAAAGTTCCTTCCTCCAGCCTGGAGTTTAGTGCCTGAATCTTAAAATGATATAACTGTTATTTGATAATACAAGGCCAGAGTGTTAAAAAAAAAAAGAAAAAGTTGTTTTTCTTTTATTATTTGAAAAACATGACACAACATTTTTCTAGGTCTACAATAAAATTTTGTTTTATAGCTCTTCATATTGATCCACACTAGGCTCTGGGATTCTCTGTTGAATGCTTGTAGACATAAAGTGTATCACAGTCATTAAAATAAAGATTTTTTTTTTTTTTTTTAATTGGAAAATAGCCTGAATCCACTAGAGACTTGTAATTACTGAGTAGATTTAATTCCAAGGCAAATGGACCATTGGTACTATCTTTTTTCCTGTCCATAAGCAGAGTCTTCAAGAGTCTAAGTGTAATATGATATCAGGGGTCCTACGGGCACAAATACAAATCTCATCTGCTGTTCTGCTGCTCACTGAAGCAATGCAGCCCTGAAAGCTGGGCAGAACCTGGCTCAGGCACATCAGACACAACAAGGAACATGTATGAATTGCATATAAAACACCCCATATAGCATGAAAGCACCAAGGAGATAACAAGAAGGTATAAAGGGCGGTCACAGCCCCTGCAGGAACAGGGGCAGAAGCGGAAGCAGGAGAGCAGGATCACTCCAGCCCTGTTTCTCTGGGTAAGGGTGCTGCACCCGGGCAGTGCCGCTGGGTATCTGCAGCAGGTCCTCCACCTCCTCTCCCAGAGAAAGAGCACTCCTCTTTTATCTGCCATTTGCCACACTTTGCTGCTGCAACTCAGCAGCCATCTCTCAGATGTTATCTTTTGCTATGTAACTAGGTCAAGCTTATCAGAATTTTAAGCAGGTGTGTGGGCATGTGTGTGTGTGTTTTCTGCTCCAACCTCCCCACACGATAAGGTGACTGGTAGCATAGTGATGAATCAGAGCAAACTTGGATGCATCACATCTTAAAAGAAGTCAGGTGGCACTGGCAAAAATGCTGCTGCTTGGTGTTGTTACTTGGTGTTGCTAGGAGTAGCAGTAGTGTTTTTAAAAGCTCCAGAAAAAATAAAAAATATCAGTGAATTATTTTCACTTGCTGCATTAGCATCCATCAGTGATATTAAATGCATAGAACTGAAAGCATCACTTTAAATCTTTCACCACTTGATGTTCTATTCTCAAAAGTTAATTACTTTTTTTAAAAAAAATTATATGGAATATGTTTTACAGAGAGTCTTTATTTCTTCTGTTTAGAATGTGCAATAAGGTATGACTGCAAAATTTTTTCAAGGTAACTGAGTGATACAAGGAAACATTTTTCCCATGGGCTTCAGACTGCATAATATTTTTGCATTGTTCCTACATTAACACTACAATCAAATATTTTTTCCTGTTTCTCTTGGTTCTTTTGTTGACCTATATACTAACAACTACTTCATTATTTAACCTGTGATATTATGTGATTAAGCCTTGCCTTTGAGAATTTATTATAATGATTAATATTGTTTTTTGGAGTTTCTCTGTAGGTGCATTGTTTTACTATGCCTTAAAACATTTCCTCTTTCTGTTGATCATACCAAGATATAGAAACTGAGGTTAATGATAATGATGAAACTAATTTCACCCTCACTGGTAGTTTTGAGAAGCCTTGTGGCATCAGAACAACATGGTCTGTAAATTATGTTACACTTAAATATCCTAATAAACATCATGGTAGAAATGAGAAAAGAGCTCTTACTCCAAACACAAGCTTTTACCCAAAAAATCTTTTCTTATGTAATTTTGAAGCCTTTTTATTGATTTCAGCTAGCTTTTAATGCATCATCAAGAAAGCACAGACTTGCTTTTCTATTCTCATGTAAATCTGTATGTAAATGTTGCTGTGCTGCACATCACCAGACATTGCTCCTTCAGGGATTTAAGCCACGTTTCCTTGGTATAAATGCACCGCCTACTTTTTGGAAAAATTTTTATTAATTCTGCAAAATACACTGATTCCAATATTTTCAGTATTCCATCATTTAAAACTATTTTTTTAAAAACTGTATTTGAAAAATAAATTTTAAAATAAATGTTTAAATAACTTGGTTGTTTATTTTGTTTTATGTTTCTGAGCTTTTAGAGTGTGTGCTGTGTATGTTTTATTTCTCTTTACTACACTGTGTGATTTGAAATATGCTAAAAAAATATTAAAAACACATACAGTTTCTTATCAGAGAAAGCCTGTACTTTCAGCAAAATAACAAAAAAGAGATTCATTTCAGGTAGCTTTAAGTGTTACCCCAATGCCCTGAATAGCTCAGATGAATCCATTTTGTGTGAGTGGTGTTAAACAAACACAATCTGGAGCTCTGGATTCTTTTCCTAAAGCAACATCAGGCCTATCATCTAGTATCAATTTGTCTGTCATGAACAAAGGATTTCACACTATGCACAGCATTTATTTTCATTAAACCATATCACTCTTTTCTGCTTACCAGGCATTATTGTTTCTTCTTAGACTGCCGTGTTTCCTTGGCTTGCAATTTTGTGATGATAGTTAAGAATTCCAAAGTGTGATCTATTTTACCTAAATTTAAATGCCTGCATTGCAGGCCTCTAAGGCTGTGTTACTCTTCTATGCTTGAATATAGAGTCAATATAATCTAAAAAGCGAGTAACCATCATCATATGCCAGTGGGAGGAAAGGAGTAGATGACGTGAGGAATTCCTGTCTCTGTGATATACAACAGAACTAGAAAGAAAAAACTCTGCAGATGACAGTATAGAAACCACAAATATTAACTGAACAAAGATGACATCAGCTGAACTCTGGTAGGAGAACTGTTGAAAAGTTTGCATGCCTGCATCCTTCTGTCCATAATAAAATAACAAAAAGAAAAATAATACTAAGTTCTACTGTACCCTGAATTCATGCTAGAGGAGACTGAGAACAGAGTATAGACCTAAGAACCAGTCTTAGTTTTCACATAGCTAATTTTAATTTTTATTCCATTTTCTGAATGCCTAGGATGAAGAAAGAATGAAGTACCCCCAGGTTGTAAAAGCTCCTCTGAATTCTCAAAGCCATTGATGAAAATGAGCCTGTTATTACCACTGTCAATTAGAGCAGAGACTGCAAGCAGCTCTGAGAGATTACTCAAATGTGTTTAGCACAAATCTGCTTCAAAGACAGCACGCAAGCTCCAGGCACTTGCTGTCAGCATGAATGCTTACTGCTCTCTAGTTGGAGTTTCCTTTCTGACCTCCACTCTTTAGACACAAAAAATTATTCCAGGTTTTATTAATTTGATTTTCAGAACAGAGAACTGAAATGAGATTTTCTTTTATTTAATTTCTTCTTAGGGGAAGGGACTGAGTAAGGCCTATCATTTACAAAGAAAAGATGAGAAAGTCATGATAAGTTAAAGACCTTTGAAAAGACTTGTAGTTTTTTTGTGCCTCAGATGCCCCACCTGTGAAAGAAAAGAAATAGCACTTCCCTAATTTCTGTAGATTACAAGGATGAAAAAGCTTGTGAGTTTTTGTAATCATCTTTATTGTTCTTGGTGTCTTGAAATGTAACTCGCTGAAAAATCATCAATTATCTTGTATTCTCACTAAGATGAAGACAATTCTTATCATTATCAGGACTTGCTTTCAAGTGGCCTGTTTCACGAGCATAAAAAAGTCTAAAAGCGTCAAATTTTACTTCCTTTATATTTTGAAATGCCAGTCATGGAAAAATAATTTTGAGTTAGATATGGAAATGGTGATTTGGTATACACGTTCAATCCCCATTCTCTAGCACCTTTATCTCTACAGTATTTGTATTTCTAGAAATAGTTTTAAATACACCTCATGGAAGGTAACATTCTTTCTGTTTTGTATTTATTGCAATCCTTTCATCTGTCCTTCATAGATCATAATCAGTGGTTAACTCATATCTGGAACAGGACTTAAATCTCTGTGTATTAACAGTACCCTCATTTTCTGAGTGGGAGATGTTGGAGTCATTATAGCTCCTACTTGTAGGATTAGCAGGGAATGTTTGTTTAAAATCCTCTGTGAATACCTTAAATCCCCAAATTAATATAATTTTACATGTTCGTATGACGAATTGGTGGCCTGAATTATTAAACAAAACCACTACTGTTTTTATGCTTAAGCATACTCACACGCAATAAGCTCAGAAATTAATTTAATAATGAATTATAATATTTACAATTATTAATTAGAAATAAATTATTAATGGACTTTATATGAATAAGAGCAGGTAGAATCACAATACAGTGAACAGATCGCTTTTAGAAAAAAATGTAAAACCGAACAGCTTTACAGCAGCGGTGCTATTGTGTCATTGGTTAAATATTGTACCTTCTCTCATAAAGAGAGGACTATAAGAGTTTTAGGCATTGATCTAGTCCCATTTCACTTTCACCACAATGCTGCAGCTCTTGTCTACTTGACTTTTGCATCCCACTTGTAGCTGATTGCCCCACTGGCTGTTTCTTTTTGGCATGGAGGTTCCTGAAGCAGGAGAGAAGGTGTAGTGCTGTGCAGCAACTTGGGTCTCTGTGCCTTTTCCACACTAAAGTCCTGCACTGCAACCTGACCCTAAACCTGACCCTATCATGGCACACAGGAAAGCAAATCAGTTTTTTTTTTTAAAAAAAAAAAAAAAAGAAAATTACAGCCTTTGTATATGAAAGTCAAACATTTCACCAACTAAATAACTCTGAAATTAAACTTAAGTTCTGAAAGTCTTCTGTTCCTTACCAAGTAGGAGTCTTGTGTGTACTACAGCTATTCCTGGCATCAAGATTATGGTGAGAAGACAAGTCTAAGGAGAGTTTTTGTTTTGACTGCAGATCTCAAGAAAACAGTGAACTAAATGCACAGTGGTTCCACTGTCCAACTCACCAACACTCAGCCCTTTGAGTCTGATTGTCCTCTATTTTTCTTGTTTGTGGATCCACGCCAGGCTAAAGGGGAAGGAGGGGACTTATAATAATAGTAGTTCTCTTGAATATTTTTGTCGTTTTACTTTACATGTCCTTCGAGTTTCTTTTAAATGGCACCTGAAACTTTTTTATGGCTCCTAGCTGAAATGTCTTCTAAGGGCTATTGTAACATATTTTTTTCCAAATACAATGTGATATTCAGTGAGAATCAGTTCCACGCAGGATGCAGGTTGGAGTGTTGACTTATGGTTGTCTATACCATTTTGTTATTATCACATCCCTTGACACAGCTCTGACATATCAAGTGATATACAACTAGTAACAGAGACTGCTCTCAATAGGTGATTTTGGCAGAGTCACTTGTTTTGGGACACTTAAGCATGAACCAGTCCATTCTAGATGGCCTACAAGAAAAGGGTGAACCCTGTCATTGTTTGTTTTGTTTTGTTTTGTTTTTTAACAAGTACAGGTATAGCTATTGGGCCACTATTGCAGATAGTGGGAGACCATAAATAATTTTGGCCTGCACAGATCAGGCAGCAGATAGTCCTTCTACTAATTGTGTTTCACTCCATTGCTTTATATTTTTTGCCTTTTTGTCTAGAAAACAGAAAGGCCATTGGAAGGTTAGTAAACCTGAAAACTGGAGTAAATTTCTGTATTACAACTGGAAAAGGCAGTTTAGCAAACAGACTTTGCAGCTTTTTGATGTGAAATATTTATATTGGCCAACAGTGAATGTCACACAAGAGCAGTGGGACTGCAGTGCTGCCAAACAGGGGACACTGCTCACTGCCTTCTTTGTGCAGAAGCATTTCATCTTACAAACACAAATAAACCCTGATGATTAATCTCACTAAAATGTAATGTATATTGGTGACTCTGACATCTGTGAAGCCAGAGGCACTGTCCTTCTCTTTGATTATTTAAAAAATGAAGTGTTAATACAAGGATGTAATTCCTTGCTGTTACATTAGCTCTAGAGCCATAGTCAGTTGTTTAGTTTGGAAGAGACAATAGCAGGTCGTCTAGTCAAATTCCCCACCCCTGCTCAAAACAATTCCAGATGTATCAGGTTGCTCAGGGACTTCTCCAGAAGTTTTAAATACTTCCAAGGATGGAGATTCCACAAATTCTGTAGGCAGCCTGTTCCAATATTTGACTACCCACACTGTGATTTTTTTTTTCTAAATATATAAGCAGAATTTCTCATGTTGTGACTTGTGTCTGTTGACTCTTGTCCTATCATTGCACACCTCCAAGAGTCTAGTTCTATCTACTTTGTACCCTCCTATAAGGCATCTGTAGACAGCTCCCTTTATTTTCCCCAAGCCAAACAAATCCAACTGTCTCAAGCCTCTCCTCATATTTCATATGTGGCAGTCTCTGGACCATGTTGTTAGGTATCCCCTGGCCTTGCTCAAATTTATCAATGTCTTTCTACTACTGGAAAGCCTAAATCTATACACAATACTGTAAATTCTTACAAGTGTTAAATAGAGAGAAATAACACCTTTTTGACCCACTGACTACATTAGTGATAATACACCTTAGTATTTGGTTGGTCTTGTTTATAATAAGGGCATGCTGCTGACCTATATTCAGCTTTTTGTCCAGCAGGACCCTTAAGTCCTTTTCTACAGAACTGGACATCATTCAGTTGGCCCCCATTGGCTGCATGGGGTTATTTCATCACAGATGCAGGACTTCACATCTGCCGGACTTCACATCTGCCTTTTTGAACTTCATGAGTTTCCCATCAGCCCATTTCTCCTGACTGTCAAGGCTCCTCTAAACAGCAAGAACCCTACCAACCAGTGTATTCCCCAGCTCCCAATTTGATGGCAATGCCTTCCATCTTTATAATAAATGTAGATGCTGAACTGCTGATAACAAGAACTTTTTGAGACTTGACAGTCTGTGCTGAAATAAAGGTTTTATTTTGTATTTTCATCTGTGTTTAAAATCTTCTCTGTTACTGTATCATCTAAAAATCCTGATACAGTAACTGGAATGCTGTAGGATCAAGCAATACTAGACCCTTCGGAAAGGTCGTAGTAGTAGCCACTCTAAAATGGTAACCACAGTAAAATGACCATCCTGTCCAAACTAGAAGTTATCCTGTCAGACCTTCAGTGCCCAAGTCTTCCTCTGCAAGTAATCATACCATTTTAACCATAATGATATAGATAAATCATCCAAATATCCCTATGTGCTTAGTTTTTTCCTCAGTTTAAAGTGATATGCTGGTGTGACAGATATGGAGAGATCTCTAATATATGCTGGCGTGACACTTTGGAGGCAGCTCTGATAATTTATGACTTTTTTATTACATTGTTTTGCTTATTTTTGTGGCCTGAATTCATAAATATCCTTAACTGTCAGGCTGAAATTTGTGGAACTTGGGTGTCCTTGTAAAGCAGGGCTGAAAAAGATGCACTGTGCTCTTTCTCCATCAGGTATGTCAGGAAAATCATCTAGAAAAAGGAAGGCATGAAGGAATTTCCTAATTTCCATGCATAGGCAGACATGAATTTAGAGTAGCCCTGCAGAGAGGGACTTGGGTGTAGTGGTGGATGGACATGAGCTGGCAATGTGCATTTGTAGCCCAGAAAGCCAACTGTATCCTGGGCTACATTAAATGAAGTGTGGCCAGCTGGGTGAGGAAGGGGATTCTCCCCCTCTTCTCTGCCCTTGTGAGACCCCACCTGCAATACTGTATTCAGCACAGGAAAGACATGGACCTGTTGGAGCGGGCCCAGAGGAGGGCCTCAAAGATGATCAGAGCAATAGAACACCTCTCCTGTGAGGAAAGCCTGATAGTTGGAGTTGTTCAGCCTGGAGAGCAGAAGGCTCTGGGGACAACTTATTTCAGCCTTTCAGTACTTAGAGAGAGCTTATAAGAAAGAGGGACAAAGTTTTTAGTAAGGCCTGTTGTGGTAGTACAAGGGTTAATGGTTTTAATCTAAAAGAGGTTAGATTCAGACTAGATAAAAGGACAAATTTTTTTTGAGATGATGGTGGTGAGACACTTGAACTGGTTGCCCAGAGAGGTGGTAGATGACTTATCCCTGGAAATATTCAAGGTCAGTTTGAACAGGTCTCTGAGCAACCTGATCTAGTTGAAAATGTCCCTGCTCACTGCAGAGGGGTTGGAGCAGATGACCTTTAGATGTCCCTTCTGACCCAAACTCTTCTATAATTCTATGAAAAGAATAATGTTGAAGATGTTTGCTGCAATGTTCTTGCTAGAGTCCCTGAGAGTTTGGCCTCCTAAGGAAGCAGGAGATTAAAGAGTTCAAAGAATTTTAGTGGGCTGGACAATCTTTTGCAAATTGGCATATCTGAGGAGCAGTAACTTCTGCTAGACCTCAAGGGCTTAATGGTTCCTGGTAAGAAAGCCTTCAGAGAGATGTCCCAAAGCATACAGGGATTCATGGTCAGGACAATATATCTGAAGACCTGTGTTCCTGGGGATAGTTTTAACAATTTAAAAGCATAAGTTCTTATGTCCAGACATGCTTGAGTTGCTAATAGAAGAGAAACCAAAGTGTGTTGACTTGACAAATATGTGAAACCTATGAGAAGGTCTGAGAACAAAGCCCTGGAGGGACAGTTCACTGAAAAGAGGACAAAATAGAGAAGTAGGTGTCCCTGATATGTGACTTCACTGGAAGAGATAGGAGCAATTCAGACCTAATTTTATTTTAAAATATAATAATAAAAAATGCAGCAAATAGTTATATAAGCAGTTTTAGTAGCATGAAATCAGTGCCTGCAAAATGCAGCTGCAGCTGTGGGTGATGCTACAAGGGGCAGCAAGGCCCCTTAGCTGTGGCAATTTTGAAGCACAAGGATTTTCTCACCCTGGGAACTTGGTGGCTCTTTGGTGATTCATTGTAGTATCTGAGAATTGAGGGATCCGTCCTAAGAGACTGAATGCTAAGCTGAATCTCTGTGAATATTTTTCAGTGACTTCTCTCTATATGAGCTTTAATTTCAACATAAATTTTAAAAATATTCCATGAACTGACCAATTCCCAGTTTCACATTGTATACTACATATAGCTGCTTGGTTAAACTCTGCAATAGCACTGTAAGAAAATATTTCATGAATACTCTGCGTTCTGCTGAGTGGTTTAACTGAGTAAACACACATTTTTGTTAAACATTGTTAATTATTTAAAAAGAATTATATTTTTTAATCATTCTTTCTGTGAGTACGAAGGGATACTAGGATTTTCCTTCTGTAAACTAGTTTTCTGGAGGTAGATTAAGATAAATTTACATATTTCACAGAAGCTAATTGCAGACAACTTTCTGTCCTGTGGAGCTATCAACACTTCATCAATGTTTTCTAACTATTTCCAAAGGGCCAGCATGCTGGGCAGGAGTTTTCTCACTGAAATATAAGAGAATGATGAGAAGTGGAGCTGAGTGTGGGGTGAAGAGTTACTTTTAGCCATGACTATTTCCTCAGAAAGAGGTACTCAATATAGCCTAAATGTATATCTTTGTGATTAAGGCAGCCTCTCTTGATAGAAATTAATAGAAGTTAGCCCATATCACTGCTATAGAAAGTAGGCTAATATGAAAAAACGCACCTCTTTTCTTGAGGCATCCTCAAAGTTGTTACCTATTTCTTACTACATTATTTTTTGAGAAAAGGGCATCAACTGACGGGAAAAATTCCAGGGTATGTGTTCCAGGTGCCAGATTCAAACATCAATTTATCTTACCTGGACTGCATGAATTTTTTTATTATTTGTATCAAAGAAGGAAACTATGCAAATATAATAAATATAGGTATAATGTGGCTCAGAAAAGCAAGCTCTATGCAAAAACCTCATGGGTGTTCTACAAGTCAGGTACAATTCAATAATATAAAAATGTTTACTGAAAGAAACTGATTTCTTGTTTATAATAAGGTCTAAATTATTGTTCCTGGCAACCTTCTTTCTACTGGAGGAAAGAACCAGAAAATACTTTTAGGGTTTATCAGTTTCTTTCTTATTCTGCCTTCATCAGGAACTTAAAAGGGTACAGAGTCAGACTACATTTTCAATTCATCTTTTCTTCACAGTGAGGAGACAAAAACTGTACATTCCTAAACTGTGCTGATGTACGCACATTTATTGGTTGTCTATATTGGATGCCAGAGATGAATCTGTGTGAAGATATCAACAAGCCGTAGGTGGATTCTGGTTCTGACTTATTTGAAGAAAAGTTTTGATGAACTAACCATTCCTTAATTCAAAATGAATCATGGGACATTAGTGACACCCTGGGAGGTGTGCTAATGACAAAATAGAACAGATGAATATGGGTAGTGTGTACAGCATTACAATAAAATCACTCTGGTCAACAAATGGGAAATCTGAACCAGCAAAACATATTTTCATGTTAATTAGGGAAAAGAAACCAAACCAGATATTTTAAATATTTATTTGTCAGACTGGGATAACAGTCTTTATACAGCACAATTTGCATAAATTCTCAAGATACATCCTGTATACAGTCACAAAACCATGACATGGATTTATACATAAAGTGAAAACTGAGACAGATTTACAGGCATTTTTATACAATTCTCATACTGCTTTTGTTTCAGTTTTTACAACTTTTAGAATAAGTCTGTATTTTTTTTTTTCCTGATGAATCTGGAAGCAAAATGAAAATTAAAAGAAATTCAAACGAAAATGAGTATCAACAAACCACCATCTATGCATGCAACATTCACTGTGGAAACATTACATTTCTCCAAGGACTAATCCTTTTTTTTTGTGTGTTTTTTGTGGGGTTTTTGGTGTTTTTAGATTTTTTAAAACATTGGGTATGCTGTACATGTTGTCTGTAGCATGACAGCACACACGCGAGTCAGCCATTGTTGAGCAACTGAGCACATCACTGAACATCTATAAGATACAATCAAATAAGGACACATTCACATGCTTGGATGTCAGATGGAGTTAATATTTTAAACTCAGATTGTTTTACAAAAATGCATACTTATTTACAGGGTAACAAATTAAGAAAACGGCTTTCGCTCAAATAATCTATTTTGAGATATGGATATCTATATATATATTTTAACTTTTGAGATCAATATATTTGCTTATTAATCTTTTCAAAATAATAAACCAGAACATATAGAAAACATTAAAATGCTTCTTATGATTTAAAGAGAGAGTATCCGGTTTCACTTATTCTTTCTATTTTCCTTCTAAAGGCAAAATGTATTCATAAAGAGCAAGTGGTCCTACATGCCAGGTGTACCAAAAATTCACAAGGCATGTAGGACTAAGTTTTAAATATAATGTAGGTGAATACTTACACTAAAATTCCTCTCTGTTTAATTACCTTTATAAGTTACACTCACACAAATGCAAATTTTCTCTGTTATTCACATAGGTATGTACATATCTAGATATATACTCAAATAATGAAATCTGGGACATTCAACATTCTAGCAATGAAAATAAGGTACTTAAAAATAGTGTCAGTTATGATTCAAATAATAATTTAAAAAAATACTATTAATATCTTTATGATATCTCCATGAAACTAAATCCTAATTAAATAATCTCTATTGGGCACACACTAGCTTGCAATATAATAGATGTCTTCTTTTTCTTCATCATCATCCTCAAAGTAAGAAACAATATCAGCTGGTTACCAGCTACCATATCCCACAGCCTAACCATGCGAACACCTAGCATCCAGAAAAATGACTCCAGTATTTCCTAGGTCTTGATTTAAAGCCAGTTTAAGTCAACAGATTACTTGTTATTGACTTCAGATGGTTCAGATTGGATTTTTGTTTCTTCCACACAGGATCCATATAATGTAAAAACATGGGTCATAATAAAGAAGCAGCACTCACTGCCCCTGGATACTATCCCTTTAAAGTGTAATGATAAAGAACTAGCTCAACATTCATCATAGAAACTCTCATGTCTAGTTTTAACCTGGAAAAAAAAAAGTGTCTGCTTGCTGCTCATTGTATGCATAATAATAATAATGATAATGTTAGAAATCCCTGTCATTTGTAAACACACACACTGTGCTTTTGCTCATTTTTCAGCTTGTTTCCACTACACAAGGCCTTGAACAAAGAAGCAGCTTCGAACTGTGTTGACTCAGCAGATTTATGAATAAAAAATGTTTAAATACCTCTGCTATTACCTCTCTGCAACATGTGTCTTGAAAGCATTCATAGAAATATGTGAACTCATTAATAATCAATCAGTCAGAAATGATAAAAGCTGTTGCCACATCCAAGCACTTTTGGCCAGATAAAAGAAACAAAAAATAATGAGAAAAAAGTGAAAAAAATATACCGAGATATATACAAAAAAGTAAAAAAATACTAATAGTCCTTGTTTGATTATTTTTTAAAAAACATTGTCACAAGACTTCATTCATAAAAGAAGAAAAAAAATGAAAAAAATGCATTCAAACATGACTTTGTGTTGCATAGAGTGATTCCAGTACAACCTAGAAATTTGGTCAAAAAAGGAACTTGGCACACTTTGAAAGCATCCTCTGACCTCCGAATGGTGCTGCCTCAGAAAAGAGGGAGTGCGTGGGCCCAGGTCTGTCACTAACCCATCCTGGGTGACACCAAAGGAGCCCTGTCCTTGCTGCAGCTGGCCAAGACAGTGCCACATTCCTGACAAACTCTACTCTTTGCATTTTACGATAGGAGTCCAAAACTGCCATTTCAACATGCAGAAACATTTTGTGTGTTGTTCAGAGAATCAAAGATGCTTGATTTAAACCAGTTGTTGACAGCTGATTACCCCACAAAGGTAGCTGTTCCATACAGCTGCAGCTATACTACCCAACACAAATATTTCATAAAAATATTGACCACATTTGTACGTGTGTGAGAAAAAAACATGCCTGTCCGCTTTCTCAATTAAGAGTGATGATTACAGGCTTCCCAGTAAGGCAGCCAGACAGTGCTTGTTCCTGCTGGAAATCTCCATAGCAACTTCCAGCGTGACTTGCTGTCTTTATAATAAATCTTAGCAAGAACAAAATTACCAGCAGTTTGCACAAAATTGCACACCTCATGGCTTATACTTCACACAGTAATTGAAACTGGACTTTTTTTTTTTTTTTTTTTTTGTCATTTTTTTCAAAGAAATAACACATTATAGCCATCAGGAATGCAAAATAACCCACCAAAAGAGTAACACATACATCAAATATATCCACATAGGACTTTTTGGTTTGATTGGGGATTTTTTCTTTGAAGTATTTATCTTCTTATAAAAACATACACAACATCAAAACATATAGGATGTTTACAATAACTCCAGAGGACTGGCTTTAAAATATATGAGAGGAAGGGTATACATATACTGGTGAAAGCATAAAATTCAATATTAAAGCACACATCTTACTTCCACTGTCAGTGATATGTTTTTAAGATAGCTGATAAGATTTTGGTAAAATTGCTCTGCTTACTCATTAAGCAGGCTACGAACAGGTTATCAATAACTTAACAGGAGTTTTCTTGGTGTGTAGCATTAATTCTTCTGTGTTTTTCTTCTCATATTCCTTTTCCATGCTGTTATTTTATGTAGACAAAGATAAATCAAAAACTGTATGTGGGAAGTGTCACCAAATTAAATGGTGTAGCTTTTTCAAGGTTAGTCCAGATTCTGAATAAACTGAGCCTTATTTTTCCTTTTCTTTAGTGTATATATTATTTTCCAGAAGAATATTTTCAGTTGGTCTTGCACAACCTGTGGAAGTGTACTACATATATTCAGAAAATATAAGAAGATGTACATTAAATAATATGTGAAAAGTCCTTATTAGGAAGGAAAAATAAATGTCTGAAGGGCAGAATTTTGGTCATTTTCTTTCTAAATATTCAAAGGTCATGAGGTAATATTTCCAGGGAAACTACTTTTTAATGAAGTGGTGAAATATTAGGTGACTTCTGAGTAACATGGGAGTTAGTTCCATATTGATTCTTGGTTTTTAAAGAAACCGCTATACTTTTATGAATGGGAGAAAAGACTGTCCCTTCTTCAAAAATGGTACAAGGGAAAATACAACAACCAGCCTAAGCTATCTTCCCAAGATTCTTCACAAGTGAACTAACTGCTCAGCTTCAAGCCCCTGGAAGTGGGACTTCAAGCATGGAAGTGCTGACACAGTTTTAAATGCTGCAAATTACCTTCCTATTTACTTCTTTCCTAACTGAGAAGCTATGCTGTTGAGTGGATTATATTCAGACATTCACTTGAGATAGCAAGAGGATATTCTTAATTCTCTTTAATACAACAGCCCTGCTATACCTTCACTTTAGATTTCAAGTGTGTCACTGGTGTTGATACAGAGCCCTGCACCAAGCCGGTTGCTGTTAACATGGTAGGTATACTGCTCCAAAGTGCCCACAAAACATAGTTTCAGAATAAGACTTGTTGCTGAAAAACGAAAGGTCTAATTAACGTAATTGTGTCAGTCCCAGTGCTTAAGTCTCTTCAATTCCAAACTTTTTCAAAACTGCTGATTCAAAGTGTAGGGTGAAGTAGTGTCACTGACATCGAAACAGCAATTTTTCTTCCTGATGTAGTGCAGATTACATCCTGCCCTTTCTCTTTAAAACCACATCCCAAATTATAGACCATAAATATAGTTTTATCCATTACATTCTAGGACAGTGGTTTATATTCATTGTTAACACACAGAAGCAAATGAAACAATTAGATCTGATTCTCCACAGCATAGTTTTTGAAGGAAAAAGAAAGAAGGAAAAAAGTAATGTAAAATAACATTACCACTCTTGCAAACGTCTTGAAGTTTGTGTCAAGTGGCATAATCTCACTACAGCAAATTATCAGAGATCCTAAGGTGCAGAGGAACAAGTTTTGCACTTCTGATAAGTGAGATTTGGAAAGTCAGTAACCCTAGGTACTTTTGCATAAAATGATCTCCTTCTGGTTGCACAGAAAACCAGACTGCTCTTTCCATCACACTACCTCCAGCTGCAGCCGAACTCTGCATTAACACCTGCCTTCCAGCCTTCATTATTTCCTTCACAGTTACTCTCTTCACAAAGAGTTCAACAACACGGAGCCCTCATATCAGTCTTCATTTCAAACAGCCTCACTTTAACTTCTGGGCCCACGTTTTCTTTTACTTTGCTGTCTTTTGCAGCAAAACAAGTGTACTAGCCCTCATTTAAGTGTGCTATGTAGCCCAGAGACTGCTCTTTTCTACTTTGTATTCTGAAAGACTAGCTAAACACAATGATATCAAACTATAGTCTTGGAGTGATGCTGTTTATAGCAGACTCTGCAGGTTTTGTGCCCTAAGCAGACAGCTCTGCTCAGTGTGTTTGTGTGGAGCTGACCAACAGTTTGTGCCAGTTTACTATTCTTTTCCTTAGATCCACTTTGTCAAGCCAGATATAAGCTTCCCCAATCAGTGTCTTTTTCATAAACTTCCCTCCATTGGAGACAAGCAGAATCTGGGAAAATACATAAATAAAAAAATAATAAAACATAATTATAATTGTGCATGTAATTATCATTGTGCATATTAACATATACTGCATTTGCTGGCAAACATGAAAGATTCAGAAGTGTTGAGCTGTTTTGGTACCCACAGAGGAGGAAAAAACCACTAACCATAACCCTTTATATAGAGTCATCTTTCCAACAGAAAGGAAGCCCTGTGAAAACTAAACCTTCCCTCTTTTATTTTATCACGGGATGTATCAACTAGATGACAGTCTTGAACTTCAGTTAGCAATTTGTTCACCTGCTGGTTACCAAAGACAAACACAAGGTCAAATTTTAAGTTACAGAGTGAAGCTTTATGCAGGCAGAATCCCAGCCCTTCTTAAGTGCATGGGAGTCAGAGGGTACCCTGCACATAGGTGGTAAGTCAGGGCATACTAGTGTGTGAAAAAGTACAGAGTTCTGGTTTCTGACCCGAGCAAGCAGTAGTCTAACCTAAAATATAGTGGTGGTCTGAAATCTCACTCCTGCTATGACTCTGCTGAGAGCCACAGTATTGCGCCTGGTCTTACAGCTCTTGTTTGCCCCAGCCATGGAGAGTGGAAGAGCAAGGAACAGCCCGGCACTTATATGAGCTATGCAGGCTGTGTGTTTGACACTCTCCCTCATATATCATACAGGCAAATGTTTTCCAGCTAAGCGGGTTCATGCCATGCAAGCAATAGACTTTTCTGAAGGTCTTGATTCATTCTATGGATCTATAGGTTCATTCTATGTCTTTCTGGGAAAAATACATATACTTCAGGGAAGAGTTATAGTTACACATTCAGATAAATTGTATCATTTCTTAATTATTGAGTAACTGAATTAACAAGGTCAATGCTTCTTTTCTTATTATTATTTTTATATAATCAACTTCCTAAGTTTTTCAAAAAGAAAAAAAAAAAACCTCATGAAAAATTGCATTTCCATTATAGGATTAGCAGCAAGTTTGTAGTAGTCACAGAGCAGACCTCCAGCAATGAGCAAGGGAGGTAACTGATAACAACAGAAAGCTGTCACCCTCTGTGTGAACCAGCAGGAGAAAAAAATAGGGCATTTTGTTGCTTGGTTTCAAAGATTTGGTTAACAGAAGAATGGCAGAACTCAAGATGATTCTGGAAGAGACCATACAGCTAGAAGAGTCCATACAGCAGTAGACGTGTAACAGAACTGTAGAAAAACGAGAGTTTCACTAATCAGGAACTTCAACATTTTTGAAAATTTTCCATTCTGATTTGGGAAACAAAGCGGAAAATGCAAACTTTACATTACAATAGAAATATTTATTTTAAAAAAAAAAAAAAAAAAAGGGAAGAAATTTTCCATAAAGTTCCTGGATGAGCTTCCCAGTTCACTGGCCAATTTGGATATCAGTTGGCAAGTAAGGTATGTACCCAGACAGCTTAGACACCTACATGCCCATCAGTCAACAAGTTTGAGGAGAGAAAACCAAATGACTCTTAGGCACTGAGCTGTTAGGGAACCCCAGTCCACACATCAGAAAGCCCATCCTTGGGGAAAATAATCAGCCTGACTCCAATGATGGTGACTTTCTAGGTCACTTGTTTCAGTGTTTCCTGAAGAAACAGACAGCCCAGAAGCTGGCAAGACAACCAGAACATCTGTGAAAAACATTCTTCTGGATTTTTATGATTACCCTCACAGAGGATATTCTGTATGTCTAATTACAGCAAGCCAATTAGCCAGAGGCCAGCTAGGGAACAAGGTGAAGGACCCAGGAGTTTATTACTTTCCAGGGGGGTCCCAGGAGGGTTGCCAAGGAACAGGGAATCAGGAAAGTGAGCAAGCAAGCTACCGGGGGCTGAGGCAAGTGCTTCTCTGAAACCTGTCAAAATGTTTTCTGCAGAATGTTTGCATTCTGACACATCAACAGTTTTGGGACAGAAAAAATTTCTAACAAATTCTTCATCACTTCTGTCGTTGATCCTTCTCTCCATACCTCCCAGCTGGATCGCTAGTATCTGTCTTCTCTAGCTTGTCTTTCTCTCAGCTTTGTTTCTTCCACACTCCAGGCTTTACATTCCAGACCTTTTTATCCTGAATCAGCTAGTCTCAGTTTCTAATCTTCAGGTTTGGTTTTTTTTTTTCCTTATCCTAAATGCTCTTGAGCAGAAAATTCTAGCTTTTCTTTTCTTCTCTCTCTCTTTTTTTTTTTTTTTCTTTTCCTTTTTATTTTTTTTTCTTTTCCTCAATAGCCCATGGTCCCATTTTTATAGCTCATGTTCACAGATATTTCTGTTCATTTTTAGAGTGCAGGACCTTGTCCTAATCTGCCTCCAGTTGCTTCTCATGTCTCTTTACATGCACCTTCTGTGATTAACATGTTTGCTCTCATCTTACTCCCTCTCTCTGATTTTACTTCCTCCCTTAATCTCCCAATTCCATTTCTGGTCTGTACATTCTGGTTTTGTTTCAATTCCCTCTCTCCCAAATCTCTTTTGACAATGTCCATCTCCTTGCCCTTAAATGTTCATCACTCAAATTCAGCATTCAAATTGGCCAGCTTCATGCTTTGTCATAGGAACAATTGATAAATATGAAGAGCATATAAAAACAGATGTACTGAGTCAGATTGAAGATCTCTCCAGGCAAATATTCTGCTTCCAAAAGTGTATAGGATGGTGTATAAGGACAGAATATAAGAACAGGGAAATCATGTAGTGACACTTTCCCGAAATACCTACTATGATCTGTGGACCATTGACTTCCTGATTTACAAGTGGTATGTTTGTATTTAACAGACTGCAAGGTATTTTGCCTATGAATTTGTCCAGTCATTTTCTCCAGTTACTTTTTCCATTAAAATATTTAGCATCCACAATATATTATGGCAATAAATTTTATAGTTCATACTCCAAGTTGTGTGAAGACGAAACACCTTTTTTTTGTTTTAAACTTGTTCCTTGATACTTTTACAGGATTTGTTCTCTTAGGTCTGGTGTGCAGCACCAGTACACATGACAGAGTTTCTGAGGAAATGTTGCCAAGGCTCAGGCTGACTGTTCCCATGGCTACCTCCCTCACTATCTCCCTTCTTAAGAACTTGATGTCTTATTTTTTCATAGGGCGCTGTGGGTTCTTTATTGGTCTACTATCCCCTTATGGTTTCCTCTTCCCACCACCACTGGAAGCAAAGTTTTTACACAAATTTCAGCTCTTAAACTTTGGCACAACTTCATTGTCCATTCTGGATTTTCCCATATAATATAACATCTGAAATAGTCTTTTACTGATTCTACTGAATCAATAAGGATGTTAGGACACTTTAACACAGGCAAAACAGAATCTATTTTTGTTGGCCTTGTTTTTTAAACAACATCAGTTTTGGCTTTAATTTTGATGATACAACCAATAAGCCTAACATAGGCACTTAGAAAATCCAGTCTGACTTTAACCATCAAAATATAACTGGCTTGTTTACATCAGTATTCCAGATTTAAAGGAACATTAAGTGGATGCTGGTATGCCCAACAATTCCTCCCACTTACTTTTGAGATTAGCATGAAGATACCCCAGGAATTGTCAATACCTCTCCACTAACTAGGGTAAAACTGAATTATATTAGGCTTATATTAGTTGTCTACTCATGTGAAAGTAAATGAAGATAGGTGAAGTGAATCCTACCCATCTGAAAAAGAAAATCTGACCAAATTGTCAACTTTCTCTAAGCACTAAAACACAGGAGAGGGACTACTTCTGAAAATACCGTCATCTCCTTTAGAAAAGTACACAGTGCTGGGGCCAGAGTGTTAACAGTAAGAAATGTTTATCAGAAGATATGAAGGACACACTGTCCTTGAAGCAGGGAAGTTGGTTAAAGTTATGAAAAGCAGGACGCTGAACAGGGATGTGCTTACCGCAAAAATGCTGAAGTATTGCAAAGTATGCAAAACATTGTTATCCAAGCAGAATGTATGTTATGCTTGTGTTTATCGCGTGAACAGTAGTAATAAGCCAATGAGCTTGCTTGACAAGGCGCGTGCTTGCATTAGGACATTATAAAAAGAGAACATTTCACGGAATAAACCGAAGCTTATTTACTCATCATATTGATGTGTCTTGCTTCCCCGTCTTCGGCCGCGGCAACACAGAGCATATTTGACTTAACATAATCAGTAATTCTGTGATATCTGAGATTATGATTGTTGTGTCTAATTCTAGGCACCAAAACATTTAAAGAAGTTGAGGAACTGGAGGAAATGATAAAATGATTAGGCATTTAGGCAACAAGACTTTTTAAAGAAATTTAGTTTACTTAGTTTGGAAAAATAGAGAGGAGAGATATGATAACAACTTTTCAGTGTGAAAACTTCTTTTATAAAAAGAAAGTAGATCATTTTTCCTCTGTGCTTTTTGAGGATACTTACAGATAAGTGAATTTAATTTAAAAATAAAGCATATTTAAGTTAGATATTGTACTAAACTTTCTAAACACATAGAAAAGTATTTTGGGGAAGCATGCATTACTTCCTTCTCTAGGGAGTTCAGATCAAGCCTAAAACTTTCAGGCCCAGTTTATAAATACCCCTCCTCAGTGTGGGGTGATGGATTAAACCATCTTTTAAAGTCTTCTCCAGTCCAATATTTCCATTATTATTTAATTATGTTATTTCCTTTGTAATTTTCTCTTTCAGCAAACAATTAGGGTAGAAGATTGATCTCAAATGCCTGTAGCACAGCATGGACAACATCCAAAATTAGGTTTTAATAAAATGCAGAATTACCTGAAGAGAATGCCCAGCAGGACTCAAGCTAAATCTAAACGTTTCATTGAACGAAGGCTCTCGGTCATGCCTGCATACCCTGGTTTTCTTCTTAATTACTCTCTTTTGTGTAGAGATATTGACAACGTACAGCTTCACATACAGGTCTGGGGAAGAACAGTTCAATGAGTTAAATACAAAAGTTTAAAAATAATTGTTGTTGCTAATGATTTCAACAGAGAGGCAGTGCTGTGAAGAAATAGAGTATTGTACTTTATAGAGCCACATTCTGTTCTCATTCACATGCTGTAGAAATGGAACTACCCATTAAATCCAAGGCAATTACTTTGTGTTTATAACACTGTCATTAAAGGAACAAATACCTTGATGTCTTTATGTATGTATGAAAATATTATTAACAGGAGTTTTTAAGTTTTAAAAAGCTTCTTCACCAAAATACATTTTTTCACTAGATATAATTTTTCTTAAATAACCAAGGGAGTTATAATGTTTGTTAAAGTTAAAAAAGGATTTTTACCAATCAAATGTAAATTAAAAAGAGGATTAACTTCTGAGACTTAATTTGCTTCTACAAAATGTTTTTACTTTCATTAAAGTTGCTCATAAGAGAAAAAAAGCACTTCAGAAAGAATCCTATAGCATATGTCATTCTGGATAAGAAGGAATTTTCTTTCCCATTTTAGTGGTGATGTTAAATGACTTCAGATACATCCTACTTAATGTTCTCAAAGTACCATGAAGCTGGTTTCTGTGTGATACCTGGTAGATGATCTGGAGATTTAAATTTGTATGTGATATTTCTGCACTGAAGGATTTCTACTATCAGCTGTTCTCCATCTGTCTTCATTTCCTTCTTTAATGCAATCTTGATTTCACCCATAACCTGTGTTTTACCTGGAAAAGCAAAAAAAAGAAACCCTCATTACTGTTAAATGAAACTGAATGTATCTTTCTAACTTGGAAAGAAGTAGAATTTTCTGGGCTTTTTTTTAGTTTCTTTTCTTTCTTTTTTTTTTTTTTTTTTTTTTTTTTTTTTTTTTTTCAGGACAGCTTATAAATTTAGTCTGCAGTAGAAGGATAATGTATTGCTTGGATGAACAAATGGTAGATACATGCAGTACACTTGTATAACTAGATTATATTCTTCAGAATGTATTTACTTCAAAAGAGGTTTTTTCCCAAGAATACAAATTTCTCTAGGATTCATTACAAGTCATGTAATGGTCACTACAATTCGGTTTTCAGAAACCTTTACTACAAGATTCTAAGTTATGTCATTTTAAAAAAAGGAAAGAAAAAGAAAAGGAGAACATCCAATAGAGTGTTAAAAGGTAAGATTTTGAAAGGCAATGAAGTAAGACTTAATCACTATGACCTTTAAAAGTAGAGGTGATTTTCCTTCTTATGTGGGCAGAAGTACAGGCCCGTTATTCCTACATTGAACGAACTGCTCTCTAAATCAGTCCAGAGTCAGAGAGAAGGCACAGAATGAAATGTAAGCAAAGCTGTTTTGCCTTTCCCCTGCCTGTCCTCGCACAAGGCTTTACTGACGCCAGGCAGAGTAGGGCAGGGCTACATCTTCTAAATGAGTGGTGTAAGCTGAGCCCATTGCCTCAGCTCAATGCTGTCTGTAATAACATCATGTCATAACAGGGGTTGTGCTTCTCTAACTATTGTCTTGTTACTGTAAAAGACTATTTCACCTTCCTGTTCTCTTCAGACATTAGCTAAAAAGAAGCCAAACCATTAAGCCTCTGAAGTCTTTATTGCTTAATTTCTGGTGCCAGCAGGCTGGAGTTTTCATGCATTACCAGGAAATGCTAGAATCTGGTGCCAAGATGTTGTAAGGAGCAAAACAATTCTGCAGAAAGTAAACAATTATGAAACATCTGGAGAAGCTTCTCTCTTAAGGAGTAGGAACCTACCAAATAGCATTTAGAGATTACTTACTTGTATCACAAATGTATAACCAAATTTGAATAAGCCCCACTAAAAATATCAGCTGTTGTTTTATATGTCTGTGAGCAACCATATATTTTATTGTTTGTCTTACTTAAAATATTTTTGGGAATCATGAAAAAAAAATAATAGCAAATAATCACAGATACAATCTGGACTCCCAACCCTCCCCACAAACTGAAGCTGAAATTTGACTTAGTTACAGTCAGTAACAAATTTACAATTAGGCTTCATCTGGGTCAGCATTTCACCCATTGTTTGTAAGGTGAGAGAGGACCTGTTAGGAGGCAAGTGATCCTCTCACCATTTTTAATCATCAAAAACCACTTCCTATAAGTTTGAACATGCAATAATAGCATCTTCTTTTCTGCTATGTGTTTGTGCAAAGAGAATGAAGCCCTTGTCTTGTGATGGCAGCAGCAAAGATCATCAGTAGTTGGGATAAAAGAAGGAAAGGCCAACAATATCCATGTTGTTATTCATTAATCTGTTATAATGCCCTTTTACTGGAAAGTGTTGAATGCCCATTCAGTCTAGCTTGGCTAAACTGGATTTTGAATGACTGGAAACAGATAAAAGAAAAAAAATATAATGATTCCTCTGCTCTGTGGATAAACTACCAAAATCACTGACATGCCTGAAAGGTGTTGCGTAAATCTGGCTTTTTGATCAATATTTGTTCTTTCACTGACCCCAATGCTTGATGTTGAAACAAGTCCAGCATGGACAGTCATAGCAGAAATCTAATGTCAGTTTCAGGCAAACTTTGTTTAACGGTAGCCTTTTCTGGAAAATATACTTATCTTATTTACTTTATTCCTTCTCTATCCTTTAAGGTTTATTTGCAACAGTTGCTAGGACCTCCTGTTTCATGATTGCCTTAGCACCTTCTTTTTCATTTAGATGTGCATTCAACCTAAAACTACAATAGGTAGGCTGGATTTTACCTGCTATGCTGTGATCTAGAAAAAGGTACAAATGCTTCCAGTAAATTAGAATGTGTTTGAAAATTCCAGCACCATTTCTCAGCATCTGAAAATTTTCCATGGACTATTCTGTATGACCAGATAGTCTTTACAACAAGCAATGCTGCTTCATTATTCATGTCTCACAGAGAAAAAAATGATCTCCAACTGCGAGTACGTGAAGCATGGTAGCTCTCTTGTGCTTCTATACTAGTTTTCATTTCTCCTACAGCATGCAGTGAAAAAGCCTTAACATCAGCCTTATGAACCATTGCACTGAAACAAATCACTTCAAAACTAGAAGAATTTTGAAGACTCAGAAGAGATTGCCAGTCCTTCTATTGTTAGGGTTTTTTTCACTTCTTTCTCATATATGTTCATTACATTTTCCATTTGACAGTTGTATAAGAATAGAGCAAATGTACATTGTTTTGTGGAGTTGATTCTTTAAATGGAAATAGAGAAACACTGATGAGAGGAAGTGTTATTAATGAACTGCCTATGAGCTGTTGACAGAGTTCACAGTGGGCTGAGATGGACATGAATGTCCTTTGACTGATAGGACAGAAATAAAGTTGCTCAGTGTCATGGAATTGAATGACCCCAAGCATTGCATTGGTAGGAACGGCTCAAAATACAGTGTCCAGTCACAACATTTTGCATTCTTACATAAATTTAGAAAGCATCAATCATAAGTGATATGTGAATGGAACTGATTGTGGGTATTTTTGTACATTGGATAATGATAAGCAAATGCTACAATGCAACTCTGAAAAAAAAGTAAATACAGTGAAAGAGAGATTGCATATCTTTCTAGGAAAGTACTAACAAGGTTTTCTAAGACATCTGAAAATAATTTGTAACTTCAATATTAATTTTTGCCTCAATAAAGATGAATTCCAGGTGAAACAGGTGCAAACCAGAATTACCAGAATGGCAAAGAACCATATAGTAAAGCACTAAAAACATTACTTCCTAATTTCGCCTAGGAAACAAGGACTGGAAAAAGATGAAATTTCATTCTACAAACATATGATAGAATAAATATTGAAAAGAATAAGAAATAATTAAGCTAAACTTGTTTGATATTTTACCTGTTGCATATATATCAAATGCAGATTTACTGATGTATTACTGCAAGAGGACCACAGTTATGCACAGCAGCACTGTGTTCACTTTAGGACCATGTTAAGAGTAGCTAATCTATTCTTAAAAATATATAACTAGAATTAAATACATTGGTGTTTTTTATATGACAGTACACCTCTTTTTAGGGGACTAGATTTATTAAAAATACATTAGCAATCAAATGTTGATGGTTAATTAACTATGTTGTTGCAAGGTATTTGAGAGGTCAAGGGGTTTAAATCTGCAATGGTGATGGCAACATAAACTGTTACTCTTGTAGAACTGTCACACTGCACTGTGAAAGTTTAATTAGTTCTGCTATTAGTCTTCAATGACTGCTGCAGTAAATCACAGGATGTGTCATCTGCACTGTTGTTGTCAACTTCCAGGTACTGATAACTATGGATCGTGGTCCCATTCCTTTCTGATCAGATGCCTGCTGTCAAACAAAATTACCCAAGACAGTAGTAAATAGTTGTCTCCCATTGGTCTGTGTCACCAAGGCTAATTCAGTAATGCATTTAAATTAGCAGGTAAATCTTATTGGACAGTGTCAGGGATTTCACTCAGTTCAATTGTCTAAATGTAAATTCCTGAGCTGATTTACACCTTTATCTTAGAATAATTTAAATTGCTTTCTGAGATTGACTATGTCTATTCACATAGATGAATCAAGTATGAGTATGTTAAGCTTGTATATGATATACCTAAATACTCCTACTCAAAGAGCACCATATTAAAGTAATTTTCTGAATGGATGCCAAGTGGCCAGAAGACAGACTTAAGAAAATACATGAATTGGAATTTTGTCCCATGGTTGTGTATAAGTTATTATGGGCTCCTTCTGTTCCAGAAGAGTGACTGGGGGTATTAGAACAGTGGAATTAGAAATAAAATAGGAAGAGGGGAGGGGGCGAAATAAACATTGACAATAATTTCCCAACACTTTTATTTCCAAATGAAGTTTATAACAGAATTATTGTTTCCAGAATCGGTAGTACATGTTCTTCTGGAGCTTCAAGAGTGATACACCTTATGGTCAAGGATTTGAGATCACAGAAAGGTCTGTCTGAGCAGCTTCCAGTGAGCCTGGCCTACTGAGTGAAGGAATGTTAATTTTGGGTTGTGGTGGTGATCTTTTTTTTTTTTTTTTTTTAATTCCTTACAATCCAAATAATCCTCTTACTACTCAGTCAAAGAACTCAGATGCTGGAAAAAAATAAGCAGGAGAAAACAAACAAAAAACCCCAACTACCAAAAAAACCCCAAAACCCCCAGCTTTACTTTCCTACACTTTGTGGCTATGGATTGTATCCATCACATAGTCCTACATGATGGATAAGGACTAGCATGCCTAGGGGAAGGAACATAGACCCATAATTTGTTTTAACAGGATTTATCCTCCTTTTTTACCTCTTGTGTGTGCCCAGAGATATGGCTGCATTTTAAGAAGCATATACACTCTTTCAGGATTTATTTCTACACTTTCTGATTATGAATACTCATGTTACTTCCACTTTTCTGAAAGCACCCATTCCAGAGAGAAATCCCAGTTCTTCAAATGTTGCTGCAGAACAATAGCTTGCTCTACTGCTGCAGACAAGCCCCCTTTAAAGAAGACCAGGCACATCCACACTGCTTTGCCATTAGCCCTATGTCTTCAGACCCCCATCTTGTTGCCTTTTGGCAAGAACACAAAATTCATTATTTTTGTGATATTTTGTGGAAAAAAAGACTGAGAAAAATAGAGTTGTCTTATTGTAGCATGTTGATGTTGGTATATATATGATGCTGCCCTGGGGGATGGCAAGGGAGAACATTGGAGCATTTGGTGGTGCAGGGCCAGGTGTGCTAGTGCTGACAGTCACTATAGAGCACAGGGAAACAATCATGTCCTCCACACTGTTGGAAGATGAGCAGACTGTCTCCAGAACCTAGGTTTTGTCTCAGAAAGAGCAAATCAGTCTGTGATAAAAGAATTCCCAGAAGAAAACTAAAATCATTCAGTATGGAAATTAAAGAATCCAGATCAGGGAGTCAACCTAGGAGAGAAATTATGTGACAGTGCAAATGCCAGTTATGAGACTAAATAATGCAACTCTGTAAATGTTCTCTTGAGGAAAGTTTGGGCATAAGAAATCTCCACAGATTATTGCATTAGTGGCTTCTGCTATTTGGTACTTGAATTTTGTGTTGAGTGTTTCCCTTGAGCAAACTGAAGTGGATGAAATCTATCTCCCAACTTGTCTTAAAAACATTTCTGAGTATATAACATGAAGAATTGCTTCTTCTGAATCTGTTACATCTATTATTCTGAAAGAGTAAGTAATAAGCCTCAGAATTTCCATAATCTTTCAGTCTAAAATGAAGAGATGAGTAATGATTAGCAGTGTCATCATAAGCATATGATCAGAAATAAAGAGGTTTTTTGTTAGAACTAATTTAATTTCCTCAGGTCTTTATCTGTTGTGATACCCTGCGAGATTAAATTAATGAACCTCTGAAAGCTCTGTCCAGTGTTCATTGATAGAATACAGGCATTTCTTTGACATATTTTACTACTGTTCATCTCATAGCTATCTAATGACCTGGACTTGGTGCAGATGTAGTTATCTCTAACATCATGTAATGAGTCATCATGTCTTCCAGAACTAAGCAACTCAAATGATCCTGTGTAGCTGTATTTCTTAAATAAAGAAAATCTTGGATTCAGCTATATTAGGGTATGTCTGTAACATTTAGAAAGTTAAAATATGTAGTATCATGTCATAAAATCTAACTAATCCAAGGTGGATTTTTGAGAAGATTCAAAAAAGGAAAATTTGCAGCTTTAAAATATGGGACATGATTAAAAAGAACCCAAAACATGGGTTCTGTCCTGAGATCCCCATCCCTTAGTAGTGATCTTAGACTTCATCTCTATGCCTAATTTCAGAGGCGGAGATAATAACATCAACTTTTCTGATGAAGAATTGTTTGGATTTAGTATCCAGGATTGGGTATGCTATAAAGAGGCAGACTTTGATCATGTAAACATAAACAGGACTTTGGTGTGTGATCCCTAATCCCATAAGAAAACACAAAGAATTAGAAAAGCTAATGAGGACCTATGTCACTCTTATGTATCCCTCCACCACAATCCATTAAACTTGTAGAGACATAATTTTCTGTTTAATGGAGTGCTGTTTTTGCAAGAAATACGTTTCTACTAGATTCTGTTAAGACTATTTTGAGAACCAGAATCTTCCAGCAGACAGCTATGCTTCAGGAAAACAAGATAACATGATCTTATTGTAATAAATAATTCATAATTACTGCAAATACTAGCCATTTATTATTTACATTTCAGTATTAAACAATTGCAACTGAAGGTAAAGCTAAAGGTTATTCAATATCATTTTAAAATTAAATATAACAAGAACTCAAATTACCAACCAAAAATTCCAATCTTTTTTCAAACTAACTTTTTTTTTTTTTTTTTTTTTTAATTTTTAACATCACACCAATTACTTGTAGTACCAGCTGTTTGTATTCATAATGCCTTTCATCCTCTTGCTGGAATATGAGGTACTGGCAAAGCTATTTTAAAATAATGATGGATGAGCTTTATAAATAATGCCTCCCAATGTCTAGAGGCTTCAACTTTTTTCTGTTCTTTTGAGGTTTTTCACTACCTTCCTTTTGTCTTTCTTATTTCTCCCACATATTTCTTTCTCCCTGAAAACTGCCACAATTTTCTCTGTAGGCTGGTTTTATCTTTGTGTTCCCTACTGTAAGAAAAATCAGACATTTAATACAGTCTTAACCACTACCTCCTCCTGTCTCACAGTGCTTTAAATAGATGTCGGCTTTACAGCCATAGGACTGCCTCAATAAATATGCTCTCTAGCTCCACAGATGAGGTTGAACACATGCAGGTTCTGAAATTTGTTGTTTCTCTTGCAACTGGATCCACCATCTGCCCTGAATGGTGCTATAACTGGTAATGGGGCAAACAACAGCTCGCAATAAGGCTGCCTTTTTTTTGCCGTCCTATGAAGAGGAGTTTCATCTGCTGAGGGTCCTCGGTATGTGTTCAAAGTCTTCTCTCATCTGCCTACGTGAAGGCTAGGTGTTATACATGAAGGGCTTAGATGTTATTACAGTTTATTCCCTCCTGCACCTGATGTAGGTAGGGACACTGTGTACAGGCAGTCGTGCTCCTCTGAAACAGTAAACACCATCGGTTCAACTCCTGACAAATGGGTTCTCTCTGGGATACGGGGATGCTCTGCGATGGGAGCAGCCATGAACTGAGGGAACTGCTCTCTCTTTTTCCTTCCCTCTCCTTACCCTGAAGATGTGAACTGCTGTGAGCAGACTGTATATTATGAGATGAGCAAAAAAGATTAAGGCCTTTCATTAATATTTCCCTGTCTCCTCTGATGTGATGTGCATGCAATCATGTAATGAGGGAGAGGAGCAGAATTACGGAACTTTGCTCACAGCAAGCACAATTTACAATTTTGTGGGCAGTGAGAGTGGCTGGCTTTAAGGCTCAGGCATATGATCAAGCTGACAGTTTTATGTTATGAATCTTACAGCTAGCAGCCTCACTACCCACAAAATTTTGAATATACTAGTGCAGAAATTGAGCCTGTATGCCCCAAATTCTTAGTAGGATTAAGAAAAGAATATTTGAAGAAGAATACTTCTCAGCCTTTATTTTCAGAAGAAATAACTGTCGTGCAAAGTAAGTTTTGAAAACAGAGAAAATATTTTGCCTGTTGAGATTTTGAGGTATAAAATATTTCCCAGAAAGAATATAAACTCTGTTCCATTTATTGGTCACTCTCTGTGTGTGTATCTTTCAGATATTTGATTCATTTCCTTTAAAAGATAAAAAAAAAAAAAGAGGACAAAAAATAATGCTGACTCTGGACTGATGCCACGTGTAAAAACGCTTAGCCTGAAGTAAAGGGATTTGTGTGAAAATAACACTGATACTTCACACATATTTAAAGATGAAAAAAAAATCATAGACATCTACCATTCTAATTTCAACTGGCTTTATTTTTGTCAGGTGGCATTCTAAAATGTTGTTGGAAAAGGTTAATGAAGAAGTATTAAGAGATTAATGAGGTAATAAAATTAGAGGAGATGATTTAGAGGATAAAATTTCACTAGTGTCAGAAGCTGCTCCTGTTAGTGACTTAAAGGGTAGTACAGGGGATCAGAGATTTCTCCAGAAAGATTTTTTCAGTATTTTACTGAGACCGGTCCCTGTGCCATAGGGGCATTTGGAATAAATGGAGGAAACCTATGAGAACTGTAAATGTTAACGTTCAGCTAGTTTAGGTGATAAAAGATGACTACAGAGATTGCTTTTAATGCTGAAGATGAACACAGAATACCTGCATTTGACAGATGGCAGATAGAAGGAGAATAAAAATGGGATGAGGGAAGTCAAGAGAATTACAGAACTAAATCATAGTACATCCTACTGGAGATCTCTCATTTATATTTATTTATACTTCTGCGGAAGGGAAACCTTATGTTCTAAAATGATTATTCTATCAATATCCTTTCAGTGAGTCACTCAAATACCAGAATTCCCCAAAATTTATCTTTGGTTCAGAATAATAAACTAATGACAGGGTTAATCACAAGGAACTTTAAGTGTCTAACTCAAACTCCCTAGACTCTGTAGTCAACAGGGATAGCACCTCCTTAAACCTATATCCTAAGATGGATAAATGCCTTCATGGGGTGCCTGCCTTTTTTTCAGTGACAGTTGCGAAGCAAGGTGATGGATTTGCTTTGGAAACCTGATTTTTAAAAAGTGAAATTAGGCTAGAAGTATCAAAATGCAAATCTAGCGCTCTATCATTTACCATAGCTTCAATGAGAGAAATCTAAAAAGACAGTTGAAATTATTCTTGGTATTTTAACTGAACCTCAGACAGGTGCAGCCTGGATCTGAATGGGGGAACTATGCAGTCTTATGTGTCAGAAGTCCAAACTCTCTTCAACCACCTTTGCTCCCTTTCATCCTCACCATATATCACTATCTGAGCCTAAATATACACTCGCAGTCTTTTCACAATTTTAGCATCTTACATAAGGAGACATATCAGATGCTGAAGATTCAGCTGCATAAAAGATGGCTTTCCACAGCACGTCTGAAATTTTGATGATGAAAGGCACACTTTGCCCTGGATTTTGGATGGACAAAAGTTCATACAGGGAAAAGAAGAAAATTAGTTAATGTCATACATAGAGTAACCTGAACCATGATTATTTTATGTCTATTCTATTGCAGCTTTACCAAGGAGAAAATGTGTTACTAAAGGGAGAAGAAACTTCCAAATTGCCATTAAAGGTCTGTATTTGACATAATTACAGTTCAGTATTTTGCAAAATATTACAATAATCTTTGTGTAATATAGCATAAATGTTCTGTTAAAGTAGGACAAGTGAGTCTACAAGCTCTTTTTCCATGTCAGTATGAGAACACAAAATGGGTTTTACCTATACAAAACCAGGGTGGATTTTGTTAAATTTTGCTTCTCATTTAAATGATGACAGATTTTAAGCTACTTTCCCTCTACCATGGCAAATACATTTTAAAATCTTCTTTTAGTTTTGATATACATGTTTTTGAGAGTTTGACAATATAGTTTGAAATGACTAAATACCTTCTGAGCCAACCTTCACTTTCTGTGCCAAAATAATAAAAAAGTTTACACTTTCTCAGTCTGGATATATATATGAAGATGTGAATACCCCAACAGATTTATTTATTCTGTTTGTCTGCTTGATGTCATGAAATTAGACATTCTGGTTTGAACCACTGGAAATGCCAGGAAATGGATTAAAGTCCATTTGGCTTATATTACACAATGATGAAAGTATAATGGAAATAATATGAGCACTTTAAGGTGAGTGAAATGACCCTCATGGATAGTAGCAAAAGATCATAGAAAATTTGCCTAAAGATATAATAGTGAGGATTAAATAATTATAAATGTAATTCAGAAATATTAGATAACACAGTATCAGAAGGGGAAAAACTAGATTGCCAAGTAGATTTTGTATATTATTTACTTTTGTGAATCCAAAGAGAAAATAATCCTTTGGACAGAATATTTTATACTTGGGATGCAAACAAACATTCCCCAACCTAAATTCAAATATATAGATTGCTTCAAAAATATTATAAGAGCAACATATATCCTAAGAACAACAGCTAAAAATTAAAGCAATGAAACCTAAGTACTTGAAGATTGCATTTCTGTAATTGTTCTATTAGAAAACCTGCTGACCACTCAGGGAGCAGAGTGACATGAAAACAAAGTTTATTTATATAATTTCTGTCAAATTTGTAGGTCAAACATAAACAAAACTAGTCATATTTTATTTAAATGGAAACCAAAGCACATGTTGCATTACAGGAACATGTAGAAACTTCTCCATTTGCTTTGGCAAATAGCTGCTTACTTGGTGATTTTTCATTCCTGTTAGTGTTTTGGACATATGGTCTGACAAAGGAAGAAAATCAAGCCTCAAAGGTAGGTGGATAAAATTAGGTGCAGGTCTTTAAAAAATTTATATAATTAGAAAGAAAAATAGAAGAACAGCTCAAGGATGAACTGCTGACTTTAGGAGTAGATGTTACCTACACATCTACTACAGGCTTAGTTTTACTAGGCATGCTAAAGATTTTAAAAGTGGTAAATAAACTGAAAACAATACTGATGTTTTTTGACTTAGTAGTGAAAAAAATAGAATATTTTGGTACTTTCTCTTTGTCATAAAGCTGCCCTATCACAGGGAAGTATAGACAGTGAATAGAAATTAGTGTAAGAACCACATATGATATGTTTTCATTCCAGTTAGTTTGAAGAGTGGCTCATTTCACATTTACTGCACAGACAATAAGCACTGAGCCTGCACTGTTAGTGCAGTGGAACAAGCTGTTTCATTTCACAGCTTGGCCAAGTCATTTATAGCCCTTAAAAAATTACTTAACACATGGTGGCATATGTAACTCTATAAAGCTTTCTTTGAGAAGGAGGTGGAAGATGGCATTTGTATACACAAATATATCCATACACATACTCAAGCTAACGCAATATGTTAGCACTCTTTTGTGCTATAAACCTAGTAGGCACACTATCATGGTAACTGAAGATGAAAATTTTTGGTAAGAACCTGCCTATTCATTCCTCACATCATGATTTCCAGATTCCCCCTCAGATACTGCAGCTCTGAGGCTCTTCAGTGAAATATGCTTAAAGTCTTGCTCATACTCCCTGGAACTACACACTGGTGAGCACAGTCGTGTGTGCTGCACAGCTTGGGTACCAGAGCAGATGCTTCTGCACTGACTGTTCATGTGGAAGACAGGTAATGCTATTATATTAATAGATTTTCTTTTGTGTACTTACATTACCTGGTACAGTGGCAGCAGCCCACTGTTGAGATTATATTTTTCTATCATTAAATAAGAATTATTACTGAAATAATTGTTGCTAATAAGACTACTAAGTATAAGAGTATGAGAAATTGCCTATTCAGTGTGATAGTAAGAGCTGTGATAATTCTAACAAAACTCATTGTGACTAATATACAAAAGAAAGCCAAATCTGTCTTCCAGGACCACCAGCATGTTTTGTGGCTGGCTGTAGAGAACTTAGGAAATTTTAGCACAGAAATGAATATTTGTAATTACTACTAGGATTCAACTACCTGCATATGCTGTCCAACAGAACAATTAGGGATGATCCTTTCCATTAATCAGGATAAACATGGAATCAGCTCAGTCGAAACTGGAAAAATGTGTTAATCCAAACATCACTCAGGAGAGATGGACAGAAATGTTATGCAGAGTATTCCACAGTATTATGCAGAATTCAGAGTTCTACAGTACTTGAAGGATTGATGCCTGATTGCTTACAGTAATGTGGAGATGGTTCCTAAAGTTGTTACCAGTTTGGAGAAATATCAATTTACTTTTCAGTTCCTGCCCGGTGTCTTCTGTAAAATGCATTTATTTTTTCTAAGTTTATAAACCTCCATCAGAAATCTTTACAGTCTAAAGTACCTGCTTTTCGTTTAAATACATACTTCACATTTTCCCTCTCATTCAGCACTCAGCAGTGCCATTATTCTTCATTTCATGCAATGCTGATTCCCTCAAACTGCTATAATAGACATATCCTAAAGTTGGTACTTCATTGCCCTGTTGAACTGATGTGTGTGGTTAAAGTCCACAGAGATACATTTGAATATAAAATATCATATAAAAACCTAGAACAGAAGAAAAAAGCACAGGGACAGTACAGCATTTACGTAAATGCACTCAGAGACCTTTGTGATGAAGACTGAAATGATGGAAAAAAAAAGAGAACAGGAAACTGTGCTTACAGAGTTCATGAACTGGGAAGAAACCTGTTAAGTAAACGGAATAATATCACTTATAAAACAATGATGACGTTCAAAATGATGACATAAATCCATGTTCCAAGTGGACTAAATGACTATACAGAAGAGTTCTCAATGTTCTATGGGGGTGAAAATCCCCAAAATGTTCCTGAGTTTCTGAACTTTCATGAGGAATGGGAGAAGTGGTGGAAATCCTCTTACAAAGAAAGGAGAGCTGAGAATTATGGATTTTAGAAAAAACAAAGGGCCTTATGTTCAGTGGTGGGAGAATGTGACATGCTGATAGCAGAGATGCAAGTGGGAAAAACATTTTATAATGCAAGACTGAAAATTTTCCAATATGATGACCTAAAACATCTATTCAGGACCTTTAAGAGTGAAAAAAAGTCCGAGACTGATTCCTGGAAATCTCACCTCTCAGATCCTGAGACGTCTCCCTAGTGTCACACAGAACTGAGGTACTCAATCCCCTGTTCTGGGAGCTGAGAGTCTGTCCCAAGTAAGGGATCTGGAGGCTGTGATGGGTTGGCCTCCACCTAGATTGACAGAAATTCCACCTGCAACTGAGAAACTTTTCGGATGAAAGTTTTCTCAAAACTATGTGCCCTAGAAAAGGCGAATAATAAAACACACATATATTTGTATATAAAGATGTCTGGCAGTCTGTTTTAGAAACACCTCCTAAATTTTCTGAAATCACTGAAATATCATTTGTAAATATAAAAATCTCAACCCTTTTGTAACTCATTAAAAACCTTTGGCTGTTTCTGGACAGTACATATGTAGTAGGATTTGTAAAATTAACTGAACCTTTTCAACTATGAATACAAAGGAGTATCTTATTGTGAGATAATGTTCTGACAGCTCCTGTAGATTTACTTTCTGGCAACAGTCTTTAAACAGAAAGGTTTTTCTGTCTCCTGCCACAGTACAGTGAGACTGCTTTGAGAGTTAATGTCTCACAGACTTTATGCACTGAAGCCAACACTCATGATTTTATCAAGGAACTCTAAGATGTAGTTTCATTCTTTTGAAGACGACTGTTGAAGTCTTGTTTGTAATTTATATTTAAAAATTAAAGATATGCATGTGGGAACTGAAAGTAGGGTTTTACAAGACCTCACAAACTGAAATTGCAACATAAGTTCTTTGCATAATGTGATATCAAACTTGTCTGGAGTTTTTTTTAAATGTAAAATACCTAGAATCTGGAAAAATATTATTACTGTTGTATATTAATTACAAATTTGTATAAAATATATCAAGCACTGTATTTGTGATCATCATTCATGAATATGATTCCACTATCTGCAGGAATTACACAGGCTGTCTTTACCATTTCAATTTAGAACAGAAAGTAAAAAGGTTTTTTTCAACTAAAAATGAAGACAAATTTTAGGAGAACAGAATGTACATTCTTCTGGATTTGTAAGTTACTCAGCATCTCATAGTGCAAGAGAGAAGATTGAATAGAAATCTGATATACAATTCAGATTTATACGTACTGAGTAAAGATGTCTTGCCCCAAACAGTCATCACAAAAAGAGTCTTGAATGATGTAAAGAATATTTAAAATCTCTGCAGTGGTCCCTTTTTAGAAACCGTAAAGAGACATGTTTACTTCTACTGAATATCTGCTTGGAATTGGCTCAAACATATGAAATGGCACCATCCCTTAGGGTAGTGTTCATGAAGAATTACTTGTTGAGCTAGTGTCAGGCCATGGTTAGTTACCACACCAGCTGACGCAGCACCTCTAGACAAAACTTTGTGAAGAACAGTGAAGTATCACATGAAACTTCTGTTTCATTACCATGAAGAAGAACTAGCATCAGGTTGCAATTTAAATGTTATTTGTGAGCAACCTGATGCACGACAAATTGTTCCTGTATCTACGAGGAAAAAGAGTCTGCGTAGGTATAATTTCTTACAGAACATAATCCTCTTAATTCAAGGTCAGAAAAAAATGCTAACAGCTGTAGAAAATCTTAGAAATTAGTTTAATTGCTTAATATGCATGCTGAATATTAAATGAAGACAGAGAAATTTCATAGTATCTGAAGACTAGTCAGTAGTTCTCATTAGTGCTTGACATTTAGTGACTTGAACAGCTGTTCACTGAGTTCCCAACAAAAATAATTAATCACTGAGATCATAAGCATGAAAATAAAAGTAGAAATATTATTTAACTCTGCAGATACTGAAGATATAGATATATTTGCTCAGTAACAGTAACAATGTCACTGAAGTAATTTCAGATTATGATCTGTCTCTGGAAGGAAATTATATTTTCCTAAAGGTGTATGAGACAACTTTTTCAGTAGTAATGAATATGATTGGATCTAAACTCATCTTTGTCAAACTCAAAGTACAATATCTGGATTTATCATGTAAAATTAACTTTAATTTGCTTCCCTGAGAGCAGTATCAAGATGCCCACCTGGTTTGGAAAATACTACATATTCGTACTCAAAGACTCTACTACTCTGCCTACTTTTATGGACTTACTGACTGTGGTAGTAGTTCTAATTATTTCTCTAAAGTGATTATCATTGTGAAAGACAGGGCTGCATGGCTGAAGAACCGTAAGACCATGTTTATGTTTGAAGTTATTTCAGCACAATTTTACTCCCTTATGATCACATCTACCAGAAATGTCCCCTTACATGGGGTTTCACAAGAAAATCTTTGGGCATCCACTGCTGAACTGCAAGTCTGTGAGTGTTGATATATTCATCTTCCTCTCAGTGCTGAATCCACAAGGTTTCTATATTTGTAGCTCTTCCAATGAGGCAGAGGCTTTATTTACCAGTCAATTATATACATTTTACTATCTTCAGATCTGAATTTTGAGGATAATGTATACAACAGAACTCAGATCGATACTGTTTTTAACTTCTTTTATAATTTCATTCCTTCTTCTCAATATAGTTTGGTACAGGAAAGAATGCAGCCATTTAAATCCATGACTTGAAATGAAGGACATCACACCAATGTGGGAGATCGCAAACTTGATCCTGAAATGGCTTGCAAGACATCTAATTATCCTGTGCAAGGCTCACAACTTAAAATTTTTAAATAAAATTCATCCTATATAGTTCAGCTGAACAACAGATATGGCCCTCTACACTAAATAGAATTAAGCCTAATGTGCCCATCATGCTGTCAGTTAATACCCATGATTTCCATCAAACTAATCAAAATTTCTGTCTCAGGCCCTTTGTGATACATACTCTCAACTGCTTGCACAAACTGTTTCTTGTAAAATTTTGGTTTGCTTCCCTTAGTGATAGAAATACCAGTGGTAGTTAGCAAAAGACAAAATTTTAAAAGGGTAGTATAATCATTTTCAGTTTAGAAGGAACTGAGGTTTAAAGAGCATAAAAAGCTATCTAATGTTACCTAACCTAACAGCAAAAAATCATCCTGTTTTATTTTTTAATTCTAAATCATGTGAGATAGGATGCAGTATTCTTTGTGCACCTATGTTTTGAAGTGGTCTGTATTGTATGTTTACATTTATTATTTGCACAACATTATAAGTAATTATAAGCAGTTCTGATCGGAATGGTCAGGCAACTACAGCTACAGACAGTAACTGCAACTAAAAATATATTGGTAATCTTCATTACTTTTCTAACCTACCTCAGAGAAGCACAAAGAGACAACATAATAAGGAACTTTCAAGCTCCATGCTGGATTTCCTTCCTTTCTCCAATGTTACATATAAGCTGCAGCAGAGGAGCACTTTTTTTATTGAGAATGCTTCAAGAGACATAAGGCAAGTCTGCTACCCTGCTGAGCAGTGTACTTCGTGATTTTGAAAGCTGTTTGTTATGTTTTGAAAGCAGGTACTGGTAATGGCAGAATTAACTCCTCTACTGTCAAAGACAAAACTGGAGCCATTGGGAACTACAAACACTGTTGCTGAGTTTTCCTCAATGTTTTATCCATAAAATCATCATTCTACTCTTCAGGCAAAGAAAAGGCAAAGGAATTCTGTTTTGTTTATTTTCTGTTATTTAGCAAAAATAATTTTTAAAATAAGCCCTTAATTACAAAGCCTGTGATGATATATAACAGGTCTTGCTAGCATATGTAGGGTAGGGAAAAAAAAGAATACATTTTCTGTATGCAGTTGCAGCAGTGGACTTCAAGCACCAGAATATAATTACCTGGAAGGGATTTGGCTGACTTGGTGGTTATGAAAAATACTATGGAGTGTTTAATAGACAGTTGCAGCAGATTGCTTCTTTAAAATCTTCCTGGTGAGATGTCCTCTAAAATAAAATATTTCCATCCTTGGCACTAGTCTAGCTGCAGAGAACTTCTTTACCTGTAACTAATCACTGATTCTTACTCATTTTAAAATGTCATAAATGGGCACTGGTGCTGAAGGAGCTCTCTTCACACTCCTGCTTAATTCTTCCCACACAGTTTCCCTGACATTATCTCCTTTAGCCATAGACGTTTGTATAGCTGCCTAGTGAACTAGTTGGCAGAAATGATCCTACTAACTGCCACCTCACTCCCCTCTCACCCCCCACAATATGTTGATTTTGGGTTAGTCACCCAACTTGATTCAGCACACACTTTATGCCACCGTGAAGGATGAAATGAGAGAATGGCATTTTACAGCAACAGTGCTGCTTTATGATAAGGTGTGCTTTATGAAGCAATTGTAGACTGATGAGATAATTCAGAGAGGAAAGGACTGCTGGAGGTCTCCAGTCCAACCCCACAATCACAGTAGCGTTAACTTCCAAGTTAGATCAGACTGCACTGGGCTTGTTTGTCAAGTTCTGAAAATCTCCAGGAGGGGCTCCACAGCCTCTCTGGGCAACCCTACTCAGTGTTTAGCTACACTCATGGTGATGGTTTTTTACTTTTCCTTATATTCAGTTGGAATTTTCCTTGCTTCAGCTGGTGAATGCTGTCTATTTCCCCCCCTTTTTTTTTTTTTTTTTGTAGAACTCTGAGAAGAGTCTGGCTCCATCTTCTCTATACTATCCCATAAAGTGGTTACCTACCCATAAAGCACCTCATTTCCTGAGGTTTAAAGAAACACTCAGCCTCAACTCCATGACACTTGCACTGGCCTTTAACCATTTTACTGGCACTGTTGAAGTCTCCTGAATATCTCCAGAGGCCCCAAACCAGACATATAGTTCTGGATGGGGCTTCACAAGCACCTAGCGGAAGGGAGTAATCCCTCCTTATGACCTGCTTCCTGCACAGTTACTTTCACAACCTGGTATGCAGCAACAATGATCACAAAACCATTTTCCAAATAAATATTGTTTAAAGTTGTTGGTGTCATTGTAACAGTGACTTTCTCAAAGAAAATCTGATTTGAAGAGTGCTTTAAACAAGATCTGTTGAGCAGAACAGAGTGGACACCACACATTTTGAGATGAAGGCATATAAAAATATATTGCTTTGTGAGAAAAGAACATTGTCTCCAATGACAGTATTGTCAGTATTTTTAAAATTGCTTTGGGCATCAATTGTATGGTTTTAGTTTTACTCGTTTTAAAGAGGTCTAAAGAATAATGAATTTACTTTGTGGTCCCTTCATTATTCCCCAACTGTTTGAAAACAAATAGTGGGACAAAAATGTCTTTCCATAGATGATCCATTTTACTGTCAACAATAAAGAAAAGCTGCCTCAGGAAAAGAGCCTTAACTATAGCTGTGGTTCTATCAACAAGTTAGCACTCCTGCATGAAAGCAAGTCCAGTTGTTTATCCAACAGTTTTGCTGCAGGAGATAGAAATCATAGTGCTGTAACATGAATGTAAGCCCAGTTCTTCATTGATTAGTTTTCCTGCAGGGAGCTGGAGAGATAAGATGCATACATCTTTCTGACTGGCCATGTATGGTTGGGTTTGCTCTTTATATAAATAGGTTTGTTGTGATTCCAAAGACTTCTAACACTTGGAATGTGTGTTCATGAGGTGAGCTGGACTAAACTGAACATGAAGAGTTTATATAAAGACAGCTTACCAGTTCTCAGAAATGAGCAGGTTTGCTTCTGTCTCTTTGGCCAAACTGTGACGCCGAAATCAAAGAGGAAATGTAACAGCCCTGATAATTTTTGTCGGCTGCGTACAAGAGATGTGATTATGGCATAGGCTGTGAGCCCATGTATAACAGTCCACTGAGAGCTGCTCGAAGTTCAAAGATACCTCAATGCCTTGTTACTATTCCCTAGGAAATTCTAAACAATGAAATTTAGGGTTTTTTTCACTCTTGTTTTGACAGACATATGCCAGATTTCCTTGTGGTCTGCTTACTCCCCAAGCTTTTAAGGTCTGTGGTTCCAAACAGGTGTGGATTATGAGGATTATTTTACACCCTCTGACTAGTTACCACATCAGCTTTGCTGATGCTTCTTCCCAGTTTCACCTTTGTTCCTCTAATGGCTCCCAGAGCTCTTTATTTTCCACTTTCCCAGTTGATGAAGGCAACTCTGCTGGGATCCTTGTCTTCCTTCTGTTAAGAAACGCTTCACTAAATGTCTAAACACTGATGAGTTTTGAACCCAGAATAAATCACTGAAGTATGAGACAGCAAACTTGTCTGAACTGTTGAGAATATTTCAGTGCCTGTTCTAACTCTAAAGTTATATGAGACCATGATTTAAATCTGAGACAGATATTACTGTTTTGTCCCATTACCCATTTGTGACAAATATTAGGGATCTTGGGTAAAAAAGAAGGAAGTTTCTAATTGTGTTATGGTTTAATTTGATTTACTTATGTTTCCTGTTGCTTTTTTTTTCCAAATATTATAACTGAGATTATTTCTCACTGCTCTTTTTGCAGTGAAATACAGTGAAGTAAACAGGAATAGAGCCACTACATTGCAGAAGTATAGAATTCAGAGAAAATCATACATGGTCTCTTTAGCCAACTCAGGGCTTCTTGCCACGCTTGCCTCAGGCCAGCTGGGGAGTGAGCTATCCGATAATGTGTTTTGAGAGTGAAATTCTTTCAGCAAATACAAGGCAACAACTCCTCTGAGAGACAAAACCAATTAAGAGGCAATCAGTAACTCCAGGTACAATGAATCATAAGTGTTCCTAGTTTTCTTCTTTCTAATGAGCTTTGTGGCAATCACTGAATCTATAGAAGAATTCTGCAGGCTGTCTGTATCATCTCTACAGCATTGGGGGTTTTTTGCTCTTCCCGGTGAGATTTGAAAGGTGGAGAAAGAGAGGATTAGTGTGTAGCTTTCCTCACATAGAACCAAAAGAGAAACTTTTTTTATTGCTGAATTGATCACTAATCCTGTCAGAATTCTTGTTGCCTTGTGAAAAAAAAAAAAAAAAAAAAAAAATAATTGGACTGGTTAGGAACATTGAATTTAGATAACTGAAAGTAATAGGTTATATAAATACAATGAAAACAGAATTAGTATTTGTAATCTAAAGATGCAAAAAATTGGCCCTTAATTTAGATTTGTGACCTGCTTCAGTTTTCATCTTTAATGAAATAACCCTGATCTCATATTATCCTGTTATATATGTCTGTGATTTCAAGATGGTTATGTTTTATCTGAGTAAACTACTAACCCAAAATTTCTCCCCTATTCCACTTTCTCACATCCTAATTAAAGCTTTTTCTAACAAAATAACAAACCAAAACAAAAAAACAAAACAAAACAAAACAAAACAAATTGACACCATCTTGTGCTTCTTGTTAGTTCAAGATAATTATGGAACTTAACACTCCAAATGGTAATTACACTTGCTGTTGAGCACAGCAGCCGTTTTAGAACTGCAGACCAAATCAAATTAGCATTTTTGTCAAATAAAGTTAAATGTGCTTAAAAGTTACTCCTTGATGCATATAAAATAACATTTTACAGTGACTGTCACATAACGTCTGTTGGAGATAGACCCTGCTGCTAGGATTCATCTGCCTGAACGCTGATGTCTATATCTAAACTAGAAGTCAAGGCTCCTTTTACAGCAAAAGGAGAGCAATTGCTCTTCTCAAATGTGGTTTGTGATATTTGCAAATAGATCTCTAAAATAGGTCAGATGAGTTGTACCTTCAAAATTATTATTTCTTTTTACTGATTAAAATGTTTTACTTAAGTGGCTGATTCTTTCATAACTCCCATGATAAAATTCTCATTACATTATGTATATCAGAGGTCACAGCTGAAGAAGGGTATTGGATTAGATTTTTTTATATAGTAGACAAAACTCTAGTTTTTAATTAGACAATTAACACAGAAATAGAATGATTATGAGACTGAAATAAAGCCTTTACTATTCAGAAAAATTCCTAGACTACTTAACTAGGTCCCATTTGAAAAAGCTAAAGGATTAGACCAGAATTCTCCTTATCCTCTATTTAGGATTAAAAAAAAAAAATTATCAAAGAAATCACTTATCATTAAATTACTGCAAATATATTTAAATAAAAAAGACCATTAAACCAGCATAACACTTGAAAATCAATTGTAAAACTGAATGAGATTAATAGAATTCATTGACTTTCTATATTAGAGTAAGTAAGAAACACAGGTCTTATCTTTTAGCTATACATTGCAGTCATAAACAGTGACATTTATTTTCCAGATTATAAAAGCTCTTGTGTCCTGGTTTCAGATGGGATAGGGTTAATTTTCTTGAGTAGCTGGTACACTGTATTTTGGATTTAGTGCAGGAATAATGTTGGTAAGACACTGATGTTTTAGTTGTTGCTAAGTAGCACTTATCCTAAGTTAAGGATTTTCCAGTTCCCATGTTCTGCCAGCGAGGAGGTGCATAAGGAGTTGGGAGGGAGCGTGGCCAGGAGAGCTGACCTGAACTAGGCAAAGGGATATTCCATATCACAGGGCATCATGCTCAGTATATAAACTGAGGGAATTTGGCCAGGAGGAGTAGATCACTGCTCAAGCATCAGTCAGTGAGTGGTGAGCAATTGCACCGTGCATCATTTGGAGGTCAATTTGTTTTTTTTTTTTTTTTTTTTTTTTTGTTTGTTTTTTTTTTTTTTTTTGTTTTTTGTTTTTTTTTTTTTTTTTTTTTTTTCCCCTTCAGTTTTATTTCTCACTGTTTTTGTTATATCTCTTTTCATCACAATTGTTATACTGTTATTTTTTTATTATTATTGCCATTATAGTTTAGTTTAGTTTAGTTATTAAACTGTTCATATCTCCACCCACAAGTTTTACTTTTTTTTTCTTCGATTCTAGTCCTCATCCCACTGGGGTTTGGGGAGAGGAAGAGTGAGCAAGTGGCTGCGTGGTGCTTAGTTGCTGGCTGGGCCTAAATCATGACATCATGAAACAAAAGTGATATTTTGAATAATGGAGAATTGTGTAGACACAGATAGAGTATTTCATTCAGAACCCAGGGTTCTTTTCCAAACATTTATGTAGAACTAATATTAGGTCATAATATATATAAGTACACATATATGTGTATATATATGTGTGATTCAATTATTGATATATGTGCACATATACGTATACATCTATGCACACATCTGTATGCATATATGTGCATTTGTACAAACGTATATATACATTGTTGAACTAATCCTAGGAATCTACATAAATCAAACCTACCTTGACTTGGCATTACCTTGTTGAATTAATCAAACCAAACCTGTTGGGCTTGAATTTAAGTTTATGAAGTTATAACTATCTAAATTTACTTCAAATTGCTGACTCTACTTTTGCTCCTAACATGTAGCATTGTACAAATTTTCCACTTCAAATTGTTCATAAATCTTACCTTTCATTTCACAGTCTAACTGCAATTAAAAATCACAAAATGAAATAAAACCCAAACAACACTGAGACCAGTACAGAAACCAACTAGGGAAGCTGAAAAAAATTTCATGGTTTGGATATTTCTCTGAGGACTGGACAGATGATCTGAACTGCAACAAGACTGTGCTGCAGAGGATTCCCTACATTTGTACAAGCAATTTTCTGAAATAAAGTAAAGCTTATTTAAAGTAAATACGGTACATTGAACCAGTCTAGTGAAAACCTGGGGAGTTAAAGATGACAGGTAGAGGAGGACAAAAGTGCTGCTACACTAAATTATAAAGTAAAAACTGCAGAGTCTGAGGTCAGGGTTGTTCAGAGGACAGACCTCCCACCTTCAGGGATCATTTGCAGCACTTTAGTTGCTCAGTCAGCTAAATGCTTTGGTCCTAATTTTTCTGCACTCTCCAATATTGCTCCTGTGTTTTTCACAGTACTGGAAAGTTTCTCATTGTGTGATCCCAACTCTCTCATACCAATCTTAGGCTGATAAAATTGCATTGACTTTCATGGACTATGTCCTGATCTAAATTGTTACACAATATTAATCTATTTGACTGTGTATGTTACCTGTGTACGTCATGACCATGTATACACCTTCTATATTTTGTTATAGTGAAACAATATCTCATATACAATGCAGTTAAATATATTTGAGTAATTTATTTCACAATTTAGTGCAGAACTCAAAGGGCACTATGGGGAATTCTGACTCCCAAACTCCCATTAACTCTCTGGAAGCAGTCTTTCCTATCATATACATAATTTGAATTCCAAAAGCTTTATGAAAAGTTGAGTTTAACATAATTTTATGAATGAATATACACATATATTGAGAAGTTACTTAATCCAGTAAGTGAAAAATATATATTAAAAAAATCCAGATTATCTGTAACATAGCTTGACAATATCTCTTATATTAAGAGCCTTAAACATATGTTTTGAGATTAATAAATACAAACCCCTAGACAGCACCTCCTTATGGATCAGTTCAGTTAATATAAAGCAACCTAGGATGAGAAAAAACTATAGGGAAAAGATTAAATGGGAAGGTTGTGGGACTTTCTTGGACATTTGTCTTTATTTCATCCTTGAAAGGATATGAAAGACTCTTTATTAGAGACTTTGCCTCAGTGTAGTGTGGTAGAAAGAGATTAAATGTTCATCACTGTTCACCTCCTTCTTGTTTGATTTCTTGTAGGATATGGCAGCTGACACATTTATCTCCTTTATTTCATGTGACTCAGACACTAAAGGGTTTTCTCACCAAACTGATCACAGGATGACAGTATGAAAAAGAGGTGTGTATATTTTCTTTTTTTTATATATAGCAATTTTAAAGTTCAATAGAAAGCTTATACTTAGATGTTTGCTTAATTATCTGTTACTGTGTCTACATAGCACTAATTGTGTGCAATAGGAACAAATCAGTGGATCAAAGCAACTGGTTCTGATGCACCTACATCTTTATTCTATAAAGTTGAGAGCTTTTACTTTAAATTGGAATTACTCTGGTCTGTGATAAAAATGTTAATTTTCTCCATACGGTCCAGTTCTGTCCAAAGGACCCATCATTGTGCTCATTTGGAACAGTTTCCAGTTTAGTTTCTCTCAAAAAGGAATCAGATTTGGATGTCTCAAAAAAAAAAAAAAAAAAAAAAAAAAAGGTAAATCAGCACAATGTCAAACAAGGTAAAATTTCATAATTTATTTCAAAGGTATGTTGTTGCTCTGAATCATAACAATAAGGTAAATGCATCCTGCATGAACATAATGCTATTAGAGTGACTATTTTCAGAAGTAATGTAAAGCAGGGAAGCACCTGCTTTTAGACTGTAGGTCTCAGTCACTTCTGCATTTCTTAGTAGGGCCATGCTCATCTTGCATAGTAGGTGTGATCCCCAAGATAATTTTTTTTTTTCAGCATAATTTTGCTTGGAGAATCTTTTTCTCAATATTTTCCCCCATATCTTGTGTCTAAGTTAGGTCTGAAGATTTTTGACTGCCTACAAAGAGTTTAGATTTGATGCAAGGTGGACTGGATGATTACAGATTTTGATCTATACATGCAAGCTGACTACAGTTTTTGTGAGACTACATGAGACTGACTATCTACTGAGGATTTCACAGTCATACTGAATTGATGTTAAAGGTGAAATATTCATCTGTCCAAGTGAAATGGAGATGAATGGAGATTTGTGATTTACATTTATCTACAGGTGGATAAATTATACAGTACCACCATGAAAATTTCCAGGGGATATCAGAGGGGCTGACCATCAGAAGTCTCTTCTACTAATCCAATTCCCAGTGGGACACGATAGCACTTAAGTGATGCATGTCTCAGCTCTATGTTGTTCCAATGAGTGGAATGTAATTTCAAATATTCATCTGAAATTCCAAAGATAATAATTAAGAAGGACAGATGGAAGGACAGAATGCACACAGAGTGCATTATCTACATTTTCCGGATGGAAGCATTATCTTTGGGTACTAATTCCATTGTCTTAACAAAATAATGTATAAATCTTGAAGTTCCTCTACTAACCATCAAAGATAACTTGGTACCATTAGAAAAGGTATTTACACAAGCCTCCCCAACCACTATTCTCAAAATAATTCAGGCAGCTGAGAATGTATTGGACCCCTCATTTTGTCATGAGAAACTACATTGTAAAGATCAGGTTATTCATTGAAATAGTTCATTAAGAAATTAAGAAAGAAATATGTCCATTTTATGTATTCCTTCCTAAGTTTTTGTTTGTTTGTTTGTTTTTTAATTTAAAATTTCATCAAAACTTGTAATCTTTTGAAGAAATCTGTTCTGAGAAATTTCTTTACATTGACCTTTATAATGAAAAACTCTGTTATTGTGTAATTGGGATTATTAAGGTAAAAATATTCATGTACATAAATTCACAAAATGCATCCAAAAAGATCTGACCTCTTTTTATCTAATCTATAATCATAACAGATATAGTATCTCTAAGAAAGAATTTTCTGCTCAAAATTATAGTAGAAATCAGAGTAATTATTTATTTTCATCATACATCAATATATCCAGTTGATCCCAGAGAGGAGCAGGGAAGAAAGAATGTGTGGGTTTTCTGTGTGTGTGTTGTTTCTCCCAGGATTTGCATCACTTCCTATTATATAAATTTTCCAAGCTGTATTCAATTTAGAATCTTTAGCCAGTGGCAGAAAATTTTACCTAAAACAAATTACTCAGCTTTGTTCAAACAGGAAAACAGCAATATTTAATTTTGGAATTTGATTCAGAACAAGTAACCTGAGGGCAATAGATGCTGCCAATAAATAGGGGACTGACTTGTCATATAATACTTGGATGCATCTGTGATTTCAGTGGAGTCTTTCCCTTAAAATGTGACAAGGCACACACCCAAAATGATGAGACTTTTTTGGAAGGCTATGGCCTCTTTACCTCTCCTCCTTCTTGATGAATCTGTATTTGCATATAACCAGTTAGATTCAGAAAACTAATTTCAATAAGCTGGGAAAAAAAGTATAATGACATATCAGTTACTGGAATTTGTATAGAGAATGACAAAAGTAGTTAGGAAGACTGTCTTTGTCTCACTCATAATGGTGCTTTTCTCTCTTCTGTTGGAAAGCACTATGCTTTCATATTGTTTCCACTACTGAATATAAACTGGAAAAAAACCCTATTTTTCATGTTATAGGATTCTTGTAAGTCTCCCCAGCAAAGACAGAATTTAAATCATTATTTTATGTAATTCCAGAAGGTCATGCTCAAGTAATTTTCTGAAGGAAAGCTGAGACTTTTCAATGTCTCATTCCCTTTGTATAATTTCGTAAATCTGGAGCACCCCCTTTAGTCAATGGAACAACATACCTAGGTATGGTGCTGTTGATAAGAAGAGGTGAAGAGTAGTTCCTAGGGTTTGTTTCCCAAACTCTGTTTCCCTTTTCATGTGAAAGTTCTTTTTGTTCACAAAATGTTCATCAACAGGAAAAAAGTATAAATTTATCTTGTTAATTTTATTTCATTTTCTTTCTAGAACTGTTCAGATTCCTTTCTTTGGAAACACCAGATTTCATGCACAAATTTATCATGGACTTAAAAATCTATTGTTACACTGTAGAGTTTCTGAATTATAATAAGTTGTAGTATAATTTTACAGGAACTTAGATAACTTTGCTTTGTGAGAGTATTTGTAAAGAAAGCATTGAGTACGAAGGAAGATACTCAGTGTGGGCATTGTGTAGGCTTCACTTTTTCAAACATGGAAGTTAGTGTGAAAATGTGTCTGTATAAAGTCAGAGACTTGTCATACTGCTATAAAATGTAAGCAAAGCACCAAATAGCCTTAAAACCAAGATATAAACAATACATTAAGGTGTCTATGTTTATTACTCTCTCTCAAATATCCAGAGGCAAGAAGGAAAGCCTCCTTTTTTCCTCCTTTACTTTCCAAGAAAGAAGAAACTCTTACGATGATCAGACTAGTCAGAAGGGCATAGTTTATAAAAAGAAGCCAAATAATTGCATTCAGATCGTGAGAATCCAATTCCTTCAAGAATATAACAGAGTATTCCTTGAGTATGAATATGTTTCTAAAAAGCTAAACACTCAGCCAGGCAAAGCCAAGGCAATTGGGAGGCTGGTGAAGAAACACTATAGATATTAGATGAGCAGCAGGAGGAAATAGTAGAATCCATAGCATACTCAGCAGGCATTGATGCAAGTTAAATATGGGGCTTTTTCTAGTAATTCACACAAACTAACTAATTATCAAAGGCAGTATGTTAACAGACTTATGGAAAATATGTGAACTTCTAGGTACTATAGCAGCATGAAACATGAAGGCAGATGTATATATCAGATGTTTGACCCAGCTGATCTCCAGAAGCTTTGTGCATTTTTCCAAGGCATGGAAGTTCAGTCACATTATGTTATTATCACATCACAATCAGTCAGAGTGCAAAGCCAATGTGGCAGACAAAAAAAATCTAAAGAAAGCTTAAAAAATAAAATATAAAAAAGCAAAAGCATACAAAAGGATGTTTCAGAAAAGAAAGACCTATATAATGGGTGGAATTAACACACATGCAAACCTGGCAATCATTTAGTAGACTAATCTCATCTGACACCATAGAATGGTATGGATTGGAAGGGACCTTAGAGATCATCAAGTTCCAACCCCATGTGCCATGGGCAGGGACACCTTCCACTAGACCAGCTTGCTGAAAGCCCCCATCCAACTTGGCCTTGAACCCTTCCAGGGAGGGGGCAGCCACAGCTTCTATGGGCAACCTGTGCCAGTGCCTCACCACCCTCACAGGAAAGAATTTTTTTCTTATATCTAATCTAAATCTACCTTCTTTCAGTTTAAAACCATTACTCCTCATCCTATCCCTACAGTCCCTGATAAAGAGTCCCTCCCCATCTTTCCTGTAGACCCGTTTAAGTACTGGAAGGCTGCTATCAGGTCTAAACTTTAGATATACTAGCTAAAATAAATATAAATTGTCATGATAATCTTTTGATTCTTAAAAGATAGTGTAAAAGGACTGGTACTCCAGCTATCTGACACTGAAGGAAATCCTAAATATTGTCTTGGCTGTAGGAGCAAATCACTTTTATGAATATATACACATAGATCTCAGGTACTTTAAGATGTGCTAATGAAACTGAAGTATCTGGTCAGGAATGGCAGATGTGATGATGAATTTGTAGAAAACCCATGACTTTCTGGACCAGCAACGGGATTGAGGCAGAAAAATAATTTACGGTATTTAAAAAAGCAGGATACACCTATGTTTAAAGACCCTGAATCCCTTTTTAGATAAAGATACATAAACTGCATCCTACTCCACACACAGAGTACATCACTTTCTGCCAATAGACTTGTCTAGTCTTCTGCCCATTTGATTCCCTCCCAGTCATAGCCTAGTAGTATCAGAATAAATACACAAAAGAGGAGAGCAACATATAACAGCCTAAAGTAATTACAAATATCTACACAGGACAAACTGTTAGGAATTCTTTAAGAGAAATAGACACTATGAAGCTTTTCCTTAACAGACAAAATGTTATTCACATACCGTTGCAATGGATAACACATTTAATTAAAGCTGCAATCATGTAAGAATAGTATCATAGGATGAAATAATGAACGTGGAATGTTATGAAAAGCTTATTAACCTGAAAATAAACTGCAGACAAAGCACAAGGTTCTAATTATAGAGATGAAAGCAGACTCTAACATGAGAATCAGACACATCTAGGCAATTTCATCATAGGAAAGACTTATATTCATTCTAATGTATTGATTTTCAAAAACTTCTGTCTTGAAACATTACTTACAGTCCAATAATTCTGAGCAGTCTCACATGATACCACAAACATCAGCTAAAGTTTATTTTTAGCTTTCCATGTGATCCCACTTGGAAATGCTCTAGACTCATAGTCATTTAAACAGCATTCCAGAATAATTGTTTGAACTGCTTGAACATCAGTCTAAAAAAAGGGTTTATACTACAAGAACATGTGAGGGTATATAAAAACTCCTTTCTGAATCTCCAAAATAATAGTTTAATTTTTAAGCAAGTTATAAATTATCTAAAAAAAAAAAAAAAAAAAAAAAAAGAATAAATAATGTTCTAAACCACACACATATAATACAATACCATCTCCTTTTACAGGAGTTACAAACATTAAGTAGCTAGAAAGGACTATTAAGTATAGAAACAGGTTATGACATTCCTTTTTGTTGTTTTTTCTTTTTTACATTTCAAATAAATACAACAAAAGTGGTGCTCTAATACAGAATTTTTCAGTAGGAACAGCTCTGTTATCATTTGTAGGCAAGCTTAGAAAAATCTATTTATAGGAAGTGCTTGATAAAATATGCTATGTTGGTGAGGGGAAGAGCTTGGATTTTGCATTCTTATATCCAAAATATTCTTATATCAATATTGTGGTTTGAAGCAATAGGATGACCTCCTGAAGTCTCCTCGACCCCATTCCTGTTACATAATAGCTCATATATATTTGAGCACTGAACACTATTGACCTTAAAAAAGATCTATTTCACTTAATTTTTTTTTTTTTTTCCTGGAATAGGCACAAAATTCCAGGTTCTAATCACACTGCTAAATGGAGGAGATCACCTGAATTGTCCAGGAAGATGATGTTTAAAACCCCTACTCCGTACCTCATGATTTCATTTTCATCGCAGAGGGGAATTTGTTTAGGATTTAGCAATTCACCTTCTATCATATTAATGCTTCAACCTGACTTTGCTGATTCTAAATGAGCACTGATCATGAAAAGTGACTCTATTTCAGAGTTGTCTTAAATTACTCACTAGGTGAAGCAGCCCTTCTTCTGATTTACACCAGACAAGACTCAGGCCCAATAATCACATATTCCAACATCTTTACCTTTACTCCATTTTTGATGGATGGATCCCCCTGTTTGCTTTCCGGTGTTGAAGGTCTTCATTATTAAATAGTATTTGTACCACCAAATGTGCCAGGTGGTATTAAATCAGATTTCCTTCATAATCATACCTTTATAAATACAGGTTACAGAACTTTACCAAAACTTTTTTTTTTTTTCCTTCACAGAAATGAAACTATGTAGCTTTGTCAGATTTTTGATGGAATTACTAGCACTCTGATGCCCAACCCAAGCACTCAGAGCCGGTTACATCTCCAAGAAGTCACAAGAAGAAACCTCCAAAAGTCCCAAGCAGCTTTGTGTTAGTGGAAATACATTTAAAAGCTAGGCCAATAAAAGTGATTAAGAACATTAGGCAAGCAGATTATCTTTCCAGGTGATTATTGAAACATTGTATCAAAGGGTAATATTTTGGTTTCTAGATGAATTAGATGTGCTGTCAGGTTTTTCTGTTTTTCTTTTTGCTTATTTGTCTTCTTAATAGTTGTTATTTTTTCTGCAGGTCCCATGGGGAAAGCAGACTTTTTTTTTTAATGAAAGCTCAAAAAAAAAAAAAAATTTTTTTAGAATTTTCTTGCCACAGGATATAATGGCTAATAGACTTTCAGCCCCAGTTTATATAAAAGCCATACAAGCTGCTGGCCAGCCACCAGTTAATCACAGTCAGACTCCCTGGTTTATTTCTCTTGTAATGACACTGTATAATAACAATTCAGGAACATAATGATTTGTAACTATGTAATGCAATGTTGTTTGTGATGTGGATACAAGAATATAGAAGATTATCTTGTCCTTTTTTCTTCTGTATTTCTATCTTTGGCTGCAGTCTTTATTCTCATTTAAATTCTTTCTGCTTCTTTTTAGGAAAACCAGCTGGATTATACTGGCAAACACCTCAGGAAGGCAGAACTAATTGCTCTAATTATTACTGGAGAGCCAGGTGGGCAAATTAGAGTACTGGGCCAATCAGTGATAGATAAAAGAAATGTTTTCCAGTGTTTAGAGAGGAAGCTGATAATTCTTGGGTTTATAATACTGCTGTTGTTTATCTTGAATCACTTCTCCAAATCAGTGTGGTATTTAAGTATTAGTAGTACAGCTATTCCTAGCTTAAGGGAGAATGTACAAAATATTATAGATAGCTTTAAAAAACAATAAGGGAGAAAGAGGATAAGAACTACTGTCAGTGCATAAGCCTGATTCATTGCTTAAGGATCACTTATGATAGAAATCTTATCTGATCTTTTCAATTTCTGAAATTAAAATCTGCATTCCCAGAAATAAAGGAGATGTAGTATGAGGGAATCAACGTGTGACAGGCTAGCTGCAAGTGCTTTCATTACTTATTTTCTCTTCCCTTGTGTCCCTTTTTTCCTCTGTACTGAAGCAGTTACTCATGCGAGAAATCACCTTTGCTGGTATCTTCTGCTTTAAATTTTGCTGGCATTGGTTAATCTTATGCTGTCAAGAGTACTAGATGGTAGACCTTTCATAAAACCTGATGGTAGAAATAAAGGTTGAGATTTTATATTAAAGACAGTTTAAACAATGCCAGGTTGAATTTTAGACTTTTTATCTATAGAGATAGTAGAGAAGTCTGGCAATACTTATTCTTTCATTTATATCTCTTCCTGGGTAAGGATCATATTTTACTCAGTAATATTTTATTTCACAAACTGACCTCATCTACATGTAAATCAGAATGGCAATAAGACTATAAAAGCAGATATTACAGCTGTTAAAAATAGGTTTTAAGAAAGCTATTACCAGGCTTATATTGCTCTTTAGGAAAGACATTGAGAATTTCTTTTGCTATGTACTCCAGGTCATGAACTCAAAAACAAAAAATGTAATTCAACAACTGTTCAAGCTGTGTTGGTAACATTTCAGATTGGCTGGATTTCTCTTTAAATCCATGGATCAATATCCATTTCAATCAAGTCAACAATCTTATACTTACTTAGTCAGTACAAGATTCTATTGATTCAAGAAAAATCCTTGGAAGTTGACTGGTTTTCAGGTTCTCTTACATTTTAGTATATGTTAGGATTAAAGTTTCAATACTCCTGAGATATTTGAATTACTGGTAAGGGAGCAAACAGAAAAGACAGTATTTGACATGTGTGCAGGATCAAAATAGGTAGTACTCCCTGTGGTTTTGAGATACCAGTCTAAGAAGGCCTTGAAAAGAATTGGATTGAGCCTTGGTGTAGAAACATGGAACAATTCCAAAGTAACATAAATTCTCTGCTCTTGTGAAAGTGACTGGTTCTGACTTTGTCATTTATTGCTGATCTATGTACTGCTAGTGTGTTATGAGTCAGGGATTAGGTTGTAGGAGATAGGAATTTTCTCTCCAGAGGATAAAGTTCAGTTTAACTGAATTTAATAAAAATAAATATGCATTAGTTTATGAATTGCAGGTTAACTGAAGTCTATTATTGCTAGTAACCTGGGTCATATGGATTCACAATTCCTCTCTCTATTCAGTCACTTCTTGACTTAAACTTTGAAATGAGCAATTGTATGATATATAATGACATTTCCAGTTTTCCTTACAAATAACATTTTTCAGACTCTTACTACCCAGTACTACACATGTGATGTTCTGATGTTGACTCAATAATTAAAGCTCAATACAAAGGTAAGACACAGAAAAGGAAGTCGAATTTTCCTGCCACAGAGTCACTGACTGTATCTGTTCAAGTCAAAACACTGGGGGAAGAAAGTGAGATGTGTGTGCCTGAAGCTCCTAGTCAAAGGTACAGAAGAAACCACTGTCAAAGGATAGAAGTTTCTATTCTATAATGGCAAAATACCTTTGCTCAAATGGGCAACTCTTCGCAGAATATCACTCACACCGTACAGGAGTATTTGCAGTTTGTGTGTTGAACCCTTCAATAAACAGTGTCAACTCTTTCATAGTACAGTCACAGAATAATTTCTGTTGGAAGGGACCTTAAACATCATCTAGTTCCAAACCCCCCTGACACAGGCAGGGACACCTTCCACTAGACCAGGTTGCTCAAAGCCCCGTCCAACCTGGCCTTGAACCCTTAGAGGGAGGGAGCAGCCACAACTTCCCTGGGCAACCTGTTCCAGGGTCTCACAACCGTCACAGTAAAGAATTTCCTCCTCATACCCAATCTAAATCTACTCTCTTTCAGTTTAAAACCACTGCACCCTGGCCTATCACTACAAGCCCTGTAAAAATTCTATCTTTTTTATAAGCCCCATTTAAGAACTGAAATGCTGCAATAAACTCTCACTGGAGCCTCCTCCTCTCCAGGCTGAACTACCTCAACTCTCTCAGCCTGTCCTCATAGGGGTGGTGCTCCAGCCCCCTGATCATCTTCGTCGCCTTCCTCTGGATCCAATCCAACAGGTCTTTCTTGTGCTGAGGACCCCCGCTGGACACATTACTCCAGGTGGGGTCTCACAAGAGTGGAGTAGAAGGGGAGAATCACCTCCACTGACCTGCTGGCCACTCTTCTAGTGATGCGGTCCAGAATAAGATTGGTTTTCTGGACTGCAAACATGCATTGCTGGCTCATGTCTAATTTCTCATATATCAGTATCCCCAAGTCCTTTTCTACAGGACTGCTCTTAATTAAATCATCACCCATTTTTGAGTATCAGTAACAAATATGAGTTCTGTCTAAACTTACTGCCACTTTATTCATTTTGTAGGTTGTGTTTTATTCTATTCTATAGCTGAGCCTTCTGGAGGAAGTGATCTACTATAATTTCTCTGATCACTGATGGAGAAATGCAACAAAGGCAGTTAGCTTAATCATTAGAAATAAATTGTTAGAGATTAATAATTTCCTTCATACCAAAGGAAGTTAAGGGTATATTTATAATACCTAGAGTATTTAGATTTATCATATAGTCCATGAAGAGAATTAAATATCTGCAGGGGCAATTTATGGTACATAAACTAGCTGCTGGTATACTTTGCAACACTGACCTAAAGTGGTGGTATACCAGTCTCCACAGAAAGTGAGGATGTAGTCCCAAAATGCAGTGCTGCCAGGCTCTGGAGGCAACCAGTAACTGGCTACTATCAGGATGGTAGTTGGTGTTTGTCTATTTTACAGCAAGGCTGACTTTTCTCCTGTACTCCCATGGTATTCAAGAGCTGCTGCGGTGACAGAGGGGCATCTTCACCTCTCTGCTTCCAAGATGGAGATCCTCCAGCATAAGCTTCTCAGGACTTCCCCAAAATGGGATTTCCACTAATTTAGGCATCAGATGAACGAAAAATCTGTTTCCTTCCATGAATTAATGCAAACCCCTCTTGTCCAAACCCAGAAAATTCATTTTAAAATCACTTTACTACGAAGAACTTATTCCAAGCATTTAAAACAAGTGACTGTATATTTTATCATCTGGTTTCCCTTGTGCACCTTTGTGAGGTAAGTTTCTATAAATGTTGTAATGCTTGCTTCCTTTCTAATTGTGGGTGGGTTTTTTAATTGTTGTTCATTTGGGGTTTTTTATATTTAAGAACCGTTCAAGAGAAAAATACTCGTGAGGAGAAAATGGCTAAATATGTCTTCCTGGTATTCATGTTAGATGCCTTGAGGCTATGTTTCACAGAAGTTACTTCTTAATAGATAAAAAGATATAAATTGGACTTGACTATGAAAGAAGGAAAGTCTCAGATGAACCCAAAGTTACATAAATTTAATATTTAACCTGATCTCTGTCCTACACTTTTCCCAGTTTCAGTGTTCTCATTCAAAGTCACTATTGCTTGTGCAAGGGAAATAAAATTCACCTTAATTTTAATCCAGTAAGAAGTTAAATTCTAATTGTAACCTCATTCATGAATATTAATCATCATATTTTAATCTGATCTCACAGTCCTCTTTTTTTGTGAAATGATACAGGAAAGTTTCTCATCTGCAGTAAAAACCAAGACATCAAAGTTCAGATTTGTGCACTGACAAAAACATTTGAAAATCTCAGTAACTACCATGATTAGCCCTTAATAATTTCCTTCATCTGTCTTTGTTCCCCTCCTAGTTAATCCAATTTCTGGTTGAAGGTCCAAAATTAAGACCATTTATCTCTGAACATCATCATAAGGACTAATATTATAGTTTTGATATTTCAACCACTGGAGTTAAAAAAAAAAAAAAAGGTAAATTTTTAGCATATGGAGATGCAGCAAGTTGACTTCACCAACATCTCAACAGTTTAGTCTGTTCTTAGTCATACCACAGTGAGGCTTTTGGCTTAAACAGAGTTACTCTAATCCAACTAAATAGCAAGTAAAAGGAGAATGATTTTTTCTTCTGAGTTTTAATTACTTAAAAAAATGTGGCAATGCTTAGTTATGCCTGTGCTATCATTTTGTTTTAACACCTTATTTTACTCAAGAGAGCTAATCCACATAGTACTCTTGGGTATCTCTTCAAAGGAAAGCATGATACAGTTTGCAAGATAATTTGCTCCAGGGTCTATTCGGTGCAGATGTGATGGATGAAAATTTCACTAGGACCACTCAGAAATCTATAAAGGAAAATTTATAAGCCAAATGGCTGTCAGTCACTTACTTGCAGAGGTCATGCACCTTTCCTCCAAAATGTTATTAGAATGACCTCTTAGCCTGTTTTAAGTTTTATGTGGTATCTCAACCATTTTTCTCATAGATAAAGATTAGACTGTCTTTACTAATGAAATATAAAGTTAAGTGATGAAACTGTTAAAACTGATTTTTTTTTTGTTTATAATTCAGGCTGATGAACCACAAAACTCAAATATTAAGAAAAATATTGGTCTATTATTTTAGACTACTCTGAATAGATTAAATCTAAATCACAGTATTGTAAAATTTGCCTGTTAAAGCATGATGTTATCACAGAGCTTGTTTGTTGCTTTGTTTTGTTTGTTTACTGTTTGGTTGGTTGTTTTATTTTTTAACCTGTAACTTAGGCAAATGCATAGCATGAAAAAATGGAAAACTTTGGAAGAGTTCATTGAAGGATATGTAAGCAATGAGTGCATATCACTAGTGTGTCTTGCAGAAGTTCAGTAATTTTGTGTGTATCATCAGATTTTGAAATAGTACAAATCCCTTCCTTCTGCTCAGGTATGGAAATACATCTACAGGGGCTTTACCAGAATATTCTGAAATTTTCTGTGCAGTTTCAGTCATTTATACAGGGAGAGAGTTTCTTACTTACAGGACTTCATTTTACTACATTCAAAGGATGATGCTCAAAGGACCACTGGAAATGTAAGGAAGTGAGCCTCTGAGCCATGGCAGAACTGTGTAGAGAAGTTTTTGATATTCAGAATATGGACTGGATGGGATTTTTTTTTTTCAAAGTGAATAAAACACTCTCTTGGAAGATGCCTGTGGGGAGTCACTCTGTTTCTATAGAAAGTTTACAATTTTCTTACTGAAAATCCTAACAACAATGATGCCAAGCACAGAAGATGACAGAGGCACTGTGAGTACTCATTCATTCCAAAAGGTACTCAGTGAGTGAAGTCAGGTCATACTTAATAATATGTCCATCTTTCATAAAAAAGTCTTTGTCTGAGATGAACTTCAATATTTGTAATCCTAGAAGAATGATATTTTTCATGTATATAGCATCTTCAAAATTAGAAGATCCAAAATTTCCTCATAGTAAACTATTTCAATTAAAATGCTATTTATATCTCTTATCTATTAGAAATAATGGCATTTTGGGATTACCTAGTAAATTCAGACCTTTGAAATATATGAAAATAATTTCCCCATATATTTCTTAATTGGATAAATTGTTGGTAGGTGGAAAATACCATCTGGGATCTATTGGCTGAGCAGATTCATAGGGCAAATAGACCAATCATGATCTACGACTGAATCAAGATATTAATCATATGCTTTTAATTGTTAGTTTCAATCCTTACAAGGAATGCAATTGTGTTTTTTTTTTTTGTTTTTTTTTTTTTTTTTTTTTTTGTCTGTAATGTCTGTAATATTCCACAGCATGTAGGAAGAAATTTTTAAACAAAAGATATTGCACTTTATGAAATGAATAGAGAAATTGGTTCGCATAACTCAATGAAGATCACAATATGCATCATAAGATTTTCTATAAGTTTAAGAAGATGAAGTATTTAATCTGCTCATGGCAGAATGTCCAGTGTAAGATAGCATGCACCAATGCATATCATAAAAATAACTGTAACACAGTGTTCAAGAACAAAACTCTGAATTATTTTATATTATTAAGTAGTATGAAAATACAGAATATGACAAGATGATCTGTTCATAGAAACAAAGATTATCATAGCAATACTCACAGTTATTTATATTGACCATATGGTTGTGTCAGTGAAGTAAATAGTACTGTTTTCTAATTTTTACTTATAACTTAACTGATACATCTTAATAGCACAAAAACTATGCCCAACAAAACATTAACACATTTCTTGAGTGGGTAAACAATTACAAAAGGAGCACATTTTTCCCTGGTGATTCCACTTATGTACATCCCTACATTTTGGTGTCATACCTTGTGAACTCAATCCAATCCCTGCTGCTACATCTTTGATTAAGTTGTCTAGAAACCAGTTTTCATTGCCATTTGAGAGTCTTAACTTGGTTTGCCTCCAGCTACTGGTCTTAAAACTCTTGTTCCTGAAAGTCCCCATCCATGTTTTCCAGGCCTGTGTGAATAACTTGGATGACTACAACTTTTCAAGTAGCAGTAGATCTGCATGTTTAAGCAATTGAATTTATTCTGCACAGTTTTAAAAAGAGTAATCCACAGGCTATTTTTCACAGAAGTTATCCATTAAGAATATTTGAAAATGTAAAAATAGCACTATTTTTAGAAGGTTTTAAGTATAGCACTAAATCCCTAATTTCAAGTGAGAATACAAATGTCAACTATGGGAGCTCTCTACAAATTAATGAAAAATGGGAATGAATATTTGCTTTCAGTTAATTCAGAGCTCATCTGGTCCACAACAAAGATAAGTGAACTACAGAAAAAATACCATTTGCTCTTTAAGACTTTAAGATTTTCATTCACTTTTGTTCATCTATGAAAAGAATACCACAAGAATTCCATAATACTGAAGTTATTTTCAGTTAATCTTGAGTTCCTCTAAATTCTGAGCTACTTCACCCAAAGATAATTATATTTACATGCTGAAACTGAAATGCTTTTGGATTGTTTTCCAGCTTTAGTTTAATTTATCATTTGAAATTGATCTGTCCCATCTTATTCAGCCAGAAATTAGATACTAAAAACTGTTCCAGCTTCTCTGAAAGGGGATAAACCAACACTTAATAAGAACAATTCATTTTATCAAACTTGGATTTGTAACTCTTAGAGTTCTCAAGTTAGGAGAAGTGAATTGCATCATAAGTGAAAATGCGGGAATTGCAGCTCTTGAGTTATTTGCAGATTTTGAAGATGAGCAGAAAAATGGCTTTGACTGGAAAAGTAATTTCAGTGATCACATGATATGTACACATCTTTTAGAATGTTTCAAAAGGTGTGGTTTTGGTTGGGTTTGTTTGTTTTTAATTATACAAACATTAAATTAAAACTTTTTGTATTTATAGGTTCTTAAATTTACGATCCATGACCCCACCTGAGGGGCAATTTATGATGAACAAAATGATGAAAAACTGTTTGTTTACAATTATCATCCTGTATAAAACACATCATGACAAAGTAAAAATGGAAAATTCCTGATTTCCCATTTTCATCCCACCATTTCTCTTTTATAAAATAGTTTGGTTTTCAAATACTTAAAAACACCATTGAACAAATTAAAGTTTGATAAGCAGATGAATTTGAATTTTTGTATGATGAATACTAGGTACTGAAAGATTTAGTAAAATGCATATACACATTTAAGGCTCCTTGGTTTGAAAATGACAGCTTTACAGTTCTACCTTCAAATTCTAATTTGATTTCTTCAAATATGTGGAACATTAGACTGCTTTTACCTCAAATATAGCAACAAGTATTTCCCTATGTATACAGATTGCAGAAACCTGAAAAATGTTGATTTTTTAAAACTGAACTGAACGTGAAGTTAACTTCAATTGTATATATGAATTTCAATTTATAAATTAATTAATATCTCAAAGATGCATTGAAATGCATTTAAATGATAAAACTATTATTTTAATAATAAAATGAAGGTCATGATAATTAAGTTTTATATTTGAGGTCAACAGAAACATATGCTTGAAAGAATATACCTTATATGCAAAGGGAAATGGAATTTTCCTAACATATCTGTCAATACAAAATACTCTCTTAATTTTCATGCAGTTGTCTATTATTACACATGAAAGAGATAAACACATTGCTCATGAAATTTTGAAAGCCATTCTGTCAGGCTCTTTCCAGTTTCAATATTGCAATGTCTCCTTCTTTGGCAGCACCACATTCATACTGAAAATATTCACTCAGGATTTCCCAAACAGGTGAGTTTCACTATAGTCTAAGTGCAGCAGTCAAGCCTGATATTCAGCTAATATTTTTATTTAAACTTAATGTTTTATGTAGACACCAAGATTAATAATTGCTTCATGAAGTAAATATTCTGAAATGTTATAGAAATAGAGCCTGACAGCCATTGGATATTTTCTTCTGATTTAATAAGTACTAAGCCAGCTCCATACTTCATATCTCTTATTCCAATACTAGGAAGAGCAATGAACATTGAAAGACAGATATTATTAATTGCGATCTAACTATTTAATTACTTTAAATAAACAGGTAAGACACTGTTCTCATTTAAACTGAAGACTCATTACATTGGTTCTATGTATAAAGGCCCCTTAGAGTAAATGAAATTCAGGATCTCAATCTACAATACAAAGAGAGCATAGGCTAATCTTTCATATCATGACAAGTAAAGGAAATAAACATAATACTTCTATAAACATGGGATACCACTGTAGTGTTGTTTGTATTTCTTTTTACCTTCTGCATCGGTTAATCCTACTCCCGACTGCTTTACAGGTTCTTGTCCATTCTGGCTCATCTTCCCTCTGTTAAAAGACATGGTGATACTTGTCAATAAGACCATAAAAGGGTGAGATCTAAGAAAATGAGACACTCAAACCAATGAGGCTTGGTTCTGTACAAAAAAACAAACATCACAGGTATTTCTAAAAAAAAAAAAAACAAAAGTGTATATGTGTATATATATATATATATTTAATATCAAGAAAATAAAGTAGACAATACTTTTTTTTTTCTATTGTTATTTGGAGAGATCACTTAAGAGTATTATTTTTTGTGGAGGCAACCACCATCACATCTTGCTAAGGCTGTACATTCTTATAGGTGCTGTCTGCTACCTGCCCCCCATCAACCTGAGATTTCACAGCCAGTCTGCATAGCTCCTCTCCTCACTTTATCCTGTTATAGTGAAAAGTGAAATATATAATGAGTCCCAAAATTGATATTTGGTCTACAATACCATTACCTTAAAGGTAAGACATGACTGTGGTCATCTTCTTTTAATGACTGCTTTTACATTACAGTTTAAGTTTTACATAAGAAACAATTCAGTTCTGAGATTTACATTAATCTTAAAATTAGTGGAATAAATCATGCTCTGGAGGTCCTTATCTTTCTTCACTGGATGTAAAAAGAACCTGGATTACAATCTAAATGTCTATTTTGGGCAATGAATGTTAGGTAAAATATAATCTATCTTTAAACATATTGTTGCAAGCTCAAAGGCATGATTACAGTTACTCTCAAAAATATGTCTGCCACTATGAAATATTTGTGCTTCGATTTGTTTTTCTCCCTTAAGACTCAGAAATGCTGTGATAGAGAATATAAGACATTATCTTCATATGCATGTGATTCCTCCGGGGTTAAAGGGTTAGTACTGTTCTTTGATAGCAATGAGCCAGCTTCATATTTCACGGCAGCAACAGAAGCTGTCCAAGTTCACAGTGAACTAAAAAATTAGTATAAAACGTAATTTTTAAAAGTGATTTTAGATTCAATTTTAACTGAAAGTTATTTTTTTCTTCTGTGAGGTAATGTTTCATGAAACATATTATAAATATGATACAGTAATTATTTGTCCCTATGGTGAGATTCCTTAAACATTCAGTTGCTTTTCAACTTTACGTTCAAAATTAATATAATTTTAAACACATTGTACTAGTATAGATGGTTACACAATACAAAAGCATAGAAAATTTGGTATTTATCAGAGATGATAACATGAGTAACTTTCATAGGTATTACAACTGGATTACAAGTGTCTTTTAAAAAAATATCTCCCAAATAGAAAGACTTTACAAGATTTACTCAGCTGTGTATAACTGTGTATAGTGATTAATTTCCCTTGATAGCTATAACAATATTTAATATTGGCAAGTATTCTAATTAGTTACCTTATCAAATAATTCCCATGGTGTCACTATTTAATTCTTCTATTTTGCTTCATGACTAAATATTCCTATGGTTAAAAGCATTTGGACTAAAGAGTTTAAAACTCAGCCTATACAAGAAATTTTCTATTGATAGATCAGAAACTTAATCCAAACAAGGAACTTATAACTAAAATTTTTTAATATGCCAAGACATTTGAAATTATTTAGCCTACTTAACGCTTCACATCCAAAGTGTGAGGTGTGGTCTTATGGATACTCTGAATGAGTGTACAAGGTCACAGTCCCTGAAGTCATTATCAAGCCAGTGTGAATGCAAATGTTGACTAGAATATCAATCATATGTATATTCAGATATACAAGAAGTTTTATCCAAAATTCAAAATGGAAAGTTATTTGTTTTAAAACATTCTCCCCAGGAATTATCCCAAAGGCCTCTGATGGTAAACAGTAATTTTGTCATTCATTTTCATTATATTGCTATGTAAAGTCCTAAAGACTAACATGCAGAAGAAAGCATTTATTGTCTCTATAAATGTCTTGTGTAACTTTTAAAGTTTCTAACATCAGCATGTAAGTGATTTACCTTAAAAATGTGAAGAAAAAAAAAATAAATCTAGCCCTTAACAGAAAATAAGAGGGCTGAATATATTTTATTTAATTAAGTAAAAACCATGGAAAGAAATTACTATGAGAAAAGCTGAAGCCATGGAGACTTCTTCCTGCTTTCCAGTAGAAGTGGGGCTGATTTCAGACTTAATGGACTAGTGAATCTGTCATCCCAATACCAAGTAACTGTACATACTGTCACATTAATAGGCAATAGACAGTAAGTGATAATATTTGGACGCAGTTTTAGCATATGTGAACTAAAAACTTCTATTGAGAGCTCCATCTTGTGTTTCTGAGTACAAAGATTTTATGCATCTTTATTTTTCTCATTAGGAATTATGGTAAAATAAATTTCTTTTGAGATTGTCAAATCCAATTAAAGATCGTATTTTCACCATGGGGAAGTATAACTCATTTTAACCCAGAGAAATATGAATGAAAAGTCCAATGAACATTACAGAAATTACACCCCAGAACCTGATCTCACATTGTCCCCCTAGACTCTAAAGTTGAGATTGAAATGTTAGATTTGTGTCGATTTTACTTTTAGTTACTAATAAACTGTAGACAAATATCATTGTGTTTTATTGTAGAAAATGATGAATACTTAGAAATGTCACAGTTCTAAGAATTACTTTTTTGTCATTCAAGCTTTTTTAGGAAGATTTTATCAAGATCTTGTGACTAATAATTAGGACTTCAAGGGAAAAGCAAAAACTTGTGTCCCAGAGGAAAACATGGAACAACTATTTCAGACACTGAATGAGCAATGACCACCAATTATTATTTTGAGAATCGTCAATCTATAAAATTTGCAGGTTAAAAACATTAAGTTGATGAGAAGAAATTACTTTTTCCTATAAAGGAACATAAATTAATTTGCTTAACAAAGGTTCATGCTGCCAAAGTTGAAGGGGAAAAATCCTGGCAACTTTTCTCTGTGGAGTAGTTAAGTGGATAAAATGTTTGAAAATGAAATCATTTTATAGGGTCATTACACTGATAGTAGCTTGATAATTCCTACAGGAGCTCTATCCCAAAAAACTTTTTCCAACCAAGAACTGAGAGTTTCTACTCAAACTCTTAAAAACTTGGAAAAAGTTAAGTTATATCTGAATCTGAATTTCAGTTGCACTAGTAATACTTTTTTCAAGAAAGAGGTCAATCTGAAAACTTGAACTACGCATTCTTAGGCCTACAAAAGTTGTATTTTTAAAACATAACCCCAGCTCACCTCTACACGCTTTCATCAAAGGCTGTCTAGTACCTCTCCTGTGTGACAGCAATAAATTCATGAGGTTGAGGCAGAGGTTTGGTTGGTTATTAACAATTCAATGCTCAACAAAGAATTATAAAAGTATAAGCTCTCAGAAATTCTCCCCAGGTATCTGCTATTCTACTGCATAACTCAAGTCTGCAGAGAAAACTACGTAAGAGGATGACCGGCAAGGGAAAGGTCTATACATAGTCATTGCACGGATACAGTACATTAAAGGAAAAGCCTTACATTCTTGTAATGGGAAATAGATTATTCTCTCCTGTGGCACTGCTGCTGCCTTCGCTATCCATGCTGTATCCACTGCCAAAACTACTGGCTGACGAGCCAGTGGAGACAGAACTTTCTGCAGGTCGGTGATTAGTAGACCTTGCTGTACAGGGTGGGAACAGTGGGTTACCAAAAATCTTGTAAGATATCAGTACCATCCATGTTAAGAAAAAATGTAATTTATCAAAATCACATGCTGCAAACACTTTCACTTTTTTACTTTACATTCCAGTCTTGCGTTATCATCTTTTGCAGATGTGTATTTTCACATAGAATATGTTTTTCTAAACCAAATAGTATACCACCATATTTTTTCTCCAGTCATGTTAATAGTTCAAATAAACATCCTGAAGGAAAAAAAAAGAATGGATTAGATTAACATTGCTTTTCTGATTAAAGCTATAGAAAACCAGTTATTAATTTGAAGCATTTCATGTGGTAATCTTGCGAAAATGAAAGTCCCAGAGGACTTTCCTCATATTCCTTGTGAAACAGTCTTTGCATTTGGTGATTTTGAGAAGGAGAGGAAGCTGAAAGGAAATATAATTACAATCTGTAGTCACATAGACTGTATGAAGACCTCCACCCCTCTTTAGACGTAACACATCTACTGCATTATATTTCTCAACTGCTCCTACCCATCTGGATCTCTCTCACTACATGCTTAGAATTTTAATGCACACAGTCTGATGGGAGATGCCCTAATCTTGTTTAAGACCATTTGGTGTAGCAAATGTATGCCAGCATATGTTATTTTTACTTCAGATGCCTTATTTTTTGTTTTGGATATTATTGTGCTACTTGAACAAATAGTCCAGTATTCAGCCTTTAGCAAGTTGAGAAATATAAACAAAAAAGGATGCAGGGACATTACACATAATAATTAATACAGTGGAGTAGGTATTCTCATACTGAATAACACAATTGTCTGGGAATACTAATGAAGATTTTTGGAATTTTTGGTTAAATGCCCTCTTTACATCTACTATTGCAATGTTTCTAACTGACTGAGCATATATACTGAAGATAAAGTTATTTTTCTGCGGAGACTTAATGAAATTTTATGTTATTTTGGTGAACTGTGAAATTCTAATGCAAGCAGTTAAAAGAGATTCTTCTTTAAACAAGAAATTGTCAAATATCAAAATGGAAATTACTTCAATGAAGAGCCAGAGCCCCAACAGTGTCGTGTCTTAAACTGGCCACCAATATTATTTGTGTTTGACTGAATGAATAATATTTTTAGTGAAGACTGCTCCATCCTGACTGACTCCTCAAGTGTAATGAAAAAACAGATTAATAATTGAAACTAGAAGAAAATAATGAAGCAATTCACAGATCCTTGGGCCAAACTGTGAGTTAAGACAGAACTCTCACTCTGTAAAGTGATTCTTCACTGTTAAACTGAGCTGTCACATAACTTTACTTTCTAAAACTCTATTAGCCCCCTCTGTTTTATGAATGCCTACAGCCACAGAAGGAATCTGTCAGTCTAAATTATTTTCAAATAAAAATATTCTTTACCTCTATTTCATGATTTTATACATGGATCACAGGCT